>NW_022103899.1:44825551-44848277 GCF_000313985.2 Echinops telfairi | reverse complement strand
TTTACGATGTCCCAAACTGAACTCTCGATTTCAACCCAAGTCTGCCACAGCCCGGTCCTTTTTCTCTCTGGAAATGGCACTCCGCCTGCCTGCCTACGCTCTTGGCCTCTTCAGAGTGCATCCAGCAGACAGGGAACGCTTGGGGCCCCCCGCCCTCCAAGTCTCACCCTACCCACGTGCCTGCAGAGCTGCCCACTTCTCCAAGGCCCCCACCAGCTTCATCGCTCCTAAGGACACAAAATGATCTCACAGACGAGACCAGGTCTTCCACCCATAACTTTTCAACAGCTTCCCACGGCCCTGAGAATAAACCCTCCACAGCTTCTACGACTTTCCCTGTGAAGATCACCTGCCTGCCCCTTCCTGGCAGACCCCTGCCCTAGGGTTTGTCCCCCTCGCCTTCTCCCAGAAGCTTCCCTGAGCCCCTAGGTCTGCACCTGCCCCTCTGTCCTCAGCTCTCAGGCACTATGTAACTAGTATGCATGCGCACGCACAGCCAGCTCTAGTCCCCAGCCCTTGTTGCCGTCAAGTGGACTGGACACCTGCCGGGTGCTGTGTGTGTGTGTGTGTGTGTGTGAAGAATAATTGCTCCATTGGTTGTTCTAGGTCAGACCTGTCTCCGCAGGTGCCTGGGGCGGCAGTGTGAGGTTTGAACCACCAAACTTGAGGCTGGTAGTCAATCTGCAGCCCCCAGGGACTCCCTGCCACTCAGCAGGGACTCAATGAGGCTGAGCAGATGACCTTGCTGAGCTGATTGACACCCTGGGCACACACCCCCAGGCATACCCTCTCCCCACACCCACCATCAGCTCGATGGGAGTTGGAGAAGGCTGCCTGGGCCGACAAGGCTGGGCCTGCAAGGGCGGGGGTCCCCTCGGGGTTCACCTTGAGTCTTTCCATGCGGTTGCTCTCGGGCCCGTTCCACTGGATGATGAGCTTGCCCAGGTCCAGGAGGAACACGTCCCCGCGGTTGAAACTTTTCCAGGACATCTCCACCTGCGACGCCATGCGGGCGGGGCCGTCAGGACACCACGAGGCCCCACTCACCGTCCACCAGCTCCTGCCCTCCAGCCCTGCCCGCTCTCCCCTCCTCTGCCCACTCCAGGCTGGAAGGGTGGTCTGGAGGCCATGCCCCACAGCTCCGGCCCTGTCCCCAGAGGGGTTGCCTACCTCTCCTGCCACCACGTTCCTCTTGCCCTTGACGTGGTACAGCCGCTGGACCTTATAGGAATTGGTCTCCACCTGCTTCAGGCCCGAAGCTATGCCCCCTTTGCGGATGCTGTAGGAGTGGGCAGGGGAGAGGAGGGAGCTGGACCAGGGAAGACCCACAAGACACTGCCCTCCTAGACCTAGGCTGCCCGAGGTTGCCAGGGGACCATCTGGGGGGCAAGCCTGGGGGGCAGGGGACCCTGCCGAAGCACTCAGTCAGTCTCTCTTTCTCGGGCGCTGTCCCTGGGAATTCAAAGTTGCCTCCTTTGCGTATCTCGTGTTGGTCTAGCCCTGCAGAGGGTGCAGTGTGAATAAGGAAGAGCCTGTGACATCAGGGGATGGAGTGAAGGATAAGAAGGGTGGAGCAGCAGCTCCCGTGCCTGGGGAGTGAGCACTTGCAGGGAGCATGGAAGACAACAAAACCCAGACAGTAGGGAGGGGTGAGGACTTTGACCAACTGGAGGGCCGAAAGCTCCTGGCTCGCCTTCATTCCACTCCAAACTATTTCCATGGGGAAGCCAGCACTTCAGACAGGGAAGGAAGGGTTTTAAGTGTGGCTTGCCTGTTTTTGAGAAAATTGGGCAGGTGTGGGGAGGTTGAGGCAGACCTTGGTCCTTTGGCCAGACGGGAGCTTGGTGTGATGGTCAGAGGCCTCCTGAGACACTGGGCTCAGTAGGACATCTGATGGGAGTTGCTTTACCGAAGGAAACTCCTGGGAGCGGCCTCAGGGGCGGCCCACTCAGAGGAACAAGAGACAAGGACCGAGCACTGGCAGAAATGGGCTTGAGGAAGTGGGGACAGGTGAAGACAAATCCCCCCCAAAGCCACGTGGGACCCCATCACAACCCCCTCACCACCACTGTAGGCTCCCTTCCTGGCCTAATCACTTCCCACTGACTGCCCAGACCTGGTCCCTGCACCCCCTCCCAGTGTAGGTGTTCTGCCTGGGCCCTGGCCTGCTCTGTCCGTACATGAGGCCTTGTTTGAAGTAGCCCCGGAAAGCCTCGCTCTCGTTGCCCTGGACCTCCCGATGCTGGACTGCTCGGCCCTTGAGGAAGTCGTCCATCTGCGTGGTGTAGATGGCAGCCGCTCCCTGCTCATCCTGGGACGAGGCCTGGCCGATCCAGTAGTGGATGTCGTAGAGCAAGCTGCTGCTCGTCTTGTGGGTCTAGGGGAGAGGGCTGCTGAGGGACCCGAGAGGCACCCCTGCTCCCTGCCCCCATGCCACGGGCCCAGGCCACAATGAGTGGGACTCAGTTGCGCCCACTGGAGGGGGTCAGGGCCTTCCTCTCCTCATCAGAGGTGTCTGAAGTCCGGAAGTTACATCCGAACACAGGTTTTCAGTGTAGCCATCATGTACATTTTTTTTTCATGTAAATATTTTACTGCTGCTTTCTATTGGCCACATGCCATTGGTACACAGGGACAAGATGTGGTAAACTCCCATTTTTAACTGAATGCGTTTAAATGCTAAACCTAGTCACCATCGTGAGAAAGACGACCAATGACTGCAGAGTCCAGGTGGTGCCAGAACGTGACAAGCATCAAGGACGTGACGTGAAGACGAGAAGGTTTGGAAATGGAGGCTCAAGTTCGGGTGACATCCAGAATGTCCTTCCCCAAGACTCTAAATCAGCGGTTCTCAACCTGTGGGTCGAGATCCCTTTGGGGGTTGAACGACCCTTTCACAGGGGTCACCTAAGACCATCGGAAAACCCATGTTTCTGATGGTCTTAGGAACCAACCGAGACACCGCTCCTCTATTCATCACCAGGGGGGTCCGCCTACATGCAGCTATGCTGATTTGGTGAGAAAGAAGCTCTCTCAACCTTCCCACTGAGGTTGGCTTTTTATGCATACTGTCGCAAAATGTAGCAATGTAGTTTACTGTTGTTATATTAAGACTGTTACCCATGCTACACCATGCTTCAAGTCAAAATATCATTTATTTGTCATTGGAAATAAATATTTCACTATTACATATTATTTTTGTGATTAATCACTATGCTTTAATTATGCTCAATTGGTAACAATGAAAATACATCCTGCATATCAGATATTTACATTACAATTCATAACAGTAGCAAAATGACAGTTATGAAGTAGCAATGAAAATAACTTTATGGTTGGGGGGTCACCACAACATGAAGAACTGAATGAAAGGGTTGCGGCATGAGGAAGGTTGAGAACCACTGTTTTAAATCCACACATAGCACGGGGCCTCCCTCCGTGGCTCCGTGGCAGGATGGGCCTCCTCTGCCACCAACAGAGCTGGCCCGAGGCAGGGCCCTGGGGCACACAGTGAACCCTGTCATGCTGGTGGTGGGGCCCAGGCGAGCTCTTCCCAACACCCCATCTGACCCCTGTGGAAGAACGGGCCGGGTCCTAGGTTGTCCCTCCCCTGCCAGCCCACACTCACAGCCAAGACGATGTAGCAGTCCCCGTCGTAGAAGCTCCCGAAGGTGCTGGGTGGGACAGGCACCATCTGCATGGCCTAGAGAGACAAGGAGGGGGCTGTCTTGAGTCCCCAGGACCCCGGGGAGGTCCTGCCCCCCGACCCACAGGGAGAGGCAGAGAACAAGTCGCAGGAGAGCTTGGGAACACGGGCCAGGAAGAAGACTGAGAAGGAGGAGAGCTGACCACAGAGCGAGGAAGACAGAAGGAAGGGGCAGGAAGAAAGGACAGGGGATCCCGGAGGAAAGGGGCTCAGGGAGGAGGATGGCAGGTCCAGCCGCTCAAACCGGGCCGGGATCACTGGAAACCGCCACAAACACTACTCGGTACATTCCCATGAAAGCAAGGGGGCGAACTCCCTACCAGGAGCCCTAGTAGGAGAGTGGAGTTGGAGTTGCTGACTGACCACCGCAAAGTTCAAAGAGGCTGGGGACCAGCCACTCCCCAGGAGAAAGGTGAGGCTTTCCAAGGCCATAACGATGTCTGTAGAGTCCTGGAAACCGGCAGGGACGGTTCTACTCAGTCCTATTGGGTCAGAACTGATTAGATGGCAGCGAGTGTGGTTTTCCGGTTTTAACTGTTTTACAACAGATTGCTATCTCCTAGTCCCTGTCAATTCCCAGTCTCGGTACCACACCCACAGCCCCCGCCTGGCTGTCAAGCGAGGCTTTGGCTACCATGATGAGCAGATCTAGGCACCAACTCTTCATGGGAGTAGAAAGCACCATCTTTCTCCCTCAGAGAGGCTGGTGGTTTCGAACTGCTGACCTTGTGGTTAGCAGCCCAACACATAACCACTATGCTACCAGAAGTCCCACAACTCACTGACATCAAGTAGATTAATTCTGACTCACAGTGACCTGATAGGGCAGGGTGGAACTGTCCCTGTGGGTTTGTGAACTCACTTTTTACAGTAGAAAACCTCAACTTTCTCCCACAGAACAGCTGGTGGTTTTGAACTGCTGACCTTGCGGTTAGCAGCAGTCCAATGGATAATCACTATATGAGCCGGAATTGACTGGACAGCAGTGAGTTTGGTTTGATATCGTGGTATCAAGAAATAAAAGATACTTTTGCAAATAGAGCAAGGGCAGGACAGAGGGGACTGTTGACAAATGAGGAAGAGGAGAGGAGAAAGCGGGGAGGAAGAAAGTTCTGGAAAAAGCAGAAGGTAGTGGGACGGGTGAGTGATGCGGCAGGGACAGGCGTGGAGGGAGAGATGGGTGAGGCTTGGGTTGACAATGACCAGGGCAGGTGGCCGGGGCCAGCAGGGCAGGGCTCAGGAGAACAAACATCATCCCGGGGCTCGTCCTCTCCTCAGCGCCCTCCCGGCCCGCACACAGGCCTCACCTCGATCCTCCATATCTGCACCCCGGGAGTGGTGATGTTGAGCGAGCCTTTGACCTGGGCCGTCAGTTTGGTCATCGTGGACGAGCCTGAGGGACAGCGTGTAGGGCAAGGGCTTCAGAGCAGGGAGCACCCTGGATCCAGGGATCCGCTCTGGAGCCCAGCCTAGAAAATCCCCATCTTGAACCAGAGGCCACATGCTCAGGAGCCCGGGGAAGAGACGGTGAACTCTTCACTCCGATTGGCCGAGAGTGCAGCCTGCCACCTTCCCACCAGCTCGCACCCCCACCTGGGCTCCCTCTTGCCTACTGAGCAAAACCCTCCCTCTTAGGCAAACCCCACCCCACCCCCCGGCCCTTCTCATCTGACCTCAACCCATTTTTCTTTTGGAAAAAAAAAAATTATCAAAGTTATATTTGGTTAAAACAAAACAAAACATACCGTGTTATTAAAAAAAAAAGGCGGGGGGCAGAGTAAAGCAAAGAATTTATAAGGACTTGAAAGAGCAAGCCACCCGGAAGAATATAAAACAGGTGTTCAAACAAAAACTGGATCACAAATGCTCATCACAACGCTACGCGCAGTAGCCAAAGGGTGGAAGCAGAGGAACAGCCAAGCAGGACATGCCCTGTGGTTCGCCGCGAGCACGAGGACAGCGCTGGCCAGACGACAACCTAGAAGAACCTTGGAAACGACGTTGTGTTTGAATGAAGGCAGCAGCCAAGGCTGCGGGAGCTCCAGCTTCTCCCCCGGAGACCTAGGGGTGGGAGGCTGCCGGTGGGAGGGGACCGGAGGGGGGAGGGCGTGGCTACTCCATTTGGGGTGGACAGGTTGAAACTAGCTAGCGGCCACGTCAGGTTGTGGAGGTCCTGTGTACCAGTGGCTCCCACTCTTGTGAAGATGGCACCCTTGATGCTCGGCCGATTTTACCGCAACTGTTTCCTGCCTCCCGTTCCCCAGCTACCCCTAAACACCCATTCATCATTGTGGTGGTGGCCCACAAGACAGAACCCCAAAGGGCGGGGCCCATGTCTGCTTGACTGTGTTCAAACCCCCCCCCCCCCCGAATCTGGAAGAGTGCCTGCGCTTGAATGAATGAATGAACCCTCCCACGCTGAAACAGCGCCGCCCACTGAGTCAGCAGAAGTGTCTTTCCCACCCCACCCCCACTCCCAGGCTTCTTTTCTGGGATCAGCCCTTTCTGGCTGGCCCTGTCGCGTGGTCTCCACCAGCAGCAGCACCTCAGCACCCTTAGAAACTTAAAAACTCTGATACCCAGGCTGCACCTCTCTCCCAACCCTCTACATGCCCCCTAGACTTAGGGCAATGGGGCCGGGTATGGGCACTTTAATTTCCGACTTGGGGGTCCTGGGTTTTGGGGTTTTTTTCAAGCTCCCCAGTGATGGTGATGGGAGGCAGGGGTGGAGAACTGCGGGCTGTGCTCCCGGGCCTCACTGCCCTTCCCCCAGCAAAGCAAAGGACATCTGGTTGTGTCTTGATCCGTCCACCATCCCTCCTCCACTGAACTGATGATGGGGCATGGAGGGCAGGCCTCCTGAACGGAAGGCCTATCTAATCTCTCTGCACCTTGACTTTGAGTCATCACTGGGAATCATGACCTGCTAGGAAACTCCCTCCCTCCGGGGAGCTCGGCAGGGTGGCCCTGTCCCTGGCATTCTGCTTGGGTGCAATGCCCTCCTGGCCAGCCCCTACTCAGCATCCCTTCCTGTCACCACCAGCCTCGCTTGCAGGGCTTCTAGGAGGTCCCTCAGGCCGACAGCCTGACTAACAACATCATCTCTGACACCAAGTGTCTTTTCTCAAGACCAGAGCCCCCAGGGCTCCTGGTTCTGCAGAGCCAGTCTGTGCGCCAAGAAGGAAAAGGTTTGCAGTTCTGTCTCAGTCACCACCTTGGTCTCTGACCCACTTTGTCCGAGACAGACGCCTTCAGACCCTTCCCAGCTGCGGGCATTAGATGTGGGGTCCATGAGATGATCCTTAAGTCAGCAGTTCAAACCCACCAGATGCTCCACTAAAGAAAGCCGCGGCAGCCTGCTTCAGTAAAGATCGACAGCCTTGGAAGCCCTGTGGGGCAGCTCTGTTCTCTGCTACAGGGTCTCTATGATTAGGTGCAGGCAACCTGATGGCAGGGAGTTTGGCTTTGGGTTTTTGAGAGTCACCCCAGGGATTCTTAAAGTGCCTTTTGCCCATCAAGGGGGATCTGGGGCCGAGCTCTCCCTCCCTAGAGAGAAATCTGGATTGTGGGCCTTCCAGCAGCCTCCTTAGGGAGGAGGTAGACAAGGGGACAAGGGGAAGGGGTGGTCCTAAGAGGAGACCCTATCCCCCCATAGAAACCCATCAGCTGCTCCTGCCTCTCCTGGTGTTGGGTGGAGCAGATGCTTCTGTTCTTACCCTATGGGTGGGGGGCTTCCCCAGCTCTCAGTCTCCCCTGAACTGCTGGCCCCCTCACTCCTTTACCCTACAGATGGGGAGGAAGTGAGGAAGTTGGGGTGGGGTTGGGTAGAGGTTCCAGGCCCTGAGATATAGGACCCCCTTTAGCCTCCCAGGCCAAAGGCAGTAGAGGGATGGAGCACTCCCATAGCCCCTCCAGCCATGGACCACAGACCCTGCCCTCCAAGGTCTCCGGTCAGACCCTGGGCCCTGGTCTGGCTTGAGCTTGCATTCTGTCCCCACCTCCAGTTCAGACAGTGGGCAGTAGAGGGAGAGCCCAGGGCAGGTCCAGGGAGAAGGCCTGGTGGGACGGTGCTGCAGCAGAGGTTAGGATCACAATCAGGGGGTGGGATGTGACCCAGGACCAAAGGACCCTGCTGCCAGCATCTCCAGCCCCTGCCCCTATTTACTCCATTCCTGGTGCCTGCCCTTCAACTCCAGAATCCAGGTGGCCCGGGCCCAAAAAAAGAGATAGAGCCAAGCGCCGGGTTGGAGTGAGCCGGAAGGAAGTATGGAAGGGTGACCAGCTGGTCCTGGCTCGCCTGGGACAGTTCCAGTGTGAATGTCCCTCAATCCTTCTCAGTCAAGGGCAAACAAGGGCAGCTGGTTACCCTGAGCAGGTGGCCTTTGGGACCGACCCACCACAGGTGGGGACCAAAGAGCAGTGGCTGGGGCTGAGGCCCCAGGAGTCTTTCCTTGCATGCTCAGCACACACACAGGCTGTGGCTCTCTTGAGCCTCCAGGGTCCCAGCCTCTCCCTTCAGCTCTGGCCATGGTGCTGCAGAAGGACCCAGGCTGCCAGCAAGAAGCAGGGGCCCTGTCCCCTTCCACCATGATGGTCCCCATGTTGCCTTACCTGTCGAGGAGGCAGCCGCCGCCCAGGAGATCTCAGAGAGCTGTGGCAAGCCGACTGCAGGAGAGCGACCTTTGTCCTCACCCCCCCTCCTCTAGGCACGGCCTTCACCATATAAGGGAAGATAGGGCCCAGGAGAGGGAGTGAGGGGGTGGGGAGGCAGGTGCCCAGCAGGTCCCTAGGAGCCTGGAACCCAGCAACAGCCTGACAGCTGCAGCCAGATGTGCCCCACCCAGGGGATGGCCTTGGTCTCCACCCAGGGCCCAGCCCCTTCTCACAATGGACTGCACAGGTTGACGGAGGTGGACGCACCTGGACCTTCCCTCCCACCAACCAGGAGAAGCAGCCTCAGCCGTCCCCTCCTTCTCTGGGGAGTGACACATTCTGGTGGGAGCAGGAGCCCTGGGTTCTAGGAGACCCCAAGATAGGAATACAGGGCCAAGGGGTCACACCTGGCACCTTCCTGGTCAGAGGAGACCCTGGCACCCACAGGGGCCTCTTCTAGGCAGCAGGACCCTCCCCAGAAGAGGGGCCACGGTGGGTAGCTCCGATCCCCCCAGCTTCCCTGGGGTTGGTTCCTCCTGGAGTGTTTATCAACTGCCATAAACCAGGGCCTTTGGACCCTGCTCTGCCGCCCTCTCTGAAGCCCAGCTTTCTGTTTCCAACCCCTGAGCTCAGCAGAACCCCATCCTAGTCAGGACAGGCAGGGGAAGGAGACCCCTTCCAGGAAACTGCCCCCAAAGCTCACCCCTCAGAAATCCTTCTGAGTCTCCTGACTCCCTTCGAGGGTGAAACGGAGTGGGGATGAGGGCAGTCCCTCTGCTGATCACACCCTCCTGAGTTCCTCTGGAGAGCAAGGTGTGTGTGTGTGTGTGTGTGTGTGTGTGTGGTGTGTGCTTGCACACACGTGGCTGCACACTATCCAGGTACGTTTCTGCATAGTTGATTCCAACTCACAGCGACCCTAAAGGACAGGTAGAGTTGCCCCCAGGGTTCACGGAAGCTCACTACCTCATCTTTCTCCCATGCAGTGGCTGCCAGGCTCCCACCAGCCCTGAGCCTGCTGCCCCAGGAGGGCCTGTCTCACAGTCTGGTAGGAGAAGTAAAGACATGGAAGGTAGGTGTGGGCGTCTTTGTAAGATCAACACCTTATACAAATGAGCAGAGAAGAGTTGGAAAAGCCTACCCCTAATTTCACCTCTGGAAGAACTGGCAGAGAGATCACTGTTCATGATTTATTTGGGGGCCTTTCAATCACTACATATGGACTGCGTATGAAATACACACATACGTATAAGGTATCTGCCACACATGCACGCACACACAGGATCTGCCTGCCTGTCTACCTATCTGGCAGAAAGTAAAAATGAAGACATCCCTCAATGAGGTGAACTGACATAAGAGGCATGAATGTGTCAAAGAGCAGTCCAGGAGCAAGCAGCGTTTTGGAACACCGATATGCTGAAGGGCTGACTCCACAACAATCGTATCTACTTCCTAGTTTGCAGTACGCATTTATTACTGTGGGAAGATATATTGTGCATGGACTTTAAAAAATGCTTTATTGGCATGTAATTCACATACCATACAATTCATAGTTCAATCATATTAACAAGAGATATACAATCATTACCACAATTGATTTTAGATTTTTTTCTTTCTTGCATTCTGTTATTAGCTCCCCATTTGCCCCCAAACCCCCCCGCCATGCCTCCAAGGAACCATTAATCCAGTTATTGTCTCTATGGGTTTCCCTATCCAGGAAAACACACAAAACCCAAAATACTAACAACAATAACAACATAAAACAGAAAAACGTCAACCGAAAAGAAAGCAGAAAGAAGTTAAACATTTCTTTTAAATGAGTCAACAGGGAGATTAAAGGAGAAGATGTTACCCTTTAACCGAACTACATCTGCCAAATTGACTTTACAATGCTCTCTGTCTAATAACCTGGCTGTTCACCATTCCCTCCTTTGGATTTGTAGTCTATTTTTTACAATCCTTGGATCACACGCACGATGTTTGAAGACAAACCTTCAGGATCCCAAACACTATTCTTTCTGACAGCTGGGCACAATCTACTTTCATCACCACACTTTGCTATGGCGTCTGTTTCTTCAGTGATCGCTTTACGAAGGAAAGCATCAAGCAAGAACAGGTGCTATCGGGTTAGGTGCTGTCGAGTGGCTCCAACCCACAGGGACCCTCTGCGCAACAGAACGAAACACTGGCTGACCCTGCGCCATGCTCGCAATTGTTCGCGTGCCTGAGCCCGGTGATGCAGCCGCTGTGCGACTCCATCTCCTGGATGGCCTTCCTCTCTTTGGCCTCCCTCCACTTTACCAAGCACGAGGTCCTTCTCCAGGAACTGGCCTCTCCTGGCAACATGTCCAAAGTATGTGAGATGAAGCCTTGCCATCGTTGCCTCTAAGGAGCACTCTGGCCGTACTTCTTCCAAGACAGACAGACCTGTTTGTGTGCCTGTGCTTTGTACTATCGTGTAACCTCATGTGTTAGTCTGGCTACATTAGAGAAACAAATCCACAGAAACTCGTGTATAAGAGAGAGTTTTATATAAAGGTTGAGTGAGCATCAAGAAAACATCCCAACCTGGCGCTGCCCAAGCCCACAAGTCCAACATTAGCCCATATGCCCGACACCAATCCACAAAGTCCTCCTCCATCTCACAAAACTCACACTATGATGCCGACTGCAGGAGGAAAGCCAAGTCAGTGAATGTGTAAGCATCTCAGCGCTGGCAGGAGTCTCCACACAGGTGCATCAGGGTAGGTCCACGCGGCTTCTCCTTGGGGGTGTCTTGCATGAAGTCAGCCTTGCAAGCTGAAGCTGGGAACTGCTAAGGCAGCTGCACCCTACTCTGACCATCACAAAGCAAGAGACCTGAGAACTAGAAAGGCGAGGCTTACCAAGCCATTTATCCCTCCGCCCTTCAATTAACCCCACATGTGTTTATTGGCCAGGTTGGCACAATAAACTACCTCACCTCACTTTTAAGTGTCTCACTGTAGTCCATTAGAGAGATGGGCCTGTTTAGGTAACCCGGGCTCATCATTGGATTTCCACATTATTGCCAGTTCTTTGATATTTCAAACAATGTTGTGAAAGGTGTTCTTACTGTGAAAATCTTTGCTGTTGGTTGATGATTTCTTTTTATTTGGAAACAGCGTTATTGGCACTTCATCCACGTATCATGCAATTAAACTATATCAAGAAGAGTTGTACAAGCTTCACCACAATCAATTTTAGAACATTTCTGCCCCCCCTGCCCCCGTATTCATATTTATTCATGGGATTTGTTTTTCAATTTTGGCAAAAAACATACACCAATTCCACAACTTCTACATGTATAATTCGTGCCATTGGTTATACTCTTTGTGTTATACAACCGTTATTGTTATTCCTCCCCAAATTGTGATGACGATTTCTTTAAGGTCAATTCCTGAACATGAGAGCTTTGGGCCAAAGATATGAATGGGCACTCTGCCTCTGGGGGACATGTAGTAGCCGTTGGATTCACGGGCAGATCGAGAGCCCCACTCTCTCGGTGCTCTGGCCAGCGCTGGGTTCCAGCATTGGAGATCATTGCTGACAATCCGCCTGTGAAAACAGGGTACATTGTGCTGATTTAGGCTCTTCGATTACCAGCGAGAAGGAACATTTAAAAAATACCTTTATGAATTGATTTCTAAGTAATTTGTTGGAGTTGTTTACATATTTAACGTATGATGGTCTGTCATCTGGGTTGTGTTTTGTTTGTTTGTTTGTTTGTTTAGCGCACGCTGCCCATGGCAGCCTCTGCGCGCACCTCGGGGAATGGGGTCCGAGGGCCGGGCTGGCGGGGGAAGTGGGTTTGTTTGTTTTGTGGTTTGTCTTTTTTGTTTGCCAGGAGTTTCCGGAAGCACATATGTGTTTCCTCTGGTTTTGTTTTCAATTTCTTTTTCAAAATGAAAAGTGTCGCATGGACATAAAAACACAAGTAATGGTGTCACAGGTGTATGTAAGTGGCAGGGATCAGGATATTTCAACCCAAAACTCTTTATCATGCATCTCCTTGGAATGAGGGCCTTCTGTTCCTAACCTCGATATCATTTTCAGACTTGAGAATATTAACAATAATTTCTAATATCACTTTCTACCCAATCATATCCAAGCCTCCCCAGTCTTTCTGAAAGCACTCTCATGACTGTTTTCGTGGAAGTAACCTTGTCCTTGTTTGCGGTTAAAAGGACAGAATTGGCTTCCTCACAATTCCCTCTGTATTTCCCACAGGCAGAAAATAAAGGCTTGAGTTCATTCTGGTTAACACTTCTTTTTAAACACTTTTTTTCAAATCATTTTATTGGGGGCCCATAAAACTCTTATCACAATGCATACATACATCCCTTGTGTCAAGCACATTTGTACATTTGTTGCCCTCATCATTCTCAATACATACGCTTTCCACTTGAGCCTTTGGTATCAGGTCCTCATTTTTTCCCCTCCCTCCCCGCTCCCCCCTCCCTCATGAGCCCTTGCTAATTTATAAATTATTATTATTTTGTCATATCTTACACTGTCTGATGTCTCTCCTCACCCACTTTTCTGTTGTCCGTCCCCCCAGGGAGGAGGTTATATGTAAATCCTTGTAATCCATTCCTCCTTTCTACCCCATCCTCCCTCCACCCTCCCAGGATCGCAACTCTCACCACAGGTCCTGAAGGGAATCATCTGTCCTGCATTCCCTGTGTTTCCAGTTCCTATCTGTACCAGTGTACATCCTCTGGTCTAGCCAGATTTGTAAGGTTGAATTGGAATCATGATAGTGTGCGGGGTGGGGAGTGGGGGGTGGGAGGAAGCATTTAAGAACTAGAGGAAAGTTGTATGCTTCATTGGTGCTAAGCTGCACCCTGACTGGTTCATCTTCTCCCTGCAACCATTCTGTAAGGGGATGTCCAGTTGCCTACAGATGGGTCCTGAGTCCCCAATCTGCACTCCCCCTCATTCACAATGATTTGATTTTTTTAAACACTTTTTTTTAAGAATACTTTATAGTTAGTCCTTCTCAAGCCAGATCATAAGAATCACCTGGAAAATGAGTCTGCTACCAAGGGCTCAAGTAGAAAGAAAATATTTTTAAATTGATGATGGCAACATATATACTAATGTGCTTGACACAATGGGTGTATGTATGGATTGTCATAAGAGCTGTAAGAGCCCCCAATAAAATGATTTTTTTTAAAAGCAGAGAGTGGCTAATAATAATAATAAACAAAAAACAAAACAAAAAGAATCACCTGGAATCTTCTTAAAACACCAGTACTAATTCAATACCAGGCTGAGCCCAAGATTTGACATTACTAACAAGCTCAAAGGCGATGCTGTGTACTGCACGGGACATCACATCAGAAAGTACATAACATCCGTGATGGGTAAGGTTATGTGTTCTCAGTGGCGTGGCAGGCTTCCTGTGGTCATCCTTCGTTTTGTGCTCTGATGTGAGCAGCCAATCAGTTGAAAGGGGAGTTTCCCTGGAGGTGCGGTCTGCATCCAACATACATCATTGCTCTGGCAGAGCTCTGTGGCTCTAGCCTGCGTGGGATTCATCCTCCTCTGACCTCCTGTTCTTGGGGTGACCTGCAGATTTTGAGATTCACCAGCTCCCTCAGCCATTCGACCTGACAATTTTGGATTTCTTAGTTCCTGAAACCACTTACATCAGGAAGCCTCTAATGCAGCAGTTCTCAACCTGTGGGTCATGACCCCTTTGGGGGTCGAATGATCCTTTCCCAGGGGTCACCTGATTCATAACAGTGGCAAACTTACAGTGATGAAGTAGCAATGAAAATAACTTTATGGTTGGGCGTCACCACCACATGAACTACATTAAAGAGTCGTGGCATTAGGAGGGTTGAGAACTACTGCTCTCATGGTTTTAACCTGAGGGCTGACACATAGATTCGGAATTTGCAAGCCTCCATACTTGGATCTACCATCAATGCTGCATTCCCTGGGGCAAATCTGATGCACAACACCTATTTAAAATGTTAAAGAGCAAAAGTGTCACTCTGACAACTAAGGTGTGCCTGACCTATGCCATAGTGTTTGTCACATATGTTTGAGTGGGTATGCCCCCCAAAACAATTTTTTTTCAATGCTATCTATTTAAATATTTTTTACAAAACAGTCTTATCACCATCAAAGTACTCTCCATTACACTTAAGACTGTCAAATTTGTGATTTGATTCTTGGGAACATTTTTCAAACTCATCTGTTTGGATGGCTGACAGCACCTCCCTTGTGTTTTTCTTCACCTCTTCTACGGTGTCAAATCGCTGTCCTTTTATGTCTCCCTTCATTCACGGAAACAAGAAGTTCCACAGAGCGAGGTCAGGTGAGTTAGGTGTGGGGGCAAGAGAGACATGCTGGTTTTTGCCAAAAACTGGTGCACTGAGATGACTGCCTGAGCAGGTGCGTTGTTGCGGTAGCAAAATCAAGCCTTTTTTGTTAACATGATCTTTTCAAAACCTCTAAATAGAAAGCTTGATTACAGCTTGACCTGACAGAACGAACTCCAAAGGCACTATGCATAGACATTTTCAGGAAGTTGACGGATGTCCAGAATGAGGTTTGTCATCAACGGCATTTCACCTTTTTTGAAATGAGAAAACCACTCATACACTTGAATTTTTTCATGTTGTACTTGTAAGCTGTGTTCAACATCACAACAGTTTCTGCAGCATTTTTTCCTGAGCAGGAAACAAAATTTCACAGCTGCTCACTGTTCTCTTAAATCAGCCATCCCAAAAAACAATGTTCAAGTGAAACTGCTTTCACAAAAAAATTCACTGATTAGAGAGAACCTTCCCAGGTGAAGCCACTGGGTGCACTAATCCAGAGTGAATTGCCTGATGCTCGCCCTAGGGAAAAATGCGTACTACGAAAACTCCACTCCATCCAGTGCAGTTCTGAGTTTTTTGGGTACCCCCTCATATGTGAAAGCTGGGCAGTGAATCAGGAGAAGAATTCACGAATTTTAATTGTGGTGTTGGTGAAGAATATTGAGTATCCCATGGACTACCCGGAGAACAAACAAATATACCTGGAAAGAAGTACAACCTGAATGCTTATTAGTGAGGACGTGAGACTTCTTCCATCTCACCCCTCTCCTGCTCCCGGCCCCTCAAAGGAGCCCACTGAGCTATGTCTAGATGGTTGCTTTTGCAGACTACAGCTCGTGGTGCCCTTGTGTATAATAGATGGACTCATTTCTTGGCCCTGGATTGTCCTCAGGCTTGCTGGCCAGTTCACTTCTGGGTCAATCCATCACACAATGGGTTGCAGGTTCTCTCTCCCGCCCTTGACTACAACAAACACCTCCTTCAACAATTGCTCTCTCCACACAGAATGGCCATAAAGAGCCTTGGTAGCACTATGGGTGGCTAGGTATTGCGCTGCTGAACACAAGCTTAAAGCCCACCAGTGGCTCATTGGGAGAAAGAGAGGCTGTCTGCTCTGGTAAAGATCTACGGGCTCAGAAACCCTATTTTAGAGTCGCTGTGGGTTGAAACACTCGCAGCAGTGGCTTTGGTGTTTGGGTTTAGCAGCACGCCCACAGCTGGCGAGGTGAACTGTGTCCTGTTGTGATTCATTACAGTTTGTATTTTATTATATTACTTTTGGGAAACTATACACACCAAACGACGCCCCATTGCCACCAAGTCTCCATGTATGCTGCAGCAACACTTGATATTCTTCAAGTTGTAGAATCACTCTTGGACTCTTTTCCAAATTACCTTATCACATGCCCACTTTCTCACCCCTTCAGATGCTGTTGCCAATTTCATCCCACCTAGCTGACTCTGAGAAAGCACAATGTTCAGGAGGCTGATGAGGTTAAACTGCTGTTTGATCCATAGGTTTTCATTGGCTGATTTGGGAAGTGGATCACCAGGTCTTTCTTCTTAGTCTGACTTAGTTGGGCGGATCCACTGAAACCTAGCCCCTACAGGTACCTCTGCGGATCTTGAAATATTAATGGCACAGCTGCGGGGACCCTAGCAACCAGCAAGCCACCAGAGTATGACAAACTGACGGATGGGTGGTGGTGGTCCAGCTGCAGCTCACCCCACCTCTCCTCTGCGCACAATTCCGACAGTTCTCTTCTCGCGTGCTCATTCTGCGGCTGCCTCTGTGGCTTGGCTCCTACCACTTCCTCCGCTGGTTCAGGTCACAGCACCTGAATATCAACCTCCTGGGCAGATGCTGCCCCTCAGGCCACTGGGAGTGTTCCCAGACACCGGGTTCTGGTCTGCAGTAGGCTAGGCCCCCCTACTCTGCCTTTGGAGCCTGGCAGAGCATTTACGAGACCTCTGAGGGCGCTAGCTCCCCTCCCCGTTGTTTCTTTCTCCCACTCCCGGGGTGCACGTTCCTTGGGAGCAGACACCGTGGCACGGCTGTGGCCGCTCTGGAGGCACTCCGCAGGTGGAGTCGGGTTGGTGGTGGGGAAGGAGACTGTGGTCTCATTCAGAGCTGGAACCCTGACACCTCCCCCTTGCCTTTCTGGGCCTCTGGGATGCAAATCTGGGGGCGGGTGTGAGCAGCAGGGTTTGCCTGGAGAACAGGAAACAGGGGTGCAGGTGCCCAGGGAAGGTTGGGCAGCACAGGGCCTACACGAAGCTAACTTTGAAGGCTGCTGTTTCATGGTGGGTTAGTTGGCTCGTGGCATGCCGGGGTGGGGGAGTTATTTCTGTGTAGATCCCTTTCGGGGGGAGCCTGGGACATCTGGGCCCCTAGGGCTGTCCTCGAAGGCAGCCTGTGGTCCTTGGCCCAAGGTAAGCTAATGAGGAGTGGGGGGAGCAGGGGAGGCGAAGCTGGTGGTAGATCCCCCCTTGTCTGGTGGGTATGGGTTGACGTAGTCGGGCGGGATCTTTGGTCCGGGCTCTGGTGGCGCTGGGGTTGAGTTGTGGGCCTTAGCGGGGGGCGGGGGGGCGCTGGCATCGGCGGGGGCGGAGAGGCCTCTAGTGGCCGCCGTGGGAAGCGGAGCAGGGCCGGCACTTCCTGTGGGGCCCGGGACGCCCAAGGAAGCCTGGCCTGGCCGCAGGGCGGGGGCGGGAAGTGGGTTGGAGGCCCAGGCGAGGGCGAGGCCGGAGGTGGAGAGAGGGGTTCGAGGTCTCTCTCTCTCCCCACACCCCCGCCAGAGGCCTCAGTCAGCCCACCCCTGCCCATGGGTGGCGCTGGGGACCTTGGCCCACCTGGCACTGACCCAAGGTTCTTCCGTGGTGCGTGATGCTGCCCCCAGCCCGGCTGTTGGGCGAGACACCCACCCCCACCCCTGGACCTCGTCTTGCTGCACAGCCACCATTTTCAAGCCCACTTTGTCCCAGCGTTCAAGCGAGTCCCCACCCCCACCCCCGCAGTGGGTCCCTGGTCACCGTGATGCGGGCTACGCGTGCATGTGCATGGTCCTTAGTTTAAAGCACCAGCCGCCCCGGGGAAGAGGCTCAGAAACCCACAGCAGCAGTTGTAGCGTCCCAGGGTGGACTCAAGTGGCAGTGAGAGCGATGCCCAGAGTAAAACCACCCCTTGCCTCCCAGAGGTCTTTCCCCAACCTGAACGTCCTCAGCAGGGTGCAGCACTCGCCTGGGGTTCTGTCTCCACTCTGATCACATCACGGAATGCCCATTCGGTTTGTATTCAAGGATTGTAGTCACTCGGAGCTCCTCATTCCACTGCCCCAGGGACTTGCAGGCATCACACATGGGAGGGTAACCGCCCACCCCCCAATAACCACAGAGGAGACTGGGAGAGTCTGGCTTCCTATTTAGTTCTCATCACTGAGGGGCCCTGTCACAGAGAAGGCACTTAAAACAGGCAGGTTACCCCACTCAGCCAACCATACCCTCCCACCCACCTCTCAATGCAGGACACAAGGACAGCCCCATTTGCCATCCCCCTTGGCACTGGACATGGGTCCCCTTTAACCGTGAGTCCCTGGGACAGCCTGAGGCCTTGACTTTCAGCAGGGGCTCTACATGTCAGAGCCATCTGGCTGGGTGTCCTGGGAGTGGCCCCCAGTCATTGGGGGTGGGGTGGTTGCAGGTTGGCACACAGAGGGGGGTGCTGCTTGGCCAGGCTTCCTAGAGACCCTTCAAGCCCCACATGAAGGCTCCCACATCCTACAGCTCCCCTCAAGGCACTAGTGAAGTGTGGGTGGTGGGGTAGGGGCACCCTCCCACCATCTTGGCTGGTGGGCCAGGCAGAGGACTGGCACAGAGCCAGGTGCTCAGTAGAAGGTTCTCAGCGAACGGACAGAGCAGAGGGCTGTGAAGGACATAAGAGCAGGCTGGGCACCCTTGGGCCCAGCTTGTTTCATTCAGAAAATAGCAATTAAAAAAATGTAAAAATCCTCTCCCTCCCCCTCCCCCCAATTTCCGGGCCCAGGGAAAGGCCAGGGGAGGGGTGTCTCTACCCCAGCCCCTCTGCCTCCCCTCCCCTCCAAGGCTATATACACATGTACATATTTATATGGCACCTCCTGCGGTCCCCTCTGCCCCACTCACAGCTGGGCAGCCGAGCCCTGTGGATGGGGGGCTGGCCACAGGTGGTTGAAGGCAGATGCGAGGGGTGAGTTTTGGCTGAAAGGCAGCAGCCCTCAGAGACGCTAACAGGTCCTGTCCCCTCCCCAGCAGGGAATGGCAGGACAACTTGGTCCCCAGGGGGCCGGAGCAGCTTCTGCAGTTAGCGTGAGCAAGATTAGACCAAAGCAGCTGCCCAGGATGGGGCCCCTGGACAGGCCTGGTCTGGAGGAGAAGCTCCGTGCCCGGCACTTCTGCCCACTTTTCCTTGGCTAGGCCAGGGCACGGGGCAGTAGGAACCCGATCTCCCAACAAAGCAATTGGGAGGGGCCCAGGGCCCCAATTTGGCAGCAAGAAACATGGCAGCAGAGAGGAGAGAGAAAGAGCGAGGCCCGCAGGGTCCCCACAGGTCCCCCTGGAAGGCACAGGGGGTTCTAAGGCACTGACAACGGGGACCCTGGAGCTCACCGCTCTGGGTGCCACCTGCTATCCCTCTGCAGCCAGGGCAGGCTGGCAGGGGAGGCACCTGCTCCCCTTGGCACTGAGTGTGGTAGCCCGTGGGTCTGCTTAAGGAGGAGCGCCAGGGCCCCGCCAAGTCCGAGAGTGCATGAAGAGGTGTGGGTGTCCCTCGGGGCCCAGTCTGGGTCCCCTCGGCCTCACTAGCTCCCAGGCCGAGGCTGCCTGAGCACGGAGTACACGTCATCCACACGGCTGAGTTGCTCAAAGAAAGGGAGGAGGTCCTGGAGCTCCGTGTCACTCATGTTGTCAAACCACGAAGCCACTGGGACCTGGTGGACAGAGCGGGGTGGTAAGGGGGGCTGGTGGCCCTGAGCAGTGTCCAGGCCAGCCCTCAAAGTCAACGCGGGCCCTAGAGCCCCCACCCCAGATGGTATCCCTCCTCTCATAGTTCTCGCACGTTTGGGGGTAGAACCCATGGAGCAAAAGCAAAGCACCCCAACATTTCCTGCCCCTCCTCCCAGGGGCTGGGCCTTAAGAAGCTCTTGGAGCAACAGGCATGAAAGACCATGGTATTTCCCAGGAACTTTTCAAAGCCCCCTCCTATTTTATCGCCTTCAGGTGCCAATCAGGACCCACTCAACTGAAACCTGTGGGCTCCTCAGAGATCACAGCTCTCAGGGCCCACACCCTCGACACCCAGTGGTCACTGGTAGTGCCAGCAGCAAGAAGCAGACAGACTCAGGGTCCCCATGGTGGGAGAGGGCCCCCAGGGCAAGCCCACCAGCACTCACGGCGTTGTCGGGGTGAAAGACATAGGAAGCCGGCGAGTTATCCAGGATCAGCACCCGGCGCAGGTCCCGGCCCAACCGGCTCAGGTCCTTCACGTAGTTCCCCCGGTGGAAGACGCAAGACTCCCGGAAGAGCCGGGCCCGGAAGGCCCCCCACTTGTCCAGCAGGTCAGCTACTGGGTCTGCGTACTAGGGGGTACGGGAGGTGGATCAGCTGGGGAGCAGGATGCTGGGTGGGGGAGGTGGGGACCTACCAGACAACAGGGCTCACCTTGGCCAGGCTGGCAGTGAACAGCACGCACTCAAAGAGCTCGCCCATTCGCTGCAGGAACTCGTCTACGTGGGGCCGCTTCAGCACGTACACCTGGGGGATGGGCCAGTGAGGGGACTGCAGGCCACCGGGCCAGGGAGGCCATGGCCGGCTGGCTGACGGGAAGTAGGTGCGAGATGGAGGGAGGGACATAGGAGGACGGGTGGTCCCAGAGCCTGCTCGTGCAACTGCCCAGACACTCCAGCTGCCCAGAGGCCCCTAAGCCACCCTCCGAAAATTATCAAAATGAACACCCCTGCCCTTCCTCATGCCAGTCACTAATTCTGAGTCCCTCAGGCAAATGTTGGGGGGTGATGCTGGGGTGGCCCCCTCACCCCAGAGCTGCAAGGCACCGGCTCCCGAGCCAAGTAATGAAGAACAGGCTTGAACACCACACAGCCTATCCTGAATTACTTGAACTGGGTCCCGGGCAGGGTGGGGCAAGGGGGACCAGAAGAGGAGCCACTCTGCAGGGTGCAGCAAGTCCCCAAGGGTCTGTGTGGCCTGGACAAGCCTCACACCCTCTCTGGGCCTCTGGTTTCTGAGATCTAGCAAAAGCCCCTCCCTGGGTGCTCAGGAGGGGTGGGAGGAGCCTAGGATCTGGAAGGCCCCCAGTCAGCCTCCACTGCCCCTCACCTGATGGACCACCCCATCAATTTCCACAGGAATGATGAAGTCTGCGTTGTTCACAGGCTGTGGGGGGGAAAGAGAAGCTGGAACTGGTCCCAAAGCCCCTCAGGGTCATATACCAGCTTAGGTCACCCCCAACCCCCCAACACCCCCCCCCCCAGGCCAGGACCCACCTTGAACGAGCTGTGTACCAGGGTCTCATCCAGGTCGATGACCACACAGATCTTGTCCGAGTCCTGGGCTTTGGCCTCTGGGAGCAGGTATTGGACTGGGGTCTGCTGGAGGGCAGCAGGGCTGGCTCAAGCACCCTCAAAGGCCTCAAGCATTTTCTCCCACCCCCTTTCCAAGTGCCACAGGGACGTGTGTGTGTGTGTGTGTGTGTGTGTGTACATGACCACCTCCTTCCCCCCTTTGCTTCTGGGCCTCACTTTCCCACCTGGAAAAACTAGGTAGACGGGGAATTCTGGTGTTCTGTCACCAAGCAACAGTCTAGGGGACAACAGGACCAGTCTGGGGGCTTCTTGGAGGAATCTTCCAGGACCTCCAGGCAGAGCATGAAAGCATGGTCAGGGGCCCCTACCCCCAGTGAGCCTGTGTTCCTGCAGCCTGCACCTGGCCACCACGCACCTTAGGGACGGCACCATTCTCCTCCACCAGCAGGGGTGCCCCGCTGTGGGCAGGCAGGGCCTCGCTGTCATCTCGGCACACGCAGCAGAAGAGAGAGTGGAGGATGCCCCGACCCCGGGGCTTCTGGGAAGCTGCTGACTTCTGGTCACCTGAAGCAGGGAGGCCAAGGTGGGGGTGGGCGTGCACACTGGCTTGTGTCTCAGCAGAGAGGCGCCAAGGTGCCAACCCCTGTGGTTGGAGGACCTGGTCTTCCCACTGCATCAAGGGAAACAGCAGGCCCCCCAAAATGCCCTCACCAGGGGCCCTGCTTCCAGGCCTGCCCTCCAGGTCTGCAGAGATACTCCCTCCCCCTGTAGGGAGAAGGTTACCTGGCAAGGAGTTCACAGTGCGCTTTCTTTTGTCCTCACAGGGGAGGGACCCTACAGATCACCTGGGACCTCCTGCCATCCGGCTCACCCCTGCTACAGAGGTCCTAGGTGGAGGAAGGCTAGGCCTTTTCCACCCTCCACCCCAAGTGTCCAAAGTCCTTGCAGAGGCTGGGCCCACAGGCTGGGGGTGGGGACTTGCAGCCTGGGGCCAGTGTCTCTGGGCCATCTGTCAGCCCCGCCTTCACCTCCGCCCCACCAGGACCTCCAACCTGGACTGAGCCACAGGGCCACCCCCTGCCCAGCCCTCAGCCTCAGTTCCCGCCTGGAGAAGAGATAGGCCCAGGCAGAGGGAGGGCAGATGGGAATTGTAAAGGCTTTTAGAGCCCTAAGGTCAACACCAGGGCAGGACCCTCAGAGGCCCCACGCAGGGCCGGACAGACGCCAGGCAGGAGTGTGTGCACCGCCCCAGTGCCGAGGGGCATGCAGCCGGGTACACTGGTCCCCGGAAAGGCCACAGGCGCCCCTTGGAAGCGCAGTTACCCGGAGGAGCTCTGCACCCGATACGCGGAAGTTTCTGGGGAGCGCTGCTGACTGTTGGCGGGAGATCCTACCAACCCTCCAGAGCCCTGAGCCCACTGTCACCTCCGCGCCCC
>NW_022103899.1:44821323-44823985 GCF_000313985.2 Echinops telfairi | reverse complement strand
AGCGGGAGTTCTGGCCCCTGGCCCGACCGTGGGCGCCTCTGGTGTCAACTGCCCGACTGAGGAGTTGAGAAAACCCGATCCTGTCGGGTATGTGGGGGACACAGCCCGGCCTGCGACTGTCCACGTGGCACACGCCCTCGCTAGGTGCCGTGGGTGTGGCGGGTGATTTTTGCGTGTTTTTGTCATCATTACTATTCAGTGTTTTCACGTTTTAAAAAATAAGCCTGACGCCGAGCCTGGACAAACACGCCCCGGCACTTCCTTCCCCGCCCGCCGGGGTGGGCGGGGCGGCCGCGTCCTGTCCCGTCCTGTCCCGTCCTGTCCGCGCCGGAGCGAGCGCGGCGCACGTCCGCCTGGCCGGCGGGGGAGCCAGAGCCTGCGCCCAACGACTGTCCGCCTCCGGCATTTCTGCGCCCGCTGGGCGCCGGGCCGCGCTTCACCTCTCTGCTGCCCATGGTTGGGCTTCGCCTTCTCCACACCATCTCAGGGACTCCTCGGACGACCCCCTCTTGTCCCACTTCACAGACTAGGAAACAGGAGAGTTCCAGGGAGTGGCTGGCCCAGGACCCTCTAAGCGGGATGCCCTTAGAGAGGCGGGGCCCCAGCTTTATCTCGGGATGACCCTCCCCCTCTGCCTCCTTGACCTCCAAAAGGAAATGGGTGTCGATGGCCGGCAGAGCGAGGCCCTGGCCTCTCCTAGGCCTCCGCTCCTCCCTCAGTGAAGCGTCCATCCCCGTGAGGGTCACTGAATCACTGAACCGGGTGGGCCGCTGTCCCCTACCCGCCCTGCAAAAGGCCACCTGAAACTCTATATACACACACACACACACAGACGCGCGCGCGCCTAGCACATCCTTGTGGTCACCTTCAAACCCTTGGCTGGTGCAGGGTTTGGGGCCCTGGAGTAATAGAGCTGGAGTGGGGGTGATTAGAGGTGAAGCCCCAGGGTCACCGCAATCAGGGCATTAGGTGGGGTCTTGGGAAGACCCGCTGAGCTGGTGTGAGCAGGCAGAGGAGTACTTTAGGGTGGGGAGGGTCAACTCTTTGCATTTCCAAACTGAATTTTTCTGGGGTCCACACCCGGGGGTCACCATTTCCCCAGCAGCTAGGGGTCACTTTACGCCCTTAGAATGGAGCAAAGCCATGGGGCTGTGAGTCCGGAAGCCAAGGACCCCGGCTCCAGAGGCTACTCTGGACAAAGGTTAACTTCCCTAACTGCCAAGTGGGGCCGGTATGAAGCAGTCCCTGGGGAGGCGCAGGGGGCCCTGGCTGGGTCTCAAGGTGCCAAGGCTCCCTCCGCCGGAGGGGCTGTGCGGAGCATCGGGATGGGCCCAGAGGAACCTCTGGTGGGGAGGCGGGGGCGCGGACTGCGGGGAGGCCGAGCAATCCATTGCCTGACCCTTAACTGGCCTTCCTGTCCCCTCCCCATCTCCCTTGCCCCTCCGTTCAGAGTCCTAGGTTTAACTGATCTCAGATCAGCCTGCCCTAAGGGGGGTCTTTTCACTGTCCACCCCCTCCCCCAAGATCTACGAACTCCCCCCAAGGCTTCTGGTCTCCACCCTTGTTCACACGGCCCCATTCCTAGCAGGCATAGGCTCCTGGGCTAAGTACAGCCTTCCCCCATAGACGACCCGCTATCTCCCTTGCCCTGAGTGAAAGCAGCTGTAGCGCTTGCCTCCACGCGGGCCCCACTAACATCGTCGCCCTTTTAAGAAAGGAAATTCTTTTCATAAACAAGCGCCTCCACCTGAGCGCGGAGTAGCGCCACCCGCCCTGAAGGGTCCCTGAGAATTTGAGGGTTGCCTTTAAGCCAGCGCCTGCCTCGCGGCTCAACACGGGAAAGGGTCACCGGCCGCTGCTGGCTGCGGACTCCCAGGCTAGGATTCGAGGGACTGGGCGAGGAATCTAGGGGAGCCTAGAAACGGCCCAGGGAGCGTCTCCAAAGAGCAGCCCCAGCTCGGGGCGAAGGGGCGGCAGGCCGCTCCCCCGGGACAGAGTGGATCGCTGGCGGGAGCCACCAAGCTGTCCTATGCTTGCTCACTCCCAGAAGACTTCTGGGCCCCTGGGGACTTAGATTCCAGTTCCATCCTGCCCATCCCCTTGAGGCCGGCCCGGAGGGGTGAAGCGGAAGCCAGGAATGCAGACCTCTGGGTCCGTCCCTGTCCCTAAGGGGAGGTGGGAGTCAGCGACTGGGGAGCGTTCAAAGCGCCACGAGCGCCGGTCTTCACCCTCCAGTTCCCTGGGGAAATGGCAAATGAATTGGGCCTCGGAGGCAAGCAAGGACTCTTGGGTTCTTTTCGAGTGGTGCTTGCAGAAGGGAGAACCGGTCTTCCACTTTGCTAACTGGAAAATGGGTTGTGGGCAGGACAGAAGGGTGAGTTCACCCAGTTGACAGCCTGGCAGGCAGATGGACTAGGGACAGGGGGCCACTTGGCTTCAGCTTCTCTGCTCTTTGGGTGAAAAGTCAACTACTGCTCATCAGATCCTATTTTTCAGTGCCATTTTGGAGCTTGTGCCCTGTCCCTTACTGGGCTGGGGTCAAGAAATATTTTTGAATAATTAAAAAACAAACAAACCCAAGTGCCAGGCACTGTGCCCACGTGCTTTCCATACATTACATAACAGAGGCAGCAGGTCCCATCTGATAGATGAGTATGGTCAC
>NW_022103899.1:44811213-44820918 GCF_000313985.2 Echinops telfairi | reverse complement strand
CCCCCCTCCTCCCTTGCCTACTCTCTCCGCTTCCCCAATGCCCAAGGCCCCATTGGGCCCCATAGTACCAGGTAGATGGTAATGCCCAGGTAGGCAGCGGCCAGCACGGCTACAAGAGCAAAGTAGGCGGGGTGAGGGAGACTGGGCAGGTAGCTGACCACGAAGTAGAGGTTGATGGCACAGACCAGCGCCATGATGAAGGACGTGATGGCCTTGCTTACCCTGGAGACAGAAGGGGGTCTCAGGACTGGTTGGGTGCAGTGAGGCCTCTCCTCTCCCACCCACCTCCCCTCTGCCTCTGGTGCTTACCGCCCACTTGGAGCTCTGGGGAGGGGAGGAGACAGGAAAAGCCAGGTTCTCTGGCTTGTAGGACCTGGCTTAAGCCCTCACCCACTCCGCCCTCCATGGCCCTCCTGAGTGTGCAGGCTGCCCACTGGCCTGTGCCTAGAAAGAGCATGGATGAGCATGCGCACACAGGCACACACGCATACACACACAGGCACCAGTCCCAGGTCTACTTTTAGCTACCAGCCCGGCACACACTACAAGACTGAAGTGGGCAGGAGGGTGGGAATCAGGGTGGCTCACCGGCCGTTGGCAAACTCGTGCATGAGCTCGGGCATGCTGGTGAATGTGAGGATGGGCAGCACGGCACAGGGAAGCTGTGGTGGGTAGGGAGGGTCCGCTGAGAGCCTGCCCCTCCCCACAGATGGAGGGGGGCTCTGGGCCTCCTCTGCCCTCCCTCCTGGGGCTCTTTGGGCAAGTCCCTAAGCACCCTGGGCTTCAGTTTCTCCATCTTAACGCCTCCCAAAGCCTCGGGCACAGGTGGCTTGAGTTTGAATCTCAGCTCTTTGGGAAGCTGTGTCCGTTGCCCCCTCTGTGAAAGGAGGTTGTGGGGGCTCCCGCCTCCCTGCACGGCTGTGGGGGATGAGGTGAACCAGGAGGCGAGGTGCGAGGAGGAGCGTTTTCGGTGGTTTGGTGGAGTTCAGCGGCGGGGTGCAGGGGGCCCCAGCTCACCAGCAGGCTCTGTAGCACGTTGAGCATGTCATTGAGGCCTGACAAGTCCCGGAGGTCCCTGAAGACAGCCACCAGCACGGTGGGCAGGATGGCACAGGAGCGGGTGAGGAGGACGCGCGCGAAGCGGGACCACCGCAGCTTCAGAAAGCCCTGGGTGGAGGGTGAGCATTTGGGGGGTGGGCGGTGGCCAGGGCTGGGAATTCTAGGGGAGACCTTTCACTTCCAGGGACTCCTCTGCTGTTGTGTATGAGGTGGGGTGCAGTTCTGACCCTAGGTGGCAGAAAGGGGGTACGTGAAAGGGATGGGGTCTTCCTCCCACGGTTGACGGCTAAAGAGGAAACAAGTTTGGGAAAATGGTCATATTAGTCGCCTTGTTCCTCTGAACCCCAGTTTTCTCCGCAGTAAAGTGGGGTGTATAAATGGCACCCTCGGGCTGCTTCAAGGGCCCAGAAACCCGAAGTTTGCCCCCCCTGAGGGCTTGTGGTATTTGGACTCTGGCCCACCCCAGCCCCACCTCCATCACGAACTGTCCCGCGTAGGTCCCTGTCATGGTGGAGCTCTGCCCTGCGGCCAGCAGCCCCACGGCCCAGATGTAGAGGGCTGCAGGCCCGAAGAGGCAGCCCAGGATCACTCCCTGTGGGGGGGGAGGGTGGGAAGCATGTGGTCAGACTGGTGGCCCCGCCCCTGATGGGCAGGATGAGGGGTCTCGCCCTGGCCACCTTGTCCAGTGCTCACCCCTTGGTAGATGTCCACAGCCACCGTCAGGTTGTCCTGGGGGAAGATGTTGGCGTAGTCGGGGAGGCTGCTGTTGGCACAGATGTTGAACTGCAGCACCAGGACAAAATTCCAAAACTCAAACTCCTAGCCACCCTACCTACAGGACAGGGTCGAGCTGCCCTGTGGGCCCCCCAGGGTGTAGCTCTTTGTGGCAGGAGACAGGTTCAGCTTTCTACCGTCAAGGACAGGAAGAGAGGCAAACAGTCGGCCTCTTAACAAGTCAAGAGTTGAAGGCTGGCCCAGATGTAGTTTGGCAAAGCCCTGTCTCTCCAGGAGAGTGGCAGGTAGGTTTGAACTGCTGACCTTGCAGCTTAGCATCCCAATGAATAACCATTACTCCATGAGGTCTCAGGATCTCAAAGGGCAGTTCTATCCTATGTTGCAGGCTCGCTATGAGTCAGCTTCGACTCCATGGCAGCAAATGAGTCCTAGAATCGCTATGAGGGTTATAGGAATGAAGTCAGGCACATGGGAAGTGCTGTCTGGATGTTTGTTGTAATTATTTGTTACAAATACATGCATGAGGGTGGAGGGAGAACTGGGGGTAGAAAGGGGGAACTGATTACAGGGATCTACATGTGACCTCCTCCCTGGGGGATGGACAACAGAAAAGTAAGTGAAGGGAGATGTCGGACAGTGTAAGATATGACATGGAATTTTTCCCCCACAAACTTTTGAAGCCCCTCGTATTGTCTCTCTGTGTTGTTTTTTTTAAGATGCCAACTGTCCTAATTCACTTTTTATTTTTAATCATTTTATTGGGGGCTCTTACAGCTCTTATAATATTCCATACATCAATTGTATCAAGCATATTTGTACATATATTGCCATCATTTTCTAAACATTGATTTTTTTTAAAAATCATTTTATTGGGGCTTGACTGTTTTTTTTTACATTGAGTTTCTACTTGAGCCCTTGGTATCAGCTTCTCTTTTTTAACCTTCCTCCCCCCCCCACCCACCTGTATCTTTTTTCAGTGTGACTTTGTTGCCCACTTTAAAATTGAGAGGATTTCAAATGCGAGCCCCAACCTCAGCTTCTCTTAGATGTAGGGGTGCTGCTGTCACCACAGAGGGGCCACCTATTAGAAGGGACTCATGCTGCCCCACAGCCGCAGCTTCCCACAACCATGCCTGGCCCTGATGACACACCGTCACCACCTCTAGTTAGACCTCATGCCTCGCCTGAGGAGCAGAGTGAGCCAAGGGGAGGTCAGTGGCAGAGTCCACGTCCCAGGTAAACACCCAAAACTGGCCAGCAAGTGTCACAGCCCCCAGGACAGACCTCCAGGGACAGATGTCACAGCACAAACGTCACCTGGGCTAATGCAATCCCATCCCCCAATCCTATCGCATGCCCCCTCCCACCCCACCCACCCCCTGGATTTTCTTCCTAGCAATGTCCACACTGGACACTTGTTTGTTAACTTATTCCCGATCTGTTGCCCTTTTCCCCATGTAAGCTCCTAGACTCTAGCACCTAGAGGGTCTTTGTGGGCCCTGGGTCTGGGACCCCAGCTAATACTAACAAATACTCAGCATAGATGTGCTGGTGAGTGACAGCCAGTCGCTGACATTGAAGATTATCAGGAGCAAACACTCTGAGAGGAGTCCAACCGCCTGCCCCTTCCCAGCTCAGGCTCCTGCATGGGAGACCCTCCGCCCTCCCCTTACCGGCCCCCATCCCCATGGAAGCTCCCACTGTAGTAAGGCTGCACATCAGGCCCACCCTCCACTGCCACGGAGTCTGCTCCTTCCTCCAGCCTGCTCCCTAGCAGCACGCTGGTGTGGGCTTGGCCCTCAAAGAGCCTGCTGAGCGTGTGGTGAGCTGGGGCCAAGTCACATCTCCTTCCCCAAACTGGTGCCCAGAGACCCAGGCGGAACAATGCCTGAGACCCCAGCAGGACTGGCTTGCAGGCGTGTGTGCGGTGAGTGTGTGTAGTGTGAGAGAAAGACACAGGAGTGGGTGTGTGGGGTAGTTACACCTGATTGGGTTGGTGGCAGAAGGCTGGCTTGCAGGATGTGTGTGGTGTGTGTGGTGTGTAGTGTGTGTGTGTGTGGCGTGGGTCTGGTGTGAAGTCTCGCCTCACCGCGTCCTGGTTGGTTTGGTGGTAGAAAGCCTGCCCAAAGACGGCCATGACGAAGAGATTGATGAAGAAAGAGACGGAGAGGGCAATGGTGGCCTCAATCAGGAAGTACTTGTTAGCCTCGCGGACCTCAGTCGGGCGGGTCCTGTCAATCTCTCGAGACTGGCGGCAAAGGGGAGAGAAGGGCCAGGTTTATCAGTCACCCCAGTGGCACCCCCATGCCTCTACCTGTGTTACCCTAAACTCCAGTTCCTCCGAACCCCCCTGCAGGGCAGTCTGGGAAACGTTGGTCCCACATTTCTGCCGTTGCCACTGGGGGATAAAGGAAGGCTGGCCTCTGAGACCCAGGTGACCTGGCCCCACCCTGTCTGCCCTCCACCGGGGACCAGCTCTCCAGCACCAACTTCAACTCGTGTCCGAGCAGGGACTTTGAACTCACCGCGCTATGCCTGGGCCCAGTTTCTCCCTTCAAATCTCAAAGATGGCCTTTCTTGGGTGTGCTTTCTAGAGCCATCCACCCCTCTCATTCTCCTCTGTTGGTGAACCCCACAGCTCTGACCCCCTCCCCCCATCCTTTCCTTTCCTGCCCACTCTTCAGTCTCCTCCCCTAGAACGCAAGTTCAAGGACCGCAGCTTGATCTGCCCCCCCCCCCCAACTCCCCATGGTAGAGGGCGGGGCTCCAGGCTTTAGGGCGGGCTGGCGAGGGACTAAGGGGTCTGCCCATGCCCCGTCCTGGGCTCACCTTCACCAGGGCAGAGTGCAGGTAGATGTTGTGGGGCATGATGATGGCCCCCACGATGCCCACGGCCTGCAACAGCTCGGGCTGCCCGCAGCCCGGGCACGAGGGCAGGAAAAGGCCACGAAGAAGGACTCCCTGCTCCGGACGGGCCACCACATACTGCGGGGGAGGAGCCTCGTCAGGCCCAGCACCCCACCCCCCACCCCCGCCCTACCGCCCACCCCCCCCACAGCCCCCAGGAACTCAGCATCTCCCAGGGACAGAGACGGTGGCCGTGGGGGTGCTCCCGTGTCCCGCTCCCCACCTCGTAGCCGAAGGTCAAGGCCATAATGGTAATGAGGAGTCCGAAAAAGGCTTCCAGTTTCCGCAACCCTAGAGGGAGGATGGAGAGGGCAAAGCAGCAGTCGGGAACACTAGGTTCTCCACCTCCCTAATACCGCTACCCTTTCATACAGTTCCTCATGTTGTGGGGACCTCCCAACCATAACATTATCTCCATTGCCGCTTCATCACTGTCATTTTGCTACTGTGATGAATCAGGCTACCCCTGGTCCACTCCTAAAGGGGTCATGACCCACAGGTTGGGAACCGCTGGCTTATGTTTTATTGTCACCTCCCAAACACCTGGTGAGGTCTGTGCTATTATTCGCCCCAGGCTCTAGGTGAAGACATTGAATTCCCAGAGACGCTCCCAGCTAGACTAATAGAACCCAGACAGGAACCCAGGCCTGCAGCCCCTCTGCGGGCACAGAGCTCCTGTAGTGACCAGGCCCTGCGCCCAGCGCCCCTGCACCCCGCACCATTCCTCTCAGAGACCAGGGGCACACGGACCCACCGTAGTTGTCCAGGAAGAGGAAGAAGAAGGTGTCCACGATGGTGATGAGCACCCCGCCCCAGAGAGGAATTCTGGAACCAGAGGGGCTGGGTCAGCCGAGGCTGCTCCAGGGGCCTGGGACCACTACCCTCAGTCTGGAGATGGGGGGGTCTGGGCACTGAGGCAGGAGCAGGGGAGAGTACTCAGGGGAGGGCTGGTGAGGAGCAGGGTTTGTCTCTGAATGGAACTTGGGCCCATGGTCCACAAGTCTGTACCCCTTCCATGCTGTGTGACTTTAGACAGGTCACTTTAGGGGTTAAAGCCTCAGTTTCCCCATCTGGCAAATGAGGCCACAGCTCCCAGGCAGGAGACTGCAGGCCAAAGGGGACTCAGGGGCGTTCAAGGCCTGAGCCGGCAGCTGGAGTCCCCGTCCCTGGACTGAGTGGCTGACGCTCCTGGAGGCAGTACCGTTCTGCCGACAGCAGATGGATGGCAATGGCTGTACCAATGACCTCCTGCATGTCGGAGCCCACAATGGCCAGCTCGATGGTCAGCCAGAGGAGGACACGGGGGACCTATGGGGATAAAGGAAACTGACAGCCAGCTGTTCGCTGCCTCAGCCCGGCTCTGGGGCCCCTCCACACGCTGCTCTGTGCAGGCCTGGAAGCCTGTGGCTTAGCCGGCCCTGCAAGACCACCCTGGCCCCTCCGCAGCTGCTGCCAGCTGGCCTCTGTAGCAGACACTGATGGGGGCTGGAAGGCGGGCGGGGCTCCCCGTGTGACTGTGGCTGTGGTAAGGGTGGTGGCCACTTCAGCCGTGGCGGCCAGGGTGGTTCCTGCCCAAGAATATGGCAGCTTCCTGATTCCTGGGACAGCTCCCTGCCCCTTGCGCCTCCAGTCCCGCTGACCGCTGACACCGTTGCTGCTCAGTGCCTGAATGAAGTCCCCTTTGAAATGTCCAGGGGCTTCCTCTCTGTGTCCCCGAGTAGACCCTGATTATACAATAACTCTGTCTCCGATGCCCACCGTCCACCTGCCACCCCAATGGCTGGCCCCTAGTTGACACCCACTTGGTTCTCACCTGGGACCACTCACTGCCCGTGTCAGTTTCCCCTCTGTGAAGGGAGCATTCGATACTTCCTGCCGCTTTCCCACTGTGACCATGAGTTTGAGTCTCGTCTACTCAAGGAGGTGGGAGCCCTAGTGGTGCAGTGATTAAGCGCTGGGCTGCTGGCAAATAACAGCACAAACCACTAGCGGCTCCGAGGGAGGAAAATGAGGCTTTCTACTCTCAGAAAGCCCAGATTCAAAGCCACACTGCCCATGTGGGTAAAGCCTCATCTTCCTCCCTGGGAGAGGCTGGCGGTTTTAAACTGCTGACCTTGTGGTTAGCAGCCCAACACAGAACCACTCCACCACCGGTGCTCCTCTGAGACACCCACGGGGTCATTCTACCCTGGTCCTATATGAGTCCGAGTCGACTGCATGGCAGTGAGGAAGGATGGCTCTTTGATCGTGGCTGGTTCAGAACCTCACCTTTGGGTAGTAGAGATGGCAGACCTCGCCCAGGTCCTTGCCTGTCACCACGCCCAGCCGAGCTGCCAACCGCTGACAGAGCAAGCCCAACACCGTGGCCCATAGCAGTACCCAGAGCAGCTGTGGGGGAGGCAGGGGAGACCTTCAGCTAGAGGGGCCAGTCTCAGGTCACCAGAGGGGGTCGTACAGTCCAGCTGGGACACTCCTTTGAGGGAGGGTGGGGGCAGGGAGCTAGGAAAAAGCACCACCCCAACGCAGACACCCCACCCTCTGCAGGGCCTGCCTGGGGATCCCCTCTCAGATGGATGATCATAAACTTCACCCCTGCTCCCACTGACCACCCTCCCCCACTGCCAATTCAGTCACTTTGAAGCCGGCCACGGCGCCAGCTTGCAGGTCTGATTCGATGTTTCCTGGATCCAAGAAAGCGATGCTCATGAGAAAGCCGGGCCCTGTGAAGGCCCACAGCTTCCGCAGGCTGAACGTGCCCTGGACGGGAGGAAAGGGAGGTTCTAGGTCTGAGTGGGTGGCAGCCAGCCTGGGCAGCCCCTACTTCCCATCCTGGCCCCACATCAGCTGGCCCTGGGGCTGTCCCCAACACACACGCTCCACCCAAAGCAGTCCGGGGTGGGGGAGACGGGAGAAGGGGGGGGGGATGACTGCAGATGGTCTGCTGAGTCACTGAGGGAGGACCTGCTCTCAGGATCTGTCACGTTCTGTATCCTGCGCCTGACCAGCCTGCCTCCCCAAGGTCCTGAATCAGCAGAGCCTCAGATGGGGGCTTTTCAGGGGGCAGGCCTTTCTCACTCTGTCCCCAGCCCACAGGGCCTGCTCTGCTGGGGTCCTCCTGCCCTACCCTGGCCCAGGACAGGAGATCCTCTGAAGGTCCTAGAAGCCTGCAGCCTCTGCCCTGATTCCTCATTCCCTTATCCGGGCCCTTTCTTTTGATGCGGAAACAAGTGCCCAAAGCTCCAATCCAGAAAGCCGTTTATAAGTGCTAGACAACCATTGAACCCAAAGTGCTGGGGACAGAAGCAAGAAGGGGGTAGCTGCCACTGTCTGTCACTGCTCTCAGAGAGCCCCCCCACCAACTGCCCCAGCCTAGACACTCCACGGACCCTGCAGAGCCCTGAGACGTTTACAGCGTTCTCACCGGGTCTGCATCTGGGATGGCGATCTTCTCACTCAGATAGGTCTCTCCGGCAGACCCTGGGCTGGGTGGGCTGGAGATGGAGCCATAGCTGGGCCTGCTGGGCCTTTGGGGATGCCTGTCACCTGCAAGGGGTCCCATGAGGCATGGTGAGTGACCTGTCTCTTTCTGGAGGCCCTGGGGTAAAGTCTTCTTTCTAGCGAAGTGCAGACATCAAGGGCCACTAAACAGGAGGCCCTGACCCATGCTGGCTCCATCACGTCCACCCCTCAGCCAACCTCCCAGCGGAAGATGTGTGTGTGTGTGTGTGTGTGTGTGTACACTTTAGAATGACACTCTGCTCCCTGGAAGCACAGAGACCCCCAATCTAGATCTCTCCCTTCCTCCCACCCCCACCCTACCATGAAAGATGGGGAGCAAGATCCTAGTCTCTGCAGAGCATGAACCGGGGTGGGGGCCCGCCACATCAGCTCCCACGCCCCCTGCCTTCCTCATCCAGCAGCCGAGAAACCGGACAGTGCCATGACCAGACCTAGCTCCATCCCGATCCTGAAGGTGGCTGCTCACCTGTCATGAGGCCTGCGGGCTTCAGGTCCACTCTGGGTGTGGGTGGAGTGATGGGCTGCTCCTCGCCTGGGACCCACTCTCTGTGCCCTGGCACATGTGAGCCAGCAGCCGCTTCTTCTCCTTCGGATCCTCGGTGCGCACCGCCAGTCAGTCTCCATCTCTTACATCATCACTCTCACACGGGATGTTGTGAAACTCTTTCCAAAGGCAGAAGTGGCTGCTCTGGCGGAAGGGTCTGGTAGCCCACAGCATGGACTTCTGTCCCTGCCCTCTGGCCCACTCTGCCCCCGGCCCCCTTCCGGGCACCCGTGCTCTGTGATTCCCAGTTTCACACTGATTTCACTGACTTCCTGCCACTTGGGTGTTATGACCAGATTACACGACTGGACTGGCCTCCTCACCATCTCCCAGCAGCCCCAGAGCACATACCCGAGCTGCCAGAGCCCCCTGGCCACAGGCCGGCCTGAAGACAGAGAGTCCTCATGACTACATAGGTGTGGGCTTTCCATTGGGTGACTCAGCGGAAAAGATTCCGGCATGACCACAGGGACAGGCACTGAAGACTCAGGCCAAGGGTAATCTCAGAAGAAGGGAGCGCTAGAAGTGGAGTCAGGGCACTGGGGATCAGGACACTGGAGGTCAGGGCACTGGGGGTCAGGACACTGGGGGTCAGGGCACTGGGGGTCAGGACACTGGGGATCAGGACACCGGAGGTCAGGGCACTGGAGGTCAGGACACTGGGGATCAGGACACTGGAGGTCAGGGCACTGGGGGTCAGGATACTGGGGGTCAGGACACTGGGGGTCAGGGCACTGGGGGTCAGGACACTGGGGATCAGGACAGTGGAGGTCAGGGCACTGGAGGTCAGGATACTGGAGGTCAGGACACTGGGGGTCAGGGCACTGGGGATCAGGACAGTGGAGGTCAGGACACTGGAGGTCAGGGCACTGGGGGTCAGGACACTGGGGGTCAGGGCACTGGAGGTCAGGACACTGGGGGTCAGGACACTGGGGGTCAGG
>NW_022103899.1:44807113-44811113 GCF_000313985.2 Echinops telfairi | reverse complement strand
CTGGGGGTCAGGACACTGGGGGTCAGGACACTGGGGGTCAGGGCACTGGGGATCAGGACACTGGGGGTCAGGACACTGGGGGTCAGGGCACTGGGGGTCAGGGCACTGGGGGTCAGGACACTGGAGGTCAGGACACTGAAGGTCAGGACACTGAAGGTCAGGGCACTAGGGGTCAGGGCACTGGGGGTCAGGACACTGGAGGTCAGGACACTGGGATTCTGGTCCTGTTTGTGCCCCTGATTCACTTGACGTGGCGATCAGGCCGTGGCCCTTGTGTGATCATCAGTTTCCTGTGTTAAATGAAGGGCCCAAACGAGCCAGGAGACCAAAAAGAGCAAACCCACGGCTGTGAAGTCAATGCCAACTCAGAGAGACCCTAGAACAGAGCAAAGTTGCCCCAGAGGCTTTCCAAGGCTGTAGATTCTAAGGGAATTAAGTGGCTACATTTTTGTCCTGTACAGTGGCTGGTGGATTGAAACAGTCAGCCTTTCAGGGAGCGGCAAAGCACCTAACTGCTGCGCCACCAGAGACTAGCCGAGCAGTAAGATTTCAGGAGCCTAAGGAAGACAGATGCGTATGGTGCTGGCGAAGGATATTGAAAGTGTCATTGATTTGCAAAAAAGCAAACAGCTCTGTCCAGTACAACTGGACTGCGCCTTAGAAGCGAGGACAATGAGATGTTTCTTCTCCCGCCCTTGGGACATGTTATCAGGAGAGACACAGCCAGGGAAAAGACATCGTGCTCGGTAAAGTAGGAGGTCATCAGGAAAGAGGAAGACCCTCGGGACAGGGGTGGACCCCATGGCTACAGCAGTGGGCTCAGGCATAACAATGGCGAAGATGCTGCAGGACCGGGCAGTGTCATGTGCTGCTGTACACAGGGGCCAGTGGAGCCCACTCTGTGACACCGAATAGCATCAAAGAGTCTGGAAGAAGCCCTAGCAACATATTGTGTTAGACACTGTGCTGCTAATCTCAAGGTCAGCAGTTTGAAACCACCAGCTCCTCTGAGGGAGAAAGATGAGACTTTCTTCTCCCGTAAAGATTTTCGTTATGAACCAATTCAATGGCCGTGAGTTTGACTTTTGGTGTTTGGAGGGCTAGCCAGGGGTTTGGTGTGGAAGGAGGCTGGACGGGTGAGAGAAATGAGGCGACAGATTGAGAATAAAGAAACAACTGAGTGCTGAGTGGTGTGTTCCTCCCGGTTGGCTCAAGAAACAAATTCATAGACACTCAGATGTGTATAAGAAAGAGCTTTATATACAAGAACAATTGAATATTGAAAAAACATCCCAGCCCAGTCCAGATCAAGTCCACAAATCCAATATCAGCCCATATGTCTGATACCAGTCTATAAATCCCTCTTCAGACTCACACAGCACACGGGACAGTGGTTGGAAAGTCTGTGGATCCAGTGGTTGTGGAAGCATCTCAGTGCTGATGTGGGTCTCCACGTGGCTCCTCCAGCTCCAGGGCTCTGGCTCCATCAGCATAGCTCCATGTGGTTTGTCAACAGGAATGTGAAGCAGAGAGAGTATGTGTCCCAGCTCCAGGGAGGAAGACAGGAGTTCCCAGAATCCTCAGGAGCAGGCCATGCCCACACCCTGGCCACATTGGCTATATCTGATTGACAGGCTAGACTCTACCTCTTTGCTCAAGTTGACAGTGGATTATGTAACTGCCACAAGTGGCAAAGGATTCTGGGACTCATTGTTGGGGGTTGGGGGTCGTGTCATGGTGTGTGGTGAAGAATGCCGCAGATCTGCTATCTGACGATGACAGGCCTAAAGTCCCACTCAGTTGTGGTCATGTGGGAACATGGGTCCACTGCCACCCTCTCTTCTGTATTGTCAAGGTCAAGGATGCTGGGAATTTAGGATTTGATGTGGCACATGATTTTTTAATATTAGGCTGAAAATATGTGAAAATACTGTGCAGGTCAAGCAAAACACATCTGTGGCTGGAATCCATTAGATTACAGTTTGCAGCCCTGGATTCCATTGTGGCTCAAACTCTTCCTACTTTCCGTTTCTTCTTGTTAGTTCCTGCACTTTGACCTTCCCTCCCTCAGGGCCTCCTCTCTCCCAGGTGCTCTCACGGTCCCTACTACCTTGTGACCTTCCTTTCCTGGCAAAAATATTGAATACTCAAATTGTCAGGAGGTTTCCCACTCCAATTTCCGAGGCTTCAGGACCCAGAGCAAAGAGGGGCAGTTTCTCAGACCCAGGCTTGGTTGATGAGGAATCAAATACGTCAGGCAACGTCTGGGAGCCCAGGAGAGAGAGGGAGCACTTTCTTGGGGACCCTCTGGTTGGGGAGGTCAGTGAGCCTGGAGAATTTGGGGCAAAGGGAGGAGGCTGAATAATGAATGGCTTCGGGGAGGAAACAGCAGTAGCTGTCACGCTCCAACCCTATTGCTTAAGGCACCATCACCATCCCTGACCTCCGGGTTGGTACACATTTCCCAATCACTCGCTTGAACTTGAGGAAGAAAGATGAGGCTTCCTATTGCTGTAAACTGAGTTAGAGTCTCGGAAACACACATGGGCACTTCTACCCAGTACGATAGGGTCTGTGTCAGAATCAACTTGATGGCAGTGTGTTTGGGGTGGGGTTGTCATCTTGGGCTCGTGGTGGGGATAGCTTCCCCTTTGCACCTTTGCCGAGGTCTTTCCCACAGTTAAGAACTCAGTAGATACACGGATTCATTGTTGATCAGCAGACTGTAAAGTCCCTGAAAGTATAGTAGATGTTTAAGGGAGACCCTGAGCCGGGTCTCAGAGAGAAGGAAGCTACCCAATTAAAAAGCTTCAGAAATATGTGTGTAGGCATCCCCAGGGATCTGTTGGACCTCTTGCTGAGTACCAACTTCAATGAGGCTCGGCCAGAAAGGAAAGACCAGGGGACTGTAAGCGAAACCATTCTCAGAGCTCACACAGCGGTGGGAGCTGTGGTAGTTACTTCATCTGGGTCAATCTTGGACTTGAGAGGATTAAGAGTGAAGGGGTGGCATCTAGTCTGTTAATAGCCAATGAGGCCTCTGTGTGGGCATGGACTTCTCCTGAGGACTCTGGGAACTCCTCTTTTCCTCCTTGGAGTGGGGAGACTCTCTCTCTCTTGGCTCACTCCCTGCAAGACATTTTTGAGGAGAAGCCACATGAAGCAACCCTGAGACAGTCAGAGTTTCAGAGCTGAAGGAACGACGTGGAGACCCCTGCCAGTGCCGAGATGCTTACAACACCACTGGATCCACAAGACTTCGCGCCCACTGGCCTGTGATCTTCCTGCATTTGGTGTCATTGATTTGTTTTGTAAGTCTGAAGAGGACTTTATGGATTGTATGGGACATATGGGCTGTTATCGGATTATGGACTTGATCTGGACTGGGCTGGGATGTTTTCTTAAGATTCAATTGCTCTTGTATATAAACCTCTTTCTTATACACATATACGTGTTTAAGAATTTGTTTCTCAAGTCTACCAAGACTAACACAGGAGCCTTGTTGAATACCGGGCACACTCAACGAAGACTCACATAAGTCATAGGACTCAACTCTCCCTAGAGTAAAGGTAATTCTAGACCAACTGGAACAAACCTTAAACTCTAAATTATCAAGCTGCCCTACTAAGTAACATGACTGCTTGCCCTCACAAAGTCCAACACTCTTTACAGGAGACAAAGAAAATTGAGTCACAATTCCCTGTTAAAAAACCTAGCACTCCATGTGTAAAAGTCAACATCCAGCAACCAATAAAGAAATGAGAAAGCTCCCTGTGAGGCTCCCAGAGCGCTGTGGTGGAGAAGCTTTTATTTTATTTATTTATTTTTAAACATTTTATTAGGGGCTCATACAACTGTTATTGCAATCCATACACACATCAATTGTGTAAAGCGCATTTGTACTTCATTCTCAAAACATTTTCTCTCCACTTAAACCCCCAGCATTAGGTCCTCATTTTTCCCCTCCCTCCCCGCTCCCCCCTCCCTCATGAGCCCTTGA
>NW_022103899.1:44796730-44803457 GCF_000313985.2 Echinops telfairi | reverse complement strand
AAAATGAGGAGCTGATACCAAGGGCTCAAAGCAAATGTTTTGAGAATGATGATGGCAACAAATGTACAAATGTGCTTGACACAATGAATGTATGTATGGATTGTGATAAGAGTTGTATGAGCCTCCAATAAAATGATTTAAACAATAAAGAAAATGATGATGGCAACAAATGTACAGTGGGTGGGTGGATGGATGGATTGTGATACAAGCCGTAAGAGGCCCCAATAAAATGTTTTACAAAGAAAAGAGTGAAAATGTTACTTTTGATCAGAATTGTATAACAAAGATATAAGCCGTGGTTTGCATTGAGGTTAGTAGTACCCCTGGTAATGAGAGAAGATTGAAACATGATCTAATCTAGCACCTTACCTCAATAGCTGACTTTGAAAACCTTATCAGATTGTTTTTTATCGGATTGTTTTAAGTGGAGCCAATAGACTATGTCAGATCTACTTACTTCAAAGTTTAATGATGGCTTCTCTAGATTTCTTGACACACAAGGGAATGTGCCCACAGTGGTTTGTTGAAACATTTCAACATTTTGTTCATCACGAGAGCCTTGTTTTTCACCAATGTCTCCAGGAGGGCTTGGACATCTTCCTTCAAGACCATTGGGTTTTGATCCTATGCCACTTTTTAAAATTGACCTTTTTTAATTAAAAAAAATTTAGACAGTTACTGAAGTTTTTAAAAAATATCCATTTGATGCCTCTTGCACCGTTTTATATTTTGCCATTATAATCCTTCAAAATTGCAACTCAAACCCAGAGTTAGAAAACCAAACCGGAAGAACATGTCTTTCATTTTTCAAGCTGAAAGAACTGAAGAAAAATGCAAGCTGAGCTGGTTAAGGTTTATTGTGCCAACCTGGCCAATAAACACATGTGGGATTAATTGAAGGGCAGAGAGATAAATGGCTCAGTGAGCCTCGTTTTTCGAGTTCACAGGTACAGCTGACTTAGCTAGTTCCCTGCTTCGGCTTGTGTGTCAAGAAATCTAGAGAAACCATCATTAAACTTTGAAGTAAGTAGATCTGACATAGTCACTTCCTGCAAGCCATCCTTGAGGAGAAGCCACACGGACCTACCCTGTTGCATCCCTGGGTGCTGGAGCAGCTGTGTGGAGACCCCTGCCAGCATTGAGATGCTTACACACTCATGGATTCAGCTTTCCTCCTGCAGTCGGCATCATTGCATGTATTTTGGGAGATGGAGGAGGACTTTGTGGATTGGTGTGTTAGACATATGGGCTAATGTTGGACTTATGGGCTTGGACAGCACTGGGTTGGGATGCTTTCTGAATGTACACTTACCCTCTATATAAAACACACACACATATATATATAATCATTGGGTTGGGATGCTTTCTGAATGTACACTTACCCTCTATATAAAACACACACACCCTATAGTGCAGCCCCTTCCTGTGACGTATGTCTTCACCTGTAATTAGGGGACTTGCATGTCCCCAGAGAGGATAAAAGCTTGGGAAGCATTAAAGTCCCCTCTCCCTCCACGTGGACCACCAAGCAGGGCTGAAGTGAGCAATGCTACCAAAAAACAACAACAACCACACACACACATATATGAGCTTCTGTGGATTTGTTTCTCTAATGTACCCAGACTAACACACAAGCCTCAGGTCGAAAGATTGAAGTTGTCAAGGATTTCATTTTACTTAGTTGCACAATCCAGACCCATGGGAGGAGCAGTCAAAGAATCAAATGGTGCGCTGCGTTGGTCTAATCTGCTGCGAACGACGTCTTTAATGTGTTAAAACTCAAGATGCCACTTTAAAGACTAAGGTGAACCTGACCTAGGCCATGGCATTTTAAATTGCCCCATGTGCCCTTGGAAGTTGGACAATGAATAAGAAAGACAGGGGGGAAAAAAGAATTAGGAAGACAGAAGAAAAATGGGTGCATTTGCATTATGATGTTGGTGAAGAAGATTGAATGACTATATCAAACAAGTCTGTCTCAGAAGAAATATGGCCAGAGTGCTCCTTAGTGGCAGTCTGTAAGAACTCCTATTAAATTTTGTTTGTTGATTTTATATTTTCAACACCGCTGAACTTGTTCTGATAGGGTTTGCTTGCTTTTTCCCCTTAGACATTTTATTTTCATGTATTTTAGACATGTTATCAGGAGGGACCAGTCTCAGGAGAAAACCATCGTGTTTGGTAAAGTAGAAGGTTAGGAGAAGGAGGAAGTCTCTGGATACCAGATGAATTGACAATGGGGCTACAACAATGGGCTGTAGCCTAACAGCCACGATGAAGGTGCAGGAGGACCAGGTTGTGTTTCGTTCGTTGTCCAGTGTCCACATGAATCAGAATCCAACATCAGCCACAGTGTGCAAGTCCTCTGCCAGATCTATGATTTGCAAATATTTTCTCCCATTTGAAGCATGGTGTTTCATTTTATAGAAACCGATGTTGTTCATGCCTGTTGACGTCACACCTAAAATTTCCACGGTCAAAACCAAGGTCGTGAATATTTGCTCCTGTGTTTGAAGACAGGAATTTTGTAGTTTTTAGCTTGCGGGTCTTTTTATTCATTTTAAGGTGATTTAATATAGGGTGTGAGGTAATGTTCAAGCTGCATTAGTGTGACTGAGTCTAGCCAGCTGGTCCAGCATTCTTTGTTGAAGACACTATTTCCCTACTGAGCAACCCTTGTTGAACATCAACTGTCCGAAGAAGCATGAGGTGATTTCTGGGGCTGGGGCTGCATGTCTCTGCCATGCCTCGCGCTTGCCTGTCCTTATGTCAGCCTAACAGTGTTCTTCTGATTGCCGTTGGTTTGTAGAAAGTTTTGAAATGAGGAAGTGTGAGTTATTCGTTTTTCTTTTTAAAGATTGTTTTGACTACTCTGAGTCTTTTGCAATTCATATAAAATTTAGACTCAGCTTTTTCATTTATATAAAGAAGTCATCCGGATCTTAGGTATTTTATTAGGTTTATTGGGGAGTATTGCCATCCTAATAAGGTTAAAGCTTCTGATCCAAGAGTGTGGGTTCTTCCCCTCTATTTATTTAAATGTTTTTCAATGTCTTTAAGCAATGCCCTTTTCAGTGCATAAACCACACACTTCTTTTGTTAAATTTATTCCTCATTATTTGATCTTTTGATGTTATTTCTTAAAATCATTTTATTGGGGGCTCCTACCACTCTTATAACATTCCGTACATCAATTGTATCAAGCATATTTGTACATATGTTGCCCTCAATATTTTCTAAACATTTCTTTTGTTTTTTCCCCAATTTTTTATTTATTTAAACAATCATTTTATTAGAGGCTCATACAACTCATCACAATTTGTACATACGTCATCTGTGTCCAGCACTTTAGTACACATGTTGACTTCATCATTCTTACGACACCCACTTTCCACTTGAGCTAAACATTTATTTTCTATTTGAGCCATTGGTATCAGCGCCTCTTTTTTCCCTCCCTCCTCCCCCTCGCACCCTTGTTTTGGGGTCTTCATAGGTGTCTAATTTCTTTCCCACCTCCTCTATGGGTGCCTTTGCAGGCATGGGAGGGTCAACCCCCTGTCCCTAAGCTAACTACCTAACCGTTCACCTAGCATCTGGTAGAAACATATTCGTAGTGTCTACGCAGGAACATAAAATCTGGTCCATTGGCCCCTAGGTTCATTGTTTAGCATTACTTCTCCCCACTCACCAACTATCAGTGTCTCCTCCGAAATGTAGAGCTCCCTCCTCTAGTCTTGCCTTGATTTTCCGGCAAGGTTCTCCCATTCCTGTGGGGGTCCATTAATTTGTCCCAGCCTTGTGCCAATGTTGTATAGTCTCAAGTGGATGGTCTTCTCCCTTTCCACCCTCTTGAAGGAGTGACCCCAGACAATGAGAAGTCTCCTCCTTCAAGGTGGTTCTTGTGAAGTGTGCGTAGGGGAGGAGATGATGTATGGTTCATGGCCGGTGAATTGCGTCTCTCTAATGGCTCGAGCCCCATTCGTGTAGGGAATGTGTGTTGGGCAAGGTCCCCAGTTTGAATCCACCAGCTTCTCATTTGGAGAAAAGTGAGGCATTCTGCTCCTGTGAAGCTTGACAGCCTCAGAAACCCAAAGGGGCGGTTCTGCTTTGCCCTTTAGGGTCACTGTCAGTTGGAATTGACTCAATGATAATGAGTTGGTTATGTCTTCATTGGTAGGAAAGCTAACAGCCCTACTGCAAACATGAAGTTGTATTGATAGGTTTGCCTATTTCTATTTAAGAAATCCATCTGTGACTTCCCCACCCCCACTCCCACCCTGTCCCCTTTGGGAGTCACCGGCACAGACCTTATAATAAATAAAATGAGAACTCTGGAAGGACTCAGTATGTATCCAGGGGAACCCTTCAAATCTGAGTCACTTTGTACTTACTCTGCGCATGCACGAGATGTGTATAAATATATGAAATTACCCTTTATGTTGCCCATCCTCCCCATCTCAGTTTTCCCCACCACCACCACCCCCGTTTGTAAGCTCCCCAAGAACAGAGATTTCCTCTCTTGTCACTGCTAATCTTCCGATACCCAGCACTGTCCTGGGGCTTGCAAGGAATTGGGTCTTTGTTGGGCTGCCTGCCTGATGAGGTTAAAGAATCTCCTCTTGATTGGTGATGCCTTGTATGGTAGCCATTAGTTCACAAGTGGCTATTTGCATTATGTTGCTTCCAAATACTTTTGCTTTTGACAATCTTATGAAGTACACAGAAATCAATGCATTAATCTACAGGCATAAATGTAATAAACAGGTTTTAAAAAACCTTAAGAAATCTCCTAAAAGAAAAAGTCTCCTTTGTTTGAATATTAACTGATAGTTAAAAGTTTTCCCTGAGTCCAGAACTTTCTTCCTCCTCTCCAGTTGCTGTCATACAACTCCCAAGTTGGCTATTTAAATTAAGCAAAATTAAATGAAAAAGTCCTGCCTCTCACCGCCCCCACCTCCCCCACTCCCGTGATACATGTCATGTGTCACTGGGTGTATCTCGCTAGTTGGACAGAGCAGATGTGGACTATTTCCATCACTGCAGAAAAGTGCTACGGGCCAAGTTGTTTGACCACGAATATACATTATACTTGCTTAACACTCTCCCTTCATTTTCTCTGCCAGGTATGTTAATCCTAATCAAATCTTAAGTAAAACCCTCCTGGAATGTAGTCAGTTAATATGGCCCTTCCCGGCAGAATCCCTTAGGTGATGCATTATACATTCTAACCTCTAGGCTGTGGCTATAATCCCATTTTGGAGAGACTCTTCTGCTTTGCTAATGGACAAAAGGAAGTCTCCACTTAGTAGAAGGTGTGACTTAAATCACCACCTTTTGTTTCTTTGGGGGCATGATCTGCTGAAAGATAAAAACCACACCTCCATCAAAGTCATTCCTCTGGGTATAGGAGCCATTTCAGACACACAGAGAAATCCCAGGACCTTCCAGAGAGCCCAGTGAAGCACATTCCAGGTCTCTGTCTGCAGTGGTGGAGGCCGAGAGCAGAGACCATGGGCCAGGACAAAGGAGCCAGACGGAGACCAGAGGCCGATGGAAGGAAACCATGAGACAGAGAGGTAGAGCCAAGATTATGAGACTGTCCACCAGGCAGAAACCAAGGGACCACATGGCTGAGAGGCTAAGGCCCAGAAGGAGACTTGGCTGCTGGCTGTGAAGAGGCGCTATGGTGGACCAATACTGTGTCCTTACTGCTTAGTGATCCTGACTTGTAGTCCTCTGTTAACCTCCCTAATAACCCCCATCATTGTGAGTCGGGTCTGTGTGGCCACTGCAATGCGTTCTCAAGCCCAGCATGGGTGGAGAGTGATGTGGAGGGGCCGTTGGTACCAGAACAGGGAGAGAAAGATGGAAGGTGTGGCAAGGCTGCCTTCTGCCTCATGGCAACAGGAGGAGCTCAGACACGACACTTCTCGCCCTTTACGCACCTCCCTCTCTAGAACTTGCCACTCAACTAACAATCAAATAAAAGCCATCAGATGAATCCAACAATGCCTCTTTTAGAAGATATTTTTAAGAAAATAATTATTGACATATGCAAATATTTGGCTACAAGAATGTTCAATGCAGCATTGTTCATAGTAACTAAAAATGGGGCAGGAGGCGGTTACATAGTTATACAACCATTACAAGTAGATGGCTGTGTAATATCATGCAAAGATTTCCAAAATGTATTGTGAATGAAACACCCATATGGAAACACGAGAGATATTTACAAAGCACTAAGTGATCAGAGAGCACAGAACCTGGCCCTGCTGCAGTGGTTACCAGTGGGCTGCTAACCAACCCCAAGGTCAGTAGTTGGAAATGATCAGATGCTCCTTGGGAGAAGGATGTCTCCTTCCTCAGAGAGTGACAGTCTCAGAAACCCGCACGGGCAGGTCTACCCTGCCCTGGAGGGCCAACAGGAGTCGGGGCGGACTTGACAGTGAGAAGGGGCCAGAGTGGGAATCTCAAGCAACCAGGCTCATCTGTTATGTTCCATGTTTTTATGAGGACGTAAACACTCAATTAACAATAAATGGGCATGCAGGACTAGTTACTTGTTAAAAAGTAATAAAAGTAACGAAGTCCCTCCTTGGAGATGTGCAGGCCTGACGGAGCCATCCCTGGAAGTTCTTGATGGGCAGAGTCAAAGGTCAGCAAGAGCTTTCATGCTCAGAACAGGGAGGAGACCGGCCAAAACAATGCGGTTGGCTGCCTCTAGACC
>NW_022103899.1:44792581-44795266 GCF_000313985.2 Echinops telfairi | reverse complement strand
ACCGACCTGGAAGAGAGATTGCCCTCACCTGCCCATCCATTTTCACAGGGAGACACTGGGTAATGGGACCTCATGGAGTGAGGGTGCTCCTCTGGCTGGGGGCCATGGGAGGGAGACTTGAGGATGCTGCACAGTTTGGGGTCCCAGGAAGCTGGGACAGAAGCTTCTGGGGAGCCATGCAGTTGGAGTTCCTCTCTGTGGGCGGCCACACAATCTGGGGACTTTATGTTCCTGGGTAGGAAGTGGCCCATGAGAGCTGAGGAGGGAAGTGTGAGGAAGTGCCAAGGCCGAAGGGGTTCCTTCAGTGTAGGGGTGGGTAATTACGCCTGGTGGTCTCCAGGAGGATTCTGTGTCAGGGGGCACCTGTACCCCACTGAGGTACTTAGTTTATTGTGCCAACCTGGCCGATAAACACATGTGGGGTTAATTGAAGGGCGGAGGAATAAATGGCTCGGTGAGCCTCACCTTTCCAGTTTAGGTTCTCTTGCTTTGTGGTGGTCGGACCAGGGTGCAGCTGCCTTAGCCAGTTCCCTGCTTCAGCCGACAAGGCTCACTGCCTGCAAGACATCCCTGAGAAGCCACATGGACCTACCCGATGCAGCCCTGGGTGCTGGAGCAGCTGTGTGGAGACCCCTGCCAACCCTGAGATGGCATCACTGTGCGTGTTTTGTGAGATGGAGGAGGACTTTGTGGATTGGTGTCGGACAAATGGATTGATGTTGGATTTAGGGGCTCAAGCAGCACTGGGTTGGGATGTTTTCTTGATGTGCACTTAACCTTTATATAAAACTCTCTCTTATACATGAATTTCTGTGGATTTGCTTCACTAAAGCACCCGGACTCACACACCTGCCATCCACACTAAGGGAAGGGTGAAGGCTCTGCGCTGGAGTCCTGCCTCTCTACCCGCTGAGACCATGAGTTCCGTAACTTCTCTGTGCCTCTAGTTTCTTCTCTGTAAAATGGGACTCCTGACCAAATAGCCTTTCCGAGACAGCCTTTAATTAACTCCATCAACGCTGCTGCTGGCGGACTGTCTGTTTAGCCCGACATCAGACTGCTGGGCGCGCGCAGCGCTGCGGGCGGGCCCGGTTTGTTCCACCAACCCCGCGGCCCGGCCCGGCCCGGGGAGAGCATCCTCTTCGCAGCGGGTCCCGGGCGCGCGGGCCGCCTAGTCCTCCTCCGGGAACGCCTGGCTGAAGGTCCCCTCCAGGGGCTGCGGGCGGAAAGGGCTGGGCCGGTGGGAGGAGCGCAGCGCGGGGGTCGGCAGGCTGTGCACCGAGAAGGGGCCGAAGTACTCGGCGGCGAAGGTGATCACGTCGGCCGGCTGGCGCAGCAGCAGGAAGAGCAGGAAGTCCGAGATGAGCGCGCTCGCCTCGGGGTGGTGGCGCAGGTAGCTGGCGTGGCTGAGTCGGAGCTCCTCCTGCTGGGACGCCGGGCGCCAGAGGCTGAGAGAGCTGGGGACATCCCCACCCACCCAGGCCCCAGGAGGCCCCTGCGCTGTGGGGGTCTCCCAGCCACCCGCCCGCCCCCAAAGCCAGCTCTACAGTAGAGTTTACAGCTCCAGGGGTCCCTGGGGAGCCCGAGGGGATGGGGCTGGCAGCAGCCTCTCCTCACCTTACGTTTCAGGAACCTGGTGAGGAGCTGCATGTCCTCCTCCCACTCTAAGGGCTTCTTCTCAAACACCGGGGGAGGCTCAATCTCATCTGGGGGAAGGGGAGGTCGGAAAGCTGCATACCCATGCCCCACGCACCCCCAGAAGCTCTCTCAACACATCCCAGACCCCGTGTGTGCCCGAGTAGAACTGTGCTCATAGGATTTTCAATGGCTGATAGTTTGGAAGTAGATCACCAGGCCTTACTTCCAAGACACCTCAAAGTGAACCGGAACCTTCAACCTTTGAGTGGGCATTCAGGGACTCCAAGAACCTTCCTAAACAAACAAACAAACAAACAAACGAAAACAAACCAACCTCACTGTCATCGAGTCCATACTGACTGGTGGCAGCCCTGGAGGGCAGGGTAGAACTGCCCCTGTGGATTGCTGCAACTCTCTCTTGATGGGAGTAGAGAGCCCTGTCTATCTCTGGAGGAGAGGCTGATGTTTTTGAACTGCTGACCTTGGGGTTAGCAGCCCAGTGAATAGTCACTATACCAGTAGGGTTCCTTGACCCAAAGAATTGGCTCAGGGGAAATCCCAGGACTCAAAGTTGCTGGAGGAGTCTCCCAGATGCCAGGGCTAGGGCTGGAGGCCATGGTGTCTCCATCTCATCCCTGAAACGTCCCACCTGAGCACTGAGGAACACTGTCTGGGCTGTCCGCAGGCCGCACCCCCACCCCACCCCGATCTGCGTTTCACTCACCCTCTTCCCTCAAGATGGGCATCTTGGTGATGATGCAGCACCCAGGGGAGCCCACCTGCACTCTCTTGGCCAGGTGCCTGCATTGAGACAGGGAGGAAGTATGGGTCCCTCTTCCCCCACACCACTCCAGAGCTCTGTCCTGGAGGTCCCCTTTTCCATCTGCCTTCTTCATCTTAAGAGCCCCTGGGTCTTGTTCATTGCTGCATCCCCAGGCAATAGCACCAGGCTGGGCGAGTAACAGACCCGTTTCTCAAACTGGCTACTGTCCACACCCCTAGACGGTAGCCATGTGCTAGGGCCAACCTGAGATCTTTAAAGCAGGC
>NW_022103899.1:44782417-44791830 GCF_000313985.2 Echinops telfairi | reverse complement strand
AGAATGATGAGGGCAATGAATGTACAAATGTGCTTTACACAATTGATGTAGGTATGGATTGTGGTAAGAGTTGTATGAGCCCCTAATAAAACGATTTAAAGAAAATAAATAAATCAGGCCCCTTCTGCTGTGTGAGAGTCAACATGGAAGCGATGCACTAGACCAATAGCATCCGATAAGCCCCCTCCCCACCCTGTGCAGTAACTCTGATCAGTAACATGGACGGCTCAAAGGACAAACAGATCTGTCTGGGAAGAAGTACGGCCAGAGTGCTCCTTAGAGGCAAGGATGGCAAGATTTCATCTCATATATTTTGGACATGTTGTCAGGAGAGACCAGTCCCTGGAGAAGGACATTGTGTTTGGTAATGTGGAAGGGCGGTGACTGAGAGGAAGGCTCTGGACAAGACGGAATGGCACAGTGGCCGCATCAATGGGCTCAAACAGAAGGGAACTTGTGAGGGTGGTGCAGGAGTGGGCAGTGCTTCTTTCTATTGCGCACAGAGTTGCTTTGGGTAGGAACTGACTGGGTGGCACCTCCCCGCAGCAACGCGAGCATTAGGAGAGAGCATGCTGGATGAGAAAGGGACGCCCCTTCTCTGTGGTTCCTCTTCCTGCTGGAAACCTCAGAAACAGCCGGTCTGCCCTTTGCCCCATCCCCGAGCACCAGCTCTGTGCCCACCCACCCCTGGGCCCCCGCACAGTGGCTCACCCATCAGGGAGCAGGTAGTACTGGCAGGACATGGGGATGCCCTCCTCTGAGTGGACCGTCTGCTCTATGATGAACACTTCCGCCTGCTGACGGCCCATCTGGAACGTCTGGAAGCCCAGGGCTTGCTGGCAGCCGCCAAAACGGAATGGGAGGTGAGGTAGATGCCAGCTTGGGGCTCCCACAAAATCTCACCGTGGCTCTTCCTCTGTCTCCCACCTTCATTCATAGTTTTCCAGTGATAAGCCACTCCCAGCTGTCCAGAGCCCCAGGTGCCAAATGATTTGAGTCGCACCCACCATATAAGTTGGGGGATCCCCTCAGAGAGCTATCTCCAGCCTGCCTGTCTTAACCCTTCCCTGTGATCTCTCTGACCAAGGGCTTCTAGCGAGTTGGCAGATTCTGTGGAAGGGATGAAGACCCACTTGTTAGGTTTGGGCTGTGGAGTGGAGGGGGCATGTAGTGAGGCCTTGGAGGGCAAAAGACTATCAGGAAACATACGTAGGAGCCCTGGTAGTGTAGTGGTTAAGCGGTGGGCTTCAAACTGCAAGGTAAGCAGTTCTAAACCACCAGCAGCTCATCCAGAGAAGATGGGGCAGGCTTTCTACTCCCGTAAAGAGTTACAGTCTGGGAAACTCACAAGGGGCAATTCTACCCTGTCCTACAGGGTCACGATGAGTTGGAATCAACTTGACAGTGAATTTGGTGGGTTTTTTTTAGCTAACTGCAAGATCAGTGGGTCAAACCCACTAGCTACTCTACCGGACGAAGATGAGTTCGTCTCTTCCCATAAAACTAGGAGCTCTGTGGTGTAGTGGTTCAAAGTTTGGCTGCGACCTGCAAGGCCGACAGTTTGAAATCACCAGCAGCTCCTCCGAAGAAAAACGGGCTTTCTATTCCCATAAGCAGTTACAATCTTGGAAACCCACAGGGGTAGTTCTACCTTGTCCTATAGGGTCGTTATGAATCCGCATTTATTTGATGGCAGAGAGCTTGGTTCCCCTAAAGATTTAGTCTCTGCCATCCTAGTCTGTCAACAGGGACACTGAGTTGGAATTGACTGGCTGGCGGTGGGCTTCAGGGTTTTGTCTGCATTGTAGTGGTTGCTCTTTGAGTGCGTGTGATAGGAAAGAGCCTTGATTGAAGGACTAAAATGTAATTTACAACCCCACAGAGTCTGCACAAGTTCAGCGTTGCCATCACACACTGCAGGAGGTGTGTTGGTCTTTCCATTTTAAGCCCGAAGTAAAATGACGGAGAACTCATTAAATAATATTTAAGTGCAGTCAGAGATGATAGTGCATTTCCGGATTCTTAAAACTGCCCGTTTCCAAAGCATTTCTCCCTCTGCTTTTCCAGAACGGACTTCTGGGCAGTAGGGTTGCTCCCCTGGATGGCACTCCCTTCCATCTCCCTCACTGCCCCACCTGCTCCGGGGCTGGTTCCTGAGTGCCTCCTGCCCTCACAACCTCCCCAGCCCACCTCTGACCCTCTCTGTCCCTATCACATGGAGAATGTCCCGTCTGGTGCCCTCATCCCCAGGGGATTCCCTCACGTAGGTGGCATAGCAGAGTTTGCCCTCTGTGTCCAGGGCCAGGAAGCGGGCGTTGCTGGGCACCATCTGCCGCCAGGCCATCACTCTGAGCATCACCAGGTTGGCAGCCTCCGAGAGGAAGCCGGCAGTGGAGTTCCAGGGAAAAGATGTCACTTCTGTCTTCACTTCCTGTTCAGGAGAAAGCTGGGTGAGGGACCTCAAGCTGGGAAAGGGGGTGGGGGGCGGGGAGTGGAGTGAGAGTTGGGCAAAGGGTCCTGGCTTCTGGCCTGACCCCGTCTGCACACTGCTCAGGGCCCTGGAGAGGTTCTGGAGGATGCTTCCCCACTGGCTCTGGTCCTTACCTCCCCCTCCTTGACCATCCTGGTCACATCCAGCTGATTGTCCACCCGCACCAGCTTGGTCTTCCGCTCCATGGGGAGGACGAGAAACTGGGGCCGGAGCATAGAAGTGGGAATCAGGAGCTTTTAAGATTTGGCACAAAGGGGGCTCCATCCCCCCTAAGAAGTCATTGTGCCCACTCTCCTTTACAGAGAAAAGTCAGGGGAGGTTTCGAAGAACACTCTCTCTATAGTAGAACTCCCAAGTGTAGAAGTCAGGAACCACTGAGATTGAGGCCTTTAGACATCCTTCAAACCTGGACCTCAACTCAGCCCCTGGGCTCAACTTTCAACCAAAGGAGAGGGCTGGGTGAACCAAAGAGGAGGGTAGGAGCTCAACGATACAAAGATGCTCAGAGGAAACGGGGAGGGAGTGGCAAGAGTGATGTGACACGTGGGGACCACAATAGAGGTCACAAAACAAAATGTGTAGGGATTGCTGGGTGGAGAAGCAATTTGCTCCGTACACTCTCATTTAATTAAAAAAAAATTTTTTAAGAGTCAAAGCCATAGGGTGATGTTATACAAAGTGCATTTCGGAATGAGGATGTTTTAAAGGATAGGAATGGTTTCCGGGGCAAAGTCCTGCATGGTTTCCAGGGTATGAACGGTTTGAGTGGTGACTGTGTAGGAAGTGGCTCGGGAGGTCCAGGAGATGAACCCTTGGGGAAAGCCCTGCCCAGAGCCCCAGCCCCTTGGAGAGTACCCTGGGCTCAGTTCAGGTTTTGTTTAGCCAAGAAGGTCCTTAGAAGGTCCCTGCTGCCTCCTGGGTCACTCCGTTTCCGGTCTTGGGTGTTGACATTGCAGAAGACAGTGGATGTCATTCCCCTGAACACCCTCCCCCCTCCATACACATACCTTCGCTCCTCCCTCGCCCCAAGGCCTTTTTTCTCCCCCCCCTGGGTTGAGGTCAAGGTTGAGGACCCTGGGAGCTACCTTGATAAACTCCTGACTGTGCTGTTCCAAGGTCTCCATTTCCCCTGTGATATGGCCTAGAAGGGGAGGGAGGAGGCACAGACAGACAGCATGGCAAATATGATTAGACATAGGCAGGCAGAGCAGGGAGGCAGGTGGCCCAGGCTGGGGCGCTGGGGAGGCCATGTGGCCACAGAAGATGTGTGGGTGGCTTGGTGCTGCTGTCGATTTGTGCGTGATGGTGATGGTCTTATACCCTCTTGTCCCCAGGGGAAGTGGAGGGATGGTTCTAACTAAGGGTCCTGGGTGGTGGTGGGCTGGAGAAGAGAGGATGGGGCCCCAGGCCAGGCAGTGGGAGCTCTACCCAGGATGGAGTTTCCACAGCGCATGTTGTCCAAGGAGCTTCGGCTGAAGGCATGCACCTGGAGGTAGAAGGCGCTGACCGAAAGGTCATCTCTGTACTGCCCTTTCTGCACGTCCACAGTCAGCTCTCCCAGAGGCTCCCCTGTGTCTGAGACCATGGCCAGGGTCTCAGAGAACAGCAACAGTTCCAGCTGCTTGGGTTCTGGGGTGAGCGAGAGTCCCATGGGGACAGGTGAAACCCTGGGTCGTTGGCCTCAGCCCCCTGGCTCCCCTGCCTTCTGCCCTCCAAGATCTCTACCCTCTTCCTCCTCCCTCCTCATCTTGCACCCCTCCCCCTTCATCTCTACAACACTCAGCAAGTGAATAAAGCCAGCAGAGAAGCCCCACCCCCTTTCTATTGAGTCGGAGAATATGAAGGCTGAGAGAGACAAGGGCAAGGTCAGAGCCCGTCTTTGGGGCTGATCGGACCCACCCAGACTGCCCCCCACCCAGGCCAGGGCTCACGGAGGGATCTGAGGAAGTCGATGGCTTCTGCATTGGCCGTCGGGAGTGGCTTACTCTCCTTCTGCGTTGACGGTGGTCGCAGTTCTTTAGCGCGGAGGCCTGTGGAGGGAGGAGGGCAGACCTTGGAGAGAGGGGCAGGGGCTCTGATCTCTATCTCAATAGCAGAATTCTCCGCGCCCCACCCCCACCCCACCAGTGGATTGGGAGATAGAAGAAACCCCCCTCCCTTCCCAGGCCGTGTGTGTGTGTGTGTGTGTGTGTGTGTGTGTGAACATCCCACCGAGCCCACTTTCCACCTGTGGAAGGAAGTTTGAAGGACATGTCCGCTGGCTGCCCTAGTAAGTGTCCAACTGTTGCCATAGCAACCGGGAGCTCGTTACTGCCTCTTAAAGGGCCATCAACCATTTCACAAAACACCCAGCCCTTAGGAGGCCATGCGGTTCTGGGGCTCAGCCCACGTATTGTCCAGCAGAGGGAGCATTGGACATTCCAACCCTGTAGGACCGAGAACTCCTTAGCGTTCCTGAGACCGTCAGGCCCCATGGGAGCAGCAGCCTCTGCTTTCTCCTGCGGAGTCACTAGTGGGTCTGAATCACCCGCCTGAGGTTGACATAAACTTGCAGGTTGTGGCACAGCTTCAAAGGCACCGAATCCAATTAGTTGTCGTATGGCTCTCTCTACAGATAACAAAGCCGATGACAGTCATCACTGCATCAAAGACACACTGCCGCTGAGTGGATTCTGAATCACGGTGACTCCAGACCTCGGGGTTCTGCAGCTGTGAAACTTCACGGAAGCAGGGAGCCTCATCTCTCCCCTACAAAGCCAGTAGTAGGCTCCAGCTGATGGATGACCTTGCGGTTGGCAGCCCTGTGCCTAACCCACTGTGCCACCAGGGCTCCTGGAATCTGCAGTACATGTGTGGTTAGGTGCCATCAAGCCCCTGCTCGCTCGTAGGGACCCCGTCTCTGTGCAACCGAGGGAAACGCCAGCGGTTCCTGTGCCATGGTCACGGCCACTGTGCCAATCCTTCTTGGACAGGACCTTCCTCTTCCTCAGCGCCCCTCCCTTCGCCAAGCATGGCGTCTCTCTGCAGGGTCTGGTCTCTCCTGGCAGCATCTCCAAAGCACGTGAGATGGGCCTTGTCATCTTTCTCTCGAAGGAGCCTGTTGGCTGTCCCTCTCCAAGCCGGATTTGTCTGTTCTTTTGTCAGTCCACGGTGCTTTCAATATGCGTCACCTGCACCACGGTTCATCCCAGCAAGCCCTTAAATCACGTGTGTCCCAGCTCTGCGGGGCTGTGCATGCACTAGCTCATTCTGTCTCCAGTGAGTACCACCACCCGCTGGTTCAGCGTACCAAAGAGACCCCAAATCCCAAATTTTAATTTAAGGAGAACTTTGTTATGTCTTAAACAGGAGAAGCAGAGAGCCGAGACATGTTATCTGGATGGAGGAGACCATTAGCACGAGGTCCTAATGGGGTCCAATTGTTGGCAGAGACCAAAAGCTTAGGTAGGACATGGGAGGATAAAGGAAACTGTCAGAGAAACTTGATGGGTCACAGATCAGCCCATCACAGGTGCAGGCGGGATTATAGAAATAGGGAGGGGACCATAATGTACATTATGCTAAACAAAAGAGCTTACAAGATTGGTCCAGGGTCACATGAGCAATGGGGAACCGATTACAAGGATCTACATGTGACCTCCTCCCTGGGGGACGGACAACAGAAAAGTGGGTGAAGGGAGACGTTGGACAGAGCAAGACATGACAAAATAATAGTTTATAAATTATCAAGGGCTCATGAGGGAGGGGAGAGCAGGGAAGGAGGGGAAAAATGTGGACCTGATGCCGGGGGCTTAAGTGGAGAGCAAATGTATTGAGAATGATGAGGGCAATGAATGTACAAATGTGCCTTACACAATTGATGTATGTAGGGATTGTGATAAGAGTTGTATGAGCCCCTAATAAAATGATTAAAACAAACAAACAAACAAATAAATAAATAAATAAATAAAAATAATAAAAGATTGGTCCAGGGCCTTCCAACCAAGGCAGTCAAGCCATGATTCACGACTACGTGACCCCAGTACTCCAATCTCCATCAAGGACACACTCAGGAAAGCCCCAAGACAGACTGCGCCTCCTGGGCTGATTAGGGTGCTGATGGTCATCTACTTTCTACTGCACTTGGCCTGAGGGTGAGACTGTTTATATTCCTGGTTAATAGCCAGAGGATTGTGTTGTTGTTGTTATTGATAAGTGCCTGAGTCAGCACAACAGAACAAAACACTCCCGGTCCTGCACCATCCTCACAATTGTTTCTAGGTGTGAGCCCATCATTGTATGTCAACCCATCTCCTTGAGGGCCCTTCTTGTAAGCTGTCCCTCCACTTCACCAAGCAAAGCATGTGAGAAGAAGTCTTGCCACCCTTGCCTCTAAGGGGCACTCTGGCCGTATTTCTTCCAAGACAGTTCTGTGTGTCCTTTTGGCTGTCCATGGTACTTTCACGGAGGCTTGCTGCACTTGAGGAGAAGGGTTGGCAGTCTGACAGTGACTCTACCCTGCAGGGTCTTTCGGGTTGCTCTGACTCAGAATCAGCTCGGTAGCAGTGACTGTGAGCAGAGTGACCCTCTCAGGGCCTCTGTAAGAGGATTTGGGGCTTTCACTGCTGTCCAGCGCCTTTTCCAAACCTGGTGCTCAAAATTCCACCTGAGTTCTTTCTGACCGTTAACCAGCAAGGTCAAAAGGTTTGTCGCTGGTAGAGTGCGTTTCAAAGGATCAAACAAACACAACTCACTGCTGTGGAGTTGATGTGACCCTATAGGACAGGGTAGAACTGCCCCTGTGGGTTTTAGAGACTGTAACTCTTTTAGGGCGTATACACCCTCATCTTTCAAGAAGCAACTGATGGTTTCGAACTGCCGACGTTTTGGTTAGGAGCCCAATTTGTCACTACTGGGTCACCAGGGCTCCTTTTTAAAGGTGGCTTCAACAAGTTAATGGACTCTTTCTAGCCAGTGCCGAGCGATGGGCATCTCTTGGGACAACTGACACAAGCGCTACAAGACTGGGGGCAAGAGAGCCCCACCACAAGAAGCTGAAGTATGAGCTGGGGTGCCCGGCTGCCAACACTAAGATTGGCCCTGCCACATCCACACAGTTCGTGTGAGCGCAGGCAACAAGAGGTACAAGAGGCTGGATGTGGGGAACTTCTCCTGGGGCTCCTAGTGTTGTGTCCGCAAAACAAGAATCCTTGACGCTGTCCACAACGCATCCAGCCACGAGCTGGTCCGGACCAAGACCCTGGTGAAGAACTGCATCGTGCTCATTGACAGCACACCATGCTGCCAGTGATGCCAGCCCCACGAAGCACTGCCCCTGGGCCAGAAGGGGGCCAAACTGACTCCTGAAGTGGAAGAGTTATGAAATAAAAAGCAATCAAATAAAACTCAGAAAAAAATACGACGAAAGGAAACAGAATGCAGAAATCAGCAGTCTTCTGGAGGAGCAGTTTGGGCTGGGCAAGCTTCTTGCCTGTGTCGCTTCGAGGCCAGGCCAGCGTGGCCGAGCTAGAGGGGGAGGAGCTGGGTTCTCTCTGAGGAAAATCAAACTCGAAAAGGCAACTAAACCTTCCCATCCAAGCACATGCATTAAAGGGACTAATTCTAAAAAAAAAAAAAATTAATGGAAAAATTCAACCATCAATCTTTTAGTTCCATTTATCCGCAAACTTTATTTTATGAGGGGCTCTTATAACAAGCCATACGTCAATTGTATCAAGCATATTTGTGCATATGTATCCACAACCCTTTTGAAGCTCCCCCCAGCCCAGTCGATTACAACTCTCCCAGCCAGCGAAGGTGGTGCAGGTGTTATGCATTAGGCTGCGATCTGCAGGCCAGCAGTTCAAAACCATCACTTAGGAGAAAGATGGGGCTTTCTTTTCCCTTCAAGAGGCACAGTCTTAGAATCCCACAGGGGCAGCTTTACCCTGTCCTCTGGGGTCCCTAAGAGTTGGCATTGACTCGATGGCAGTGAGGGAGTGAGCGAGTGAGCCAGCCAAGGGGAAGTGCCCTGGAGGCACTCTGGCTTAGGGATGTGCTGGCAACTGTCAGATCCATGGTTCAAACCCACCAGCAGCTCCGTGGGAGGATGAGATGAGCATCTCATCCTGCAAAGGTGCACAGCCTCTGAAGGCCACGGGCTTGCTGGGAGTCAGATGGCAGTGTGCTTGGTGTTGATGGGTTGGGGGGTCAGCCCAGGGAAAGACGGGTCTTGCCTGGGATGTCCTGAGTTATACCCTTGGCCATCAAGTCGCCAGGTGGTTGGAATCCATCCTGTAAACGTCTAATCTGCCAGTCATACTTTTGATCTTGCTCCGACAGCCCCACCGTCCACAGGGATGTCCTGTGAAGACGACCTTTGTGTTCCATGGTCCCTAGTGAAACTGTGAATCCACGGCCTCGTGCTGAGGGTCTCCCTCATCCGGACGGTGTGTCTCTGTCCTGTTTAAAGACTTCAATAGAGGGGTCTCTCTAAAGTATATTTGAATTCTGGATCCTTTCCTCTCCGCCCTGGTGGCATCGTGGGTGCACCCTGGGTGGCCAACTTCACGGTCAGCGGTTAGAAACCACCAGGCGCTCTGACCAGGCTTTCTACGCCTGTACAGAGTTACAGTCTCAGAAACCCACAGGGGCCCTTCTCGCCTGTCCTATCAGGTAGCTATGATGGCATCAGTGGCTGACAGTGGGTGGGAGTGCAAGTTTTCCTCCCAGTAGCAGCGTGGGGAGGAAGGGCTGATCACTGTCGGAAGGTGAACGGTGCATCAGTGCTTTAATTTGGAGCATCAGGTTTTACAAAGGCTAAGACCCATTTTGTGTCTCCGCACACACTCAGACCCATTTCGGTCTTTCCGACCGCTGACCAGCAATATGAAAAGCTTGGCCCTCTGTCAGTGTGTTTGAAAGTGGATTACTGCCCTTCCTT
>NW_022103899.1:44761458-44782317 GCF_000313985.2 Echinops telfairi | reverse complement strand
CCCCCCAAAGGGGTCGCGACCCACAGGTTGAGAACCACTGAGTTGAAACACCGTGTTGGGGGTGGGATTTCTTTTGGAAAACAGAAACCTGCATACAAACACTCAGGGATCCGAGCGTTCATTTCTGCTACAGATCTGTGATCTTCTTAGCTGTGGAATGTTGCACACATGGGACAACAGTACAACAGTAGGGAAAGCATCGATGTTTATCAGTTGCCCTGATAAACCACACACAAGCCAGTTCTGACTCAAGCTAACTCACTGTGTTAGCTAAATGCTCCCCAGGGCTTTCAAAATGACTGGTTATTTCTTAAATGAATTTTTAACTGTGAATTAGGTGGGGGATTTACATTTCATGCTGTCAACTCTCTATTCACCAATTCAAATCACTCATCAAAACGCCACCCCGACCCCCCTATTCCATCCCACCCCCTCCTGGCTTCTTGTCTCCCTCTTACGGATGGGCCTCCACCCTCCCTTTAACTTGCCAGTACCTGGCAGCCTTCCAGGGCTGCCTTCAAGTGGCACACCGCTTGGCATTCAGTTTGACACGGTGCTTCTGTTCCGCATCCTTCGGAGCAGAGAGCCGGGGAGATCTCCTCTGAGGACGGGCCTTTAGGAAGCACAAAACATCCAAGCAAGGATGTTTGTCACTCTTTGTCACTTCACCAATGGTTGCCCTTTTGTGATTGGCAAACTTCATTCAGCATAACGGTTTCTAGAACCATCCGTATCATGAGGTGTTTTGCAGTTTCTTCGCTGTCATGGATTTTGTTTTGTAGTCTTCCGTTGTTGGTAGGTACCAATGTTTCTTTAGCCATTCTTCCGCTGGTGGGCATCTGCGCCACACCCCCTTTTGGGGAGCCTCGAGGGCAGTGGTTCTCAACCTTCCTCATGGCGCGACCCTTTCATACAGTTCCTCATGGGGTGGTGAGCCCTCAACCATCAAATTATTTTGTTGCTACTTCCACACTGTCATTTTGCTAGTGTTATGAATCGGGCGACCCCTGTGAAAGGGTCGTTTGACCCCCAAAGGGGTCGCGACCCCCAGGTTGAGAACCGCTGCCCTCGTCAATCCCAGGAGAGGCAGCCTACCCTCAGGGACTTGCGTGAGGGTGCCTAGTCCTGCACCGCCTTCACCAGTGTGCTGGAGCCTGGTGGCAGCCCTGGGGTCACTCCACCTCCTGGAGAGTCTTCTTGACCCTTGACCCACTTCCCCAAGCAGGCTGCCCTTTTCCAGGGACGGGTCTCTCCCGATAACATGTCCAGAGTGTGTGAGTAGAGTCGCCCTATCTGCTCCTGGCGCACAATCTGGTTGTGCTTTTTCCAAGACAGATGTTGCTTGTTCTTCTGGCAGACCACTGTACTTTCAATATTCTTTGTCAACACGGCAATTCAGGGGTCTGAATCCTTCTGGGGTTCTTCCTCACTTGCAGACATACAAAACGACTTGAAAATACCATGACGTGGGTCTAGCACACCTTAGTCCTCAAAGTGACACCCTCCTTCTTCAGTATTGTGCAGCTGAGTTGCCCAGTGCAATGCTCTGGGCTTTACAAAGTGTGGCACATTTCATCCTGGATGAGGCTTGAATTCTAAAGCACTTAAGTTTGTGGGATGCTATGATTTTCGGTGGGAGCCCTAACTTTGTCTTGAGCCTTAACATAAATTCAGACTCTTATCCAGGACCTTCTCCCGTGATCCCTTCATCACGTTGGTAGTGGTAGTAGGGCTATCCTTACACAAGCCCACGGCGAGCAGTTTGCCCTCAGGAAGAATGTAGTTGAGAGGCGGTTAATGTGCAGAAATGTGCTTACATAAAAAAACAAGGCAATTTGCCTGGGCAAGTCTTCACCGAGTTACCAGAAACAGCCGCATGTTAAAGTTGGGGTCCTGCTATTGTCATGTAGCCACTCTATGACCATGACTCGGGGTTGCATGGTCACGAGTCACACCCGGACCGCCACAAACTCCTGGAGGTTCTGCTAGTGTGAAGAACTGGAAGCCTGGGCCTCTTTTCACTTCAGGGAGAGACCAGTATGTCTGGTCTCTTTTATGATTTTCAGTTCTGTTCCGCATTGTTCTCCCTCGCTATCCAGAACCCTCTCATGTGATCCTTTCCAGAGCCGCTGGTAGTGGTAGCAGGGCACCATCTCAGTCCTCTGGCCTCAGTGTCATGGATTCTGATGCTCCTGTGGTCCATTAGCCCCCTGGACTAATTGTTTCTATGTGTCTGCAAGCTCCTTCACTCTTGTTGGCTTGGGATAGGGAGACGCCAACAGATGCACCTTAGATGGCTGCTCATGAGCTTTCAAGTCCTCAGTTAAAGTAGAAATTCTTTTAGGCAGCCCCTCATTCTATCCTTGATGTTATGTTCTCCTGCTTAAATCGTCTGTACCCATGCCCTGGAATAGAAACTTTATCAGAAGGAAACTCCGAAGACAAATACATTAAAACAAAACGATGCTGTCCCTTGTGAAACCTAGCAAGGAGCCCTTGCCTGACATGGTAGTCACTGCTGCGCTGTGACTATCTGAAACCCCCTCCCCTGTGGCCAGGGGATACAGCTGGGACACATCAGCCCAGCTCAAACCTTGAACAAAGGCATAGAAGCCGTGACAGGGAAGTGGGGGGGAGAAAATACATTTATGGTACAGATCCCCCAGCCCCTACCACTGAGCTCTTGAAGTCCAGTAAGTTTGCTGGCCTGTACCCGAGACCTGAACAGATAGCCTGCTGTCACTCAACCAGCAATAAAGACAAGTCATCAAGCCTCAGTTAAATCATTCATTCATTAATCATTTATTAAGCGCCTACTGTGTGCCAGGCACCGTGCTAGGCGCAGAAATACTGAGATGCATAAGATACAGTCCATGCCCTTAGGGATTCACAGTCTAGAGGGGGGAGACAAACATGTAAACAAGTAGAATACAGTGTGCTAAGTGCCACAGAGAAGCATTTACAAAGAGCAGAGGTAGCCTGGAGGGGAGGGGCAGGGCATTGGGGTTGTCTTTCTGGAGGAGGAGGGCCTTTGTGGGTGTTGGAGATGAGTTGGTATTTGCCAGGCAGACCGGCTGGGGGAGCAGGGGAAGGCATTCCAGTCCTAAGAAACTGCATGAGCGAAGGCACGGAGGCATGATACAGCGTGTTGGGGGAAGGGGGTTCTAACTAGTCTGACGGTAGGTATTGCTAGTGTTGGTACCAGCGGCCGTGGCTGGAGGGGGAGGCAGGGGGCAGGGGGGGAGGGAAAACTTCAGGCAGGGACCAACCCGAGGGTCACCAGAGGCGAGCGGAACCCAAGGGAAGGCTTCCACACAGGAAGAAGTGGTTTCGGGGTGGCGCGAGGCTCCTCACTGCGGCCCCCAAAGAGACCTGGGCCTGGACCCGAGACCCAGCGGGGAACTGGGTCGGCCCGTGGCAGAGGGGTCCCGGGAGGAGCCTTCCTAGAACCCTCTGGTCCCAGATGCATGTCCTGCTCTTTGCTGTGCAGGCGCAGGCCCCGCCCCTGTCCCCACAGGGCCAAAAGACCCAAGGAAGAGCCTCTTGGGACTGCTCTTGGCAAACTGCGAAGGACCAGAAGAATGTCGAGGCTTTAAAATAAGTCTTTAGTATGCAACTGAGAAAGGGGGTTGAGAAACAGCACAGGGGAATTATTGAAGATGGAGGAAGGCAGATATTCTGAAAAAAAGAATCCAAAGTGGCCACTCGGCCGCGGCGCTCTCTCCCCTGGGCCGGAGGGGCCCTGTGGCCCTGGGCAGGGGCAAAGGTCAGGGGGCGGCATCGGGCCTGCAGGGCAGGGAGCTCGCGGGGCCCGCGGGGCTGTCCTGGTGCCGCACCACCAGCCACAGGTGTCTTCGTAGCTGGAGGGCCAAGTTGCCTTGGCAACTATGACCCGCCCACTTCCAGCCTGTAGGGGATTGGCCAGAGGGCCCGGGGGCGGGGATTACCGAGTGGAGGGGCTTGGACTTCCGGGAAATGGCTCAGTCGGAAAATGCCAAGGTCGGGGGCGGGCGGGCGGAGAGGCCAGTGTGCGTGTGTCTCTCTGAAAACCGAGCCGGCTGGCTCCTTGAGCCGCCATTTTTCAAGGCACCACACCTTACACTACTTTGGGAGCCTTTTTTTCCGTGTGGGAAGGGGTCGGGGGAAGAGGGACGGAGCCTCAGGATGGCTTCTGGAGCCACAGCCGGCGGGATACCTTCGCAGGGCGGCGGGGTCAGGGAGCCTCCGTCATGTCCTCACTGACTACCCCCATCGAGGGAAACGCCCAGGGGACCCGCCAGTTAGCAGGCTCTGGCTCCTCCCTCTCCCCCCCCTCCCCCTTTACCAGACGCAATTCCTCCCCTGCCTCTCCAGTCGCTTGGCCTGGTCCCTGCTCTCCTCTCCCCCCGACCAGTGTGGTCAGTTGTGGGTGCCCGTGGGGGTTGTGGGTGCCGATGATAGTGGCGGGTGGCAAGGCGAGGAATGGTGTGGAGCGACGGTGGCGGGGCGGCTTCCCCACCTGGGGGCCGCCGGAGGGGCATCACTTGCTCTTGTGCATGTCCTTCAGCCGGCGCAGCTCCTCCAGGAGCTGGGCCCGGGAGAAGCAGTCGTCCTCGGTGGGGCCCGGGCCCGGGCCCGGGCCTGGCCCCAGAGCCTCCTGTAGCGCCAGGCAGTGGGTCCGCAGGAACGGGTTGTAGGAGCGCTCCTCCCCCAGGGTGGATGGGCACTGCGGGGGGACCAGAGGTATCAGGTTGGCCGATCTGGAAGACTGACCCACTGCAGGGAGGCCCCCCCACCTCCTGGATGATCCCAAGGCTGCCCGCAGGCCCAGGGTCCCGCACACCCTCACCGTGCTCTTGCGCTCCATCCGCTGCCTCTGCACCCACTGCAGCTTCCTCTCCCGGGCCACGTTCTCAGGCTCCACCACGCCAGCAAAGCCCAAGTTCTCCTCTGCATACTCGTGACCTGGGGACAGGCCGCCACGGGGGACGAGGGGCAGAGATTGGTGGTGATCAGAAAAAGTCCTCCCCAGCCCCAGGCCAGTCTGGGCACCCAACAACCAGGAAGGAGGGAGTTGTACCCAGGAAAATCCCAACCACTCATCTCCGGTGCTGTCAGTATGGCACATGGGTCACCAGGAGTTTGAGAGAGGGAAGATTCTGGGGGGTGGGGGTGGTTGGGTGGGGGGATGGGACCAGTAAGGAACCGAACCAGGAGACCTGCATTCCAGCACCAACCTGTCCCCCACCCCACCGTGTCACTTCAGACAAGGCATGCCACCTCTTTAGGTCTCAGTTTTCTCATGAAGAGTGGAAAAACACAAGGATGCCAACCAGAGGCTACTCCCTGATGCCCAGCCAGGCAGGGCCTGCCATGCTGCGGTGGGGGTTTTGTACGGTATTTCAAAGGAAGGTACACTCCCCAGATTAATGAGTGTGTTCAAAAAACTGTCAGGCAGTGGATGTAAGCTGAGTTCAACAGGAGGTTTCTCCCCCGATAAGTAAAGGCCACTTTCTGCCCTGGGCTCCAGCTCTGGAATATGAGATGCCTCTCTGAGACCTCTGGGGCCTCCGGGTCCCCTGGAGGCCCAGGACTGGCAGGGTGGTGGGGTGAGAAGCAGAGGTATGAAGGGCCAGCATCCCAGAAGGAGGAGAAGCAGTTCTGCCCTGCCCTGCCCGCTTTCTTGGGGGGTGCTGCCTAGGCCCAGAGCGTGCGGATGGGTGGGATGTCGGGGTTGGAGGGTCACTCACCAGGCCACAGCAGGGTGTCATCGCCCAGCCCCAGCACAGTGTCCAGGGAGCTCAGCATGGTCTCCGCGGTGCCCTCAAAGGTCCGTCCTGGGTGGGGTGAGGGGCGTGTTAGGAGACATACAGAGCAGGTTGGAGATGGCCCCTGGGGCTCAGGCTGACCACCAGATGGCCCCAGACAATGACTCCTTCTCCCTCTGGGGAGGTGGACCCCTGAGTCACCCCACACCGGCCCATCTGAAGGGCTTCACTCCTCAGGTTGGCATCTGGATAAAGAGGGTGCATAGCCTTCGAGCTGGTCTTCAGGCCTGGCCCCTCAAAGAAAGGCTGCTCCCAGCTGTGCGGCCCTCCGGAGCTCCGTGCAGCCGGGACTCTGTTCTCACCCTCAAGGGGTCCCAGCTTTTCCAACCCCGCCAGCCGGTCGACGGCCAGCCTCCCTCAGCGCAGTCGGCTGGCCTGCAGTGAGGGCTCACTGCCTTATAGGCCACCCGTGGGAAGTCTGGAGGACACACAAGTCACCAGGGTAACCAGTGGGTGTCTGGCAGGGTGAACGTCTGTGCTGAGGACCGAAGCTTTGATGTATTGCCTGGGAGCAGGGCTGCCCTGGTTTCTCTCCCCCCTCCCCCTCCTGGGGGGACTCACCACAGCCAGAGAGGAAGAGCAGGTCTCCGGAGAAGAGGCATGAGGGGCCCTTGTAGGGCTCCCCATCCAGTAGGTAGACCAGGTGGCCTTGTGTGTGGCCCGGGGTAGCCAGGGCCCGAATCTGAAGCCGCCCCACACTGATCACATCTTGATGACACAGGGGGCTGGACAAGAAGGAAGAGCAGGAACCACAGTGATCCCTGTCCCCACCTCCGGTCCAATCAAAACCAGGACCCCGACTACACTCACTGCCACTGAGCTGATTCAACTCACAGTGACCCCGTGGAACAACGAAAAGCTGCCCCCGAGGTTCTTGGGCTGTAACTCTTTGTGGGGAATAGAAAGCCTTATCTCTCTCCCAAGAAGCACCTGGTGGCTTTGAACTGCTGGCTACCATGCAACTAGCAGCCTAAGGAATAACCAACCCACTATTCCCAGGGGCTGGGTAACTCACAGGAGGGTGGGCTTCCTCATCAGTAAGAGAAGGCATCCCCAGTGTTCTGGGAGCCGACCCAAACCCTCCCCCATTCTTGTCAAAGGTGCAGACTGGTGGGTGTTGGGGGGGAAGCAGGGGAGTGGGGCGGTTCCAGGCCAGGAAGCAAGTGGTCAGTGGAGGCCCAGTTGTTGATAGCCTTGACATGCTCTGCTGAAGGAGGGGGTGAGGGGAAGGCCCCGGGAAGGGTTAGGGCTTACTGGGTGAGGTAGGGGATACCGTCCTGCGGGCTCCCGTACACCCGGCAGTCCCGGTGCCGCCGGCTGAGGTCGCGGTTCCCTCCACTGTGGTCCCTGTAGAGCATACGCCAGGCAAGGGTCTTAGAGGGGTGATATTCTTGGGCCTCCAGCTGGGCCGTCTCCCCCACAGCACCTGTGGACCTGTGAGCCTGGAGACTGGGTGGGGCTGTTTCCACTCCAGGCCTTTGTTCAAGTTGCTCCCTGCCCAGATGGTCTCCCCCCTCACATACACCTTGCCACCTACCCCCTACCCCTAGCCCCACCCTGTCCCTCAACAACCTGGCCAAGATAGACAGCTTTCTGGACTCAGCTCCAAGGTCGTCACCCTCTAATTCCCGGAAGTGGATCTGACCAGCCCCAGCCAGTGCCCTCCTGCCACCCCCCTCCCCCCACCAGGCCCGTGTTTGGTAGGACCTTTATGCAGAGCTCCCTACTGCTACTGCACTAGAATCCCCTTGGTGGCAGAACACCAGTGCTGCCCATGCCCAACGGGCAGAAGGCATCTAAGGACGGCCCCATACTGGAAGATCAGTGCCTGCCCTGGCCTCCCCTCCCCTGGGTCTGCAGGAGCCCAGATGTGGGGCTGTGGAAGGGCCTGGTGTCCTGCTCCATCTCTGCAGGCACCCCAGTGAGTTCAGGAAGAAGGCCTGTGCTGCCCGCCCTGAGGTCCGGATCCCCAGCAGCCCACCTCACCGGGCCACTCCTGCCTCCAGACCCCCAGCCCCAGTCCCGCCCCAGCCCCTTACCAGTGCTTGTGGGTGCAAAGAATGGCTACCAAGGTAACAGCCTCCTTTTCGATGAAAGCCTGGTGGGAGAGAGGAGGGGTTACTGAGGCTGAGGAGCGGGAGGTTCAGGGAGAGATGGTGCTGGGGAAGGTGAGAGGGGAGCAGGGGGCTTAAAGGAAAGGAAGCAGGAGAGAAGGGAGGGGGGATGATTGAGCCCCTCCAGGGGTCCCTGGGGGCGATGGGGAAGAGGACAGCAGAGGGGCTGGACACACGTGTGTGACATGGGGATGCAGCGAAACGAGAAACAGGAGGACACGGCTGCCGTAAACACTGACCCAGGGAGGGAAGAAGGAAGGCCAGTCGGTGCCCGCCTCCACCCCCACCCCGGAAACTCACCAGCCCACTTCTGGGGTCAGCATCCCTCCCCCTTCAGCCTTGGCACCCCACCTGACTCCTGCCTTCTCCACATCATCCACCCACCCACTCACAGCCCACACCCGCTGGTCGCCAGCCCCTCTCCCATGCTGTGTGTATGCACCTGCCCGACTGGCAAGTGCCACCTCCATTGGCGGAGCATCCAAGGTCAACCCCTCTCTAGCTGCCAGCTCCCAAGGGTGCCCCTGGCCCCTGCTGCACACCCCCCTCACCTGAACGGCCCGAGGGTCGGAAGGGTCCACGGCCACAGCCAGGCGGGCCTGCGTGTCGATGATGAGGTAGCTGTAGTTGTCGGACAGGACGGGTATGGGAAGCACCTTCACTCCTGCGGGACAGACAGGGGCTGTGGGGCGTGGCGGGCAGGTGGGGGCAGGGGAGTGGGCAGGGTGGGTAGGTACAGTTGCCGGGATGGCGGCCAGGGCTCACCATTGAAGAGGCGGGGCTGGGTTTTGGAGTGGCCCTTGGGGTAGCGATTCCGAGCTCGGCGCAGCTGCTGTCGGTAGAAGAGGTACCCGAGCCAGGTGCGCGTGTACAGGCTGTACCTGCAAGGGGGACAGTCTGGGTCAGCCCCTCTCCAGCCCCCTCGACCCCTGTGTGAGCCCCGCAGGGCCTCCTGGGGACCATTTGACCCACCCTTACTGTGGGCCCTGTTTGCCCTGCTCAGAACAAGATGGAGAACATGCAGACATGCCTAGAGCCTGCTGAAGGCATGAACCGACGGACTCACAGAAGCGCCAGGTGGGTGAGGCCTGAGCCTACCCATGAAGGGGCTGGAGGGAGGTGGGCAAGGACCGCCCTGCCCAACAACTGCAGGTCCAAACTCCCACGCAGAGGGACCCTACAGGGCAGGGCAGTGCTGCCCCTGGGGCTTTCCCAGACTGTGACTGTTTATGGGAGTAGAAAGTCTCCTCTTGCCCCGGGGTAGCAGTTTGGCGGTTTTGCTGCTGACCTTGTGGCTGGTGGCCCAATGCATATAACTCACAACACCACTGTGATAGGTAGGTTTATTGTCTGGCCAGTAGAACCTGTGGGACTAATAAGGTCACAGTTTGATTGGAGGGCAAAGAGATAAATGGCTCTGCAAGCCCTGCCTGTCTCTCTTGCTGTCTGGTGATCGGACCAGCTTGCGGTTACCTTAGCTAGTTTTCTGCCTTAACTTGTGCGCTACACTACCCGTGGGACACCCAACCTGTGGATTGTGTTGCTAGAGCTTGAAGTTCCTTCGAGACCTGCTTCGCCACGATGTATACGCTGCTGGTGTATACCTCACTTGAGCTTAGGACCGTTGGATCTTGTCATCTGGCTGACTGTTGGTGACCTGACCTGCTGTTTGCTGCCTGTGGTCGGACTGTCTTCATTCCCTACGGATGACTCAGCTGTCTGCTCCCTTGACCTTGGATCCAGCAGCCCTCGTGAGTTGAAAAACTTCCAGTATGTTAACTGTTCCGCGGAAGTGAGTTGAACTGAGCCCTCTGTACTACTGTGTGGACTAATTAGCTGTTATATGCCTTCGTGCTGTATGTATCTATCCATATAAATCTATATCTATTTATCTATATAAAATCATAAGTGTCCTGGTTTTGTTTCTCTAGAGAACCCTGTCTAACACAACCACCCACTCACTGCCATCGATTGAGTCGAGTGGAGCCAGAGTGATCCCCTAGGAAGGGGTAGTACTGCCCCTGTGGGTTTTCACGTCTGCAACTCTTGTTGTTTTGTTTTTAATGGAAGATGTTTTGTATTTAGATTTCTCTTGTCCCTGGTGATAACGCGTGCCCAAGGAAATCCCAAAGCTGCGAAAGCAGCTGCGCGTCCTACCTGAGTGGACAGCTACAACAAGCAATCATTTCCCACTGATCACCAACTCCGCTGCACGTCCCAAGGGGTAGTCAAAGTCAGGGGGCGTGAGGAGATCATTCCCTTTTCTGGGGGAGAGGGGAGCCCTCCACAGGCAGCATGGTTCGCAAACAGTCTGCTGGAGAGTTCTACGTGGAAGAATTACCGCAGTCCATTTCAACTCGGCCGAGCTGACTTCATGTGGTCATTCATTTGTTTGGTGTCCTTCTCCTAAGTCCAGCGTGCTTATTTGTTCTTCTGGTTCTTCCAAGTCTTCCCCAGGGGAAAGGTTTTCATCGATGGAAACAGCAGCCACGGCTCCGTGTTCCTGCACCTCCCCCTTCGATTTCCTCTTTACCGTCGTCGCGTCTTTCCCCTACCTCCGGCAGCTTCGCTTAATTCGTTCTCATCCTTCTCTGACGTCGACGTGCTGAATCCTTCAAGACTGGCTCTGGTAGTACTAGCTCATCGACATCTCGTGGAATGTCCTTTGCCTTCACAGGACCCTCAGCCTCGCCACCGCTGGTTCCCTGGTGTATGTCACAGGTATGCTCGGCTTCCTCGCTGTCGTCACCAGCCAGTTCGGGGCCAGGTTCCAAAACACCTCGCGCCCACGGGTCCTTTGCAGCGGCTCCTGCTTGCCCTTTGTCTCCGTGCCAGAGAAGATCCCGGGGTGATTTGGGTAACATTTGGACCTCGGGTGGAACGCTCTCTTTCCATGGGATCTTCCCATGACATTTCATCTTCTTTCTCTTCTTTCGTTTTATCTTTTCGCCACACAGATCCAGGGGGAAGGAAGTGTGTGACGATGCATACACCCATCACCCCCTCCAGGACGTACCCCAAACCGGCCACGGCCGTGCTTGTCATTTTCAATAGCTGCCAGAAAATGCTCACACGCTCTTTGAGTTTTGGGATTTTTTTCCTTTCCCGCCTCACGGTGCATCACGACTCCTCCCGGTGTCTTCTCATGCCAGTCACCCACGGTCTCTGTGCCCAGTTCCTCACCTCTGGGTCTCTGTAAACACTTAGCTCTTCATGTCTTCCCTCCAGAGTCAAGTCACCAGAGAACGGAACACTTCTCGCCTTCCGTGCACTGGCCTTGCTTGAAGAATGCACAAACCACGCAGATTTGGGGTCTGCGCCTTTGCTTAGTTGTTGAGCAGCAGCGAGAGGTTTGGATAATTCATTTTGCTCCTGTCATTCCTCTTCGACTTCAGGTGCCCTTGGTGCTACCTGGCATGGATGTCGTTGGCCAAACTTAACCCGATCAGCTCCGTTGCTTTGTCCTTTCTGATCCTTTAGCCCCGAAGTGTTGGTCTTCCCTGAGCTTGTTGTTCTTCCTCTCTTCCACCTTTTCGCTGCCTCCAGCCGGAGCCTATTTCTTGGGGGGCATTGTCGAGGCAAGTGGCACGGGCCCGACTTAAACATGGTAGCTGGACACTGCCAGGGCACTGGCCCTGTGGCAGAAGTGCAACAGTGACTCTTTATGGGAACAGAAAATCCCACAGAGCAGCTGGTGATGTGGAACTGGACCTTCTGGTAAGCAGCCTAACTGGTAATTTCTATGCCACCAGAGATCCTTAAAAGGACCCAAGGGACTTGTTAAAGACCAGTGTGCAGGGCTTGGGAAAGCACGTTCCTAACAAGTGCCTGAGAGACGCAGATGCTGCTGGGCCAGGGACCAGGCCCTGAGGACCACCATGGGGTAGAGGAAACGCTAGGCAGAGGCTTGAGGCAGGAAGCAGCAGGGTCTGCTGGAGAGCCTTTCTCCTCCTTGGCTGTCTGGCAAGGCTGGGTGTGCTGATCATCATGTGATCCCACCAGGCCGGGCTCGGAAGGGCCCCACATGTTCTGCTGCTGCCGCTGGCCTGCAGGCAGGTCTTATCTCTGAACCTGTGTCTTGTAAGTCCAGTCTGTGGGGCAGTGGAGCAAGCCCACCGAATGGACATGCATCAGATGTGTGTCGCTTCCACAGCTTGCCTCCCCAGACCTGGCCGGCGTGGTCAATGGCCCAGGAGCCCAGACTGCAGTGGGTTCCCTGTGGGTGGCCCTGAGCAAGACTCACAGCGACAACAGGCTGGGGTATGAGAGCCGCGCTTTTGATTCAGCCAAAGTTCATTTCACACGAACTAAGAAGGGGCTTGGCTCTTGGCAACACTGGCCACCAAGACGTCCTTGTACCCTCTTTCCTCCTCACGTGACTGCCCTCTGTTAGCCAAGCATTAATGCAGCAAGTGATGACAGAGCAAGAAGGTCCTTCCTCACACCTTAGTAACTAGCCTAAGGGAGAGGGCGCTGGTAGGATGGATGCCTATCCACCAGTGTGAGAAACTGTCCAGCAAGTGCCTTGCGGCCTTTTCCCTGTAGGTGCTAAGAACAAAGCCGGGGGCCTGTGAGTGATGAAACCTGAATTGTGCAACTCCAGTGAATCTGACATTTGCATTTAAAATGGGCACTGCACAATATAAAGCTGAATACACCCCCGCTACCAAGTTGACACTGACTCAGACCGACCCTATAGGCCAGGCAGGGTAGAACTACTAGTGAGTTTCCAAGACTGTCACTCTAGGGGAGTAGAAAGCCCCACCTTTCTTCCGAGGTGGGGCTGGTGGTTTCGAACTGCTAACCTTGAGGACTGCAGCCCGACTCGTAACCACTAGGCCAACGGGGCTGCTGCAGAATATAAAGGGAAGCCATGGGATCCATGCTGATGAGTTAACTATAGTTTTTGTTTTCTTCACTTGGAATGATATTAAGTAGCAAAATAAAACACCATGACAAATCAAAAGAGAAATTCCAAAAGAGAAAATGTTTCTATTTTAGTTTCTATAAAGCCCTTTCCCCCCTGCTTTTTGAACAAAAACTTTCTGAACTCATTGCCACTGAGCCAATTCTGACTCATATGGGCTCTGACAGGGTAGAATTGTCCCTGAGAGTTTCCAAGACTGTAACTGGGACTGCACCAATTTTTGAGTAAGGGGTCCTATGTTTTGTTTTGCAATGAGCCCTGCAAATTATACAGCCAGCCTAGGAAGGATCTGTGTAAGGCCCTTGCCTCACAAAGGGGAAACAGGGGCAGGGGTGATTTGGGGCCCTGAATACTCATCAGGGTTGTAAGTGAAGAGGGAGAGGGATAAGAACAATCAAAGGGGTGGGTGTGGAGGACAGGGCCCCCAATCTCTTCGGGGATTGACTGCAAGGGCCTGTTGGGGTGGGGCCTGGGCAGCGGCAGCTGCTCTTCGGGTCCTGAGGGAAGAGACAGCTGATTTGTCTGTGAACAATTTGCTCACAACCAAGCAGGTTTCCATGAAAATTTGGTAGGAATGATTTGGTTCTGAAGGGGAGATAGGGCAGAGCCTCCAAAGGTGGGGTCCCTTGTGGATCCGGCCCCACTGCTGAGAGGGCATCAGGGTCAGGGCCCAGCCTCCAGGCCTCTGAGCCCTGGGAGACCCTTCCTATCTCTTCCTTCGGCTGAGAAGCCTTCCTAGACTAACTCAGTCTCTTCTCTCACCCAGCCCTGAACACGCAACAGCCCAGAGAGTTCCCGCTGCCTAGGGAGCACCCTGGCGGATCACCAGGAATGCTGGGAAAGAACCAGGAGTCCTGATGGCGTAGTGGGTTACACATGGGGTGGTCGGCAGTTTAAACCACCAGCCACTCCGGAGGCGAAAGATGAGGCTTTTTACTCCTCTAGAGATGTATCGTTGTACAAACCCAGAGAGGCGGTTCTGCTCGGTCTTGTGAGTCAGAGTCGACCTGATGGCAGTGAGTTTGGTTTTGGTTAGGTTCAGAAAGAAGAGATTTGCATAGGCTCCGAGTATCAGCCTCATCAGCTACTGCAGAGCGTGCCATTTCTTACTTAAGAAGTGGGGCCTTTGTCTTTGCCCTCGGACGACATGTGAATGTCCTCTCGTTTTCAGGTGATGCAAGTCATCCCTCCTTGCCAGCATCTTCACCAGCTGTACCTAAAACAATTTTTTGAGTCCCGGAAAGGCTTTGAGCCCTTTCTTTTTTCTTTTTGAAGAGCTCGAGTTTATTTTAGGCTTTTGGTTTGTATTAAATTTGTGTGTGTGTGTGTGTGCCATGCAGTTTGTCACTCTGAGCCATCTTTACTGTAATGCACATTCCCAGATGACGGCTGGCCTTCTGCTGTTGGGACCCAGGCTGGATGTGACGATGCTGTGTGGGCAGAGCTGCCCGGTTGAGCTCGGCCGGCAGCCTGTATCCCGTGAGCCTTTTGTTGATGTAAAAAAGCAATATATATATTGCATACATACACACACAATCAAAACCCTGTGCCATCAGGTGATTTGGACCCAAAGCCACTCCACTGGACAGAGTAGACTTGCTCCTTTGGGCTCTGGGAGTAGAGCTTTGTCAGAGCCGACAGTGCCACTGTGCAACCAGGGCTCCTTCGTGCCCTCAAGGGAACCCAGGTAAGAACCTACAGATTCTACTTAAAGACATACTTAGGGTCTACGTTTCTCACCACATACAGAATCTAAGTGAAGATGCACCAAACCCCTAAATGAAAACTAGAAAGATCATTGAGGCAGAAACAGGGCCACACTTTGGGGCTCTTGGACAATATGATGGATACACTGTCCATCACAACAACAACAACAACAAAACGCACAAGCACAAGTCTAGAAGTCAAACTAGACTACTGGGATGTCCTAAAACAGGAAGCATTTTTGGGCATCAAAAGAGTACAAAGAGAAAACACGTAATGATGACCTCTAGGATAAGGAATCAATTTCTAAACTTTATATAAAACACCAACACTACAACAACAAAAAGGTACACAATCCAATTTGAAAATGGGCAGAAGAACCAAGAATCAGATGGCCGGCAAAACTGGGCCTCAAATACGATGGTGACATTAGGGCGTTTCCAGATCAACAGAAATGAAAGGAATTGTAAACACCCGGACAACCGTACAAGAGGTACTAAAGGGACTTGTCAGAGAGCCAACTAGAGCAGACAGCAATCTGAGGTGAACATGCACAACAACGCTGCCCAGAAGTCAGCCCAGATAGAGAAGGATCCCAAAAAACCACAAACAAGAAAACCCCATACAAGGCAGGAATTAGGGAACCAGAGCTACTAATTTGTAATGCAGACAACTGAAGGCAATTACAAAGTAAAAATAGGGAGTAGTGTAGTTACGGAACTTCCAGATGGCGAGGAAGTCAAGTAGATTTCAAGGATTTGGGTGAAGGGGGAGGCAGTACACAATGAGGGGGATAGGGAAAAATGACGAGGCAGGGAGGACCTGGGAGGTTGGCGAGAGGCAAATACAGAGACGGACACGACCCTGCGACCCTGGGGCTCTAAGAGGGATGGCTGCATCGACATACAGGGGCAGCAGCAGGGAGCGGGAGCGGGAGCGTGGGTGTATCCGCACAGACCTGTGTGTTTGACAGGCTATTTGCATGTGTGCTGCAAACATGCCCGTGAATGGAGTGGACTAAATGGGACAGTTATGATGAAGCTGGACAAAACCAAACACCTGACGGAATGAGTTCATTGAGCCTGGAGGTGTATCGCAGGACCTCAGCCTGGGGGGCGGGGGCAACAAGGTCCATTGGGACTTAAAAGCTCGTGAGCAGCCATCCATGGTGCCACTATTGGTCTCTTCCTGTGCACAGGAAAGAACAGTGACACACATCAGAAGATCCAAACCAAAATAACCCCCCATCGAGCCATTTCCAATGCACCTCGACCCATAGAGGGTTTCGGAGGCTTTCAGTCTTTATGGGAGCAGATATCTCATCTGTCTCCCGAGAAGAGTGTGGCTGGTGGGTGTGAACCACCCACCTTGACTCTAATCTTCCAGTGCTTGCTCCACAGCACCACCAGGGCTCCTCCCATGGAAATGACTGATCTAGTGGACTCAAGGGCTGTGCACACATCAGTCTCCACAGCCCTCAGACCACAGGACTAGATGGAGCCCATCACTGCTCCCAACTGCTCTGAAAGGGATAGCACGCAGTAGACGTTCCCGGATAGAGGGGCGAGAACTGTGGAATAGAACTCAAAATCTGTAAGGGAGAGTTACTGGTTAGATCGGTGGTTCTCCACCTTCCTAATGCCACGACCCTCATGTTGTGGTCATCCCCAATCATAAAATTATTTTCATGGCTACTTCATAACTATAATTCTGCTACTGTTATGAACCGTAATGTAAATATCTGATATGCAGGATGTATTTTCATTACATCTTGAACATAATTAACATAATTAAAAATTGAATGTAAGTAAAGCATAGTGATTAATCACAAAACAATATGTAATTATATATTGTGAAATATTGATTTCTAATGACAAATAAATGAAATTGTGTCTTGAAGCATGGTGTAGCATGAGTAACAGTCTTCATACCGGGTACTCATACGTATGTGGGCATATCTGCATGTGGGCAGACCCGCCTGGAGATGGATAGAGGAGCGGTGTCTGGGTTCCTAAGACCATCCAAAATATGTGTTTTCTGATGGTTCCTAAAACCATCTGAAATATGTGTTTTCTGACCCCTGTGAAAGGGTCACTTGACTCCCAAAGGGGTTGTGACCCACAGGTTGAGAACCGCTGGGTTAGCTGGAATCCGGAGGGACCCTGAATACTGGCACTTGACCTTGAGCTCTGGAACTGAACTGGCCTCTGTATTAGAATCATCAATCATTTAAGATCCAAAGGGCAGCCATTACCCAAGGGCAAAATACACAGAGTTGGGAATGCAGGAGAAAGTGAAGCAGGAGACCCAGGGAACAATTAGGATAAGCAATGGTATTGACGGGATTGCAAGGGAGGAGCTGGATCAGAATGTGTGGGAACTGCTGAATACAAACCATCACTGTCCTGTGAACCACCTAACTTACAATTAAAACGTTTTTTAAAAAGTAAGAAGAAGGAATAGTGTAGTTATAGAACTTCTACATGAAGAGGAAGTCAAGGAGGCGTCAAGATCTTGGATGAAGGGGAAGGCAATATGCAATAAGAGGGAGATTGTCAAAAAGTTATGGCGGCAGGGAGGGGGAGACAGTGGGAGGAGGGCAGGAGTTAAAGGCAACAGAGACAAATATTGTTTTATCCATGACCCTGCAGTAACAGTAACCTGTGATTGGATGCGTGGATAGACTCGTAGGCTGAAATGGTGTAGGAGGATGAGTGGGTCTAAACACACAAATACACACAAGTTCGACAGAGGTGTTTGTACACGTGCATTTTCCTTCGCTGTAACTATCCATGAATGTGGTGGCGCATACAGGGCAAGACCTGATGAAAACTTCTTAGACATAACCCAACGCCTTGAGGGAGGGAGTTGTTGGGCCTGGGAACTCAGGACCCTGGTCTCTGGGACACCAAGGTCATTTGGTGTCAAGGTCAATTGGCATGACACGGTCCACAAGGTCTATGTCGTACTTTCGTAAAGAGCTGTTAGGGTCTTCAAATCTTGTGAGCAGCCATCCAAGGTGCAACTGATGGTCTTTCTCCGTCCAGAGGAAAGAAGAGTGATAAAGACTAGAGCTGCTACAGCACAGCTCTTTTTAATACGCTTAAACCGTGAAATTGGACGATATGTGAATTATATGTCGGTAACTGTTAAAACGAAAGGAAAAAAAAACACCACAGCTACATGGAGATGATTAATTACTTCAAGAGACTAACAGACCATGGGGCATGAAGCTCCATGCCCAGCTACCTATACCAACTGCTCTTAAAGGGAATGAAGTAGAAGGTACTGAATCGAGTGGAGAAAATGTGGAAGAAAACACAACATCCTGAAAGAAATCGGGCTCATTGGTTGGACAGGGATGGGCAGAGCTCCCCAAACTGTGGCCTTGGTCCCCCTTTCAGAATGGAATGAAACTCACCTCTCAATTGCTCAAACAATAAACAGGTCTCTAAAGGGGAACAAGAACGCAATAGAGGTGTGCACACCTTTGAATAATCGACCACTCAGGATCAAAGGGGCAGCATTTACCGGATGCCATGCCGGATTTCGGAGGGCTAGGGGAGGAGGAGGAGGAGGAGGACGGGGAGAGGAGACAGCAAGGAAGGAGGTGGGATGGGTGGTGGAACAACAAGGGGCAGGCAATGGATGAGCTGAGACCAATGGGAACAGAGATTGCTGAATGTTAAAGCTGACCATCTGCTCTGCAAACCCTCACTCAATTCATAATGAGAAGTTTACAATCAAATCTAAAATGGGCAGGAACAGAGACCTCACCAAAGAAAACATTCAGGCGGCCAAGAAGCATGAAGAAAACATGCTCAGGATCATTCGCCATCCGAGAGATGCATATCAAAGTAACAATGAGCTGTCTTCTCCTCCCAACATCGCTGGCCAAGTTTTAAACCGCCCTCCCCACCAACAAAACAAAAATGAAAACAAAAAACAGAAAATAACAAATGGTACAGAGACGCTGTGTATTCCCTCCACCTTCATTTGACAGTACCAGGGTCATTCTGTCCTTCGAATTCTTTCAACCTTGCAACTAGAGGCTTGAATTTTTTCCTCCAGTTCTTTTGGCTTGTGATGGGGAGCATGTTCTTGCCTTTTGAGTTTCTAATTCCAGGTCTTTGCACGTTTCGTTATAATGTTTTACTTTGTCTTCTTGAGCTGCCTTGGAAATGGTCTGTTCAACTCTCTCTTCCATCATTTCTTCCATTTCCTTTAGGTGCTCTAGGTTCAAGGTCAAATCTCAGAGTCTCCTGACACCCACTTGGGTCTTTTCTCCACCCCCCCATCTTTGTAGTGACCTTTTGCTTTCTTCATGGCTGATGTCCTTAATGTCACCCCACAACGTACCTGATCATCAGTCAGTGTTCAATGCATCCCATCTGTTTTTAAGACGGTCTCAACATTCAGGTGGGAACTATTTAAAGCTGTATTTTGACCCTCACGGATCTGTTTTAATGTCCTTCAGTTTCACCATAAATTTGCATATGAACCTTATTTGGGCTGCTGAGCTTGAGTTTTTCCATCCACTCTTCCCACGGATGTAGTCAATTTTATTCCCGTGCAGCCCATCTGGTGACGTCCATGTGTATAGCCACCATTTATGTAGATTGTTGGAAAAGGTATTTGCCATGAGGTCATTGGTCTTGCAAAAGTCCCTGATGCAATCTCAAGCTTCACTTCTATCATTTAGGTCATATTTTCCCATTTTTATCTCTTTGCTTCCAATATTCACATTTCATTAACTAGTAATTGTCAATGTATCTTGATTGCATGCCTCATCAATTGTAGACTAAAGAAGTTGGTGGAAGTCTTCAATTTCTTATCACTGACTTTAGTGGTCACTGGCTTCAGCAGCTGGGGCATAAATGTGAATATTATTTGTATTCATTGGTCTTCCTTGTGTTGTTAAGTGCCTGGAGTTGGTTCACCCATAGTGATCCTCTGCACACCAGAATGGAAACCCTGCACGGTTCTGTGCCATTCTCACAATTGTGCCCATGTCTAAGCCCGTTGTTGCAGCCACTGCCAATCCACCTTGTCGGGGGCTTTCCTCCCCTCCCCCCCCCCCTCTACTTTACACTAAGCCTAACATCCTTCTCCAGGGACTGGTCTCACCTGACACCATGTGCAAAGTACGTGAGACAAAGTCTTGCCATCCTTGCCTCTAAGAAGCACTCCGGCTGTGTTTCTTCCAAGACAGATGGACCTGTTCTTGTAGCTGTTCTTGGTGCCTTCAACACCTTCTCCAGCACCGCCGTTCAAATGCACAGACTCTTCTTGGGTCTTCCTCCCTATTCAGTGTCGGACTTTCACATGCATAAGAGGTGGTGGAAAATACCATGGCTTGGATCAGGTGCGCCGTAGTTCTCAAAGTAACATCATCACAACCCATCCATCCATCCATTGTGTCAAGCACATGTGTACATTCGTTGCCCACTAAAGAGGTCTTTAAAAAAAGAAAGAAAGAAAAGAGGTCTGGTGCGGCAGGGTTCCCCAGTGGTGTTTCTATGAGCATTGACTGTGGACCCAAGCAAGGCAAAATCTTTGACAACTTTAACCTTTTCTCCATTTATCGTGATGTTACCTCTTGGTCCAGTTGTGAGGATTTGGGTCTTCATTACATAGTGATGTAATCCAAACTGAAGGCTGCAGTCCTTGAGCTTTATCAGCAAGTGCTTCAGGTCCTCCTCAATGTCAGCAAACAAGGTTGTATCATTTGCATATTGTAGATTGTTATAAACCTTCCTCCAATCCTGATGCCACATTCTTCTTCATATAATCCAGCTCTCTGAATATTTCTCAGCACACATATTGAATAAGTATGGTGAGAGGATACAACCGTGATGCAGACCTTTCCTGACTTTAAACCATGCAGGATTCCCTTGTTCTGTTCCATAGGCAAGTTCTGCATAAGCACAATGAAGTGTTCTGGAATTCCCATTCTTCTCAAAGTTATCCATAGCTTGTGATGTTCCATAAAGTCTAATGCTTGCATAGGCAATAAAACACAAATAAACATGTCTGTTATCCTCTACTTGAGTTAAGATCCATCTAACATCAGCAATGATATCTCTTATTCCACGACTTCCTTGTGTGTGTGTTTATATATAAAACCATCTCTACACTAAAAAACATAGCACTGTGTGCTCACCTCCCCAAATGATTGCTGAAGACAAATAGGTGTGTAAGTAAATGTGGTGAAGAAAGCTGATGGTGCCTGGCTATCAAAAGATATAGCCTCTGGAGCCTTAAAGGCTTGAAGGTAAACAAGCGGCCATCTAGCTCAGCAGCAACA
>NW_022103899.1:44746879-44760778 GCF_000313985.2 Echinops telfairi | reverse complement strand
AACAAATGTACAAATGTGCTTGACACAATGGATGGATGTATGGATTGTGATGAATTGTACGAGCCCCCAATAAAATGCTTAAAAAAAATAAAACCATCACATATAGCATTCTACTCCAAAACAGATCTTGAAATGTTCTCTTTGATGATGAACACATACTTTTGCTTTTGAATTTGTCATTTGCAGCATAGTAACCACAGACTTGTGTGATTAAAAAGAGCTGGTACCAGTCCACTTCACCATTTCAGCTCTAGGACATCAATCTTTACATGCTCCATTTTTGATAAAGTCCAATTTTTCATGATTCCTACTTCGTCCATTCCACGCTCGGATTATTAATGGATGTTTGCAGCGGTTTCTTCTCCGTCTGAATCTGGCAGCAAAGGAAGGTCCCCAGAGCTTCGCTCCAGCCCCTCGTTCAGCCTGGCTCTCCTCTGAGGGGGCAGCTCTTTTCCCAGTCATATTCTGAGGAGCTCCCCTGCCAGCACTGTCTGCTGCTATTCCTGGTCCCTCAGAAGGTCGATGCCTAATCCTTCCCACGATGTCCTCAGTCTGAAAGAGCCGCTGAAATCTGGTGGCCAAGGGTGACCCTGCTGGTATTTGAAATACCAGTGGCATAGCGCCCAGCATCACAACACAAAAGCCACTACAGTAGGACAGAGTGGCAGAGAAGCGACAGGCCCATAGAGTGAGAAATTTTACCAGGGAGGCATCTCTGCCCAGGAATAGAGCTCAGAAGGCCGGAAGGGATGAAAAAGGACAGCTGGAAGAGGTAAATGTGTTGTTACATTGTGGCGATCGCAGTCGACGTTGCAAAACAAAATGTGTAGGAACTGTGGAATGGAAAACCAGTATGTGAAATGTCATCCCCGCTCTCCACTGCTATCCAGTCAATTCCAACTCACAAGCACCCTACAGGGCGGGAAAGGACTGTGAGGAGCAGGCCAATGCACAGCCCACACGACCACCAGGGTTCCTTAGAAGTTTCATTTAGAAACAAAAGGCCCTTAAAGACGGATCTTGTTTGTAACCTATGATAACAAGGAAGGGGAGAAAGCTGCCAAACCGCACTAAGTGATCCAGGTTCACCTTGCCGGTCATCATGCGCACACATCGTTTGCCGCGTGATTTGAAGTCCTGGAGAGGGTGCAGCATGACTTCTGTGGCCTGTGTGCCCAAAATGCATAACCATAACTTATTCCTGTAAAACAGCAGATACATCCTACCCGAGGGACCTTCCACTAAGCCTCCGGACAGCACGCTCCACTCCGAGGCTGGCAGACCCCGAAAGGCACAGACCACCTGGGGGACTGTCCCAGGTGGAGAGAGACCTCGGCGAGTAAACACAACGTGGGATCCGCAGTGGATTTGGGACCGGGCCATGGTGTGCCATCTGGAGACCTTTGGATCCTGTCTGGATCATAGGTGAGAGGCTCGGGCCAATACCCATCGCTTGGTTTCGACACCTAGAGCTGAAGTTATGAACGATGCTCACATTCGGGGAGCTGAGGGAAGGGTGCATGGGAATTCTCTGCACTAATTTTGCAAGCCTGATGTTACCTCAAAAGGAAGAGTTTCAAAATGAAAATAAACAAATCCAATCACCTTTTCCTCTGTGCCCTGACACCCAGTCCACGGAGGTTCTTTCTCCCCAACACCTCTCCATGGGTGGTGCAGGGGCCCTGGTGCCAGTCCTGACTCACCCCCCCGCCTAGCTCTGTGACCTTGAGCAAGTCATCAGTTTCCCTACCTGGCAAAGGGCAACACTGCTCCATCCCTCTAGGGCGGAGTGGAGATGAAGCAACTGACAACCAGATGAAGCGCTCTTCCGGTGCCTGGGAAGCTGGCGGACAGCAGACCAGCATGCTTAGAAGCAGCTGAGCTTGCTTCAGAACATGAGGGTCCAGCTTGGAGAGGTTGGCAAGGAGCGACTCCCGAGTTCCTATGAGAACCTCAGTGTAGGCTTTACGATGCCAAGGAAGGTCACGGAGGGCACCCACACTGATGGCCCCTTCACTGGTAAAAAAGTCTCCATCCCAGAGCATCTTCTGGGTGGCATGGAAATCAAGATGAAGATGCAGAGAACCACTGTCACCTCTACTATATCCGACACAAGGACCTTTGGGTGCTACCTGGTAGAGAGATCAAAAAACCCTTGCCACCGAGACAATCCTGGCCCACAGCGACCCTGCAAGGGCATGGGGGCACTGCCCATAGGGTTTCCACTCACAACTCACTGGCATCAGGTTGATTCCAACTCAGAGTGACGACAATGCCTAGGGGATTCCGTGGCTGTAAACCTTTATGGGAACAGAAAGCCTCATCTGTCCTTGGAGAAGCAGCTGGTAGGTTTGAACCACTGACCAATGAGCAACACACTACGCCACCAGAGCTCCACTGAGTCCTCCCAGCTTCTGTACGCCTCCCTGGAGCCGACGACCACAGGTTTCCGTCCCAGAGGAGCTGAGGGGTCCAAGCTGATGGCCTTGTGGTTCGCTGCCAGGCACTAACCCCTGTGCCACTGCCCGCCTGCTTTCAGAAAGAGGAAAGACCAGAGCCAAAAACTTAGGTGGAGTGGATGACAACTCCTGGTGACCCTAAAGGACAGAGTAGAACTGGCCCGTGGAGTTTCCAGGGCTGTCATCGGGACGGAAGCAGACAGCTACATCTTCCCGCGGGGAGGGGCTGCTGGGCTTGGATGGCTGACCCTCCCTGTGCAGCCTCACAGCGTAAGCAGAGTGCCTCCATGGGTGCCTGAGGAGGGGCCGACTGAAAATGAATGAAGGGACTGGAACTCCGAGCTGGGCTGACGTGCTGGGGAGGAGAAAGCCTGAGAGGAGACAGAGAGGGCCTCTCTCGCTCGGGAGGGCAACGTTGGAGCTGGACACAGATACTGAGAGACGAGGCCACAGATGGTGGGCAGGCGTGTGGCCTGTTCGAGAACTTCTGGGAGGCCTCTGGGTGATCAGGCCGGGCTGCGAGGCAGAAGGGGGGCCGAGGGGGGTGGGCAGGGGCAGGGTGTAGGCCTCAGTGAGAGGGGTGGAAAATTGCGGGCAGAGTTTTACAGGGGCTTTTGAAAGCTGGGCTGCTGTGGGGAGGGCTGTGTGGCAGGTGGCCTCAGGTTACTGAGTCCTCTGGGTGGGAGGTGGCAGGCCTGGCCTCCAGAGCCCACTGGATTTGGAGAAAGGTGGGGTGGATGAAGAACTTGACATCCTTTTGAGAGGCCTGGGGAGCCTGGCTTGTGGGCAGGGGGAGGGACAGGGGAGGGCCTCCTGGGGAGGGAGGGAGGAGTCTGAGGACCCAGTGAGGCAGGGACACTGGCCCAGGGCATCCTGTTTCTGACAGCTCCTTCTCCACATGACTCTCAGAGAGCTCTGCCTGCCAGCGGCCTCCCAGTTATCACCCTGGTCACCTCCTCTCAGGTTCCTCTCTCCCTGGGAGAGGTCCTGCCAGCACGCGCTCTCATTCCACTCTCCTGGGGGGGGGAAGTGACCAGCACTGGGTCCTCTGGCCCAACCACAAGGGTTCGTCTGGAGAATGGGCCCTCACAGCTTGAATGCAGGCCCAGACAGAGCCTCCTTCCCCACCTCTCTGCCTCCAATCCAAGCTGCACCCCGACAGCAGGTGCCTGGAGCACCATGACTGATTGAGTCAGGCTCCTGCTCAAAATCCTTCTGCGGCTCAGCTCCCACTTCTGAAAGGAGGGCTAGACCCCCAGTAAGTCCTTCATGAACCGGAACCAAAGCAAGACTCTCTCAATCCCCTACCCAGTGAGAAGCCTGCACTCCCAAGAGTGACAAAGAGAATGTGAGGGCCCATTCTCCAGAGCACCCTGTCTACCTATGTATCCAGAGCTGCTAGAGCCACAAGTGGGTGACTTTCACAAACAGAAGTCTATCCGTTCACAGTACAGGAGGCGAGAAATCCAAGTTCTGGGCACCTGCTCTCTGTCAGCAATGGAGGAAGGCCTTTATCTTTTTTCAACATGTGTTGGCTACACATTCCTTGTCTATTTCTCTGTGACTTGGCATTGACCTGCCTGAGTCTAGAAGGTTCTTAGTGTAGGTAGCCCGGGCCCCTCCTGTGCTTGCCTCTCCTTTCTTTTATCTCTTGTAAGATAAAAGATGTTTCAGGCTAAACCCCAGGGCAACCACCCTTCCATCCGCTCAGGGCTGTGACCTGAGTAAGGGTGCTGCATCCCACCCTAACCTTCTTGCAGCTGATTATAGGACCCTGCCATCAGATTACACCATGGAGGAGAATGACATCATGACATATCTGCCACCCCACTGAGAATCACAACCCAGCTGGATTGACACATACTTTTGGGGACCGCAATTTAATTCATGACACTCCCAAATATTCCTCAGTGGCAAAATGAATAAGTAAACTGTGCCATCTTTAAACTGTGGAAAACCATGCGGCCAGGAAAACAGATGTTTAGAGCAGGGGTCCTCAAACTGCGGCCCGCCGGGTGTTTTTGCCCCGTTTGTTTTTTTATTTCAAAATAAGATATGTGCAGTGTGCATAGAAATTTGTTCATAGTTTTTTTTTTAAGCTATAGTCCAGCCCTCCAACGGTCTGAGGGAAAGTGAACTGGCCCCCTGTTTAAAAAGTTTGAGGATCTCTGGTTTAGAGCAACAGGTCTCAACACGCACTAGCCTCGAACACCTGGATGAAGCTGAAGGACATAATGAAGAAGAAGTCTAAAAGCTCCAGGGAAGTGAAATCACTCGGTGTGCCTCTTCGATCCAGAGTCTCTCTAACTCCCATCACGTGTGGAGGATTCTAAGGAGGGGGCTGGTCAGTTGTGTCCTTCCATAGGCTATCAAAGGAAACCATCTCAGAAACAGAGAGGAATTCCATGACCGGGGGTTTAGCCTGTAACAAATTCCATGACCACAGTGGGGTGTGGGTGAGAGACTGGCCTGTAGTGGAGGTGGTAGCAGAGGCACCAGAAGCTGCAGTACTGAGACCACGAGACAGAGCAGAGGGCTTCCCAGCCCCTGGAATGAGCAGTGCTGAGTGCTTTCCAGCAGGATAGCTTGCAGAATGGGGTGCCCTTTGAGCACTTATCAGAGGCTAAGGGAACTTTGTAACCTTTGTCTGGGCAGGGCAGAGGTCTTGGGGCCATGGAGCTGAGAGGCCGAGGATCAGAGAGAGCCTGTGGGCATGGCTAAGGTAACAATCAAGCCCCATAATCCTGGGTATTGTCCATGAGTTCTGTGTGACCTGGCGACGGATGAGCAAGCCCAGCACAGAAGGGCAGTGCTTTGGGACGGGATGGATGGCTGGTGTCAGAATAGAGCAAAGTTGGAGTGGGGAGGCATGTCTGACTCCAGCCTTGTGGCAGTCCGCCTTGGGCTGGTGTGGAATTTTCCTTCTCCCTTTGTGTAGCCAGAGGAAGTCAGACTCAGCTTCCCCTTCCCTCCCTGCCGCCGCCCCCCCACCCACCGTAAGCTCAGATGCTTACCAAAGGCGTCCAAGCATACAAAACCATCATGGACAGATACTGTGTAGGGATACGTGGTAAAATAAACTGTGTGAATGGGTGTTCCACATCCAGTTTAGAAGTGGCTATCTTGGGAACAGGGGTGGGGACACAGAGGCTCCCACCAAACGCACTGGCATCAAGTCAATGCCTACCCCTAGAGACAGGAAAGAGCTGGCCCTGGGAGTTTGAGACTGTAACACGGAGCAGCTGGTGGTTTCAAACTGCTGACCTTTCGGATCACAACCCAATACGTAACCACCATGCCACCAGGGATCCCAATATCCCAGTACATGCCATATTATATTTCTTAAGCTGGGTGGTGGGGATTGTCACCTTATCTAGCCTTTAAAAAAAACTCATTAAACTAAAATAACTCATTAAACTCAGACCTACTGCTCTTGCTCCTTGCCTCTGCTCCAGTGGCCTCTCTGTCCGGAATACCCACCTCTCTGCCCTCCAGGCTCTCAACCTACTGGAAGCCTAGCCTTCCTTTGCTCTCTGCTCTGCCTGCGGCATTGTCTCCCACCTGCCAGGAGCTCAGCCCCTCAGTGGCCGGGGTCCTGGGCCCCAACTCAGGGACAACTAACAACAAGCTATCAGCCTGGGTCAGCACCTCGCAAAGGGCTGGCCACAGCACTGACCACGTCCCACCTGCTGGTGTGGGTCTTCCTCTGGGACCCTCCCTGCACTAGTGGACACGCAGCAACAATGCTGCTTTAGTGACTGAGAGAGGCCAGGCTGCAGACATGGGTGTTAAAGAATTGAACAGGTGAACTGCAGACTATGTGGTCACGTTGTGCCGGACGGGCATTTTGCCTCCTTTTCAGTGACCTCCACCTCTTCCCGACACTCTGCTGCCCTCGCAGATCTGGTCAAGCAGGGCGCTCCTCAAAGCAAGTCACCTAGCCCCAGGGGCATGGGTGGAGCTGTGTCTCTGGAGCTCTCTGTCCCAATTCATCCGCCACCCTGCCCCAGGGTCTGGACACAGGAGCCCCGGCTTGGTGTACAGCACTGGGCTATTAACAGAATGGCTGGAAGTCTAAACCCACTCAGAGGCTCCTGGGAAGGCAGGCCTGATGATTGGCCTCTGCTCCAGGAGGGGAGAGGAGGAAGGGGGCCCGGGGAGGCGGTGGAAGGAGCGTGGGACCAGGCCTCTGCAGTCAGGGTGTACAAAAGCTTCTGCTGCGAGTGGGTTAGGTGAGAGTACCTTGGGCAGGTCGGGTCACCTCTCCAGAGCCCAGAATCATCAGAGGCTTTCCTGGGCCCTTCCCGTGAGCAGGTGAGCAAGTCATAAGCTCAGTGAATTTCTGCCGTCCTCAGGACACCCCATGGCAGGTGCTATTATCACCATCTGCAGTACACAGACAGGAAACGCAGGCCCGGGAGGGAGGCAGGAGGTCATGTGCTGAGGACCCTGGTGTCCTGAGTGTGGGTCAGAGACCCATCTGCTGGCAGCTGGCCCCCAAGTCCACACTCAACTAAGATCCTCACCAAGCCGCAAATGACGGGGTAGGAGGCGATGAATGGGTCTAAACTACTTGGGAGCAGAGCCAATTCCTCTGAGAGCTTTTTCTGGATCTGGTAGTGCGGTGACAATTACCCAGACACACAGCCCAGAACCCGGCCACTGGGCTTCCAGGAACTCTGGTGTTAGCCTTTTTTGGGTCGTGAACTTGGAGGATCTGGTGAAGGCTATGAACTCTCTCCAGGTTCCGCCCCTTACACATGCAGCCTTCTGCAGAGGGTCAGAGAGCTGGACACCTTGGATGGGGCACCCTGTGCTACAGAATCTTGAGCAGCTGTGGTTGGCCTTGGGTGTCTGGAGTTGTACACGGGGGTACCAGGGCATCAACAGCTTGGACACCTCAACTTGGCCCTGCCTTTCGTTCCCTTCTCTGAGTCCCTTGCTGCACCTCACCACCAGTATGATCATCAAGAGTGGACCTTGTGGGATCGCTTTGAGGTACCAGGGCTACCCTCAAACAGGTCCTTGAATACTTGGAGAGAGAGCACTACTTGGAACTTGCTATGCTGTCCCAGGGCATGTCCACGCTCTCTTCCTTCTTTATGCCAGTTGCCAAGCTCAAGGAGCAGGTGGATCTGCTGATGACAGCAGATGTGAATATGAGCCGTGTGTTGAAGCAAAAGTGGGGCCGTCATGTGCGGGCACTGGTGCTTGAGCTGTGCTTCAATGACAGGATTGGCGAGGAGGTTGAAGTCCCTTATGTAAGACACACCCTCCGCTGAGGGCACCCTCCCCTGCCCCCTAGGCCCACTCCAGCCCTTTTCAAGCCGCTGGTGACCCAGGGCTCCTATGTGACCTCTGGCAGTGGCATATGTAGCTAAACCTGGAGTCTCCTTCACCTCCTCCCGGAACCTTTCCTCTTGCCGCCTCTTCCTACCTTGTTTGGAATCCGAATCCTAATAAAGAATTATTAACAACCCCCCCCCAAAAAAAAACCCTAGCAAGTACACATGTGCACACACATTTTCTCTCTCTCTCTGTCTCTGCCATGGAATCGATCTGATTCTGAGCAACCCCCCTGGATAGGGCACAGCTGCCTCTCTGAGTTTCTGTGCATCTAACTCTTTACTGGAGTAGAAAGCTCTGTCTTTCTCCCTTGGAGCAGCCGGGGGTTTGGAACTGCTGACCTTGAGGGTCACAGCCCAACATGTAACCCACGATGCCACCAGGACTCCTTAAGTCTATCTCCATGGTGCCCAATTCTGGCTGGCTGGTTCCATGGGTCGAGTTGTGAGCCGAAGGTGAAGCGGATTTAGCAAAGGGGGAGGTAATCTGACAGGCGCAGAGATCATCTGTCTCCTGGCCCAGCATGCTTCAGACCAGTGGGGACCTCATCCCCATGGGTTAAGCCCTCGCCAGAGAAACAACTTCCTTTCGTCCACTGCTAGAGACGAGATATAGCAAGTTGTCAGGGCCTAGGGGTGCTCTCCCTCTCTGTAAATCCAAGCCTCTCCCCCTCCCTGAGAATACAGCGGAGCCCTGAAACGGCAGGTGACATTGACACCGCAGGCCTGTGGTGAGATCCCAACACTGTGCCACAAAGTTTCAGGGCCGGGCCACAGGCTAGGTAGGCTTTAGCACGGTGGAGCCTCCCAAAAGAGGGCCTTGGACCGCCTACACCGGAATCATCTGGGGGTGCTAGTGGGACAAGAAGATCCTGACTTTCCCCTCCTCCTCCCCACCCCCCCTTCTCGGATTCCGACCCGGCACTTCTGGCCCCAGAACTACCCACTACCATTTGACCGCAGAGATAACAGTTTCCTGTCTGGTCCGCTGGGACCCAGGTGGGAGACGGGGAAAAGTACTCGTGTTTGGGGTGGGCCACCTCCACAGCACCAGCCACACAAATGAGGGGTCAAGGAAGGAGCACCTGTCAAGCCGTGCCTCACTGAACCTCCAGCCCCAAGGGAGGCTGGGGGGGGCGCGGGGCTGACTGGGCAGTGAGAGTCGGGCTCCCTCAAGGCCCTCTCTGGGACACACAGCACAGACCATACAATGGGCCTGTCTTCCTTCTTCCCAGCAGCCTCAGGGGCCTGAGGACTTTCCAGCTGCCAATCCTAGCTCAGCCTTAGGGCACAGCCTCGGGCCAGCAGGGCAGAAGGGACAGGATCATGGGGCTCTGCGTGTGCATGCTGAGGCCCCTGGTCAGGGGACATTTTTGGTTCCCTTTTTCGTGCCCCATCCCCCGCTCCCAGACCCAGGGTGCCCATTGCAATGGGCCAGACAGGACATTCTATGAAACAAAACCCAGGACACAGAATTCTACCGCAGCCAGGACCCGCTCCCAGGCTGCTTCAGAACCAAGGTCTATGTTTTTTGCCGACTCAAACCAGACAAAACTGAAGAAGCTAATGAGACAGATAGGGAAGGGAAGGGCCTCACTGACAAGAGCGCAAGCCGGCCCCCAGGATCACAGGAGGAGCAGTGGAGGGGCATGCCAGCCCCAGACTCTGCAGCTCCCTCCACAAGAGGTTTGGCTTTTGGCAAGGGGGTGGGGATGGACAAATGGCTGCCGAGGGGCCTGGATGGAGCCAGAGAGGCTGGCCTCTCCAGTGCGTCTCAGGCCCGGCCTGGCCAGGAAGCCTGGATGAGTTCTATCTTCTTCCCTGTAGCCCAAGGCCCCCTGCTCAGGCAGGTCCCTAGGTTTGGTTGGGGATTTGATTTGTTTCTTTTGGCTCCGTTCCTCCCCTCCTTGGCTCAGCCCCAACCCCCAAACCCAACCCACTGCCTTTGCGTCAATTTCAACTCACAGTGACCCACTGGAAGTGCGTAACAGATAGGGTTTCTGAGGACATCAACCTTCTGGAGGCAGACTGACTCATCTTCTCCCGTGGAGCAGCGGGTAAGCTCAAACCAGCGACCTCTCCACTAGCAGTCCAATGCTTAACCACAGCGTCTTCACGCTAAGCCCCAAACCCCCAAAACCAAAACCACTGCCACCACAGTGACTCACAGCCACCCTATAGGACAGGGCAGACTAGCCCCTGTGGGTTTCCCAAACAGTAACTCTTTTTAAAAAATCATTTTATTGGGGGCTCATACAATGCTTATCAAACGATAGCTCTTTTTTAAAAATCATTTTATTGGGGGCTCGTACAATTCATACCAAGCGGTAACTCTTCACGGCAGTAAAAAGCCTCATCTTTCTCCCTTGAAGCAAATGGTGGTTTTGAACTGCCACCCTTGTGGATTGCAGGTCAACATGTAACCACTACAAAACCCAAAAACCAAAACCAAACTCACTCCCATCGAGTGGATGCCGACTCATAACAAGCCCCTGTGGGTTGCCGAGACTGCACCTGTTGACAGGAGTAGAAAGCCCAGCCTTTCTCCCAAAGAGTTGCTGGTGGTTTCAAACTGCTGACCACTCAGATTGCCGCCCAATGCTGAACTACTACGCCACTGTACACTCTCGTTTCGGGGAGACAAATGATCAACAAATGGACACGTCCTCGTGGAGTTCTGCACCATCAGCAGGGTAGGGTGAGAGGAAGGGGTCCAGGGTCTCTGGGGTGGGCGGGGCAGGACAGGAGGGGCAGGACTCTCTAACAGGGTGAACTGGGAGCAGAGCCCTGCAGGAAGGAAGGCAGGAGGAACAGCAGGTGGAAAGCATGGAGGGGGACATCTTGGAGGGTTTGGGGGACAGCTAAGAGCTGAGCTGTGGGGCCCAGGCAGACGAGCAATGGGAAGGGCTGTAAAAGTGGAGTTGGGGGGCGAGCAGGGGCAGGGGAGGGTGGAAAGGTGCCAGGAGAGAAGTGACTTGTTTCTGCCTTAATCTTCAGTTTCTGCTGGGTGCTGTGGGGAGTACTTTGGGGTGCTGGGACAGAAGGAGGCTGGTACCACCTGACCAGGTGAGAGACGAGGTGGTGGCAGGGGAGGTGGGGAGAAGCGCTCAGATTTGGAAATAGTGTGAAAAACTGACAGGCAGAGACCTAGGGAAGAGACGTGACAAGCCCCAGGAGAGAAGAGCAGGAAGGGTTCAGAGGCTGGGATTCGGATGGAGGCAGGTCTGGGTGAGGTGTGTGAACTCCATTGTGTAGGCCAGGCACTTCGAGCAGGAGAGGTAGCCTGGCAGCAGAGGGGGGGCGGGGGGGTGGGTGTCTGGGGCAGCAGCCAGAACAGGAGGCCAGAGATGGGGGAGCATAGAACTTGGGCTGTAGCTTTCCAAGACCCCCAAGGCCTGTGGGAAAGGAGAGCCTGCTCCCCTGCCTGTTGCTGTTAGGCTCCTTGTCTACCTGGCCTCCACTTGTACCATGAGCAGGTGGTCCATTCCCCCAAGGCCCAATGGGTCTGAACTCCAGCCTCTTGAGCAATCGAGTCAGTGGGCCTCGCTGACTCCAGATAAGGGGTCTTTTTCCTCTTGCAATAGAGGAACAAGTAAGGGGTCGTTGGTTTTACTTGGGTGGGCAGGGTCAAGGACGATCCCTTAAGCTTAGGGGCAGCGAGAGCTCACTTGGTCAACTCTTGTGCCTGTGTCTCCAGGTCTGCAAGACGTTCTGAGTCTCTCGAGTCACGCCTTGGTCCCCACTGGCCTCCACCCTGCAGACACAGGCTTTCCTCAGCGCTGCTCTGCAAAAATGCCCGAGGGGGCCAAAAAACAAAAGGGAAACTGAGCCAGGAAGCCAGGGCCACACACAGGTGTTCCAGCCTCCTTTGGGGCACATCCTATCACTGCAGGGCAACTGGCTATCTTCCGGTCCCTGCCACAGGGCATCTGGGCTCCTGCCTAGACCTACTGGCACACTCCTCTTGCTCTACTGCTTGGGGACAGCAGCCAGACCCCACTCACATCCTCGACTTGTTCAAGGTCACCTGGCTACTAAGCCACAAATGAGGATTCAAAAGCAGGTTTGTCCAATCCTGCACCTTACTCGCTTTGTGACTTTACACACTGCCTTCTAGACACCGCACACCCAGACCAAGCTCATGGCCATTGAATCGATTTTGACTCACAGCAAGCCCTGTAGGACAAGGCCAAACTGCCCCCTATGGGTTTCTGACACTGCACATCTTTATGGGGATAGAGAGCCTCATGTGGTGGTTCAGAACTGCTCACCTTGTGGTTAACAGCCCAACTTGTAACCCACTATGCTACTAGGGATTCTTCCTGGACCCCTCAAACCAAAAATCAAACCCACTGCCATCAAGTTGATTCCAATTCACAAGGACCCTATAGAATTGCCCCTTGGGGTTCCCGAGACTGTTAAAAGCCTCCTCTATCTTGTCATAGGCCCCTCAGATCCTCCAAGTGGGTGTAGCTTCAGGTCTGCTCCGCTCCCGTGCCTGTCACCCCAAGGCAACTGTGGTTGTGTTCAAGGAAAGCCTGGTGTAAGTGGTCCCGCTCCAAGGATGGTGATGCACTCCAGCCCATCTCTTAGTTCTTCCAGCATCTCCTTCCCAGCCTGAGAAAGGCTTCCCTCTGCAGCCACTGCAGCCACACCTTCAGGATGGAGCCTGCCCCTCCCAATCATGTCCCCCCCTTTCCATCCTTCCTGGAGGCCCAGTGCCCCCTCCCCCCTGCCCTCCCCCTAACACCTGCCTGCTTTTCCCATCTGGTTTCCTGCCAAAACCACCCCCCCCACCCCCACCCCACCCCCCACCCCCGTCATTGGCCCCTCCCTCAAGGGACAGGGCCAATTGTTTCCCTGGTCTTGGAGGGGCAGGTCTGGAATCCTGGTTCCAGCACACCCTTCTGGCTCTAAAGACTGGGAAGCAGATTCCAGGGCAACCTCAATATCCAGAGAGAGGAACATCCCCAGGGATCCTGGAGTCTCTGAGAATTCCAAGTTTGGGACTAGCAAATTTTCCCAGATCCCAATTCTAGGAATGTTCAAAACCGAACAGAGGATTCTGAGGCATGGCCTTGGGGGAGCTTGATCTCAGGAATTCTGAGTTTGGCTCCTGAAGGCAACTTCGGATTTCCCACTTCCTCGGCCTATTTGTAGGACTTCAGTCTTAACCAACGTTGAAAGCTACAAGCAGACCTAAAAAATATTATTCCTCTCTAAGTAGGGACGTGAAATTCCCAGAAACTGTATGGGAAGAAATACCTTGTCTTTTCCCCAATACGAAGACCTTTAGATATTTATAAACCTTGTCGTGCTTGTTCTTTGTAGAGTGCTGATAAAGTGGCGCAGTATCTAGGGCAGGACCAATGTCTGGGACGCTAGAGACCTGCGTGTCTTCAAAGACACACACACACTGCAGCTCCCCTCACTGGGCCTTTATATTTCCATTTCTCAGACTTGATGTTCTGGAAGTGTCTGGGGTGGTCTGGGAGGAGGGGCAATTGCACAATGTCTTCTCTGAGACTCAGGAAATCCCGGGCGGCCTTCCCCTCCACCTGGCTCATGGCCAGGGCTCCCACAATGCCCATTGCCAACATCACTGTCCCTGAACCTTGGCTTGAAGTCTTGCCTCTTGGCCCTGCCGCTGGCTAGGAGAGGAGGAGGACGGTGGGTGGTGGGAAAGGGCCCTGGGCGGCCAATGTTCTCGGGTGAGTGGCTTCCTCCCTGTCTCTCAAGTCTCTGTGGCAGAACTAGCTGGCTACCGTGCTGGCCGGCAGGACCCAGGAAGAGGGGGGCAGAGGGAGGAGGCAGGGAACAGGAAGAGGGGGCAGGGAGTCCCTGCAGATGCACGGACAAGTCATTGAACCTCAACAAGTCTGGCTGAGTGGCTGGGTCAGATTTCACAGCCCAGTGCTCAGGATTCTGGCCAAGATGGGGGAACAAAAGGGTGGGGACACACTGACCTACTGGTTTGGGGGTCCTGATGAGGAAGCAAGGGCCCAGCCTGAGTGGTGGGGTATGGGGTGGTGGGAAGAGAGACTGGGAGACAAAGGATTTGGAGGTTTCAAATGTCAGGGGATTCGAGGGAGCCT
>NW_022103899.1:44724151-44746779 GCF_000313985.2 Echinops telfairi | reverse complement strand
GAAAGGGTCTCTGGGGACCTAAGCCTGACAGGGATAGCCTTGCTGGGAGCGAGGGCTCCTTCATCCACCCCTTTTTCACCTCTCATCTCACACACCCTTCTCTGGAAAGTGTGGCTGACCCCCTCTCCTAACCCCTACCTCATGCTCTATCTACAGCCCCCCAATTCCTTCTCTTCCTCCGCCTCAGTCTCTTCTGCAGTCCCCCCAGTTCAGTGGCTTCTCCGAAGCGTTTCTCATCTCCCTGTTTCCAGCCCCCGATCTCCCACGCCATGCCTTTTCCTGAGCCCTCGGCAGCCCCCGCCTAAGGGTCCTTTCCCCAGCGCATCCCCGCGGCACTAACCCGATTCGGAAGAGCAGCCTCTCGCTGCGCGCCATGAACAAGCCGCGGATTGTCCGCCGCGCGCGACAGGCGTGGGGACTCACGAGCAGGACAAGAACAAGGAGCAGCAGCCCGGAGCTGACGACCCACAGCCACGGCGCAGGCCAGCTGGGCAAGGCCATGCTCCAGGCAGGCGCCTGCAGCGGCCGGGGGGGCGGGGCTGCCCGTTGCTAGGCGACGGCGGGCCCCGGGCCCCACGCGGGGGACCTGCGCCGTTGGGGCCCCGCCCCCTTGCGCCAGCCGGCTTGGGGGGCATTCTGGCCCCGCCCCCTCACCACCAGGCGAGAGTCCCGAAAGCCACCCGGGCTGGTGGCGGCCAGGCCCTGCCCCCATCTGGCCGGTTCGGAGGCGGGGCCCTGAGCAGACAGCTCTGCGCTGATCTCGGAGCCAAATCGGCAGCCCCTCCAGGAACCTGGAGGAGAGACAGATACTTGAGGGTCCTCCCGGCGGGAAACCTTAGGAGCGTGAGCTTTCTCAGCTGGAAGGAACCGGAGCGTTCCACTCATTCATTCACCCACTCACTCATTCATTTACTTTTCTAGTCTTCTCATTGCCAGGCAGTGCAAAATTCAAGAGTCACACGCCCACACGCATGTGTGTCTATGATTTCAAATTGTGGTGCCATAAGGAAGCAGGCAGAAGGAGCAATCATTTGGAGGAACCAAACCAAACCAAGCCCACTGTCGTGGCAGGGGTTCTGACTCAGTGACCTCAACAGAGGGTTTCCGAGACTATAAATCTTTAGTAGAGCCGACAAGCCTCTCTTTTCTCCCGTGGAGTGGCTGCTCGGTTTGAGCTACCAACCATGGGATTAGCAGCCTCACCTAACCAACCATGTGATTAGCTGTAGATGATGGCTTTCCTGACAGCGCATCGGCTTCATATGGAGATGACCCCAAACCATACAAACTATGGAGTGGATTCTCATCTTGTCTGGTTTGTGAGGTTCTAGATCTTTGAGGGGATGGGCAGACAGCCTTGTTTTACCCCAGAGTGGTGGCTGGTCAGTTTGAAGCGCCCACCTTGCTTATCCCACATTAGCTCCAGAGCTCCTTAGGATGTGCAGGCCAATTTAGTTGGGGGAGGGTGACATTTAAGGCATGCCCCAAAGGACAAGATGCCAACAAGGCTGAGGGCGGCCAGTGACTTGACCCATGGAAGACAGAGACAAGGCTGAGGTATCCAGACTCCCCAACCCAGTTCGATTTCCACAGCACTCCGCTGTCTTCCTGATGGATTCCAAAAGCTGTCAGGGTCAGTGGGGTGGACAGAGGGGAGAGGGCAGGGCTGACGCAATAGACACGCGTAGGCACAGAGGACATAAGGCTGGACGACAGGCTCCAGCCTCGTCCTGGCCCTGTTCCAGAGGGAAGGACATGCTGCCGGCCGTTGAGTTCACTCTCTCCTGCTGGGAGATGGCTGCTGTGGAGAAAGCAGGTGAGGCCAGACTCCCGCTTTCTCCTTGCTTCCTGTGCCCTGGCCTGAGGCAGACCGGATACCCTGACCCCCGTGTCACACGGTTTTCCCTCTCTCTGATTAGGTATTCGGATCAAGGGCTGACTCCCCGATGCCAAGCGAGCCTATCCCAAGTTGTTGTGGGGTGATGTTGGGTCTGTTCCAGCTCCTAGCAATGCCAGGCCGAGGAGTGCCCTGTAGCTCTTGAGCTTGTCATCCATACTGGAGCAGATCGCCAGGTCTCTTCTCCGGGGGGGAGAAACACTGGGCTCAAACAGCCTGCCTTTTGGTTGGCAGCCAAGTGCCTACCCTTTGTGCCACTAGGGTCACTTCGCAGGCCAAGAACAGATTGTTAGTGTACACACTGCCCGGAGGACTCCCCCGCCTTCCTCACCCCAGAAGAGATAAGAGCTGGGTTACTTTAGCTCCAAATGGAATTGGAATCCAGGAAGCCCGGACCAGACGGACAGGCAGAGACATTTTCTCTTGCGTGGATCTGTCTTGGACAGGGCCTGTGGCCTGCGTGCCCCACAACTCAGCTACTTCTCGGATCTCAGCCCAACCCCCAGGCTGGCTGAGCCCTAGAGGGGCTTGCCATAAACAGTCACAGCTAGTATTGAATTAGACTCTGGCCACTCCCGATCCCTGCTTGCTGTGTGCTGCAGGAGGTCGAGGGGGAGGGGGGAGGGGGGATGACGCGATGACCAGACTGCTATGCAGAAGGTCCTTCCAGGGGCGGGGAGCTTGGGTCGCTTATGTCTGTGCCTCCACGTGCAGTGAAGAGTCATGTTGGGGCTTCACAAGTCATTGTGAACGCACCCCTCTGCAGGTGAGGCTGTACCAACCTCATATCGAGACATTCAAGCACAGCTCCTGTCATCTGAAACTGGAAATGCAGGTGCAGGCATGGGCCTGCAGGGAACACAGAGAGAGGAGCCTGAATCCTCCATCTCCGGCTACCACATACGTGCCCTAACAAGATGCGAAAAACCAAGCTCACTGTACCTGGCTCCTGTGAGCCAGGGCTGGGGTGAGTGAGAGGGGTGTGTGTGTGTGTGGTGTGGTGTGGTGTGTGGTGTGTGTGTGTGTCCGCTCGCCGTGTGTGTGTGTGTCTGTGTGTGTGTGTGTGTCTGTGGTGTGTGTGTGTCCGCTCGCCATCAGGGAACCAGCCTTTGATCCTCCCTGGATGGTTCTGGAAGGCTTCCAACATTGGCTTCCTTCCTCTTCCACGAGAGCTTTCTGCCCCGTGTAGGGGCTGCCCCATTCTTCACCCCTCTCTTGCACTGTATATCTATCATATCTAACTAGTTGGAGGTCCCTAAACCTACCACCACGCAGTCTCATGCCCCATGCCCTTGGACATGCTGGGCCGTCTGCCTGCCTTTCCATGCACCCTTTATTTTTCTAGAAACTCAGACCAGATAGTCTCTCCTCCAGAGAGCTTTCCTTGAATCCGCCAGCCCTACACAGGCTTATGCCTGTCCTCTTCTGTGCCAACCCTGGGCCTTGTACATACGTCCAACTTTCAATGCAACAACCATGCCATAATGTCTTGTTTATTTAGTCTAAAGACTCAAAGACTTTTGAGTCTGCCTTAGGGGTAGGGACAGCGATTCAGTGTGCTGTGTTCATCTGTGAATCTCCAGTGTCTGGCTTGAGTCCAGTCACACATCAAATGCAACTGTTCTTTGAAATGTCAGCCTCCTAACCACGGCCCACAAGCCCCTCGGCTCGATAAGACAGGGCCTATCTTGTCAGCTTCCTCAGATGTCATGCTTCCCCTGGGCACACACCAGCCACAAGGGCCAACCTCGTGTCCTTCTAAGGGCCTAGGCTCTTCTCCCCACCCCCCAAGGGTCACTCTCCCCCTAGTTTTCGGACCAGTTGGCAGCTTCTCATCCTTTGGGTCTCAGCTCAAACATCACCCCTTCCTGCTGAAAGTGACTTGAATTTTGAGCTGCATAATAGTTACATGGATATATACCAGTGGCTCTCAATGGGATGGTTTTATCCCCTTCCCCCTCACCACCCCGCCCCCCCACTCCAAGGGACGTTGGAGACATTTCTAATTGTCACATCTGTGGGCAGCATGCTACTGGCCTCTAGTGGGTAGATGCCAGGGTTGCTGTTAGGCGTCTGTGTCTTAATGCCCTGGGGTAGTTCCCCACCGCACTGGCCCAGGGTCAGTGGTGAGGAGGTGGGAATCTCAGGCAGAGACAAACTCAAACACTCCGCAAGCTGTATCCCGAAGGTGTGTGTGCTCTGCTGTGTGCAAGTTCTCCATCGATGAAGTACTGAAGCCCTGCCCCTCTGAGATGGCTTCCGGACCACCCTGGCTTTCTCTGCAGTGTGCTCACATTGCCTCTGCTCACCATCTCTGGGCACTTCTCACAATGGGGCGCAGAAGGCCCAGGAGGTCAGAGGAGGGAACTCTCTCTGCCTTTGTGCCATGGTCCTCCCAGGCAGGGCCTAGTAGAGGGCCTACTCCAGAGCTGGTGTGCAGCAAGGATTTCTGATAAAGGCATGGATGAGAGAGACAATGCGAGAATAGCTAGGAACTGCCCCAAGCACTTTGTCAGAGGCCAGAACCCTCTCACCACACTGCCTGTCCTGGCAGACTTGGCCCTGCAGCAGACTGGGGCAGAGACTATGTCCCACCCAGGATGGTGGGTGGTGAGCAGGATCAGGACTGGCCTGGCTGCTGCCTGTAGCTCATGACATCAGAGGCAGCTGCCTGCTCTTTCAGACCCCTCAGGAGAGTCATGTCTGAGGAGCTCCCACACGCCAGGCTTCGGTCTGGACCTCCTCCGAGCAGCTTTGCAGCGAGCGCTGCCAAGGCTAAGGTGTGCCTCTTCGGAGAAACCCGTGAGTGACCCAGGTCAGGGGCTGGCCATCCTGCAGGTTTGCCTGGGAGGTGGTGATTTTAGAGCTTAACTCACAAACAGCAAGCCCCCTTCCAGGATCTGGGGGCCACCTCGTGTCAGCCCCGTATCCCACCTGCCAGCTCTGGTGTCTGCATCTGCCTTCCCAGTGGCCTGGGAGGTCCCCCTTAGGATGGGCATCATCCTGTCTTCATCTTGGTACCATGGTTCAAGCTGGATGCCTGGTGCTGGCTTGGTGTTCAGGAAACCACTGGTATTGATGGTGATGATGATGATGATGATGATGATGATGATGATGGCGATGATGATGATGATGATGATGATGACACACTCATGAAGGAGCAGAGATGATTGGAGCTGTTTGAATGTCAAAGAAAACAGACACCTGGTTGGACCAAGAGGGAACTAGGTCGGCTGGAAAAATTAACCACACACACAGAAGTGGTAGGTGGGATCCTTTGCCCACTCCCACCCAGCTCAGCCATCTCCTCATCAGCTCCCCCAACCTGATCTCGCCCTCCCACAGGGGACTTGCCTCTGAGCCTCTGCCCAGTATTCTGGAACCCTGGTTGGCCTGGGCACAACTCCTCCCACCCTGCCCTGTCCCGGCTAAACATGAGCCTTACCTTCTGTTCCTTTCCCTCTCCCACCCTCCTATCTTCTGAAGGAGACACCTTCAATTGTTCAATTGCCACACAGTTGTGTTGTATCTCCCAGTTGGGAAGGGGCGCACTAATGCCATGCCAGGTCAAGAAGATTGTCCTCCCTCCCTCCTGTAAACACCTTGCTTTACCTCTCTCTGCTCCAGTCCCATCTATTGTCCCAGGCCATCGTCATTGAGGGCTTAGACACCCGTTTGCCAGATATCTTGCCTGCTTCCTGCCAGTCAGGGTAATTCTAACAAGCATGGCTGGTTTGACATCTTAGCTCAGTTCTCAAACAAAGAGCCTCTCAGAGGGGGAAAACAAAGAAACCAACCACTGGCCAGACGAAAACTTACTGCCATTGAGTCTGACTCATAGCCACCCTATAGGACAGAATAGAACCGCCCCTGTGGGTTTCCGAGTCTGTGAATCTTTCCGGGAGCAGAAAGCCTCATCTTTCTTCTATGGAGCAGCTGGTAGGTTTGAACTGCTGATCTGTGGTTGGCAGGTCAACTCGTAACCCACTCCTCCAGCAGGACTTGTTAAAAGGCAGACCACTGGACCCTGATGCCGGAGGAGGCTGAGACTGGGCCAGGCTGGGTGGTGCTCAGCAGTCAACAGGTGACACTGGTGACTCTGAACTCTACCTTGGCTATAGTTCCTGACCTGAATTACAAAGCCTTCACTTTAAGACAGCAGCATAATCACATGGTTACACCATGGATTCACCTGGAATTTCTCATCTGAAAACCTAAACTCCAGTCTTTCTCTTAGACATCTTCACCCACAATACACATTACCACCCCCCACCATCCCCCACTCCATCACCCCCACCCCCACCCCAGCTTCTCTGCAGTGCTGTGAATTACTTCACACAGCATTTCTAGCCCCACCAAATGACTCGGTGGACTATGCAAATGAGGTGCTTTGGCCCACCGAGGAAATCAGACAGGTTGCTCACAATGTAAATTAGATGCACGACACCCTGGTGGAGCTGGAAATAAAGTGTATGGAACTCTAAGGGACTGGTCCATTTTGCCATCACAGAGGAAGGACCTCCTGACCACCCAGAAAGAAGAGCCAGGGATGGGACACATCCGTACCGAGGACCTCCTAAACTGAGGAGACAGAGAGAGGGCTGTAACACCAAAGACAGTGAGAGAGAGAGAGAGAGAGCGCACGAACGAGGAGAGGCGAAGAAATGGCTGCAGCAGGAGCAGCAGAGCCAGGAGACCCACAGGAGACGGTGCTATGGGCTTCCTGGCCCATGGAGGGGGTTGCTGCCCACTGTGGGGGCAGGAGGTTTGCCAGCGGGCATCTGTGCTTCTCTAGACACTTATTGGCAGAGCTGAAGATCTTTGTAACACTGGTCAAGGCTGGGGAGCGACTGAGAGGCCAAGGAGCTATGGGGCCATGAGGCCAAGGGCCAGATAGGCTTGGTATAGCTGAGAAGCTGTCTGGACCGAAGAACTGTATCCTGAGTTGTTTCTGATCCTGAATTGTAACCTGCTATTTCCATAATAAAGGGCATGGTCAGGAGTACTGTCTGTGAGTTCTGTGTGGCCATTGCAGTGAATTGTGGAACGCTGCAAGCAGAGAGGTAGAAAATTCCTTGGGAGGAACATCTGATGTGGGAATTGGTAGTTGGTAATTGGTTGGAGAGAGGAAGTCTCTTTAGACTTGGCGTCCACTCCAGAGGAACGGGACAAAGGTGAAGCTTTCTACTCCTGTAAAGAGTTACAGAGTCGAGAACCTACAGGGGCAGTTAGTTCTTCTCTGGCCCACGGGGTCAACTCCGTGGCAGTGGATTTGGTTTTGGGTCCCCCTACACGTCAGCCTTGGGCTGTGGCTCTTGATTCTGCTTCCCCTTTGGGGAGTTAGAAGAGGTCAGATATTGCCTAAGCAACCATTTTTTTAAAGGTTCAAACTGAACAAGTTTATTAAAGAATTGCAATCGCCTCTCACAGGATTGGGCACCCGGGCGTCTCAGCTACTCTAAGAGCTTTTGCAAGGGCATTTTCCCACCTCCAACTGTTTGTTTGCTCCCAGCCCTTCAGCTCTCTCACCCCCATTTCTTCCTTCGCAGCCAGGTCTTGAACTACTGCCATCCGGCAGCTTCCTCATACCCTTGTCCCTCCAATACCCTTAGCCTTCTAACTTCCACACCTACTTTTCTGTACACACACACACACACACATCATCATCATCATCATCATCATCATCATCATCATCATCAAAGCTCGGACAGCTCTTTCATCTTGCTGTCATTAGGCACAGTAGTTATCCCAAGCCTCAAGCCCCAAGCCCCAATTCCAATCCCTTCTCTCAACCACTAGCCTTCCCTGGGGAAACTGAATACTGTATTCATAGCAAGTGCTCTTAGCTTGTTCCTTCAAGTATTCAGGCCCAGAATTCGCTCCTGGTCACTCCTTTCCCACACCCTGTAAGCTAGTGGTTCTCAGCCTTCCTAATGCCATGACCCTTTCATATAGTTTCTCAGGTTGTGGTGACACCCAACCATAAAGTTATTTTCGTTGCTACTTCATCACTATAATTTTGCTACTGTTATGAAGTGTCATGTAAACATATGATATGCAGGATGTAATTTCATTGTTACAAATTGAACATAATGAAACATAGTGATTAATCACAAAACAATATGTAATTGTATATTGTGCACTATTTATTTCTAATGACAAATAAATGAAATTTTGTCTTGAAGCATGGTGTAGCATGGGTAACAGTCTTCACACCGGGTACTCGTATGTGGGCGTATCTGCATGTGGGCAGACTCGCCTGGAGACGGATAGAGGAGCAGTGTCTTGGTTCCTAAAATTATTGGAAATATGTGTTTTCTGATGGTCTTAGGCGACCCCCGTGAAAGGGTTGTTCAACCCCCAAAGGGGTCTCAACCCACAGGTTGAGAAATGCTGCTGTAAGCAAACTCAAGTATCTCTCTGCCTTAAAACAATACAACACAGCACAAAAACAAAACCAATGCCCTTGACCTTGGGTCCCCTTCCAGATTCTGCTTTATCTTAATATAACCTAGTTTCCTGAAGGAGCCCTAGTGGAGCCTTGGACTGCTAACCACAAGGCTGGTGGTTCAAACCCACCAACTACTCCATGGGAGAAAGATGAGGCGATCTGCTCCTTTAAAGAAACCCGAGATGGGGTCAATGGAGTCTGAGTTGACTCCAGGGCCATGGGTAGCTTCCTGAAAGAAGGTCTCTCAAGACCATGATAGAGTACATTTCTGTTCTCAGTTCTTCCCAAATCTTTCCCCACAAACACACCCTCCACATGTGACAAAGCACCTTTTCAATGGGGGTGCAATATATTTTCCCACCTACTGATGTTGAACTTGGCCTGTGAATTGCTAGCATACATGATTCTCATAGTGGGGCTGGCCATGTGGTCCTCTCTGTGGACTGGCTGCTCTAATTGGGGTCATCGTCCTCAAGGCCTGGTGGGCGAGGATGTGCTCCAGTCTCTCCTCCTTCCCCCGTCATCTGCTCTTGTGTGCTCCGATCAGATATGTCCCTCTCCTGGAGCTGTGGATTCAGTGCCATCCTTTGAAATAAATTCCTCTCGGGAGAGGGGCAGGCATCCACTTGGTATTTGGGACTGGGACCAGCCCCCCAGACCACTAGCATACATGATTCAAGCAGTTGAACTTGGTTTCTGTGTTCATGACTTTCACCATGACTTTTCTCTCTGATAGTTACTAGTCTGAAGGAAACCCTTAGGCTGGGTGACCACAGAAAGAGGACAAAAGATACATGCAACAGACCTGGATCCCTGCTCAGCCAGACTGGAAGTCAGCCCATCCCACATCACTGAAATTCAGGCTGCTGGCAGACGCCTGATTGAGAAGTCAATGCTTATTGTTTTATGCCTTTGAGTTTGGGGCTGGTGTGTTAGGCAGCATTAGGTTAGTCATTAACAATGCTGGAAAGACTTAGTCCTTGGATAAATGATTAGTTGTCTAGAAGAGAACAGTTTAGACCTGAACCTCATATCCAAATAAATTCCAGGTGAAGTAGAGTGCTAAAGGTCTAAAGCAACCCAGACAACATGAGAAGAAACTAATTGTGCGTTCATTTTCTGGATGGTGCAGGACTTTCTATGGATAACAACAATATAAGTGGTTTTCTAATGCCTACACCAGGCATATTCCTTTTAAAGTCATCTATTACTTTTAAACTCAGACAAAAAGCAACTGAACCTCTACCAGGGGAAAGAATTACTCTATTGGTTTTTTTTTTCTATTGGGCTTTTAATTAAAACATTTAATCTTCTCTCTGTTAAAAAGCAACAGGAACAACAGAAAAATGACAAACAAAATTGCGAGAAATGTCTGCCTCAAATTTGTTGAGTTAGTATACTTAACTTGTAAAGACCTTAAATAAATGAGAAATCAGAAAGGCCCCAATTAATGAAATTACATATATATATGAAAACATTGTTTTCAAGAAAATGTAAGTTAAACAATGAGATGTGATTGCTACCTATTAAAATAGCCAGAATTAAAACAAAAAACCAGGATTAAAACCAAAATGTTAAAGGTTTCTTAAGAATATGGGAAATGGATATTGCATGTTAGTTGCTAATAGGCATGAAAGGCCTAAAACAATGTTCCTGTCTTTTGACTTTGTAATTGGACTTTAGGGATCTGGCCACATGATACGCATACATGGGTATATTAGAAGTGTACACAAAGAGTCTTAAGGCCCAACGGGTTCAGCACAGTTACTGGCAATGGCGAGACTCTGTAAATAATCTACAGGTGCAGCAGAAAGGAAAGAGGTAGGCTTTGCTTGCTCTGTGCAGCATTAAAATGGAGCCCATAACACCTTCTGTGTTAGAATAATCACCCGTTTAAGATCAAAGGGCAGCAATTACACAAGGACAGAGTTCAGAGGGTTGGGAAAGTTGCAGAGACTGGGAGGAAGTGGGCCAACGGGTGGCACGTTGAGGGGATTGCAATGGAGGAGTCGAATCAGACGCCGAATGTAAAACTGTGATCTCTCTAGAAACCTTCACCAGATTCATAAGGCAATGTTTAAAACAAATCAACAACAGACAAAACACAGAGGGGAAGTAGGATACACGATGTTTCACTGTGGGGATCATAGTCAATAAGATGAAACAAAATGCAACGGGCAGGCAAGACTTGAATGCAACCCAGAGAAAAGTTACTAGAATTGTATCTGATATAGTTAAAGTTTATTGTGTCAACCTGGTCAAGGAACTCATGTGGGGTTAATTGAAGAGCGGAGAGATAAATAGTTCAGTGAGCCTCGCCTTTCTAGTTCTCGGATCTCTTGTTTTCTGATGGTCGGACCAGGGTGCAGCTGCCTTAGCCGGTTCCCTGTTTCAGCTGGCAAGGCTCACTTCCTGCAAGACATCCCTGAGGAGAAGCCACATGGACCTGATGCAGCCCTGGGTGCTGGAGCAGCTGTGTGGAGACCCCTGCCAGCGCTGAGATGCTTACGCATTCACTGATTCGGTTTTCTTCCTGCAGTCAGCATCATTGCATGTGTTTTGTGAGATAGAGGAAGACTGTGGATTGGTGTCAGACAGATGGGTTACTGTTGGACTTGTGGACTTGGGCAGCACTGGGTTGGGATGTTTTCTTGATGCGCACTTACCCTTTATATAAAACCCTCTCTTATACATGAGTTTTGGTGGATTTGTTTCTCTAATGTACCCAGACTCACACAGTGTCCATGTTAATTTCCTGGGTTTGCCATCAGGCTGTAGTAGGTAAATGTTAATGGTGAAGCTCAGGGGAAGCTATCTGCTTTCTTTGGCAAATTTGTTGTTGTTGCTGTTGTTGTTACATGATTTTATTTTATTTGGTTTTGGTATTTTTTAATCTATTTTCTTTTTAAGATTTATTTATTTTTTAATCATTTTATTGGGGGCTCGTACAACTCTTATCGCAATTCATACATACATACATTGTGTCAAGCACATTTGTACATTTGTTGCCATCATCATTCTCAAAACATTTTGTTTCTACTTGAGCTCCTCATTTTTTCCCTCCCTCCTGGCAACTTTTTTTGTTAAGTCTTAAATTATTTCCAGACGAACAACTAACAAAGCAAAGAGAGCATTGAGCCCACACAAATAGAAGTATGTGGGCACATTGATAACATTTTTTTTAAAGAACATGGCAGTGGCTAATTGGGTTAGTTGCTTAATACCCATCCTCCACCTGCTTTTTTTCCCTTTTGAACCCCTATTTTGTGTGCTTTTCTATGAACAGTCTTAGCCTCCATGAGGGACCCTTCCTAACCCTGGGGGTTGGGGGATTTTGTCACCATGTATTTATTCATAGGTTAGACCCAAGAATGGGATGCAATTCTTGTCATCAGACAATAAGACCACTTATTTATGTAGTACTAATTGCTTTACATACATGGACTCTTAGCTTTCTATGCATCAAATATGATTATAATTCCCATTGCACAGTTAAGAACATTGAGGCCCGGAGAGAGCCAGTGAACTGCTCTCTGGGCTGCACAGCTGCTAAGTGAAATGGGAAAGGGAATAGGCTGGAGGTCTTCTAGGGAGGTTTTCCTTGTTGTTTTTTAAAAATAGGTCTGAGTTTCCTTTCAAGGAGCACTGGTGGTGTTGTGGGTTGCTAACCAGCAGTCAGCAGTTCAAATCCACCAGTCGCTCCACAGGAGACAGATGAGGTTTTTCTGGTCCCATAAAGATTTATGGCCCGGGAAACCCACAGGAGCAGTTCTACTTTGTGCACAGGATTACCTTCAGTCAGAATTGACTCGATGGCAGTGAGTCTATTGTGTTTTCCTTCCCCACTTCCTTTGTTCTTAATTATGAATTCATGATACTGGGGTATGCTAAGGACAAAATATTGAACTATGCAGGAAGCATCAAAAAAAGATGGAAGGAATACACTGAGCATCAGAAGGAATCGGTCAAGGTTCAACTCTTCAAGAAGTAGCATATGATCAAGAACGGATGGCGTTGAAGGAAGAAGTCCATGCTTCACAGAGGGCATCGGTGGAAAACAAGGCTCCAGGAATTGAAATACCAATAAGATGTTTCAACAAACTGATGCTCCACTGGAAACACTCACTCATCTATACCAAGAAAGCAGAAAGACAGCTCCTAGGCTGGAAAGAATATACCGATGTTTATGCACATCCTAAAGAAAGGTGATTCTGTAGAATGCAGAAATTATTGAATGATGCCATTGATATCACAGGAAAGTACAATTGTGTTGAAGATCATTCAAAAACAGATGTAGCGGATAACAGTTGTATGAGCCCCTAATAAAATGTTTAAAAAAAATAAAAATAAAATAAAAAATAAATGATGAAAAAACAAACAAACAAACAAAACAAAAAAAAAACAGATGTAGCAGTCCATTGACAGGATGATGCCAGGAAGTGAAGCTGGATTCAGAAGAGGATGTGGCATGGAGGATAATCATTGCTGATGTCAGGATGATCGTGGCCGAGAGCAAAGAGCACCAAAGAGGTGCTTACTTGGGTCTTACTGACTCTGCAAGGCATTCCACTGTGTGAATCGTAACAAACAATGGTTAGCACTGCAAAGAATGGGCATTCCAGAATACTTCACTGTTCTGTTCAGGACCTATACACAGACTAAGAGACACCCGTTGGAATGGAACAGGAGGATACTGCAGGTTGAAAACCAGGAAAGGTGTGCCTTGGGGTTGCAGTGTTTCATCATACTTACTCCATCTGCATGCTGAGCAAATCCTGAGAGACACTGGGTCATATGAGAACTCAGCTCAGCATTAGGATTGGAAGAAGGCAGCTTTCTATGTGAGGATGATGCGACCTTTCTGGCTGAAGGTGAAGAGGACTTGAAGCACGTACTGATGAAAATCAAGGATTTCTGCCTTCAGTATGGATCACAACCCAATGTAAAGAAAACTCAAACCCTCAGCACAGAACCATCAGACAACTGAACCATTAGACAACACCCTGATAAAGGGAGAAAGACCGACGTCATCAAGGGTTTCGTTTTCCTTGGATCCACAATCAATGCTCAAGGAAGCAGCAGCCAAGAATTCAAGACTCTTGTCTTTATTGGCCAAGTCTGCTGCAGGAGACCTCCTTAAAGCGTGAAGGAGTAGAGATGTCACCTTGAGGACTCAGGTGCCCCTGCCCTGAGCCATGGTCTTGTCAATCACCTCATCTATGTGGTGGACAAGGAATAAGGAAGACCAGAGGAGAATCGCTGCCTTTGGATGTTGGTGCTGGTGAAGACTCCTGAAAGTACCACAAGCTACCAGAGAACAAAGACATCTGAGTTAGAGGAGGCAGATCCCCGGTGCTCCTTTGGAGTGAGGATGATGAGGCTTCATCTAATGTACTCATCAGGACAGGGCAATCCCTGCAAAAAGAGACAGAGCTACAGAAAAAGAGGAAGATCCTCGGCGATACAGCTCGACACTGGCGGCGACCATGGGGCCCATGCACAGCAACAATGGTGCAGATGGTGCAGAACCAGGCAGTGCATCCTTCCATTGTGGCTGGAGTCACTGCGGTTCCAAACCAACTCCAGGGCACCTAGCAACATGCTTTCCTGGCTCTCACCGTCCGTCCGTCACCTGGACCCTTGTCACCGCCTTCCCAATGCCAGGCGTCCGTCCTACCCACCTCTCTAGCTTTCAAGGAGAACCTTTCGGAAACACAAACCAAGACATGTCTGCCCTGTTTAAGATGCTTCAGCGACTACTCCCTGCTGTTGATTTGCTAAGAGTACCAACTGGCCAACTTGGAATCTGCGGGTCCTTATGATGTGGCCCTTGCCTGTGACCCTTCGTCTGTCCCCACCTCTCTCCTGGCCTGACGCTGCAGCAGTGTTGAGCCCTCAGCGTGCCTTGTTCTCACTGTCTTCCTACCCTTGCGCCTGCTATTGCTTCTCTCCAGAAAGCCCTTGGCTCCACTTGCGGCTCCCCAGAAAATGCTGGGCCCCATCGCTGGCTGCCTGACTGGGATCATGGCAAGCTGTTTTATGATTTCTGTGTACCTTGGTTTCCTCGTCTGTGACCAGGAGAAAGAATGACATCAACTTCATAGGGTGCCTGGCACCCAGAAAGAGCTCACCACACGTAAGAGATGACTCCTTCCACTAGAAGGTAGGCGCCTTCTCCTGGTTTTGCTCACAGCTGGCTCTCAAGTCCTAAGAAAGCGCCTGGCACAGAGCAGTCCTTGAAACGCAGGGCAAATGGCTGAATGAACAAACCCTCAAGCCCAGCTCTGCGGGGAGGCATCTTTGCTAGCCCTCTCCTCCTTGCCCAGCTCAACCCATTCTCGTCCAGTGGAGCCTGACTCGCGGTGCCCGGGTGCAGAGTAGAACTGTGCCCCGCAGGGTTCTCCGGGGCTGAGATTTTTCAAAAGTCGATCGCCAAGCCTTGCTTCTGTGGCGCCCCTTGGGGGGACTCCAACAGGCAACCTTCCTTCCCCATCAGCAGCGGATGTCGCTAACTGCTTGCACCACCCAGCAGTCCAGCCGGGGCAGTTACTTCCCCCTTGGTCACCACACCCGTCAGCTGTGGGGCAGCTCCTGGTGGGGGAGAGAGGGTGGACGCTGAGCTTGGACTGGCCAGGTTACAACGTCATTCCTTCTGGCACTCTGAGCAGCGATTTCCACTGGGTCAAAGCTCAGGCTCTCGCTTTGCAAAAGCGAGATAAAGGACACCGCACCTGGCTGATGATCACCACACCAAACTCACTGTCGTGATGCCTAAGGACTCTCCTATGAGGACAGAGTGCGACTGCCCCCGAGGGTTTCTCAGACTGTCACTCTTTAAGGGAGTAGAAAGCCTCATCTCTCTGGTGGTTTTGAACTACTGACCTTACAATTAGCAGCCCAACCGGTTCACCAGTACAGCAACCAGGGGGGCGGGGGCTCCTGGGCCTCTGCCAAGTACTGATTAGATGTTCCCTGCTGCCACTGCAGGTTGTGTATCATCTTTGCCACCTCAATGCTGATCCTTTAAAAACAAACAAACAAAAAACCACACATTCTGTGCACGTACAACCAAACCAAACCCCCAAACAAAAACAAAAGGAAACACTGATTCTGGGTCATAGCGCCCCTACAGGACAGGGTAGCATGCCCCTGTGCATTTTCCACACTCCGAATCTTCGTGGGAGCAGAAAGCCTCCTCTTTCTTGTGTGGAGCAGCTGGCCTTGTGGTTAAGGCCACCAGGCTCCCTGCCTGGCCCTTGGGTGTGCTCAGTGAACATTTTGTGAGTGAATGGGGAGGGTGCGCTCCTTCCATTTGTACCCCTGTCACCCAGATGCATGCCCTTGGGTCCTCACCCCTGGCCCACGACAGACAGGCACCTCCAGCCTCCCCACACCTTCCACCCTTTGTTCGCAGAGGAAGCCTTCCGAAGCCCAGCTCCAGTGGCTGCCCACTCAATTGCAAACCCCTTGTGTGAGCACTCGGGCCTCAACCTAGTTCTCTAATGTTTCATGTTCCACTGCCCCACCCCCTGGGATCACTTTGCACTGGTCACTGGCCTGGGTTTTCGGTCCCCCGTGGCTGCCTTACCGCACCTGGAGGAATCCTTTAAGGCCATCTTCGAAAGGTAGTCTCTGCTCCCAGCACTCCCGAGGGAGTCACAGGAGGGGCTCCCAGCACTGACTGTGTGGAGCTCATTAAGACCCGGACTCGCTGTCTGGGGAGTCAGGCCAGCTCTCTGGGGGTGGGGGTGGGACCCAGGAGTCCCAGGCCCAGGGAGGCAGCTCAGCCCAACCTCTGAGAAGTGCTCCTTCAAAGCTCAAAGTGAGTCTTTGCAGCCTTTTCTGATCACCCCAAACACTGCCTGCTCAAAGCTTAGTGCCCAGCCTCTGAAAAACTGCCTGGCCCACAGGAGTCAAACAGTGCGCACTATGTTTGATGCAAACCATGCATGTGTATGCGGTGTTCGAAAACGGGTGTGCTTGCTTCCTGTACATGCTGTGCACTTCTTTTTCAAAAACATGGTATGCACTGAGTTAATGAATGGTTTGAAAAGAAGCACTCTCTTGCAACTCTCCACTGTGGCCTTTGGGGGAGCGGCAGCATCTCCTTCACAAGACTGTGTCCTCTGCACAGGCCCAGACAGCTGCTTTGTCTCTCCCCACCCCCATGCCCCCACCCCGTGCTTAGCATGGGGCTTGCCCTGCTGGCCACGTAATAAAGGCTTGTTCAGGTGTGGGGGAGGAAGAACAGATTGTCTACTGTGCTCTAGGCCTGCCCTAAGCCCTTCCATGGGCTCTTTAACCTAATTGCCCTCCTAGCTCTATGAGGAAGGCAGTATTACCCTCGTTTAGAGAGGTGCCAACTGAGGTTTGAAGAAGCTAACTGATGTCCCACTATGGCACAAATAAGTGACAGGGCCAGTATTCGGTTCTGTTTGTATCTGAGCCCATGGTCCATGTTCTTTCCAGGATAACCACTCAAAGTGGGTCCTGTGAGGAGCCTTTTATAAGGGTATGGGCAGGGTACAGGGTACACAAGAATAGGGCTAGTGACTGGGGCCTGAAGGGTGAGCGGAAGAGGCAGTGATGGAGTAGAGAGTGCTGGAGCCAGGTGACAGGGAGCCCTGACACATGCTGTGACCTTTGGTTGAGGGAGGGCCACACTGGGCTCTTTGCCTCCCATCTCCTGCAGGAGCTCCCCACTAGCCAAACCCAACTGGGAGCCTGGGGGACCATGCACACTGATGTCAAGTGGAGAGGGTGGAGATGGGTGTGATAGGTAGGTTTATGGTGCCAACCTGGCCAACAGGAACATGTGGGAGTCATCGGGTCGCAGTTTGATTGGAGGACAAAGAGATAAATGGCTCCCACTCTCTGGTGATGGGGGTATGGTGTGTTTCTTTAGTCACTCGGACTAACACAATGGGTCTGGGGTACTAGCAGAATGAAGCCCAAGATGCATATGTGTGCAGGGCAGGGGTGATGGGCATGGGATCTTCAGAGGTGCAGGCTGGCTGGCCACTACCACCTTCCATTCAGAAGCTCGCATGCTACCTCCAGTTCACACTCCACTCGGGGGGTAGGGGGATTGTCTTAAAACATGAGTCAGGTTAGGCCCCTCCCTGCTCAAAGCCATTTCCTGGCTACTTAATGAGGCCCCTGGTCCTGCCCACCACTCCAGTTTTCTCTTAGGGTTCTCCTTCAAGTTCTAGGCTCCTCCACCTTTACTTAGCTTGTTTCCTTAGCTGGAACGGTCCCAGCATGCTACACACACACACACACACACACACACACACACACACACACACACACGCTACACACACACACCAAACCCAAGAAGCTGCTTGCTACACATGGTAAATGACTGTACACTAGAAGGTCAAAGAAAGTAGGTCAGAGGTTATTCTCTTGAAGGGTATCTATAGAAACCAGACTGTATAGTCTGACTCACCCTAAGTAGGACCCACTCCCTTCTGATATTGTCCCCTTGAAGGAGAGCCCGAAGGCAAGCCCGGGACCACTCAAGGATGACTAAGGTTAAGCTACTATATTGAGTCTAGGGTCCACTCATCTTGCCACTTTTGTACCCCTATTCCCTTCCTTTACTATTGCGTGTACACCCCTAGGTACTCCCTCCTATTGCTTGTATTGCAGCCCCTTCTCATGATGTACATTGTTATCTGTAATCAGTGGGCTTGCATGTCCCCAAAGATATATAAGCTTTGGTTAGAAATAAAACCTCACGATGCTCTCTCTCCTCCGCTCGTCCCACCTCCACGTGGACCACCAAGAGGAGCTGAGGTGAGCATGCTACCATGAAATGTGTCTGACTTCTTTATTTTACTCTCTCTCCCATCTCTTCCTATTCTCCATGGCTTTACTATAATCTTCATATATTTTAACCGTATAATTGTGCCTACCGAACCTGTGATTAATTGTGGGGGTTGGCTACACACACACCCCACACACACAGCTGTCCATTCCACTCAGGCTGGTCGCCAACACCACCCTCCCACAGAAGTTTCCCCAAGTCCCCTTCCCCACTGGGTACCTGGTAGCAGGTGTAACATGTACTTCGTGGAGCGAGTTCTGGTGTCAGTCTTCCCCACAGGACTGTCACCTCCATGAGGGCAGCAACTGCTGCCATTAGTCCGGTCTGAATCCCCACCCCTCAGCCCTGCCCTGCACTCAGTCATTCCTAGAAATGTCAGTGCTTCCTGGGGGGCCCCAGGAGGCCAGCTGACTGCTCTCCTAGCTCAGTTGTGTTTTGTTTTACTTAAGGGAACCTTCTCGTCTGGGGAGATTAAAGCCTCTCCAAAGGTGGAGAGACATGACGCTTGGTTTCTCTATCTGTAATTAAAGGAGAGTAGAGTGTTTCCCACAGAGATGGCAGTGCTTGCAGAACGCTGCCCACCTGCCTTGTCTTTTTGAGTCTCCCCAGGTGCCTGCCTCCACAGGGTGCTGGCTCACCTCTTCCCACTGCGCTCTGCTAGTGGGAAGTCTTTGAATTTGTCTTCTCAGACAAGGGAGCCCCGGTGCCAGAGTGGTTCCGAGTTGGTCAGCGGTTCGAAACCACCAGCTGCTCCTTGGGAGAAAGAGGGGTTTATGCTCTTGTAAAGAGTCACTGTCTTAGGAACTAACAGGGGCAGTTCTGCCCTGTCCCGTAGGGTCACCATGAGCTGGAATTGACTAGATGGCAATGGGTTTCGTTTTTGAGTTTTCTTCTCTGACAGGTCTCCACTTCACCCAACACCAAACCAAACCCATTGCATGGAGTCTGTTGCTACTCATTGCGACCCTGCAGAGGGCTTCCAAGGCTATAGAACTCTTAAACGTTTTACTATTCATTGGGACTTAACACACAGATCACGCCATAGTTCAATCACGTCAAGCAGTATTGTACAACTGCTACCACACTTTCCAAACATTCTTTTTCTTTCTGGACTCCTTGACATCGTCGCCCATTTACCCCCCACCCACCACTGTACCCCCTGTCCCCTGAACCCCTTCTACTTGCTGTCCCTACAGGTTCATCAATCCTGAGTTTCCTATACTGAAAAAACAAAAACTGAAAATACAGGAAATGTTGAAGACCAGATCAGGTCCAGCGTGCATCAGAAGGGGAATCAACTGACCACATTTTAACTGTTTAAGTCAGATTTATGCTTTTGATCTTCTGTACTCATCTCTCCAAAGCCCTCTGTTCAGTGACCCTTTCCCCCCATTCCTCAATGTGGATAGAGGGAGTTCATCGGAGGCTTGTTTCCTATGTAGCTCCCACAAATGGATCTTGGGCTCCCACTGTCAGTCATAGCCTTCTGAAAACTGGCAATGATTTCAGCTCCCCATTCCTCCCTGCCCCTTTCCTGTGCCCCCTGGAACCATTACTCCTGTTACTGTTTCTGAAGAGTTATCTAAATATACAAATGAACATACGCAAATATAACATGATTAATGAGGTAAAACAAAAAACATAATAGTAAGGGGAGGAAACATTTAGGAACTAGAGGATAGTTAATGTGGTTCATCAGTACCTTGCTGCACCCTGAATTTATCATCCATTCAGTGTGGCCCTTCTGAGAGGGACTGTCCAATTATCTTAAAGGTGGGTTTTGGGTCTCCACTACATCCATGCACCTTCACATAGATTTGGTTGTGTGCTTTTGAACTTCTGATACCTTTTCCCATCGACACCTCATGATCACACAGGCTGGTGTGCTGCTTCCATGTGGGCTCTGTTGCTTCCCTGCTAGATGGCCGCTTGTTTAACTACAAGCCTTTAAGACCCCAGATGCTATATCTTTTGATAGCCAGGCACCATCAGCTTTCTTCACCACAAAGGCTGTCGATATTTATGGGAGCAATCAGCCTCAACTTTCTCCCACAGAGCAGCTGGTGGCCTTGAACTGCCAACCTTGAGGCAAGCAGTCCAGTGTTCACCAGTTTTACAGTGCTATCATTTTGGGTAGTTATTTTCTATTTTTAAGTACTGGCTATTCTTGCTAGTTGCCATCAAGCCAGTTGCAACTCCTGGTGGCCCAGGTGTGCAGGGTCCTGTGCTACTTGGGTTTTCCAGAAGGTGACCTTTTAGCAGATTACCAGGCCTGTCTGCCAATGTGCCTATGGGTGAGTCCCCCCTGTTGGTTGTCTCATTTAACTGAGTTCACCTCCCAAGCGGGTCAGGAAGAGAAGCGCCAGTGATAGGATGGTTATGCGGTCAGCTGATAGCCAGACAAGGCAGTCAGATGCTTGAAGGCAGCAGCAGCTCTGGGGAGAAAAGTTCTGGCAGTTTCTGCAGTAAAGATCGCAGCTTGGGAAACCGGTAGTGGCTGCTGCATGCTGTCCTAAAGGGTCCTGTCAGACAACATTGATTCATGGAGACTCAATAGCTACAATGGGTCCTGACCCACCTTATGATAAACACTGCACTGAATGATCCTCCCCGTCCCCCGGGCCTCACTGGAAATGGGTTAGACCAAAAAGCCATTGCGTCGTCGATAGGCTCTGTGGGTTTCTGAGACCTTTAATCTTTTGGGGTGCAGGGAGTTTCATTTTCCTCCCGAGAAACAGCTGGTGCTGACCTTGCGGTTACCAGCTCACCTCAAAACCCACTATGCCACCAGAAACATATGAGGTGGCCTCTTCTTAAAAACAAACAAACAAACAAACAGCTCACTGTTAGCGCCTTGATGCTGACCCATAGTCACCCTGCAGGACAGGGTAGAGCTGCCCCTGTGGGTTTTCAAGACTGTAACTCATGACTGGAGTAGGAATCCTCTTTCTGCCTCGGCGTGCCTGGTGGTTTTGAACTGCCGACTGCAGCATGACATGTAACCACTATGCCCACCAGGGCTCCTCTCCTTTAGAGACTGCTAATTGGGGTGGCTTGAACCCAGACGCCTCTCCTTGGGAGAAAGACAGGCGCGGCTGTGTCCGTCTATCAGGATGTAAAGCCTAAGCGCCGGTTCCACCGGCCTGATACGGTTCCCAGGTGTTGGAGCAACTCAGGGCAGAGGGTTTCATGCAGGCTTTTCTTGCGGAAAAAGATGACAGCTAGTTCCTGCCCCCTAGTGGTCATTTTAAGAGTGGCCTGTGCCCGAGATTCTGGTGAACGCTTTGGGCTGGGTCTGAGATGAATGACAGCCTAGTGTCCGACCCCTGAGAGCCTCCCCCATCAATGACTCGCACCATTGGCTCTGGACCTCACTACCGATCACTCAGCCTTCGCTAGGCAGATAGCGCCCAACCCTAACCACGAGGAAAGTGCTAGCAAACACTCACAAGGTGACCAGTGTGGAGGAGAAATGTTCGTGTGCTTTCATGCCTGTTTCAGCTATTGCAAAAATACTCAGGTATGTTTGGAGCAAGCTGGGCATGTGAATGGACTTTTTCACCTGTACACTTTAGAAAACCTAAACACAGATCAAACATTTTTTTTTTTAGATCAAACATTTATGATGGAAATTCAGCACCCAAATTTAGATGTGTCGTACACATTGTATGAGGGCTTAGATTCTGAATGCCCCGTTTGCAGCAGATGGATGGGTGGCAGCGAAAACCTGTCCTCCCTTGGCAGAGTCCCACGTGGATTAAGCCTCACTGACTTTCTTCTGACCCTGAACCAAGGGCGGGAGGTCACCTGGGTATCTGGCAGAGTGTACTGGAAAGGGAATTATCTCCACCCGTCTGCAGCCAGCCCAGGGACAGGCAGTCTCCCAAGGGGCTTGACTGGGTGTGTCCTTGGTGGACATGGACGGTACTCGGGGTCACACAGTCATAAGTCATGCCCTATCCGTCACGCCTAGACATCTTTGGTGGGAAGACCCTGGACCCATTTTGCAAGGTCCTCTGTGTAACATAAGGTGCGGGCCTCAATCGTGACCCTGTTGCTGATTCTGTAGTCCCACCTTCACTGTGACGTATTCATCTGCTACCATCCTGAATCTGCGTTTCCTTTGTTCCATGCCTCATTTACATAGCTTTCTGCCCTGATGACCTCATGCTAATGGCCTCCTTCATGCGGATGACCGTGTCATCTTTGTCCTTTGTAAGATGTGTAAGTGCTCCTCTTACATTTGCATTTGAGAACAGCGTCTCTTTCTTGCTCTAAAACAGGGTTGTGGAGGCTGGGGTTATGTCCACCTTTTAAATGGTGTTCTCGGAAAACTTAAAATGAAACGGGCGGCGGCTCATATTATGTTTGTTTCTTTTTAAAATGCGGGACGCTGCATGAATTTGCGTGGCATCCTTGAGCAGGGGCCATGCTGGTCGTCTCTGCAT
>NW_022103899.1:44721719-44723748 GCF_000313985.2 Echinops telfairi | reverse complement strand
GTGGGCTAGGTGTCGGGCTGCTAGCCATCAGGTCAGCAGTTTGACCCACCAGCTGCTCCTCAAGAAAAGGATGAGGGTGAGACTTTCTATTCTTGTGAAGATTTACAGGCTTGGAAACCTGCAGGGACAGCTCTACTCTGTCCTATAGGGTCGCTGTGAGTTGGAATCAACTTGATGGCAGTGAGTTTGGGCTTTTGTTTGAGATGAACTGGTTTGTCACTAAAGACCCCAAGTCCATTTCAATTTTACTTTTCTTCATGAGTTTTTTTTTAATTTTTAATTTTTTTTTTACATTTTATTAGGGGCTCATTAATTTTTAATTTTATACGTTATATGTTTTTGGAGGTTGGGATGCAGCAGGCTGGAGAGCTCAGGAGAAATGCAGAATCTCAGGCCCACCCCACCTGCCTAAGTACCATCTGCATTTTAACCACATCCCCAGGCCACTCGTGTGCACGTGAAGGTCTAAGGGGCAGCCACCAATTAGACAGCCTGGTGGAGACATGAGTGGCAGCAGATTGCTTTTCTTTGTCTGGTGACCTCTGCTGCCAGGCGCTGGCTGAGAGGAAGGCTGCAGAGGTGTGGGTGGATGAAGAGAAGGGAGAAAGGGCAGAGTGATCAAAAAACAAAACAAAAACCTCACAGCCATGAGTCAGTTCTGACTTACAGTGACTCATAGACTAGAACAGCCTTGTTGGTTTCCAAAGCGGTAATCCTTTAAGGAGGAGCCCTGGTGGAGTGGTGGCTTCCATGTTGCACTGCTAATCACAAGGTTGCAGTTCTCATCCACAAGCTGGTCTTCAGTAACTCTCTACTCTTGTAAAAAGCCCCATCGATCTCTCTTGGATCAGCTGGTGGGTTTGACCTGCTGGCTTTGTGGTTCACAGCCCGACAAGTAACTGTTTGGGGCGGGTCTGAACTAGGCAGCCCCCGTTTGGACTAAGCTGAAGCAGATGGGCCCTGCACGTGCTTCCCCGCACATCCCAAATAACCAGTGAAACCAGATGTTCTGGGTTCAAAGAAAGCCATGATGAGTCGACAAGCAATTCTCAGTTTCCAGACCCCATATGCTGATTGCCATAATTGCCAAATATTCCTCACCACCCCTTTAAAAACCCTCGCCCCCAGCTGCTGAGCACAACTTCCCTGACCTGTTGACCTAGGTCATGGAACCTCATCCGGGAGCTCCCCTTCTACCGTCCCCCCCTAATAAAGCTATTTTCTGTTCTGCTCTCCCTTGTCCTGTCAGTTATGTCTGTCTTCCTCCCTGTTCCTCAGTTCCCCTTTACATTTGGTGCCAAAACCCGGGAGAGGTAGGGACATGGGCTCCATGCTGTCCCGGCCTTGCTCTTCTCGAACCTCCGGAGCCTGTCTGAACGAGTGACTTCTGGTTAGTATCTCTCTCTGTATGTTCGTTCTGTCTCATTTGTCTTGTTTGTCGCTCACTCTGGACACCGAGGACCAGCAAACTCATACAGGAACATAGGGTCCGCGGGAGGCTAACTAGCTAAAAGCCCTGAAAAGCAAGTACACTAAGAAGCTGAAGGTGGCTCCGCTGCAGCGGTTTATTCTGCACCCCTAGTACCAAGAGGAGCTGGAAAGAACTACCTTTCCCTGAAAGGGGTGCGACGATAAGGGCAGTTTCTCGTGTCCATCTTTTCTCTGTGTCCGTCTTCTCTCATGTGGCCTCCAGCCTTTTTGTCTCTGTGCTTACCTCCTGGGATTCCTGCTGATAACAGGACTCCTAGCACTAGGCCCAGCAGTCACTGCACCTTCTGCCTGGACTGGAACGTAGAGGGTGTGTCTGAGCCTCTTCTACCTGTTTGTGTGTTTTGCGTCTGTGGCCCTGCAGTGCTTTCTCTAAAATGTTCTGCTTCCCCTTACTCTCACCCTGAACAAAGGCCTGACCAATCTCCATTTTTACGGGCCATAAAGCCAGGCTCCTCCCCTTCCCCTCCTCAGCATCCAGGGAACCTTCCTGTTCCTGAGAGTCCAGGACTCTCCCACTGGCCCCTAGCTCTGACCGGGA
>NW_022103899.1:44718811-44720919 GCF_000313985.2 Echinops telfairi | reverse complement strand
ACCCTGAGACTGCCAGGAGGGAGGGGTCAGAAAGCTCTGGGAAGTAACAATTGTAATCGCCGCACCTTTGATTTCAATATCCTCTGAAATCTCGACAATTTCTGCCAGTAAACTCACAAATAGCCTGAAATTCTGTATGCCCAGGCTGCATTTCCTCTGAGCTCCCATCCCTTTCTCTGTATTTCCTGCTCCCCTTCCCTAGTCCTCTTGAGTAAAAAAAATTCCTCCTCTCCTGCTACTGGACCCCCCTCTGGTGTCTGCCTTTTCAGACCTGCCTGAACACCTTGTCTCCCCTCCTACTCACGCCTCTCCCTATTCTGGCCACCCAGAGCCCGCACATCTTCTTCTCCTGATCTACCTGCCTCCCTAGAGGAACTTGAGTCTGCACTCGCTGGTTAGCAAGCACATGCGATTGCAGAACCACCCTTGTCCATTGTCCACTCTGGGAAGTGGCCGGGACTGAGAGAGTGGTCCGGTTCATGTTCCCTTCTCTCTCACTGATTTATCTCAGATTGAAAAGCGTTTAGGCTCCCTTATAATGATCCCATCACCTGTATTAAGAAGTTTCGGTATTTAACTCAAGCTTATGATTTGTCCTGGCATGATATTTTTGTCATCCTTCCCTCTACCCTAACCGCAGATAAGAGGGAACGCATTTTCTCGCTGTTCAGCAGCACTCCAGCCAGGTTCATTTACCCGACCCTGACCTAGGCGGTTCCCAGACAAAAACCTGGTTAAAGTTATCACATTAACAATCAAGCAGGTAGGGACAGACGTGCCTGCCGAAATAAAATGCTTCAGTGTGCCCTGACTTGGCTTCAGGCCATTTCCCATATAGGAGTCAATTTTGATAATCTTAAGATCACTCAAAAGCCTGACGAGAATCCAGCCACCTTTTTAAGCTGCTTAACTGATGCATTACATTAAAAGCTTTAAAAAGCGGAAGAAAGGCCCTCAAACCCTGGTCCGAGGTTTAGAGAATATGGCATTTAAAAATTTAACACCCGTGAGGAGCAGGCAGTCAGCCTGTGATGCCTGGTTCCGGACAAGGTAAAATTTCAACCCAAGCCTTAGTAACAGCCCTGCAGCTGGCGATTCCCCCGAGGCCCCAGAAGGGCAGCGTGGGGCAAGGGCATATGTGAACAACGACCGCCACATGGTGCCTGCTTCACATGCAGAGAAGGGCACTGGTCACAGAAGTGCCCCAGGCCTAAAGCTCCAACCAAACCCTGCCCGGCATGTGGTCAAAGCAGACACTGGAAGTCTGACTGTCCTTGGAAAAGCGACAAGCCCTTTGCATCTCCATGTGGGGGTCTGTCCTTCCAATTCCTGACCCGCCATTGGCCCTGCTGGGATTTGCCGAAGTCTGAGGAGACCCTGACTGGACCCCCGTCACCCTCGCCAAGCCTGGGGCATTGCTCAAGGTATTGGGTGAGTACATTTCCCTCTTACACAGAAGCTATCTTTTCTGACCTGCCCTCATTTTCAGAGCCAAGCAATCCTTCCTCAATCTCGGTCATGGATATTGATGGCAAGCCTACCTGCCCCAGGTGTACTAGCCCTTTACTACTCATTCCTTCCTTATAATCCCTTTGTGCCCGGTCCCACTGTTGGGAAAATACATTTTAAATTAGTTAAAAACCTCCTTACACCTTACTTTTGGTCTCACAGCACCTCTGCTCCTTCCCTTTCTTTCACCCAATCTGGGAGAACTGGCCCTACAGAACTCATTGCTTCCCAATGTTAATCCATCATACGATGCCTCCTTTCTAACAACCTCATTACTCTTACCCACTCTCCCTGCAACACTCCAATCTTACCAGTAAGAAGCCAACTGGTACTTATCATTTGATCCAGGACCTGTGCCTCATTAATGAAGCTGTTATCCCCATACACCCGGTCCTGGTAGCTACCAACCCCTATACTCTCTTGTCCCACATTCTCCCTTCCACTATACCTTTTTCACCACCCCCCTTAACCCAGCTTGTCAGCATTCATTTGCCTTTCCCTGCAGCCCCCTCCTAAAACAGTTTTTTTTTAATCATTTTTATTAGGGGCTCATACAACACTTATCACAGTCCATACACACATCAATTGTGTAAAGCGCA
>NW_022103899.1:44704455-44717968 GCF_000313985.2 Echinops telfairi | reverse complement strand
GTGAAGAAGTTTAAAAGTTACGGAAAGTTGTTTGCGGAGAAGTTAATAAAAAAGAAGTGAATGTGTTCATGGTAAGAAAGATTATAGTGTAAAAGGACATCAAGCTGATAGTTCCCCTGATAGCTCATGGAAAAGCGAAGAAAAACAAGGCCACTCCTGTTGGCCCCCTAAACTTTCCCCAGTTAGTCAAAGCTGCCTTTAACAAACTCCGACACACCCTCCTTCACCCCCACCCCTGCATCTACCAAACCCTGCCAAACCTTTTTTACTCTACATGGGCAAAAAACAAGGTATAGCAGTCGAGTCCTGGCTCAGCCCCTGGGGCCCGCTCTATCCCCTATAGCTTGTCTGTCTAAGCAACTAGATATGACAGTCAGAGGTGGCAACCCTGCCTCCGGGCCCTGGCGGCAGTTGCCACCCTCACTGAGAGAGCCCTGAAGTGAACCCGGGGAAAGCCTATCCCCACAGGCTGCAGGACCTCCTCTCACGCTGAGTCCCGTCTTTGCTGTCTCCAAGCCGCTTGCAGAAAATCTATTGTATGTTTATCGAAAACCCTAACATAACCCTGCGCCAGGCTCCCTCTTTAAACCCAGGAACCCTCTTGCCTCAGCTCCTAGACTCGCTGGCACTTAGTGGTCACTCCTGCCCCCAGGCAGTTGAGGAACTCACACTGCCGGGCCCAGACTCTTTGATCAACCGTATCCTAACCCAGATCTAACTTTGTTTGTTGATGGCAGTTCTGTCGTAAATGCCCAGGGGTCAAAGGCAGGCTGCGTATACTGTCCTCTCACTTGACCAAGTCTGGAAAGCTGCATGCTTCCCAATAAAAACTACTTCTCAAAAAGCGAAACTTGTTGCTCTCACTTGCGCTCTCCATCTAGCTAAAGGAAAAAACGGCTAATATATATTCTGATTCTTACTCTGTGTTCCTTAGAGCTCACTGTCATGCCACTATCTGGAAGGAGCAGGGATTTTCTGACTACCAAAGGGTCCCCCATAGTAAACGGTTAATTAATAGTTAATCTCTTACAGGCTCTTCAGCTGCCAGCAAAAGTAGTCATCATCCATTGCAAAAAACATCAAACTGATAACTCTCTTGTCTCCCTCCAAAGGCAGTTAACATCCTTAGCATGAGTCACCCTACAAAATCGCCAAGCTCTTAACTTATTAACAGCAGATAAAAGAGGAACATGCATGTTTCTAAATAAAGACTGTTGTTATATTAATGAATCAGGCATAGTTAAACAAAATGTTAAGGTACTCTGCACCATGGCCAATAAAATCAGGAAATGTCAATGGAGCACCACCAGCTTTTCATGGTTTCAAAATCGTGCCATGGCCTGGGTTATGCCCCTCATCGGGTCTCTGATAATAATCTGTGTACTTTTGCTTTTAGCTCTTTGTGTGTTTAGATTCTTGCAGGAATGGATGAAAGATATCTCCAACCTGACCTTCAATCAGTTCCTTCACCCTTGCAGTCCACTGCCGACCTGCCCGGCCCCCAAACCTTCCAACTCTTAATCCCCTTCTTTGCCCCATCTCAGCAGGAAGTAGTTAAGTCATAAGGCGTCTCCCCATTACCAATATTAAGAAGTTTGGAATGTTTGGGCCGGGTCTGAACTAGGCAGCCTCTGTTTGGACTAAGCTGAAGCAGGTCCAGGTCCTGCATGTGCTTCCCTACACATCCCAAAGGTCAGCAGCAGCCGGCACCAGATAAGATAACCAGTGAAACCAGATGTTCTGGGTTCAAAGAAAGCTGCGAGGAGGAGGAGGAGGAGGAGGAGGAGTTGGAGGAGGAGGAGTCGGAGGAGTCAAGCAATTCTCAGAGTTTCCAGACCCCATATGCTGATTGCTATAATTGCCATACATTTGTCACCACCCCTTTAAAAACCCTCGCCTCCAGCTGCTGAGCAGGACTTCCCTGATCTGTTGACCTGGGTCATGGAACCTTGTCTGGGAACTCTCCCTTCCCTTCCCGCCACCTCACCCCCACCCCCAATAAAGCTATTTCTGTTTCTGCTCTCCCTTGTCCTGTCAGTTATGTATGTCTTCCTCCCTGTTCCTCAGTTCCCCTTTACAGTAACCCACTATGCTACCAGGGGTAGGACAGGGAAGTTAACATGAATGGATGAGGGAAACCTCATTGAACTTCCTGGTTCCAGGGAAGGCCTGCTGTGGTCCTGAGGATGGAAGGCCAGCAGTCAGGGCCATCCTTACTCACCCGCAACTGGTAGGGCAGACACCCAGGAGGCGGAGAGGTGTGGCTTTGCCTGCTGAGGATCATAAAGCAGAGAGGGCAAAGAGTGAAGGGAGTGATGCCTACGGTTGGTGCCTAAGCTAGGGAGTGACGGTGAGGCTGGTTAAGGAGGGAACCGGAGGAAGAGGAAGGTGGTCAGACAAATAGATGGCTGATCTTGAGGGCAGAGTGGCTGGAGTCAGAGGCTGAGATGCCAGAGCTGGGAACATTGCCGGAGGGGGATGAGGGCATGGGGTGCTCGAAATGGAAATTATTGAGAGGGTGTGGTGATCGGTGACAGAGGCTCTAGGTAGTTATCTTGGGCAGGGAATATGATCAGAAGAAATTGATTTTCTTGGAGGCAAATGGAAAAGAAGCATGAAGACATCTTGGAGAGTGGAAGGTGGAGGCCCGGGATGTAGGAGTCCAGGGATCTGAGATGGATGGGCCTGGGAGGCCATAGTCCACTGTGGCCCTGTGAGGGCACAGGGCACTAGGCAGGTCCTAGTCAATCTTTCGCCTGAAACCACAGCTACAACGTGGCCGGCTGGCTGATCTTAGGGTACTGAGATCATAGGGACCCCACTGGTCTCCTTAACTCACACACAGTAAGAGGAACAGCCCTTGCTCAGTTCCCAGCACTCTCTCTGCTTCCGGGTCTGCCTTGTCCACCAGCTCCTCAGCCTTCCTTATACTCTTACCTAACCCACGTCCAGTTCCAGCCAGATGCAAGTCAATGGCCAAATGTCATCTCAACGTCTCTACAGAAATGTTTTCATCTGAGGCTTCACATCTCACGGGGTGGGTGGTGGGTGGGGGTGGGGTTAGGGGGTTGGGGAGGAGGGGGAAGGGAAGAGCAATATTGTTACACCCATTGATTGGTCCAGAGAGGCCCCAGCCCGGCCATGTAGTTTCTTTATAAAAGTGCTCATGAACAGGTTTATGAACAACAGGTGAATTTTTAGGTGGAAGCGGTCCACTACCTCGGAATTGCATCTCCTCTGTACACCTGCCCTTCCCACTACTTCAGAAGTCCAAACCAGCCAGTAGGCTAGTCGATTCTGTCCCATAGGGACCCGATATGCCAGAGTAGAATTTCTCATGGTTTCCAAAGCTTTAATCTCTAAGGAAACGGACTGTCAGTGCTTTCTCCCGTGGAGTTCTTTGGGTGAGCAGCAGAACTCTACCCACTGGGCAACTGGGGGGGTCTCCACCACCCTTCATCTCCTTAGAATTCTTTCCACTGGAGGAGAGCTTACAGCCTAAAGCACTTGGTTCAAAGAAGGTGTCTGTTTACAGCTCTGACTCCAGTTGGAGCCTTCCTGAAAATTCAGTCTCTGTCTGAGTTCTTGCTGATCCTTAACCAGCAAATTGAAAACCTTTGCCCTCAGGCAGATCAGGTTTGAAAGACATTTACCAAAAAAAAAAAAGAAAGCCATTTACAACATCCTCCCCGACCTCCCACCCAGGTTGGGCTGTCTTTGCCCTCTGGGAACTTCCGTTTATGGGTTAGTTAGGCCACAGGGGCTTGAGTTATGAGACTGATGAAATTAATCTTCAATCCATCATTTTGGGGGGACGACTTCCTTTGTTTATTCGGGGAGAAAGATAAGGCTTTCTATTCTCCTAAAGAGTCACAGACCCAGAAACCCACAGAGGTAGAACCAGAGAGGGTCCCTACGAGTCAGAACTGACTTGGTGGCAGTGCATTTGGTTTGGGTCCCTTGTTTTCCATGGTCTACGGGAGTGCAGGAAGCTAAGTACCAGCCTGCTACCTTCAAGGTCGGTGGTTCAAACTCACCAGACGCTCCTCAGGAGAAAGATGAGGCTGTCTGCTCCTGTAAAGATTTATAGTCTCAGAAACCGTATGGGGCAGTTTTACTCTGTCATATTGGGTCATTGTGCCAGGAAATTTGGAAGATAGTTATTTGGCCAACAGACTGGATGAGATCCATATTTGCACCCATTCCAAAGAAAGGTGACCCAACAGAATGCTCAAATTATAGGACAATACCATTAATATCACATGTACGTAACATGTTGCTGGAAATTATCCAGTAAGAGTTGCAGCAGTACGCTGTAGGGAGCTGCCAGAGGTTCAGGCTGGATTCAGAAGAGGAGAATCAGTGGGACAAGGGCTATCATTGCTGATGTCAGATGGATCTTGGCTGAAAGCAGAGAAAAGCAGGAAGATGTTTACTTGCATTTCATTGACTATGCAAAGGCATTTGATTGGGCAGACCTTTGCAAACTATGGATATTCTTGAGAAGAATGGAAATTGCGGAATACTTCGTTGTGCTCATTTGGAACTTGCTCATGGATCAAGAGGCAGTTGTGCGAACAGAACAAGGGCACACTGCATGGTTTAGAACCAGGGAGGGTTGTGTCCTCTCACCATACTTGTTCAACCTGTATGCTGAGTAGATCAGCAGAGAAGCTGGATTATATGAAGAAGAATGTGGCATCCAGATTGGAGGAAGGCTTATTAACAACTTGCGATATACAACTGCGCTTGCTGGAAGTGAAGAGGAATTGAAGCACTTATAGATGAAAACCAACGATTGTAGCCTTCAGTACAGATTACAATTCTATGTAAAGACAACTAAAGCCCTCATAATTATCATGATAAACAGAGAAAAGGTTGAAGTTGTCATGGATTTCATCTTGTTGGGATTCACGCTCAATGCTCATGGAAGCAGCAGTCAAGCGACCCACAGATGTGTGGCATTAGGTGAATCTGCTGTACCAGACCTCTTTAGATATTGAAAAGCAAGGATATTACTTTGAGGACGAAGGTGCGCCTGACCCAAGCTGGGCATTTTTCATTGCCTCGTATGCATGTGGACATGGAACGACAAAGACTAAAGAAGAGTCGATGCCTTTGAGTTGTGGTGCTGGAGAAGAATGCTGAACGTACTGTGGACTGCAGCAAGGACAAACGAATCTGTATTTGAAGAAGCAAGGACCGAGTGCTCCTCAGAGGTAAGGATGACAACACGTCTTACATGCTTTGGGCGTGTCAGGAGAGACCAGTCCCTGGAGAAGGACATCATGCTTGGTCAAGTGGAGGGACAGTGAAAAAGAGGAAGGCCCTCAGGAGATGGACTGACCCAGTGGCTGCATTCATGGGCTCGGGCATGGGAACAATTGTGAGGATGGTGCGGGACTGGGCAGTGTTTTGTGCTGTTGCGCACGGGGTTGCTATCAATGGTACTCGATGGTACCTAACAATGACAACGTGGGGTCACTGTGAGGTGGAGTTGTGAGTCACATGGCAGTGAATTATTTGGACACCATCCTGGTCTTCCTCATCTAGATTTGTCTTTGGTCCTTGTTTTGTTTAAGACTCACTAAAGGGCTCTTTATAAAATGTTTGGGCGCTTTCTCTCCCCCTAGGACCCAATTCAACAGACGCAAAAGGCCATTGTGCTAAGGTCTGAAGATGAAGATAGCGAGGTGTACTGGACCCAGGCTGGAAAATAACACGCCCAAGGGAAAGGCAGCTTCTCTGAGGAAGTTGGTGATAAAAAGCCAATGATTGGGTGGGCGGAGTGACACATTTAGATTAGACTTAATCAGACTCGCTGGAGGGGGTTGGGGCTGGGCTGGAGGAAAGAGGGAGGCGGAGAAAGTTCTCAGGATTCACAGCTCCAGTTTAGCGGTCCCTTCCCATTTCTGGGTTTACTCCAGGGGACCACAGCAGGAAGTCCTTCCCATCCCTTCCTGTCTCCTGTCGCCCCTCCCATAAATTACTAAACAACTTAATCCCTAAAATAAACTTGGGCCCGATCCCTCTCAGGTTCCCAGCAGCCTGCTGCCACTGGCGTGACTTGACTTGCCTTTCCTCCGGAACGGCATTGCCAGAAAAACCACAGGGCACCCAGTAATGTGCATTTCAGATATACGGGTCCTTTGTTTCTGTCTAAGGATTCTCAGATAGTGCGCGGGGCAATGGGATGCCTCAGTGTTGAGTTACCCAAGAAGCAAGAAAAGCACAAGGAAAGCACTAGGTTCCTCATGTGTTCACTACAGCAAAGATTCTGCTCCCCTCTCTGCCCGGCATCTGCCTTCCTCTCAACCCCAGAGCAGCACCTTCCTGCAGAATCAAAGCTACAATCCCTGACGGGGGCGGGGTCCCAGGAAGCACGGGTTTACTTGTATGTATCTATTCATCTGTCGTGGCCAGCATCACATGTTTTCACTACATCACTATACTGTTCAGCTCATGAATAAGCATGGGTAAACCCATGCTTACCTCCCTTGCTTATTGGCTGAGCTACCTCTGGGTTAGAGTGATTAGGGGAGTGAGCAAAAACTCACTGCCGTCGTCCAGTCAGCTCGGACTCATAGTCCAGGGCTCCCTGGTGGCTTAATAGAGGTTTCAAGTTGGGCTGCTAACCAGAAGGACAGCCAATCGAAACCGCCAGCCGCTGCCCTGGAGGAAGATGAGGCTTTCTACTCCCATAATGCGGTATAGTCTGGAGGACCAGCACCAGAATGAAGACAATGTTCTAAAACAGATTGTGGTGACGATTGTACGACTCTTCTTGATGGGATTGAACTATTGAATTGTATGATATGTGAATTACATGCCAATAAAACTGTTGGGGGAAAAAAAGTTACAGTCTTGGCAACTCACCAGGGCAGTTCTACCTTGTCCCTGTGAGTCAGAATTGACAATGGCAGTGAGTTTTTTAGGGGCGTTAGGCTCCCCCTCTAATATCCACCAGTCCTCTTAGGTAATTCTCACTTACTTTTTTTATCTAGCTAAATAAGCATATCTGTCTTTTTTAAGCATATCTGTATAGTGTGTGTGTGTGTGTGTGGGGAAGCAAATGTTTAATGTCGATGTTTATTAATCTGAAGTCTTTTCATTGATCTGAAACATGGGATCTAAGCCAATACTTGGTTTACTGGTCAGCACAGCAAATCAGCTTCCAGTTATGTCCCTCTTTCCTCTATCTCCTCCACAAACAGCTGGCCAGGAGAGCACCAGTGCCTGGGGGTGCACTGTGGGTCTGAATTGCTGTGTTTTATCCAGTCAGCCCCAGTTCACTCAAAAAGGAAGTGTCAACAAGCTGAGAAAGGCTTTGGTATTGGTGCCAACTGGTAGCTATTAGCATTAGATTTGATAAGCCCTCATGCCACTCATCTACCATAGCCTGGGGGGCAGGGAGATAACATGGACTTTGGAACCACAAGGAGCCCTGGTGGCATAAAGGTTACATGTCTGGCTGCTAACTGCAAAGGTCAGCAGTTTGAAATCAACAGCTGCCGCAAGGGAGAAAGAGGAGGCTTTCTACTCCCCGAAAGAGTTACAGTCCCTGAAACTCACAGGGGGCAGTTCTACTTTGTCCTATACGGTTTCTTTTTTTTTTTATTCTTTATTTTTTAAAATCATTTTATTAGGGGCTCATACAACTCTTATCACAATCCATACATACATCAATTGTGTAAAGCGCATTTGTACATTCATTGCCCTCATCATTCTCAAAACATTTCCTCTCCACTTACGCCCCCAGCATTAGGTCCTCATTTTTCCCCTCCCTCCCCGCTTCCTCCTCCCCCATGAGCCCTTGATAATCTATAAATTGTTATTTTGTCATATCTTGCCTATAGAGTTTCTATGAGTCGGTATCAATTGGTCTGGGGTTGGTTTAGTTTAGTTTGGCTCCCAAAGGAGCCCTGTCATACTGTGGTTAAGATGCCCAGCTACTAAGAAAAGAGGTCCGGGATTCAAACCCACCAGTTGTTCTGCCAGAGAAAGATGTGGCCATCTGCTTCTGTCAAGATTTACAACCTCGGAAACCCTATGGAGCAAGCCTATTGTCCATTAGGGTTTGTTAGATGTTGGAGACCCCGCTGGGTTTGGTGTTAGGGCACCACACAAACTAGGGAGAACTCAGTGACGTTTCAACCGTCAATTTCAAATTTCCAGGAGGAAATACCCTAGTTCTCAGTGGCAGAGACTCTAAGTAGCCCCCACCCCCCTCTATTTTTAGACCTGGGAAGTTTTAAATTTGAGACGTGCATTTAGTTTAAAAGCATAGACTTGGGAGGGATGCGCATCCCTGGGTTTATTTATAGTCATGAGAAAATGGAGAAGAATGGAAACGTCCTTTGTAGGTGTTGGCTTTCCTGAAGGAGAGCGTGGCTTTTGGATGGGCAACCTCGCAGCATTGACTCTGTGCATGTGCAGCAGATCTTAAACTCAAAACTCGTAGCCACGGACAGCGAGCCTGCAGAATAGGTGAGAAGGGCCCTGTGGATTTCAGAGACTGTACATCTTTGTTGGTGCAGAACGCGTCAACTTTCTTGAGGGGTGGCTGGTGGGTTTGAACCATCCACCTTGAGGTCAAGCCGCCAAACGCATAATCCGTTGGGCAGTGGCCACCGGGAGTTCTTGAAGAACATTTTGGAGTATGGAAAAAAAAAAAAGAAAAGAAAAGGTGACCAAAAATGTGTATGATAAAATAAGTGAAAAACAGCAGAGAGCAGAACACAAATTATGATTCCACTCTAAGAAACAATGACCTTGATAGACTTGTTTCGGTAAAGCGGTGACGACCCAAGTGCTTCCCCCTGGGAGCGATGAGCGTCTATTTTCTTACTTGCCTTCTGTGTGTTTTCTTTTTTAACATTTTATTAGGGGTTCATACAACTGTTATCCCAATCCATACACACATCAATTGTGTAAAGCGCATTTGTACATCGTTTCTCAAAACATTTTCTCTCCATTTAAACCCCCGACATTAGGTCCTCATTTTTCCCCTCCCTCCCCGCTCCCCCCTCCCTCATGGGCCCTTGATAGTTTATAAATGGGTATTCTGTGTGTTTTCTAAATTTCCATCAGTGACAATCATATTGTCTTTAAGTTTAAAAAGAAAAGAAACCAACACTATTACTAAGTGGGAGCCGCGTACGGAGAACCCGGGGCGGAACCAGGCTGCACCCCAGCACCCGCAGGCGGCGCCCCGAGGCCCCGCCCAGGGGGCGTTCCCGCGCTCGGCCGGCGGGGCGGGACAGGGCGCGTAGCCGGGGCAAGTCTAGCGCAGCCCAGTCCCAGCCCAGCAGGTCTCGCAACTCCCGGACCTCGGAGATCCGGACGCACGGTCGGGCGCGGCCCAGGCAAGCCAGGGGCAGGGAGTTGGGTGGCGCTGGGCCGGGCCCCCCAAACTTTCTCGGAGGGTGCGAATCGCTCCGGGAGTTAGCCGGGCCGCGGTGGCCCGTGGCGCCCAGGGCGGAATGGGACGGACTCTCCCCTCCCGTTGGGAGTTTCGCTTTCTCTGCGCCCCTCGGGCGCGTGACGCTTCTTTGGCCCTGGGCGCGGGGGCCGGTTGTGAGGTGCTTGTCGTGTGGGGACCGGGGTCTGAGGAGGCCCTCGGGTCCCCTTCTTTCTGATCCGAGTGCCCAGAGCGTTGCAGGGCGTGTCCACGTGCCGGCCCCGGAGTGGTCAGCTGTGTGTGGGAAGAGGATTTTTACAGGCCTCAGCTGGGGGGAGGCGGCCCAGAGCCGACTTCGGTGGCGGCCGGCTGGCCTGGGGTAAACAGATGGATGAATATTCGAGTAGGGGAAGCCAGGGGACATCCCAAGCCGTTGGGCGTGGGTTAGAGGCCGCCCCTGGCACCGTAACTGTGCTCAGAGCCTGCCCTGCTTCCAGCCGGTGCCCAAGCTAGCCCGGAAAGTTCCTGGGGAAATGCGCTCTCCGGGGGTCTCAGCGGCTGGTGGGATGTGAAAGCTTGCAGAGCAGCCTGGGGGTGGGGGAGCCGGGAAAGGTGGGAGGAAGTGGAGGAAGGCTGCCCGGGTGCTATGCCCTGAGCTTGTGGGCCCGGGAGCCCTTCTTACTTGTGAGGTTCCTGTCCCCTCACAAGCCCTTGTAGCTGCGATGCTATCCAAAGGGTGTGAGAATCGTGTTTGGGGGGTAGATGGGGCTTCGGAGGGCAGGTAGGACTGGGGGTCAGGGTCAGGGCCGGAGCCATAGAAGGTCCCTCAGGTGTCCAGTTCTCTGGGGCTCTGAAATATTCATCTCATTGGTGAGCTTTGGTTTCAAAGCTGGCACCTTTGGCCTGGCTGGTGGTGCCAGTGGAGCCAGGTGCTTCTTGGGCTGCTTGGTCTTGGGCAAAAGGTGAAAGGTGCTCTCCACCTGCCTGATCTATTTCCCTGTCTCCAGCCGAAAGGTCCCAGAGCCCCTGTGTATAGCTGTGGAAGAAGTGGTGGGGGCCACACAGTCAAGGGCCCTGGCTTCCTCTGTGTTCTTGGGCCATGAGTTCAGGGCCTGACTTGTAAACGCCGGCATGTAGGAGAGATAATGATAGGTTATGTAGGGAGAGTCTCCTGTCATGAGCTGGGGTAATGACACCTCCTTCCCCTCTCCCCCATGTGGACCTCAGCTGGAAGCTGTCCACATCACGGCACTGCCTTTCCCAAGCCTTCTCGTCCGGCCTTTCAGAAAGCAGAAGACAGAGAAGGGGCACATGTATGTGAGGGGCCAGAGACTGGGCGCTCACACAGCTCACTGGGAAGAATCCTGCTGCTGCCACGGCAGGCAGCAGATTGTTAGTCATGTGACACGGGCTGTCTCCACGTGTTCTGCCAAGAAGGCTGTAGAGGGATGGCTTTGACACTCTTCCTACCTTATAATGCTGAGATTCTCAGCCAAACACCTGGGTGGGCCTTGTTAGGAAGCAGGAATGATATCCCTATGAACTGTCACAGAGCTGGTTCCTAGTATGCACCCCACACATTGGTTATGGAGGAGAAGAAGGAGTTCTTCCTCCGGTCTGCATGAGATTTGTGTCTCCCACCACAGAGGTTATGTCGGAGAGGCTGGCATGTTCCCATAGTTGGGCATGCATGCCTCCCAGCCCTTGGCCAGTGGAGGTACACAGTAGCAGCTTTGTATGTTGGGCTGCCAACTATGAGGTCAGCAATTCGAAACCGCCAGCCACACCATGAGAGAACGATGAGCCTTTCTACTCCTGTAAAGAGTTATAGTCTTGGAAACCCACAGGGGCACTTCTACCTTGTCCTATCGAGTTGGAATCCACTGGATGGCAGCGAGTTGAGCCTGGGGCTTTTACTGAATGTGGCAGCTCTGAGGGGCAGTGGGTAAGAACAGAGGTTTTAAGGTATGAAAAGTCAAGACAGGAATCTATCTGAAACAAAGGGGGCTTGGATCAACATCCCAGGGGGATATGAATAGGTAGGTGCGCCTTGATCAAGGTGTTCCAGGATCAAGGAAGTCTAAAGGGATGCTTGGCTGAACAGCTGGTCAGGTTACTGGCTTTAGGACTTTGCAGAGGTTTAAGAGGTATGCCTGTGCCAAGCAGCTTACCAAGAAGGGGATGTGGGTTGTTGCAACATTGTTCTAAAGACCCATCTGTTTCCAGAGCTCATTCATTGACACGGGGCGGGGGTAGGGCAAGGTTCCTTAAACACGGTTAAAACATGGGAAATGCCTAGGTAGATTATTCTAGTGCTCTTTTCTTTGATTCCAGGTATACTAGCCCCTCTCCCTCTCCCTCGTGGGCTGATTCAACATTCACTCCCACATGGGGGAGAGGAGGTTCAGCGCACTCTTTGTCTGGGCTCCCACAGCAGTTTCTGGCTGAGTGAGACCTTGAACTTGGGTCTCTTGGCTGCCTGTCTCTTACCCTTTCCTTTCTACCATCTCATGCTGTTTATCTGCAGCCTATGGTAAGTGTACACTCAGGAGGAAGCAGTCTTGGGTGTCAGGGCATCATGGGGCCAGTGTGGCATTGATGGAAAATGATGAAATGACCATAGGCGGCCAGGAGAACAGACACATCTTGGAAGTAGTACCGCCGGAGGGCTCCTTAGAATTGAGGGTGGTGAGACTATGTCCACTGTACTTTGGACGTCTGGTCAGGAGGAGGGCATCATGTGTGGTGAAGCGGAGGGTCATAGAAAGAGAGAAAGACCCTCGGAGGCGGGATTGACACAGTGGCTGCAGACCGTGAGGGTGGTGCAGGGCTGGGCAGGTTTCCTGTTGTGCACAGGGTCGCATGACTTGCAAACAGCTTGATAGCACCCAATGACAACCAAGGAGGAGAGGAACCCTGGGCCCTGGTTAAATAGTGGCTGGCTGCGAACCTCCAGCCACAGCCCCTAGGGAGAAAGAGGAGGCAGTCGGTTCGTGAAGGTGCTTGCTGTCTGGTGCTATTGTTGGTTCCGACTCATGGCAACCCCATGGACTGCAGAACGGAGCACTGCCTGCTCCTGCGCCATCTGCACAACGGTTCTCAGGTTTGAGCCCATCGGTGCAGCCGCCGCGTCCATCCATCTTGTTTGGAGGTCCTCCTCCTCTTCGATGCCCCACTACGTTAGCAAGCATGATGCCCTCAAGGGACTGGTCAACATGTCCAAATCCTTGGAAATCCTGTGGGGCAGTTCTTCTCTGTCCAAGGGGGTTGCTAAGAGTTGGAAGGCCCTTGTGGCAATGGAGCCTGGGAGGAGAGATTGGGGTCGTTCCCAGAGCGGGCCTCTGAAGGTCCCTCTGGCCCAGCACCGACCCATCAGCAGGCTCCCCGTTGGACTCTCTAGGATACCTGTGCCCCACTCCAAGTCAGAGATGGCTGGGGTTGCAATGGACTCTGGGCTTTCTGTTCAGGGGGCTCATTTTACAGGTAAGCAAACTGAGTCAGGGGCCTGCCTGCCTCACACAGTGACCACAGTACAAGACCCTGGGCCCTGCCTCTGAAGCTGGGCCTCAGCTAAGAACTGACTTTCTATTAGGGAAGAGAGCTTAGTATGGGATGCACCTCTGCTCCAAGCTGATCTTTACAACCTTCCCGCCTTGCCCAGCAGCTGGCCTCTCCACACAGGGGCCCCAGAGGCTTCTGTGCCAGCTGCCCAGCTGTAAAAGGAGAGGGCATGAACTGGAAAAACCAGGCTGCAGATCTGGGGTTCAAATCCCTTCTCTTCTGTTAGCCGGCTGTGACCTTAACGTGTGGCCTCTGAATTTCTGTTTTCTCATCTGTAGCATGGGGGTGATAACACCCAGGACACAGAGCTGGTAGTCATGAGGACTAGATGCGCCTCAGACCTCTAGTTTAAGATTGATGCTTTAGGTCCGGCTCACCCAGGGGCGCCTTGGAAGAAAGACCTGGGGATTGGCTTCGGAGGTCACAGCCTTGAAAACACTACGAAGCACACCTGAGGGGTTGCCTTGAGAGACAGTGGGCCAGGAACAATACTGGGACCCCCTTTCCTCCCTCCTCTCCTCCCTTCCACCATTCTCCATCATCTCCCACTGC
>NW_022103899.1:44685058-44704291 GCF_000313985.2 Echinops telfairi | reverse complement strand
AAGTGGCATCCAGCGCCTGTTACGGGCTCCTCCTCCCTTATCTGCATGGCCAGGCGGCCCTGACTTCTGGCTGGGCTGGGGTCTCAGCCTGCTCCGTGACCAGGGACCCGCAGTGCTGTGCCCTCCACGCTCTGGCCTAGCTGCCCATCTCTTGTCTGGAGAGAGGCCTTCCTGGGGAGAGCCGGGGCTGGACAGATGGCATCTGGCTGGGCTCAGGCAGAGACAGCTGCTTGTCTTATCTGTTTCTGAACAGGAAGGGTATGAAGGAACTGGGGGACTAGGAGGCGTGGCTGCCCTTCCTGGGGTGATGTGGTTATGCTCGTGATTCGTCACTGAGACACTGGCAGGGCCGGGAAGGGAAATTCTAAGCACTTGACTAAGAGTGTGCTTTTGTGGGCCTGGCAGGAACTTTGTCTTAAGTTTCCTTTCTGTCTGTCTGTCTGTCAAGTGACAGGATTTCTCAAGTGCATTTGGCCCTGACATTTCAGGGTCTGGGTCCCGGATATAGGTACCCTCCTCTTAACCCCAGAGGCCAAATCAACAGGCGACTGCTAACTTGAACAGGTATTATGGCCCCCTCAGGCCCAGATGCTAACTCAGGGCTGTATACTGGTGGTGGGGGGCTAGGGAAAGAACAGGCGCCCGACAGAGGCCTGGGCCCAGGGGCCAGGGCCAAACGAGTTGCCTGCCGGGTGGGGTTTCCTGCCATGCACACTGAGCAATTCTTTCCATTCTGGCGCTGGCTGGGCACCTGGTCCTGGCGGAGAGGAGGGCAGGCCTGAGCCTTTCTGCCCCTCCCTCCAGCGAGTACACACCCTAGGCTGTAACCCCAGAAGCCCGAGCCTCCTCCTCTGCCCATTCCAGAGCCTTAACCCTTTAAGTACCTAAGGGTGTAGTCACCCCACGGACCCAGTGAAGAGGCGCCAGGGGAGGGGGAGCCCACCTACGGTGGCCATCCCAGGCTGGGCTTTGGGGCCCTGCAGTTAGGAGCCTGGCTCCTTCCTGGTGTGGGTGGCTATGTGTGAGAGAGACAGACAGAGAGCAAGCTCAGATCACGGCTAGGATGGCACAGAGCCTGGATGCTTCAGCCACCGGCACTGTGAGGAGGAATGGGCCCAGGAGCCCAGCAGCCTGCACCCCAAGGGTGCCTGCTCCTTCCCTAGTCTTCCTTCAGACAGAAGCTGAAATCATGCAGCATTTTAGGAAGATCAGGGCTTCCTGTGTGAAAGCCCTTTTACTTTCAGTCTCAGGACAGGGAGCCCCTAGCACTGGCTGGGAAGCAGCCTGGTGGCTGGTCTTGGGCACAGCACCACAGTCTTCTTCCCTCCCTGCCTCTCAGCTCCAATCAGAGCCAGGAAGTAAACAAGGCCTCTGGGGGAAGTAGGTGTGGGGCGGGGGAGGGGCTGGGAGGCAGCACCAGCCACAGGGCACATTCCCCGTCAGCTAGACAGATGGCAGCCCCAAGCTGCATCACTCGAGAGGCCCTTCATCATTCCTTGGGGCAGTGGCCAGGGTGCTCATGGAGACTGGTCTTCAGCCGGCCCTTCTTGTGGAGAGGAGTGGGGGAGTGGGTAGCCTGAGCACCAGGAGTCTCTTTCCCACTCCTGCACCCACATCAATAGCCGTTCATCCTGGCCCTGGGACATGCTCTGGGACCAGGGACAGGCTCTGTGGTCTGGCCTGGGGGTCGGGAGAGTCAGGAGTTGACTACAGGCCCTTTCAGCTGTGCTACTGATGACTCTAGTTCTGAATGGAGGTCCCCGGGGCTACACATGACTGAGCTCTTGATTCCCAGCCCAGCCAGAACACTGGCAGGGGGACCCCACCCAGGGGTGCCTCAGGAGTCAGGCCTGGCGATCTGCTTCTGAAGGCCCCAGCCTCAAAAGCCCGTGGGGCAGCCTGACCCTGTGCCCACAGAGTCACCATGAGGAAGTGAGCGACAGCTCTGAGTCCCCTGTATCCCCGCCCCCGTCCCGGTGAATGGTAGGCGGTGGAGACAGCTGACTCCACACAGGAGCTCACTTCCCTGTGAATCTGAGGTTATCTACCCTGTGGTGTGTCATGAGAGGGTCCTCCACAGGAAGCCGCCATGGCAGGGGCCGCAAGTGGGGATGGGCAGAGGCTTGCCCCGGCACAGAGGCTTGCCCCGGCACAGCCCAGCTACAAGCACTTGGGCGAGTTACTGGATTCTTTTGTTTGTGAGAGCGGAGGGGACAGTAACAGCATGCCGAGTGCTCCTGGGAGGATTTCATGAAACAGTAACAAAGTAGCTCGCAGTGGCTGCCTACCGGGGGCTGGCTCTTGTGTGGGTGCTCCTCTATCCTACCAGCTCTTCGGAGGGTACTCTTTCGAGCAGTCAGCCCATTTTCCAAGCGAAGGGACTGGGGTACAGTGGGGTGAGGTAGTCAGCACAGCTCTGACCAGGACGAGGGCAGCTGCAGTGGCCGGCCATCGGAGGCCTGGGCTGTGAGCAGCCTGCGCTCCCAGCAAGCAGGTCTCAGTGATGGCCACGGGGCGGGGCGGGGGAGGGAGGAGGGAGCCTCTGACTCAGCAGCCTGCTGAGCTGGACCTGGACCCTGGAGTCTGGTGGCTCACCCACAGCTGACTTTCTCTGTGCGTCCCCCTTTCTCAGGGAAGGGAGGGCTAGCTGAAGAGCCATTCCAGGATCATTGTTCGGGGAAGGCAGGCAGTGAGCTCAACGGTCCGGACCCACCCACTCATTTCAGAGATGCCTCTTGAACCTAGGAGGGGACTGGCCCCCACCACTGGTGACTTCCCTTGGGGCCCCAGGGCCTTGTGAGCTGGGTGAAGCCAGCCAGATGACACACGGGCTTCGGGTGCTGATGACGGTAACTTACTCCAAAGGGACCTATCCCACGGTGCCCCTTTTTTCCAGAGAGGATGCCGCCAAGGGAGAGGGAGAGGAGGGGAGCCGAACTGAACTCGCTTCCTCTTTTTGCCTCCTGTTAAAGGACATCACCTGTTATAACTAGTTAGGGCTTCCCCCTCACTGAACATGGCCAAAAGTAGTTATTACTTTTGTTTCTGAAATTCATAACACCGAAAGGTTAGTCTGCTGTCTTTCAAGCTTGGATTTCTCCTACTGCCAGGACAATCTTTCTTCTTCTGACCCAACCCAGGCCGGCCCTGACCCATTAACCCTGGCGAGCTAGAGAGCTGTGGCGTGGCCTGTTATGTGATCCCCTCCCGAGCCTTCCCAGCCTGGCCTTCTCCTTGGGACCTCAAGAAAGGAGAGAAGGGATGTGCCTGCTCTTTATCTGATCCCTGAACTGCCCAGCTCTGCAGGCGCCCTACAAAGACAGGCCTGCGCTCTCCCTTCCAGCAGTGGGTCTGAAGGTGTCTGCTGCCCTGGGTTTGGGGGTTCACGGTGCTGAAGGCCTGCATTCTAGGGAATGGGAGTAGGCCTGCCAGGGTTTCCAGAAGGGACAGCCCTCTTAGCTTTTCCCAGGCCCCCATCACGGTCACCTCAGAGGGGACTCCAAGCCAGGGGGGCACGGCAGAAGTGGCATGAAGGACACATGTCCCCAATCTGAAGACAGACCTCTGTCAGGTCTGCCAGGAACCTCTAGTTCTGTGTCCCCCGGGGGAGTCAAGTCACTGTTCAGCACTACAGTTCCCTCCTAGCTGTGTGTCCAGGGTTCCCTCTTGCCACCACCCCTGGGGGCAGGCAGGCCAGGCCACTGAGGAGGGCTGGCTGGACACACACTGCCACATGCCTATCTGTCGTGTAACCAGGGGTGACTGAAGGAACCAGAAAGTCCTGTCTTGGGCCTCACTATATTTATAGCTTTCAGCCCTAAGTGGCAGGGCCTGGGTACCTCCTAGCCAGGCTGCTCAGGTTGTCCATCCCTCAGTTGGCCCTGCTCCCCGGGCCCCTGGTCTCCGAGCTGGCCGCTCTGGCCTAGCTCCCTTTGTTTTCCTGTTCCTCCAGCTCTCGGCTCACCGTGGCCCTGCCCCAGCCCTGGTGTTCAGGCCTGCTGTTGCTGCCAGCTGCTGTGACCCCTTCACTGGGCCCCTCGGCCTCTTCCCTGGCACTGACATCATGTCCCCATGCTGGAAGCTTTTCTTAACTGAGAACAGGCGCTCCTCCTGGGCTCCCCCTGGCCTGATGTTCAGAAAGCCCTCTGGGTTCCTGAACCAGACCCCCACCTGCTACTTCACTAGGCCCGAGGGCTGATAGTGAAGAGAGAGGGCTGGTGGCTGAACTGGTGGGGATGGAGGGACAGATGGGGAACAGGGGGCGTGCTGAGTGGGCCCTCTCCCACAGAGATGGCCTGGGCTGGCTGAGTGAGCCTGGGCCTGGGCTGAGTGAGCCAGATGGCCTGGGCCTGGTCACTTATGACTGCTTTTTTTTTTTTTTTTTTTAATGACTGCTTTTCTTGGCTTGTTTTAGGTCCAAGCAGCTGGGCTTCTCAGCCTCTGAGTGGCCATGTCCTACCCCAGTGCACCCCCTCCATACGAGGACCGCAACCCCCTATACCCAGGAGCCCCGACCCCTGGGGGCTATGGACAGCCAGGCGGGTATCCCCCCTACCCTGCCTACCCGCAGCCGGGCTACGGGCACCCTGCTGGCTACCCCCAACCTGTGCCACCCATCCACCCGATGCCCATGAACTACGGTGAGTCCCTGAGGGGCAATGGCGAGGGGAGGGAGGGGCGGCACCTGCAGATAAGGCCTCCCATCTCGTTCCTTTTCTCCTCAACCCTCTCCCTGTCTCTGTTCCCATGTCTGTGCCTGTCTTCTTCGTTTCCCCTCTCCCCCCTCCACAGCACCTAGCTCCGAGCAGCCTGCTGGCCCCTTACCCCTGCCCAGAGCCGGCTACATTAAGCCCCACAGCACACACAGCCAGAGAACAGACAGGGGGCTAATTGTCAGCGAGATGGTTGAGGTGACGGCTTCCCTGTTTCTCAGCCAGGCAACTGCCACCCACCCACCCTTGCTGGCTACCTTAGGAATTGCCTTTGAAGCCCGGTGCCCATCTGAAACACACCCACCCCACCTCTGTGAAGACAGATCCCATTCTTTAAGGCAAAACCTTTTTCAGGAGTGAGCTAAGAGTAGAACATGGGTGGGGGAGTAGATCTCTCTCCTGGTGGCCCCTCCATGGATCTGAAAAAGCAGTCCCCAAGGAGACCCTCAAGGAAGGCTCTGAGATTCCACAGCATCCCTAGAATCCAGAGACACATGCCCAGCCAGATCTCTGGGTGGAGGGTTTGAGGCACCTAAGCAGCACATCACACCTCACCCTGGGGGTGCACACACCTGACATAACTGTGTCCCCAGGAAGCCTGATGCCTATCAGTCTTTGCACCATTCACACAAATGTGTGTATGCTCATAGCCCCCAAACCACTGTGTGCTCCTTCCCCCCATTTCCTGCTCTGACCCAGCCAGGTCCTACCTCCCTCCAGACTCCCAACTGGGGCCCTAGGCCTGCTCCTGCTTGCATGCTCCCCTAGACCAGTTGGGAGCCCTGGACAGCAGGGACTGTGGGCCTGAGGGCCCCCTGGCACTTGGGTCGCTACACACACACACACACACACACACACATGACCCCCAACAGATCGCAGATTGGCTCACACCTGACCTTCAGGCCGGTCCTAGGGCTGCAGCAGTGCCTGGTACAGGGTCTCCAAAGGACAGGAGCCCCCTCTGTGTAACACTTGTGTTTGGTTGGCTGGAGATACCTGGGATGACTTTGTTGGGGGAGTGTGTGTAGGAGCTTTGGGGCTGGGGCCACTTGTCCCAGGTCCCCGGTGGGTCACATGTAATCTGTCCTCAGGCCCAGGGGAGGGCTATGGCGGGGAGGAGAGAGCCGTGAGTGACAACTTTGGTCCTGGAGAATGGGATGACATGAAAGTCCGACACACCTTCATCCGAAAGGTGAGCTGGGACCTGGGGAGTAGGTGTGGGGCGGGGGAGGGGCTGGGAGGCAGCACCAGCCATAGGGCACATTCCCCATCAGCCTCCAGGCCTGGTTCTCTAGGGCCTGTGTTCTCCCAACCAGTCCTCCTTGCTGCAGTCTGGGGAGTGTCATCTTTCCCAGAGGGTTTGCTGTGGGTACACTGGCTGTCAGTCTAGAGCCCCCTACTCAGAACACACATGCAGGGCACATCAGACCAAGCTGAGGGGTGATAACGGAGGAGAGCCTGAGGCTGGATGTAGGCCAGGGAGGGCGATGGAAGGGCAGAGGGAGTGGGGAGAGGCACAGGGGATCAGCTCTGTACCACCATCCACTGGGCAGGGGCAGGGTCATGGCCTCTAAGCCAGCAGCACTCTGGAGGTGGGAACAAAGGAGAAGTCAATCTGTTAAGAGCAACCTCTCCCCCACTCCCCACCCTTAACGGGAGTGGGGGTAGAGGGCAGAGTGGTGATGGCCCTGTGTTCCAGGTCTACACCATCATCTCCATCCAGCTGCTCATCACAGTGGCCATCATCGCTGTCTTCGTCTTCGTGTGAGTCTGGGGGCCTCTCCGCTGCCTGCTGGGCCCTGACCTCAAGAATGGGTGGGTGGGAAGAGTAACTGGTTGGGAGGGGGTGTGTGTGGGGGGCAGGTGTTGGAGAAGACTGCAAAGAGTGAGGCAGTCCGCGGGTCTTCGCAGAGAGGCAGGCAGGCTGCGGTATGAGCCCTCCTTGTTTGCACCTCCCCAGGGAACCAGTTGGGGAATTCGTGAAGAAAAATGTGGCTGTGTACTACGCATCCTAGTGAGTGAGCTCCGCTTGCTTCTGGCTGCTCTCCTCTCAGAGCAGGGGCCAGAACATTCTCCCTCCGGGAGGGGTCCTCCAAATAGCCCTTGTCCAATTCCTGTGCTGGAAGGTGGGTCTGGGGGGGCCAGACGGGGTTAACAACACAGGGTTGGGGAGGGGGGTCTTATACACCGGCCCCTGAGCCCCCTAAGTCTACTGCTCTGGCCTCCCTATACCTACTTTTGGCCAGAATGACAGGAGTCACAGAGGTTCTGTGTTCCAGATGGGGGTCTCTTGTCCTTGCTTCCTACTGAGTAGCTTGCCCTCAGATTCCCACATAACTCTTGGGGCCTCCAGCCCCCCACTGCTGCTGTTCTGCCCGCCAGTGCCAGAGGGCTGGTTTGGGCCTGCAGGCTCCCACCCTATCTCTTTCTCCCCAGTGCTGTCTTCCTGGCCACCTACCTGACTCTTATCTGCTGCCAGGGACCCAGGTGAGTCCCAGAGGCTTACACGAAAAAGAGAGAGCACAGAGGGTGGGAGAAGGCAGAGCATTTTGGGGGGAAAGGGAGCTTTCTGATGGCAGATGAGGTTGAAGATCATGCTGGTCGCTGCTGACGTGGGGGACAGAGTACTCCATGCACATATTGCATCTGTCTTCCTTACAATGATCTGCAACATAGGTAGCATTTTAACCCCCAAATGAGAGGAACTTGGGGCTTCACAAGGCAGAGTAACTTCCTCGGTCTCTGGTTTTTCTGGCTCCATCCATAGCTGTCGTTGGTCCCACTGCCCACCTTGCACTTGCAGCGAACAGCTGAGCAGGCACCAAGGCCACACCAGCTTTCTCTTCCTCCCCAGTCAAGATTTGACCCTCCAGGGAGGAGCCGGGCAGTTCGTTCTGAAACCCCTCTACTCCCCATCAGCCACATCACTGAATCGAGGTGTCGCTTTCCTTTCAGGCGCCGTTTCCCGTGGAACATCATCTTGCTGACCCTCTTTGTAAGTCCAGAAGGTGGTGGGGAGGAGATGGCTGCAGAGGCCAGGGGGACTCTGCTGCAGAGGCCGTCCCTGGCACCTCCCACCCCCCACCCAATCTCCTGGTCTCCTCTGTTGTCCTATATGTGACGGTGGTCACCTTGGGAGGTCTCACCTTTCTTGTTTCACTTCTCCCTGCCCTTCTCCCTCAGACTCTTGCTCTGGGCTACATGACAGGCGCCATCTCCAGGTATGTCCAGCCACCAGCTCAGCATCACCCTTGTGGGCAGGGTGTGTCCTGGGGAGTGGGCTGGCCCTGGGTGGCAGTTACCTGCCTGGGTGGGGTCTGGGTGAGCTCTCTCTGGAAGTGGTGGTTTTGACCTCTGCCCTCTGCCTCAGTATGTATAGCATCAAGGCGGTCATGATTGCCATGATGATCACAGCTGTGGTGTCCATATCTGTCACCATCTTCTGTATTCAGACCAAGGTGAGCAGCCGGAGCTGGCCCTTTGGGCTTGGCTCTTGGGCGGGTTGAGGAGCAGAGAGGGGATTCCAAGTTGGGTGGGCCGCAACCCCTGTTGCCAGAGGTTTCCCCGCCCCTCCCAGTGGCATCTCTAAGGCTTTGTCTTGTGTTTCTCCTGGGCAGCTCTGACTAGGCTGCTCAAGGGGGCAGGGATGGCCTGCTGACGGCTGCCTCCTGCTCCCTCCATGGCAGGTGGATTTCACCTCGTGCACAGGCCTCTTCTGTGTGCTGGGCATCGTGCTGATGGTTACGGGGATCGTCACTGCCATCGTGCTGTCCTTCAAATATGTGAGCAGCCCAGGGGGACACGCGTGTGTGAGGTGGCGAGACTGGTGCTTGGAGCGGGCTTTCTGGGCAGCCTGCGGTTGGAGGCCCGAGGCCCCTGGGCAGGCTCTCCTCTCCATAATCTCCAGTGACTGGCTAGCTGGGTGCCAAGCACTGAGGTGCCATCCTTTTGGGCTGGGGGACAATCTCTCCTTGGAGGCTGAGGGCCCTGGGAGCCTCGGCACTTGATGGCTCTTAGGGCAGCACCCCATTCTTTCGGGCGGTGTGGCTCAGACCAAGTCACTGAGCGCTGCCTGAGGACTTCTGGGAGCCGGTGAACTTGGGACGAGGGGCACCTTAGGAACTGCCACATCCTGCCCTCCTGTGGGCCATCAGCTGGGGATCCCCAGACTGAGGGGAGCCACAGGAAGGGGTGTGAAAAGGGGAAGGGTGTGGCCAAGAGACCTGCCTGCCCACTTCCCTGGCATGCTGTCTTCTCCTCTGGAAGGATACCTGTGGGGCTGCCTGGGGCACGCCCTGGTTGATACTCATCAGGGGCTGTGGTGGGGGCTCCCCTCACAGCCTACCTTCCTTAGTCCATCGCTCTTAAGGACCCACTCTGCTGAAGTCTGGCCATGATTGGGGGAAAGGTGAGGGGGCTCTTCAGCCAGTGCCTGCCTGCAGAGCTGTAACATAACTGCCTCTTTTCTCGAACCACAAGTCCAGAGGAAGCCGCTGCACCTACACTAACTGAGAGATGCTATCACCCCTCCACTGCTTCCAGGATCTGGGAGGCAGCAGTAGACTTTTCCCAGAGGGCTAGCTCCTGGACCAAAGTGCTCTGATCCCGCACCCGGGGAAGCAGGGCTAGGGAACAGCAGTCCTCACCCCCGCCCTGTCCCCTTTCCCAGGTTTACTGGCTCCACATGCTCTATGCCGCCCTGGGGGCCATCATTTTCACTCTGGTGAGTCAGCCCCTGCCCCTCCAGCAAGAGGCACTGAGGGGTCTGGAGGGGAGAGCTGAGGTGGGGGAGCATGAATTTAAACTGCTTGGGGGGGGGGTAGGGTGAGGGTGGCAGCCATCTCTTATCCTCCTTCCCTGTTGTTAGAACATGCCTCGGGTTGCATTACACATTGGGGTGTCCCATCTCCCTTCTTGGATGGTGACCTGATGGTGGGGCAGTCTGTCAATGTGCCCCACCCCACCCGTTCCCAGGAAAAACCTGCTGACCCCAGGGGAGCCCAGGGCACTGGGGCCCCGGGTCCTCACCCGCTTCCCTGTCCCTGCAGTTCCTGGCTTATGACACGCAGTTGGTTCTGGGCAACCGGAAGCATACCATCAGCCCGGAGGACTACATCACGGGCGCCCTGCAGATCTACACTGACATCATCTACATCTTCACCTTTGTGCTGCAGCTGATGAGGACCTGTGATTGAGGGGCTCTGCCCCCACCCCCGGGCCCCTGCTTCCTAGGCGGATTGGGTCCTATGACCAGGGTCTGTGCCTCAGACTCTTTTCTGCCCCTTCAGTCTTATGCCCGGTTTCCTGTGTGCCCTGGGGGTGGGGCTCTCTGGTTGTGGACCTTGGAAGCACCTGCTGCTGGTCCTGGAAGAACTGGGGACCGACTCTTATTCTGGTTGGCTTGGCAAGGATTGGACATGAATGGCTCCCTCCTCTGGTTGCTAGAGGACAGAGAGGGAGGGGTGGAAGGCGCTCCTTCACAAGGTGGAGAGGGAAGGGGGAAGGCTTCCAGATGAGGCGGTTTCCCTCTATGCATTGCAGGCTTCTAGGCTAGGGAGCTGTCACTTCCCCCAGCCCCACAAAGCCAGGGCCGACAGACCACCAGTCTCAGCTCTTTTCTCACCCATGGCGCCAGGGCCTCCCTGCTTCAACACCTCCTTCTTTCATTCTGTGTATATACACTTACCCGGGTGGATGAGTTAGCCAGCGGATCAGAAACCTGGGCTCCCTCAGAGTTTGGGCGGCAGAGAAGCGGCCCAATTCTGGCTACCTGGTCCCCATTCTCCAGAGGTGTGGAAGCACCTCTCACTTGCTGTGTGAAGGCTATTCACAGCAGAAGTAAGGGGGCAGAGATCAGGAGATGGGGTGGGCAGGAAGTAAGAGGGTGAAGAGAAATGAGAGAGTGGGGACAGAGAGAATGCTTTACCTCCCCACCCTCCCCCTGAGCAGTATCTAAGGCTTACTGTGGCTCCCACAGAGATGGCTGCGGTCTTTTCCCTGTAACCCTGGGAGGGCCCTTCCTACTCACATGGGGTACTTCAAACCTGCACACCGCACCCCGGCAAAGCCCCATTTTGTTAACACCAAGTGCCTTGCTGGAAGGGCAGCAGGACTCATCACTCAGAATGGGTAGGGTGGAGGCCGCATCAGCACAAAGGTCTAACTTGGACGCCTTTCTCTATTATGGACCTGGCCCTGAATATGTCACACAGGAAAGGATGCAAGCAGAAATGTAATAAACTTTCATGTCTACAAGTTCAAACCCTACGTGGCTCAGGTCTGCTGCTGGAGAGGGAGGCATCGGTCCCCACTTGGCCACGGCGCCTGTTTGGCCAGGCCTTCTCCCACTTCCAACAGAAGTCGACACTGGTCGCCCAGTGATTCCTGTGGGGGCCTCAGGCCAGCAAGGGTTCAGCAGCTGGCTGGGGAAAGGCATTCTACCCTGTCACAGGATAGACAGGGCCGGTCCTCGCTGAGTGGTCACGGGCCCTTACGAAAAGCTCAAGAGTGCTATTATTCACTCCCTTCTCCACAATGTACTATGCACCATTTTATAAACGGGGGTGGAGGTTGAGGGATGGGACAGGGCACGGACCCAGCTTCAGAAACTTTGCCTTAGAAAACACTAGCTCACACCCTCTTATGAGGAAACAGGCCCAGCTCTCCAACCCCATCAGGGTGCTTTTTCCCTCCACGCCCTAGATGCCTTGATTCCTTTCATGGTTTGATTCAAGGCTGAGTGCCACTGGCTCTCCTGGGCAGGCCCTCCAGGGCCTGGGCATCCTGAGCTTAGACTGCTATCTCTAAGCCTGCGGTTTCCCCACGGGGAACACTGAGCTCCAGTGATCCCGGCAGGCACACCAGCAATCAGCCCCACCCTGTGCCCTCCTGGCCCAGGGGAAATCACAAACCCAGGCCGGTTCCCTTCCACTCACAAGCTGGGGAACTTTATTTGCCTGAGGCTGGCCATCGCCAGGTGGGAAGGGCCGGAGTTGGCGGCAGCAACCTGGGCTTCTCGTGCCCCCTGGTGGAGCTCAGTGGAAGGACCAGCAGCCTGGCCAATCCCCGGGGAGCCCACAGTCAATAAATAGTCTAGGAAAGGCCCCTGGCTGGGTTCCTCGGGCCTGCGACCCAGCCGGCTGCTGAAGCTGGAGCATATTAAGAGGCCCTGAACCTCTGGCTCTCATACTCGCCCGTGTTGGACGCCCGCATGTTCTGCCGAGCCTTCATCTGCTTCAAACGGTCCTTGTCCACTTCCCGCTTGGTGAGGATGAAGAGGAGGATACCACAGGGGAAGCCGATGGCCCTAGGGGTGGGGAGATGTGCAGGGGGTTTGGAGAGGGGCAGACCTGAGTCAGGGGAGTCAGAGGGGCATCCCATTTCGGCTGCACGAGTCACAAAGACACCGCAATACCTCGTTTCTATTTCTCTTCAGCGTGGGCTGCAAGGGCCCCAGAGCCCATCAGATCCTGTGCTGCCCTGCTTAAAACCCCAGAAAGGCTCCCCATCACTCACTGCTCAAGTCCAAATTCCCACTGGCACCCAGGGCCCAATGTGGGTAGGTCTCTTCAACCCCCTACCCTCCTGTCTGACACGTGACTGTCCATGATTCTCCACAAAGTCCACCCTCTTTCGCTCCCCAAATCTTAGCAGAATCTGCCTGTGCGGCCTCCCAACCCTCTCAGGCACCCCTCCTTAACCTGTTCTGGGAGGTGCTTTGATATAGGGGGTGGGGAAAGAGCATGAAGTCATATGATTCAGTGGAAATCCCAGCCCTGAGTCTCAGTTCCCTCTTCTAAGCAATGAGGATGTGATATTTATCTCAGAAAGCTGAACACATTACACTACAAAGTACTTCACATGCTGGGGGGTGGGGGAGGAGTGCATTTCAAACACCCCCCCACCCCGCCCCACTTCTCTTCATCATTCATAGGGAGGTCTTAACGCCAGAGTCGAGTCAGATCTACATAGCAATGCACTGGATGACCTGCTAGGTGCTACTACACAGCTGAAAGACACTCATGGCTTTGATTCACTCATTCCTGGAACGCAGGTCTACCCCACACACACACCCCAAGCTCCCCAAGGAGACGATGAGGACCCGATCTGAGCCACTTCAATCCAGCTGACTTCACAGAAAACCCATTCTCTTCTCAATTCCACACACCTCCCCAACGCCCCCTGCGCCACACCCCCTAACATGCCAATCTGTGCATCCAGCAGTTCTGTCTCCGCCCCTCAGATTGAACTCACCATGTGAAACTTGAAGAAGTTTCTAGGTCCTGCCCTCCCCTGCGTTCTATTCCCCATGGTGGGCAAAGGGGTGGTTCACACTCACCAGGCTAGTCCCACAGCCTTCATGGGGTTCTTGCCCCTCTTTCTGGGAATGTATTCGAGCTCCGGAGACAGGGGTTCGGGCTCTTCCTTGCACTCGGGGGAGCTGTGGCTTTGCAGGGCCCGGGTCCGGCTCTGGGAAGCCTTCTCTCCTGAGAGAATCCCTGTGGATGAGGTTTGGAAGGTCAGGAGGAGCTGCGGAGGGAGGGTGCGATCAGAGGGGGGGGAGTGACTGCTGTCCGGCGTAACGAGCGCCAGGGAGAATCCACAGGGTAACAAGAAAATCGCCACTGAAGTGGCACCTTAGGAAGCCACCTCCACGTCACTGCGGGCTCATCCCCCCCCTGGTGCCAGGAGCGCGAGCTTCGGGGTTCTTCATCTCAGGCGACTGGTTGGGAAGGACTGCAGTGGGTCTGGCAGGCGACGTATGAAGGCAATCCGGGGACAGGTTTAAAACAACCACAGAACAGTTCGAACTGGAAGGGCGCTTAAAGGTAGCCGATTCCATCCCCTCGTTTTATAGCAGAAACTAGAGATGGAAGTCCCCCGCCCAAGGTCAAACTGCTAATTCCCCGGGGCTAGAACCCGAGCCTCCAGTAGCCCAGTGCTTCCCTCTGCACTGCGGTGAGTGTGAAACCCCTGGACGCGGGAGTCTAAACGGCTCCCTGGGGGGTGCCCTCTCGCAGCAAGGCCCCAGAAGTGTCCTGTGACCCGAAGGTAGGGGGACGGACCGGGTGACCTCTAGGGAGCATCTTCCAGCCCCCAGACTCTTAAGATACTGCAGAGGGTGTGGGCAAGAAGTACAGCCCTGACCTCTTGCTGCCGCCGAGGGGGGATGTGAATGAAAAGTAAGCTCCTGCAGTCCTGCCCTCCCCAGGGTCCCTCTCCTTACCCCGGAGGACGCGGGCATTTCTCGCCCCCCGGCCCTTCAGCGCCGTAGCAGCTACCACCGCCGCCATGTTCAAACCCCACCCCCCTTCACCGCGCTCCCCGCCGGGAATTGTAGTTTGCGTAAGGGGCCTCCCCCTCTCCTTCCGTCCTGCCTACAGATTAGCTACTACATCTCCCAGCAGCCCGCGGAGCAGGCCTGGAGAACTACTATTCCCAGGAGACGGCGGCGGCGCGCACGCTCGTCTGTTTCTCTCCTGTGAGGGGTGGAGTGAGGGTGGGCGGAGTGTAGGGGCTCCTCGCCACGCCTCGTGCTGCTCCCAACTCTGCCCTGTGATTGGTGAGTCAGGCAGTCAGTCTCCCTTACTATTGGCCGAATGGCCGTCCCTCTTCCTGCCGGAGAGTCGCCTACGCCTACTTCCTCCCGGGAGGAGGGGCTCGAGTTCCGTGTCGTCGCGGAAAGCTCACTCTGGGAGGCGTTTGGGCCCGGAGAAGTGGAACGGCTGCTTACGCCGCATGGAGTCCGAATCGGAAACGGGGGCTGCTGCTGACACCCCCCCACTGGAAACCCTAAGCTTCCATGGGGATGAAGAAATTATCGAGGTGGTAGAACTGGATCCCGGTCCGCCGGACCCGGGTGAGAACTGCTGCTCCTCGGGCCGTGGGACAGGAGGCGCTCACCCCTGGCCTTTGACCCCTGCTTCTCCCCCCTCGCCCCCCTCCCCCTCGCATCCCACCGGTCGTTCAGATCAACACCTCTTCTCTCACTCGCGCGCGCGTCCACACACACAGTTCTCCCTCAGGCCTTGCCCGGGTAGGGGTTCCCCCCGACGCCTCCCCGGGTCCTACCCCTCGCACACACCCTTCCCATCATCCCCTCGGCCCTCTCTGCCCACACGGGCTTTGGACAACCTCCCCTCTCCTCCTTCCTCCCAGACGCCCCCTCCACCCCACCGCACCTCGATTTAGCGACGCCCCAGCTGCAGACCCCACCACCCCCTCTTGCCCATGACCGACCCCCGCCCGCGTACGCCTCACACTGGACCCCGTCCTTCTCACTGCCTTCCAAGCCCGATCTTTTCAACTCTTCCCCAAAGCAGATGACCTGGCCCAGGAGATGGAAGATGTAGACTTTGAGGAAGAGGAGGAAGAAGAGGAGGGCAACGAGGAGGGCTGGGTTCTGGAGCCCCAGGAAGGGGTGGTCGGCAGCATGGAGGGCCCCGATGATAGTGAGGTCACCTTTGCACTGCACTCAGGTAGGCCTCTCAGGAAGTCAACCTTTCGGGCTTGGGGATTGGGACCCCAGGACTCTTCAGCCGTCCCAGCCATCCCCTGTCTAAATGCTGCCCAGCCTGGCCATAGCATGTGCAGAGCAGCCCTTCCACCAGGCACTGAGGCCTCTTTGAACTCCATCCAGTTGGACATTTGAGCATCAAGCACTGGTGTGTACAGCGTGATTTGGGGCATGTAGCTGTGGGAAAAGATGCTGGCCCTCACTAGGAGGAGGCATGTGGGGACTCGGATGAGACAGCCTGGGTTCAAATCCTATCCCTGCTGTTTACCAACTTAGGACCATCTTTACCATTCCATGTCATAGCTTTCTTTTAAAAAACTTTTATGAAAGTTAGAGGTAATTAAAATAAAATATGCCGTTAAGTCAGTTCCAACTTAACCAGCCAAAGGAGAGTAGCGCTCACAGTTTCTTAAGCTGAAATCCTCATGGGAGTAGACTACCAAGCCTTTTCTTTCAGGGAACGGCTGGTAGGTTTAAACCTTTTGGTGAGCATTAACCATTGTACCACCAGGGCTCCTTAGAAATGATCTCACTCAAACTCTCTGCGTTCAGGTCAATTCTGACTCACAGAGACCCTTTCGGGCAGGGTAGAACTGACACTGAGTTGCCGAGACGGTAGCTCCTTACGAGAGGAGAAAGGCCCATCTCCTCCAGAGGAGTTGGCTGGTGGTTTTGAACTGCTGATATTGTAGTTAGCAGCCCAACTTGTAACCACAACGCCACCAGGGACTCCTGCTGGAGATAACAGTACCTTTTAAAACACTTGGATATTGCTCATATATTCTTGGCAAGGAAACCATGTTGCCCTCTGTACCCTGTTGGGACCCAGCCTGGTGACTCCCCCTAGATCGAGAATAGTGCCCTGCACCTGTTGTTGCGGGATATGAAGGGGAGACAGGAGGAGCCTCGAGGTGGGGGGGTGGGGAGGGTGAAGGAGCTGCCCTGGAGGAGAATGTTCCCCACAGCCTGATCATGGGAATGCAGAAACATTTGCCTGCACCTTTCTCAGGAGGAAAGAGATGTTGCTTCTAGTGCTTCCTGGGGGGGGGCTGGGGGGGGTTCCTAGGGTAGTGAAGTTCTACAAGGACAGAGCCCTCGGTGGGTCCCCTGCCCACTTAACTCATGGACCATCTCTTGGGACAGCATCTGTGTTTTGTGTGAGCCTGGACCCCAAGACCAACACCTTGGCAGTGACAGGGGGCGAAGATGACAAAGCCTTCGTGTGGCGGCTTAGTGACGGGGAACTGCTCTTTGAGTGCGCAGGTGAGGTGTCCAGAGTAGGGGCCCAGGGGAGGTATGTCCCCTTCAGGGCGCCTTAGGAGACTGGCCTGCAGTGCGTCTGATAGCCGTTGATTGACACCGGGCTTGAGCTAGCGCTATGCTGGGCCCCAGGAGAATAACATGGTCTGTTACGGGCCCCAGGGAGGGAAGCAGTAGCTAATCAACATTAGTGAAGGCGTGACTGAGTGGAGGGAAGAATGTGGGCATTTCCGGCCCAGGGGCTGAGTGGCCAGAGGGATAAAACTGAAGAAGCCTGGGCCACCTTTGGAGGGTGGGGGGAGGGGGTAGCATTGTTTTTTCTGAGAAGACCCAAGGGTGTCAAATGGCATCTGATTATGTGGCCTATTCTGCAGTGTCCCACACCTCTATTTTGTCCCCCAGCTGGTCACCTGGTGGTGGTGGGGGGTTCTGCATCCTGGGTAGCCCAGGTGCTAGGCACCTGATGCTCTCTTGCTATCCACTTTCTCTTGCAGGTCATAAAGATTCTGTGACTTGTGCTGACTTCAGCCACGACTCCACCCTAGTGGCCACAGGAGACATGAGTGGCCTCTTGAAAGTGTGGCAGGTGGACACCAAGGAGGAAGTCTGGTCCTTTGAAGCCGGAGACCTGGAGGTGAGGCTGTCCAAATGGGACCCCGGGGGTCTGGTCCCACCTCTTATGGGCTCAGGCTGAGCTCATGGCCCCTAGGGCCAGCAGGGGTGTCCACAAGTTTCTTGGGGATATGCCTCTGCTGACTCAGGAAGGCTTGGATCAGTCTCATGAGGTAGTCTCCCAGCTGAGCTGGGCGGTCAGGCCTCCCTGTTGACCCCTCTCCTCTGCCCAGTGGATGGAGTGGCACCCACGTGCACCTGTCCTCCTGGCGGGCACAGCGGATGGCAACACCTGGATGTGGAAGGTCCCGAATGGAGACTGTAAGACCTTCCAGGGCCCCAACTGCCCATCCACCTGTGGCCGCGTTCTCCCTGATGGTGAGGCAGCTCCCTTGGTGCAGAGTGATGAGCCCAGAGTTCCCCACCTCCCTCCTGGGCCACTTGATCTCTGGAGCATCAGCCTCCTGGTCCCCAAGCAGACAGCTCCTCTCAGGGAGGTGGGGGTGGGCCTGGGGGGGTATCTCCTTTTTTGTGCTCCCCTGTCCTGCCGTTCTTGGGCATATCTGAGTGCATTGCCTTCCCCCATATTCCTCCGCCCCGGGCTTCTCTAGGGAAGAGGGCTGTGGTCGGCTACGAGGATGGCACCACCAGGATCTGGGACCTGAAGCAGGGGAGCCCCATCCATGTGTTAAAAGGTATGGGGCGAGGTGTGGGCAAGAGTGCTAACCCACCCCGGTGGGTTAGCTGAGAGAAGGAAGGCAGGAGGAAGCCTGACCTGCCCCTCTGCGCCATCCTAGGGACCGAGGGCCACCAGGGCCCCCTGACTTGTGTTGCCACCAACCCGGATGGCAGCCTGATCCTAACCGGCTCTGTGGACTGCCAGGCCAAGCTGGTCAGTGCCACCACCGGCAAGGTGAGCAGCCCCAGGCCCCGGCTCTGGAGCCCTTGGGCAGGCCCCTCCTCTCATCTCTTGTCCTTCTTCTCCAGCCTGTGCCTCTGTTCTCACAGGACCCATGTCCGGACCCTCTTCTCCCCTCTTCTCTTCCTTACAGGTGGTGGGTGTTTTCCGACCCGAGACTGTGGCCTCCCAGCCCAGTGTGGCAGAGGGAGAGGAGAGCGAGTCCAACTCCGTGGAGTCCTTGGGCTTCTGCAGTGTGTGAGTGGGAGAAGCGGGTGCCTGGAGGGATTCCTGGGCCGGGGTTACAAGTAAGGAGCAAGCACAGAGGGCTGGTAAGGCCTGGGTCTTCATGATGCCTTCTACTGCCCAGAATGCCTCTGGCTGCCGTGGGCTACCTGGACGGGACCTTGGCCATCTATGACCTGTCTACGCAGACCCTCAGGCACCAGTGCCAGCACCAGGTACAGGCACCCTGGAGCTGGAGCCCCGGTGGGGGGGAGTACCATCGCCCCACACCTGGCTCTGACTTGGTTCTTTTCCTGGCATTCGTCCCCGCCTGTGTTGCCCTGTGCAGTCGGGCATCGTGCAGCTGCTGTGGGAGGTGGGCACGGCTGTGGTCTATACGTGCAGCCTGGATGGTGTTGTGCGCCTGTGGGACGCCCGCACCGGCCGCCTGCTCACCGACTACCGGGGCCACACAGCTGAGATCTTGGACTTCGCGCTCAGCAAGTAAGCGTGATGAGGTCAAGACTTGGGCCTGGTCTGGGGACGGGTTGGAATGTAGCAGCGGAATGAAGAGGGGTCTTCGGGGCATGGGGTGTGGTGAAGAGAAAGTCTGAGGGACGTCTGGGCCCAAGTAGGGGAGGCAGGAGTGCTGGGAAGCCCTCTGCAGCCACCCCACCTTCGTCCCGAGGGGCCAGCTCCCTACCCTGCTTGGCGCTCGGTTCCTCCGGTGCTGGGCGCCAGCCTCGGGTATGCTTGCCTAGGGTGGACTTGGCTGGCATAGCGCTGGGTGCCAGCAAGTTGATCAGGGGAAGGATTTGGAGAGCCAAGGCCATTCTGGGTCCTCATGTAGCTGGGCTTGGGGGCTGAGCCCTCCACCCCTGCTGTGCTTTCTGCCCACAGAGACGCCTCCCTGGTGGTGACCACGTCAGGAGACCATAAAGCAAAAGTATTTTGTGTCCAGAGACCTGACCGCTAAAGGCTGTTGCCTCTGAATTTGCGGCTGGTGTTGA
>NW_022103899.1:44672085-44684840 GCF_000313985.2 Echinops telfairi | reverse complement strand
CCCCTCAGGCCTCCCTCCCCTCGCCCCTGCCCAGCCGCCCAGCCCTGCCACTTCCTTCCCAGGGGGCCCTGCCCCTTGACCTTTGTTCGCTGGTGTGAGCCATGGGGGTGCGTGCTTGTATGTGGGGAGTAGGCCTTTGGGGTTCCCTTCATTTCCCCTCCAAGTCGCTGGGTAGGGGAAAGAAGGAAGAGATACTAGTTACAGATTTTAAAAAATGTAAATAAAATATACTTCCCAGAGAAACGTCTGTGTGGATTTTGTGGTGGGGGACGGGCACATCAGATGAGAGACCCCAATGATCTGTTGGGTTTTAAGGCGCCTCTTTCTCTGCTATGTGTTCCCTTCCGCAACTCGCAGCCCGTCTGGTGCAGCACTCCCCCAGGACACAGCTTGTACTTTCCAGAGCTGTTCACGGCCTCCCCTTCTGAATGCAGGAGAACTGTCTACCGGCAGAGAGCTTTATTCAGCCAGGGTGGGGCCAAACACGGGGCAGCATCTCTGATCTGGGAGTGAGTGGGAGCATGAGAGAGGCGGGCTTGGGATGGGCCGACGCTTCCGGAAGCGGTCAACGAAGCTCTTGTCCTTCCCCTAGTTCAAGTCCAGGTCGATGCTGCTCTGGCTGCTGGTGTGGTAGGCAGTGCTGGGGTGGGAACAGTCCCTCGAGGCTCTTCCCCGCAGTCCCTGCAGCCACCTGCGGGCAGCTGCCCTCCAGGGGGCCGTGTAGCGCTGATCGCCCAGTCCCATGGCCACAGGCACAGCGGCCGCGCTGGCGCTGCCCAGTGAGATGAGGGACAACAGAGTTCCGGGTCCCAGCGGCGGGCGCTGCTCATAGGCCAAGACGGAGAGCAGCAGGGTGGCCACGTAGGGGCCCCAGCACAGCCCAAAGAGCAGCGTGGCACCCACCTGCGCCCTGGCCTGCCTCCAGGTGAGGGCCCGGGCCAGGGCGGAGGGCGCACAGCGGCACACGGCTCGCTCCAGCCGGCGGATGTCCCTCAGCTGTCGGTGGGCAGTGGCCAACACTCGGGCCGAGAGCAGGGCGGCAGCGCCCACGGCGGGCAGCAGGATCCCGTAGACCTCAAGGTAGAGGTAAGGGGCTGGGAAGATGGCCTGGGAGCTGCAGTTGGCCCCCGGGGCCCAGTGGTTCCACCCCATGGCAGGCAGGCTGGCGAAGAGCAGTGGGCCAGCCCAGGTGGGGAGCAGGGCCAGACGGGGGCACCCGCGGGGCCGGAGGGGCCACAGCACTGCCATGTAGCGCTCCCCGTGCACCAGCAGGAGGTTGGCGAGCAGGGAGAGGAAGGAGAAGTTGGGGGCCAGATGGAGGAGCACACAGGACCAGTACCCCCGGCGGCTCTGGCTCCACAGCCCTGGCAGGATGGGCAGTGCCAGCCCCGTGAGTAGCCCGGCCAGCAGCAGGCTCAGGAAGAAGCAACCGGCAGGGGGACTGCGCAGGCGGCGGTCCCAGGCGATGCCCAGGGCCAGGAGCAGGTTGGCAGTAACAATGAGGCTGGCCAGGGCCAGGGAGAGACCCAGAGTCCCCACGGGAATGGGGCTGGGCACCTCCCCGGTGCTGTTGGGTGTCATCTTGGACTTCGGGAGAGGGGAGGCCTGGAGCAGCGACCGGCATGCCTAGATAGAGCCAGAGTTGGGGGTGGGAGTGAAGCGGGGTGTAGGGGGCATGCACGGTCACTGTCCTCCCAGTGGGGACTGCCCAGTCACCCGGTTGTGTAGACCTATGGGCAGTGGCTCAGCTCCTGAGTGCTGGCATATGGATGGCTCAATTAATCGCCAGTTAAAATTTTATATAAAATACCCTATTTTTAGTTCTCTTGAAATAGCGACTTTAAAGGAAACGTGTACCCCTCCTCCCCCTCATGCCCAAACTCTAAGGCATTTTATCCTTTCCCTGCCTTGGCCAGCCCAGGCCTTGAAAGTAGCCAAAAGGGAGACTAGGAGCTGGTGGGCCAACATTCAAGTCTTGGGGCGGGGAGGGGCTGAGATGCCAAAGAACGCAGACATCCAGTCTGCAGAGACCCCTATGGTTAGGGGCACGGAAGTTAGGGACTCAGCTGTTCACATCACTGAGGAGGGAGGTGTGGGTGTCCCTAGTTGTGGGTCGGTCGGTCCCAGCTCAGTGGGCAGTCTTCAGGTAGGACTTCCAGCCCATAAACTTGACTCCTCTGCCCTTCCTGGGAGCTGGAGGAAGGTGAGGAGCTGGAGGTGGGGGTGGGGTGGCAGGGACAAGGAGATGCCAGCAGCTGGGAGAGGACACCCTCTCCCCACCCCCACCTCCAGCAGGGGGGGCTGTCTCTGAGTCAGAGGCGAGGGAGGAAGAGGTGGAGGAGGAGAAGGAGGAGGTGGGGTGGGCCTGGCCTCTCCGCATCTCTGATCCACTCCTGTTTCCCTCTGTGTCTCTCACCCTGTTCTCAGCCTCCCCCACTCCCAGGGTGCCATGGGGGCTAGGGGCAGGGTCCTGTGTCCTTTGGGTGCCCCAGCTTCTGTCAACAGGGCAACAGCTGCTGTTGCTAGGATTAATGTCAACAAGGAAAGGATCCTAGTAACTCTTCCGCCCCCCTCCCCCCAGCCCCTAGGGCAGGGTCCAGAGGGCCCATGGTCCCCCTGAGCTGAGGGAGGGGCCCCTTTCCGTCCTCAGCCCCACAGAGTGCCCAACCCCAGCCTCCGGCACCTAGTGTAGATTACTGCCCAGACACCCTAGGGGGGCAAAGTTCCTAGGACCCACCTTCAGGGGCATCTGTCTCAGCTGGGTCCTGTAACTCCTGCCCCTCCCTGCCTGCACCATCAAGTCTGCTAAACCCTAGGAGACTTCAGGGCTCTAACGCTAAACCCTCCCGTGGGGTGGGCCCCTCACCCCCACTGCCTCCGGAGCAGCAGGAAAGGCCAAGATCAGCCCCAGGTGTGACTTTCCAGGAGCTTGGGCTGGGTGGGAGAACTGTTCAGGTTCTGGGGCTGAGGTGCGGAGGCGTGCCCGAGAGGGAGGGGGATACTCACATGACTGGGGGGGCGGGGGAAGGGTGCCCAGGTGCTGCTTGCTTAGCCCGAGCTTCCCTCTGAGGAGCCGGAGTGGCTGCCGCCAGCCCTGCGGGGTTTCGGGCCAGAGTCCTGGGCTCGGCCTTGCCTGGCTCCCAGAGGGATGCTGGAGCTGAGGCCAGTGGGGCTCGGACAGGCCCTGCCTCTGGGGGTGGGACCTGGTACACTCTGGGCTGCAGCAGCGAAAGGCCTGCCCCCACGCCGGCCACCGGCCATCCCCTGTGACCTAGGTGGTGGCTCCCCTATATCACGGCACCCCAGTTTGGAACCCTCTTGCCTGCTACCATCCCGCTGATCTGAGAAATGCCCTGGAGTTTATGAATAATAATGATTGGGTTGGATCCTCCCCACTTCCAGTGAATATATTTACATTTTATGAGCCTTAACCCCTAGGAGTGGTCAGCCAGCTGTCTGCTAGCAACTCCAGTTCCAACATTCTGCCAAGGTTACAGGGTAGGATGGGTGTGAAGGTGGGAGTGCCCCTCTCCCATCCAGGATTCCCGGTGGCTGATCACTGATCACCCACCCAACAGGAGACCAACCAGGTGATCTGTTTCCATGGAGGACAGCAGAGAAACCTCGATGTAGATTACAGCCCAGACACCCTAGGGGGTCAGTTCCTCTTTGGCACATGAGGTCTCAGTCTCCCGCCCAGGGCCCCTAACTAGAAGCCCTCCCTATCACCCGACAGCCCTTGTTCATGTTCCAGCTATGTGACGTGCCCTGACCACCTTCCGGGCCCTCTGGGCGCGTCTCGTTGCTAGCAGTGTCCGACTGCCTTCGGTGTCTCAGCACACCATAGGCCGAGGCTGCCATGTCCAGACGTCCCCTCGCAGCTGGTCAGTGTTGTGATTTCTAAAGATACTGAGAGTGAAAGGCAATCCTAACAAGTGGGAAAACGCACTTGCATTTGACTCAGGTCAGAACTCATTGAAACGGAAGGAAGCCCGTTGTAAGTTGGGGACAACCTTTATGCGCCCAGCCTGCCTTCCTGCTTCTGGGGTGGGGGGTCCTCTGGCCACTATCCTCGACTCCAGTGCTGGGGTGGGAGGTACCAATGGCTCTTGGGAGTGGACCTCGCTTTTTCCCTCCTGGAAAATAGGAACCAGAAAGATCACTTCTCAAAAAAAAAAAAGAAAAAAGATCACTTCTCAGGGTGGTGGGGCGATCATGGATGACGTAGGTGGCCGCCTCGGCGCCAGTGCCTGACACCTCAAGAGTGCAGGGATGTGTGTCTCACCAATGCCTCCTCTTTCCTTCTCCTGCATGAGGATGACGCTTTGGGACCGGACAGGTGGGATTTGAATCCCGCTTAGAAGCCTGGCTGGGTTCCCGTTTGTGAGCTGTGGGCAAATGACAGAGTTTTCTTGCCTTTGTTTCCTCATCTGCAAAATGGGCTCATCCGTGGCCCAAGCAGTGAAAACATCCTGTTGGCCATCAGCAGGTTGGAGGTTCAAGTCTACCCAGAGGCACTGCAGCAGAAAGGCCTGGCCTCTGCTTCCGAAAGCGTCCCCGCCATTGAAAGCCCCAAGTGAACAGAGTTCTACCTGGTCGCTAGGAGCTGGGATTCACTTGACAGCAACAATGTTTGTTCTGCTTGGTATTTCAGTTTAGGTTTTTAAAATTTTTTCTTATTTTGCGCCCCCACCCCACCCCCCAGTTAGGGTTTTGTGGTGAGATTGAATGAGTTAAGGTGCTGTAAGGATTAGGATTGCCCTTGGTATTGGATGAACCCCAAACCAAATTCACTGCCATCGAGTCAATGCGGACTCATAATGACCCTTGCCTCTGGGGGTTTCCCAGACTGTAACTCTTCATGGGAGTTGAAAGAAAAAGCTTCATCTTCCCCTCCGAGCGGCTGGTGGTTTCAAACTGCTGACCTTGGGGTTAGCAGCCCAACACCACGAGAAGCACTCAACAAAAGGCAGTGATGATCATTCACATTGCGAGATGGACGGCCTTTTCCAGCAGGCCCCTTCCCTCTGGGCATGTGTGCCCTCTGAGAGAACTCTGAGGAGAAAGGCAGGGAGCCAGGGAACAGCATGGGGGAGGGATGCTTCCAATCCACAGGGAACTGGAGGGCAGGGCACACAGGTGATAGGAAGCCAAAAGCTATGGCACCCCCATCTCCACTTTGTATCTATCAGGCTTGCTGGCCTGGGGAGAGGGGAGGAGAGAAGCCAGCAACGAAGAGCTGACATGGGAGGAGACAGGCTGCTGACATGCGTGGAAGCTGGAGGCGAGCCCCTGGATGTCTTCACTGAGGAGCACACGCCAGAGGAGGAGGAAGGGGACTTCTGGGCTGGCTGGGGAGAGCTGGGCCTGAAGGGACTGAGGCATGAGACTAGCTCTGCTGTCCCTACAGTCGTCAGGAGGCCCCGGGAGACTGGAAAGAGGGACGCAGTCGGAGTAAACCCATCCTCCAGGGAGCGGGTGGGTGGGGCGGGCCCTGGCCACTCCAGGGACCCTTAGACCCACGCAATCTGGTCAGGCCGAAGTCAGAGGCTCTGGGAGAGTTCAGTTCGGGGTCTGGACAGAAGTGGGCGTGGGGTCCCGTGGAGTGTGGGCTGCTGGGAATAAACAGACTTCTTTCTGTTCCCAGCCCAGGGCCTCTCCCCCGCACGGTTTCAGGATGTCTGCCTTTCTTGTGGGCTGCTCTGTTTAAACACTGTGTGGGATGACACACGGCGTGGAGGGGGACAACCGAGACAGTGGAGCTGGGAAGCTTGCCCCTATCCCTCCTGCCCAGCCTCGCTCCTTCCAGGTCAGATAAGCCCCATTTCTCTCTGCTTCCCGACATGCCCGGGGACTGACTCATCCCCAGCCTTCCTCCTGTCATCTGTGGCCCGGGCTGCGGGACAGCAGTTTTCAGAGGCTATAGACTTGGCATGCAAGCCCCTTCAGCGCCCCCACCCCTTGGACCCCGAACTGGAGGCTCTGGCCTGTATCTAGGCACCCAATCAAGGCTCTGGCAAGGAAGCTTCTTTTACCTCCTCCATTCTCTTAAAAGGTGTGCCTAACATCAGGCACCGAGTGTGATAGGTGAGGGGTGGGTGTATCAATCCTGAAACAGAGGGGGTCTAGAGGGAAAGGGGCTTCCTGTGCCTGGTGGACCTCCTCATTGTCACTGCAGCAGCGCTTCACTTTCCAAAAGCAAGCAGACTAGCCTTCAGGGCTTCCAGGGATGGGGGAGCTCTGCGGCTAAGACTGGCCAGGATCCTGGCTTCAGGAAGAATAAACTCTGATCTATCCTGTTAGGTCTAAACAGCCAGTCTCCAGATCTGGGTGGGCTGGCTGGCTGGGTCACAAACACAAAACCAAACGCACTGCCCTGGAGTCAGTTTTGCCTCAGTGACCCCTATAGAGCAGAGTAGAACAGCCCCTGTGTTTCTGAGACTTTAATTCTTTGCAGGAGTAGAAAGTCTGTCTTTCTCCCCCAGAGTGGCTGGAAGTTTTTGAACTACTGACCTTGTGGTTAGCAGTTCAACAAATATGCAGGATGCCACCAGGGAGCCCTGGACATACGGCCATTTTTAGCCATCTAAAATGATAGGGGCCAGGCTGGATTGAACCCCCAAATCTTCACATTAAAGACCCAGGCTGGGTGTTAACTCTGTGGAGTCTGGAGCCTGATGGGGGGTGGGGGTGGGGTCGTTAGGCCATCCAACTTGCTCTCAGAGACAGAAGCTTGAGCCCCCCACAAGACATCTGACCCAGCAGCTAGGGCATTTCCTTCCCCTGGTTTTAAGGCCCCTGCCGTGACCCCATGTCACAGCCTCCCTTCCTACTGTAATATTTCTTCCTTTCCTTCCAAGCTCCTAGTTCTTAGCTGGCCCGCGGTTCACCATTTCCAGGCATGGAGATTCCCAACCCTGCTGCAGTAAGGCCGTGCTGGAGTATGACCTAAGGATGACCTGGAAGCCCCCAAGATTGACTAGTGACATGATGCTTGGCTTCGCTGGACTTGCTTGTCCTGTTACTACAAATCCCCTCGTAGAGGAAAAGCACTAAGGTTTATGAAGTGGTAACAAACGCCTGCCGCTATTCATAAGGCTTCCAACGCGTGTGAAGGGGAGATGGTCAGGTCCGCCTTGCTGGTTTGCAAACCTGTCCACTGTGGGTGACTCCACTGGCTTCTGAAATGTGGGTGGCTTCCAGCCTCCCAGGCACACACCAGCTACCTCTAGGGTGAACTGACACAGGAGTGGTGGGTGTCACTTTGAAGACTAACATGCACCTGACCCAAGCCCTGGTATTTTCCATTGCCTCATATGCATGTGAAAGTTGGATAGGGAGTAACTGATGCCTGTGAATTGTGGTCTTGGCAAAGAATACTGAATGCTGAGAATGAACACATCTGTCTTGGAAGTACCGCTAGAGTGCTTCTTAGAAGTGTGAAGGGCAAGACTTCATCCTATGTACTCTGGACATCAGATGAGAGAAGGGACCGGTCGCTGGAGAAGGGCATTGCGCTTGGTCAAATAGAGGGCCGGCAAAGAAGCTGAAGAGCCTTAAAGAGATGGATTGGTAGAGGCTGCAACAATGGGCTTGAAAACAGTCACAATCGTGAGGCCAGGCATACGGCCTATTATGGAGTGGAACTGCCCCATGGGGTTTTCACTCTGTTGCACACAGGACTGCTAGGAGTCAGAATCGATTGACTCGAAGGCCCCTAACGATGCCTTGATGTGATCAGCACTGTCCGCTCTTTCCCTTTTGTGAGGTAGACTGAACATTTGTTGTTACACAGTTACCAAGTGGCGGAAACTGGACTCAACCCAGGCTTGCCTCCCAGTTTGATGTCTCCACAGCCCCGAACCAAGGACAACCACACTTCTCATGAGGGACAGTCCCCCGGCTCAAACTACATCACTTGAACTCCCAGCTCACACTCAGTGTTCCTCACCCTCACCACCAAAAGGACCTCCTCCTGTTATCATCCTGTGGGTGCTGGTGGCCACCGGGCCTGTCTGCACACACGGGGAGGTGGGCCTCTCGGAGCAGATCCCCTTATGTGATGGGCATTCTGGAAACAAGTCGAGGAAGGAGTGTGTCTGGAGAGGAGCTTTCACTAGCATTGGTTTCACGTTTCTTTTAAATACTTCCTAAGGATTTACTACACTAACGAAAATGTGTTTTTCTCCTGTTTTCTAAGCTAGCTTGCTTTTGCTATCTACAGGTGTCGTGGCTCGGCATTGGACTATGGTCAGCAAGGTCAGTGGTTCGAAACCAAGACTTGGCTTTCTATTCCCGTAGAGCTAGTCTTGGAAACCCAGGGGTAGTCCTACCCTGTCCTGTGGGGTTGCTTGAGCAGGGAGTGGTTTTTAATAGTACTTTTCAAAAATCTGAATCTCACAGTTGGTTAGGGAGCACAATGGCATTCCAACTCACTGAGTTAGGGCCTGAAGTCAGCCAGAAAGCCAAATCTCCTACTGGTCCTCATCATTCTCAGAACAGCCACGGGGTGCAGAATGAAATTATTGTGCCGCCATCTTTTGAGATACCTAGTTCAGGCTTTCCTCCATGTGTCCAGAGCTCAGAAAGCCACAAGGTAGTGAGGTGGCTGGGGCAATGTCAGTCTTACTCAGTGCTAGCATTCCAAGGGCGGATGGACATGCAACTATCTTCAGGCTACTTTACCCCCGTAACAAACTCACTTTATATAAACTATACTTGTATTTACAGGTATTCCCACCTTGACTCAAAGGCCACACCACAGCCACCTTTGGAGAACTGCATGGAGACATTAAGGTGCAGTAAGAAAGCTGAGCTCCCTACAGCACCACTCAGATGAATGAAATGAAGGCCAGATGATGTCTGGACAGTGGATTTTGAACTCCTTGATTGTGAGACACCTCACAAAACCTGCAATTTTACAATCCAGTCAAGATGTGTGCATATAATTGAAACAATCCAAGAAATCAGCAATGGCCGTGGGAGAAAGAGGAGGCTCTCTGACCAAGTGCAGGTTTGGTCTCGGAAAGCCTTGACAGGTCTCCTGGGAGCGAGAACTGACCTGTGGGCAGCGAGTCTGGCGTTTCTGGTCGGCTCCTTACTAGGGATGACTACTTGATCGACTTAGTCTATCTGATCCCACTGTTAGAAACTGCTGGTGTCACATGAAGCTACTTGTCGGTCAAGTGCAGAAAATACACAGCACATGCATATAGCCCAGTGTGTCTAAACCTGGGGGAGTCTGAACAAGGAGGGGCGTGTCAAGGCCAAGGCCCTGGTTGTGGTCTTACACTATTATGCAACATGTCACCCCCAGGGAAAATGGGGGCTGGGGGTGACAGGCTGGTCCTATTATTTCTTTGGCATGTGAATTGTTAGCTATGAAGAGTGTAGAAAATACTGCAGCCAAGGAATTTCACAGTTCACCAAACGGGCCTCTGTCCGATTTGGAACCCACCGCCTCAGACAGATTAACTCAAAGGGCAAGCTTGCAAGAGGGCAGGGACCACCAGAGTGGCCCCCAGAAAACAGGAAGCTGCCCCCTGAGCTCTTCTGAAAAAGGGAAATCTGGCCGGTTAGTTTCACAACATGAAAAGCTCAGTGCCCACCAGGGTCCTGCAGAAGCTCACATGCCATTGGACACGTTAGGAAAGCCCAAACCCAAACCAAACTAAGCGGCATCGAGCTGATTTTGAGTCAGAGACCCTCTACCCTATGGGGCAGGAGAGCCACCCCTGTGCGTTTCCAAGATGATAGCTCTCTGTGGGAGAAGAAAGCCTCATCTTTCTCCTGAGCAGGGGCCGGTGGTTTCACACAACTGGACGGACCTTTTGGTTAGCAGACCAGCACGCAGCTCACTAAGCCACCAGGGCTCTGCTTCCTGAAGGAAGGAGCAGCTCGATCGCCTGGCACTGTCCAGCGAGCACCCGTCACACAGGATTCGTTGTCACCAGACTTAAGTGACAAGCAGTCTGTTAGCACATTCAAGTTTAACACCAGCGAGAGCTCAAGAGCGAGGCACTCTCCCACCAGGGGAGGCTGGGGCTCGAGCCCCGAGGGCTCCTAAACCCAGGGTTTCTAGCCCAGCTTGACCAGTTCAGGGGCAGAGCAGGCTGGACCCCTCCTCTCGTCTCTGTTCTCTTTTGGCCTCATCACCAGAAAACCACCAGATTCTCAAGAACGATAGAAAGATTTTCTTTATTAATGACCCCAAACCGTATTTCTTTAGATACAGGAGTTTTGAACTCAAATACTTAAAAGAGAAAACAAGTTAAGATTGCATTATCCTGCAACTCATTACCAGTAACATATTGCAAAGCGAAACAGCTTGGAAAAGAAGGGGAGGGAGGCGCCGAGGAGGGGGGGTGAAGGACGGAGATAAAGAAAAGGAATTAAGTTGATCAAGTGGAATTATTCTTTTGTTGTTGTTGTTTTGTTTTTAATTCTCGGGAAATATGGAGTCCTTGCAAGCACAGCTCGTTTCTGCAGATTATTTTCCAGATGTGTACAAAAAGGGAACCCAGAGAGACTCCCTCAAGGACCTGATGGTGCGAGACGGAGAAGCTGCGACGGTCCAGTAGTAGTGGTCCAGCTCCAGCCGTGCCCACCTCCTGGGCGAGCTAGCGGGATGAAAACGTCTTCCCCCTTCAAGAGGAGAGAACAGGGGTAAGGCTCGTTCCAGGCGGACATCTACACCCCCAGCCCCAGGACTGGGAACTCTTCCGGCAGATCATGTGGGGGTTCTAGGGCAGGCATGGGGCCACCAAGTCTCAGAATCGGGGTGGGGGGGGATACACACCTAAGTTAACACCCATTTCAGACTGGGCCCCAGCCAGGTCAGGATCCACCCACCCCGCTAGCCTTTGAAGCCCAGTGGAGAACAGAGGCTGACCGTCACCAGGGCAATGGGTGAATGACATAATGAATAAGACTAATGCCAGTGAGCGTACAAGTTTGCTAAAACGACAACTGTTCTGTCACACATACAGATCTGCCCCCCACCAAAAAAAAAATGTGGGGCCTAGGCAACTTCTAAATGGTCTGTGGCACCAGGCACATCAGGCTGGTCCACCCTGGGCTGGAAGGGCTGCCTGACTCCAGGCTCCTAATCAGAGGGTCTGTTCTACCCACTGCTTCTAGACAAGGGCAGCTCTGGGACCAAACTGCGGTCAAAGGACAGAGGCTGCAACTGGCACCCAAGGGTATTTGGTAAAGCAGCCTGGAAGATGGAACTGAGAACTACGGGAAATAAGAGCAAAACCACGGGCTCTCCATGGTTCCTGGCCCCAACGTCTCACCTACCCCCAAAGCCTTCTTTATGTATCCTCCCCCCACACAGAAAGCTCCCTCCTTTCACCAGGGCCAGGGGGTTGCAGACACTGGTCTCTGCCCACATGGCATCCTGGCCCCTCCTGCCTACAGCTAGCCACTTCCTGCCCGGCCTCCACTAGGTCGGTGTCTAGTGTTCTGAGTGGACACAGAAGCTTGCCCTGTTCGGGGCTGCTCGTTTCAAGGACTCGTCCTTTCTTAGGAGAGGGGTTAACCTGCTCCATTACAACCACTCTTACTTTGCAGCCCCACCAAGACCGCCTGCTGGCTGGGCCCCTGGGAGGGGGAGGAGCCCAGAGGAGGTGAGGCTGGCAAGCCTGTGACCCTCTACTTTGCTTTGGACCCGCTGGCCAGCCCACGCCATCCTTCTGCCACCACTGAATTGCCTGAAAGAGGCACAAAACTGGGCATCTCACCCCCGGGGTCACCACAGTGATGCCGGGCTCAAGCAGAGCCCCAGTGAAAGGCCAGCCGGGCACCTCCAGGGTGGAGAGAACAGTCCAGGGGGGCAGCAGGTGGGAGTCATGGCCAGGAAGCTGCAGGGGATAGGCAACAACCAGGATATGATCTCGCTGCAGCTGTACCAGAAGCAGAGGCTGCACTCAGAGGCTGACCCCTTTCTCAGGACCAGCAGGCAGAGGGCATGAGCAGAGAAAGGCCCTTGGTGCTTGTTTCCTAACGAAGGGGCAGGCTCTAAACCCTCTGTACAACAAGCCAAGTGTAAAAACGGTCCCTCGAGGGTGGCTGCCTGCTATCCAGGGCTCAGACAGGTGGCCCTTCCCTCATGCAGGTGGCAGCAGATGGCCTCCCACATCAGGGAAGAGGCTTGATGGACTCCCCTATCAACCGGCAGATGCACACCCACGACCGTCTCTCGAGGAGGAGGGCGGGCCCCCAGATCTGGCACAGAACGCAGCAACAACAGCTAGACCTTCGGTCACACTAGCCTCTCCTGATACAGCCGCACTGCTCGTCGGAGAGCAGACCAGGGAAAGAACGCTGGTGGTTTGGTACTATTTATTTAACAAAAGGCCCTTAAGCAAATGACTCAATTTCTCCAGGAAGACCCTGAGAAGGATGGGAGAGACCTCTGTGAGTGGCTCAGGCCCAGACAGAACTCTCTACCTTTTGTCCTCCTTTGCTCCTAGCTCACAAGCATGCGGAGACAAGGTCTCTGGCCTGGCCCACCCAGCAGTGGAACTCCCAATCCCATTCGTTCCTAGCTGCCTGGCCTCTAGCTACTGCCCAGAATGGGGAGGGCCAGGCCACCGGTGTGCTCAGGAGGAGGGCTGTGTGTGTCCTGCTGCAGCCCTGCCTTACTCACGTGATTGTTTTCATTTCCTTCTTCTCGGCATCTGGGCGCGCCCGGTTCAGCACCTTGAGGAAGTCCGATGTTTTCGCCCGCATGCGCGTGTGAATGTAGGCCT
>NW_022103899.1:44636483-44671685 GCF_000313985.2 Echinops telfairi | reverse complement strand
CACTTGATGTGGTAGTGCAAGTAGTCCCGGAACGTGTGGATCAGGTTGATGGTGTTGTCTCGGGCACTGGTGTTGGTGTGGCGAGGGAACAGCACTGGAGAGCAAGCAAGGGCACAGAGGAACTGTCAGGTGGGCTGGTACTCCCACAGGGGTGGGCAGTCAGCTTTAGGACAATGGGGCTCTGGGGGCACAGTGGGCTACAGGTTGGGTGGTGGTCTGAAACCACCAGCTGCTCCTCGGGAGAAGATGAGGCGTTCTATTCCCAGAAAGAGCTGCGGTCTTGGAAAGGCAGAGGGGGCAGTTCTGCCCTGTCCTATAAGGTCACTCTGAGTTGCAATTGAGTGGATGGTGCTGAGTTTGGGTTCTGGCGTAAGGACAGCCCACTGGTTCCCCTGCCCACAGGCATCGTGCAGGCTTCCTCCTCGTGATGAGGAAGGCAGAAGTGAGGTGATCTGATGGCGCAGAGGACCGGGGGAAGGGCTCATCCCGGGACTAGGTTCTGAGACATGACAAATCCATGCCAGATGGCATCCATCTAGCTCTGCTTCAGCAGCAAAGTCCCTGGCAAGGGCTATCGGGATGGACTGTGGAGAAAATCACTTCTCTTAAGGAAGCAGGATCAGGACCAGGCTTATTGTTTGATGAAGGCTGGTAGCACCTTGGAGACCAGAACCCCCAGTTCCTCTTTAACCCACCCTGTGACTCAAATTTCAGCTAGCCAGACAGGGTTATAAGACAACCACCACCAGAGAGACAGGCCTAAGGCCTTCCCGAGGACAACTGGACCACCGAGTGCCCAGGGCAGCTCAAGCTCAGAAGGCAGGAAGAGACAGGTAGGAGGAACGAGTGGAAATGGTAAACACAGGGAGGAAGCGGGATAGACTGCACGTAGGAACGGCAATCACTGCCACAAATCCAAGCGTGTATGAACTCGAATGCAAGACCACTTTTCTCGGCAAGCTTGCACCCACATCACTGCAATAGTGAGAGGGCTAGAGGGAGCAGGAGCTGCTCTGGCTGGGGGCTAGGAAAAGCCCGAAGATCGAGTGTCACCCCTTGGCCTGTAAGCAGGCCGACAGGCCCCGCCTACTCTTCTCCACCTACTTACCTCACTGGCCTAGCAACTCAGATGTTAATTTTTGGCCAAATCAAAGGAATGTCCCTGTGTCAATCCTCACTGGCCGGAAAAGACATGACCACCAGGAGGCTCACAGACTTTGTGACGTCCTGAGTGGACGAGGACCATGAGACCAAGTACCAGAGAGCAAGGCTGCCAATTCACCGAGGGCACGCCACCAATTCTAGGACACGCCTCGACTTTGGGGACAGGAACAACATATAGGGAAAAATAAGTATTTTAGAGATATTGAACCACCATAAATCAACTCACGGGACCACCAGTGAACAGTTCTGAGGTGAATGAACCAGGTGGCATCAGGTGCTGGGTGAAAGCAGCCAGCTCAGGCTGACATGATCGAAGGCAATGAAGACGTGTTGGTCTTCAGGGAAAAGAGGAGCAAGGTGGGAGCTCAGAATTAAAAACACGGACGACGACAGCGGGTTCATTATGGTGATCTGGCAAGAACCCCTAATTAGACACCAAAAATCACCCGCTTCTACCTCAGTGCTTAGGAAAAGATGAAGGGAAAAAACAGACGGACGGAAACAAAGGCTGCACTCCAACAGCACAGGGCTTGCCCTGTAGTCAGGACCCAGGGGACTCTGAAACGGCTGGGGCATCTTTCAGTATGAACCCAGTGGCGACACAGGTCACATACCAAAGGTGATGTAGCCAATGTTGTCGCCCACAGCGGCATCCGTGTCTTTCAGCTCCAGCGGCGGCTCCCTGTGGCTGAAGAGGACCTGTGGGGCCGTGTGGCTGGCTCTGCGGCCTTCTTTGAATTCCTGCCAGGATGAAGCGGAAAACAACCAGGACAGAATTAAGGTGTCAGATAAGAGAGAGGCAACTTATGCTATGGGGTGTGACCTTTGTAACCCCCTGGGTCAGCAGATAGCTCAAAGTACACCTCACTGAGCCCGAACCATTTCAAGGGCTGCCTGCTACGTATCAGCACATTTCAGATTCCAAAAAGGACAGGTGAAGAAATCTTTAGACTGCCGATCCCTTTTCTCTCACTTAGGATCAACAGAGGTGGTAACTTCCATCTGAAAATCCACTGTAGTGGAAATGGACCTCACATGGAAAGCACTTGGAGAAACGAGGAGTCAACTTAAATGACAGCTGGGGAAAAGATTACTGCTCCCTCTTGTGAGTTACTGTGACAAGAGGTTATTATGCTTTTCAGGAAATCTTTGTAATTTCAGGGTGAAGGGAAGCCAAGTTGTCAGAGGAAAGCAGCCTCTAACAACGGAAGGGTCCGTTTTAGCTTGGTCAAGGCTTCACAACATTGCTTGAAGTCTTCCCTACTTTGCATATAAAATAAAGCCTTACACCCACCCCCAGCCCGGGCATCTTGGTCTGCTACAACTCTCCAGGGATTCTGGTGCAGACCATGGGCCCCCATTCCCTGATGTGTGAGCTTGTGCTTCATGCTTACCAGGCACCCCCGCTTTTGTCCCACAAACACGCTAGCTCGGTGTGGAGTCACTGGCAGCGCAGAGCTCTGCTCCAAGGCGTAAAGGAACACCCTCCAAGGTTGATGCGAGCACCCAAATAAATACTGGACTACTCAGTCAGCATTAAGCCTGTTCTCCTCCACGGGAGAGCATCGTGAGAACTGTTAACAACTATACACTTAGTTCTTACAAAAGCTAACGAACAAAGCCCCCAATGATCTGATCCATTTTTCATTTCCACTCCTCAAGCTCCATGAATACTGAGCTTTCTCTTGGCTCGGCGTCTTCACACAAGTTGTTTCATTGAGGCATTTAGATCACATTACTATTTGGAATCATCAGAACTCTAGACCAAATGGAAGCCCTTCTTGGGGGCAGGAGCTATCAGAGCTAAAGAAGCCAAATTGCTGTAGTGATCAGAAAGAAGTTGAGATTGGGTGACCTGACGACCAGAAGCCTGATTTTCAATGCTGGCTCCTGGCTGGCTCTGGATCCGCCACTCTGCCTGTGAGCTACCTATCCCTCCATCAAACTATGGAGAAAGGTCTGAAGAGGTGTAAACTAACTCATTCCTCTGGGTCCTAATCTCCACACCACCTGTTCTTCCAAAGGCACATTCCTATGTAAAGAGAAAAGCAATGTTGCCTGTTGTTCTCTCAACCCAGATCACGGAACCAGAACTAGACTTTCCAGCAAGGCCAGTCAAACCAGATGATTCAGATTCATGGGTGGGTCTCTTCCCACATGATGGCAGAAGGATGGAGTCAAGAACTTCCCAAGGTCCCTTATATAACTGCTCTCTCTGGAATGTTCAATCGATGCTCAAATATTCTCTATTCTATGACACCATTTCTTATAGCTTGGGGGCAGCAGGTGGGTTTTCACGTCTTTTTTATACACCTCAACTGAGACACCCTTTGCAGGAAGGAGGAATATACAATCAACACTGAAACCAAGAAGGGCAACACTACGAAGTTCTAATGACTAGCCAGGCCCCTGCCTGTTTTACCAGATGGCCTCGCCTCCTAGGCTGGCAGGGTTTGGCTTTTAATGGCTGAAGAAACTAAATTACCCTAAGATGGGTTTGGCTAGCTCCCTTTGGGATACATTTTGTACCCGAGAGGAAAAACATCTGAAGAGGCAAGGAAGGAGACAGGATGATTCAAAATGGAAATTTCTACATAAGGGTTCCCTAGCTGCCTTTCTTAGGAAAAGAGCTTTCATTCTGCAAAGACATTAAGAAGTTTTCTAAATCTTACTGAGTTTTATTCTTCGGTCTTAGCAAATCAACAGTTTCTCCCCAAACATCGCCTCAGCTCCTTCTGAAAACACAACCTATGAAACACAAGTTTCTGGGCGGCACGTTGGTTTTCAGTGAACCTGAACCACCGCCTCTGCACTGCTATCATCTAACTGCCACACGACAGGGCAGTGGCCCACACCCGCGATGATAAATGATCACCCGTGTGCATTTCCCTGTGAACAGGGTCCAGTCAGTCAGATTCTCAAGGGGTTGGTGATTTAGAAGTTAAAAGTTCCTTAAGAACTTTTTTTTTGTTGGTGGGGGGAGGTGGGGAGGAGGTGGTGGTGGTGAGGAAAGTTTGAGGGAATTAGTCAGTCTAGTTTCCTCTGTTAATTTTGAAGTAAAAAAGGAGAAAGGGATAAAAAGACTAGTAGAAAAATGAAATTCTTCAGACAGAGATTTACTCTTTACCCTCAATTATGTATGCCTGGTATTAGTGAGAAAGAGGGAGGGGGAGCTAGGTAGCTTCCGCTCACAGGGCAAATGCGAATGCCGGGCGGAGCGCATTCACGGCATATACGCAGCAGACCTTTCATTCTTTTTCTAAGCGTCATTTAGAAAATGTACACAGAATACATTTTTGTAGTAAGATCACTAAGAAGAGAATCTGGTTAACCAGATCAATAACAAATGCACCATTACATTCACCAGCCTGCAGGTGACAGCTTGTACATAAAGCACACTGTGCAGCTCAAACTCCGTGCTGGAGTGTGTTCTGTATAGCCAAGCTCAAGCAACAAAAAGCACAAGGAATACCTGTTGTCTCCCATTTGGGCTGTCCATGTGGATTTGCCCAGCCTATGGCTGGCTAGTGTTTTCTTGAGTTTGTGAAGGCGCTAATTCCCCAATACATCTGAATTTAGTGCAACTTCTGAGCTACATGAATAGTGTGTGTGTTTACAAGCGGGGCGCTATCTGTAACCCTGGGATAGCTCATTAGCATGGCATCAGTTCTGTACATGGAAAAGCATACTTTTAAGCCAACCGGTCAGGAATATAGGAGACCCGGTGGCGTAGTGGTCACACCTTAGGCTGCTAACTGCAAGGCCAGCAGTTTGAAAGGGCCAGCTGCTCAGCAGGAGAAAGATGAATCTTTCTACTCATGTGAAGAGTTAGTCTTGGAAACCCACACGGGCAGTCCTACTCTGTCCTAGAGGGTCATCATGCGTCAGTCGACCTGCCAGACGAAAAGCCCAGGAGTCCCATTCTGATCAGGCCTGGGTGCCCATGCTGGCACAGGGAAGGGCACGGAAGGCCACAGCAAACAGACGGGTGGCCACACAGAACTCCACCCAGCATCATCTTTCTGTGCTAGGCACTCATTGCTCTTTTATCCTAGAAATGTGTCGCAGATAGCTCCAGGCCAAATCCCAGAGAGTTTTTCTGTAGCAAAATTAAGCAAAGTCTGTCCAGTGCTGTACGGTCATCCACAGGAAGTCACGCTCTGCCGAGTCTGCAGAGGATGTCAGGGCAGAAGGCTTCCAGAGCTCGGCCCTTTAGTTAGTGCTGGACCACACAGCCCAGGCTCTAGCTGGAGAGAGGTTCGTGTAAAAAGAGAGGGGCTTTGCTGTCTTTACTTTGAGGCCTGGAGTTTAAATTCAGATGCTGAAAAATACAAAATCTAAGGAACAAATTCCCGGTAAGTTCTCTGAGATAAGATCTGTTTCAAGTATAAATAAGTTGTCTCCTGAAACAAAATGGTACAGGACTGGTTAAAAAAAACCAAAAAAACCCTGCCAAATCTAAATATATACTTCATAGCTTTTAAAATTAGTCAGTCTGAATTTAGCCCAACTTCTGAGCTACTGCATTTAATGCCTGTCAGTTCTGCATAAAAACACACAGAATGTTTGTCTAGAGGCCGAGTCAGTGGACACAAGAGATGGAGCTCTTGTAAAAAACCTGTACTCTCAAACATTCACCTTGTAAAGTTCTAAATTTCCTGTACAGAGACACCAAACTGGAGTTTACGATTGATTCGCCCAAACAGAAAGACAGGAGAGATGGCTCAAATCGGGGTATCACTAGCCAGGTAGAAGACGGCACATGAGGGGCCCCGAAGTTTATGGAAACATCCCACCATCTTTTTACTCCATTTCCCCACACACTTTCTGCCGCCCCCTTAAAAAAGTACCCAACTAGATAAAGCACAAATGTCTTTCACTTTGTCTTGGCCAAAAATATCATGTCCCAGAATTCTCAAACCTCACCATCGTGCCAACGAACAGAATGGACAGGCCCGTTTCTTTCTGTGAGCATTTAAGCAGCGTGCTCCATCTTGAAAATGGAGCCATCTCAGAAGAAACCAGTCTGGACATCACTTGACCAATGAGCTCTCAGGGCCTGGAGCCAGCAACTGCCCGGCTGACAAGATGACGAACTACACGGGGCTGTAACGGCTGGGTTCAGTCGTAGCCAGAATCTAATTACAAAATGTTCTGCTAAATCCATTAGTGTTCTTATTAATAAACTTCCTGAGAGATGCATCCGAGGGTGACCTCTACCACTAACGAATCTTCTAGTCTCTTCATTCTGGAAAGATCTTAGGGCTAAATAAAGTCAAGAGGAGACCATGAAATCTGAGGGAAATGCAGCAGGTGAGACACTTGACAAGAGCTTTGGACCAAAGACACCTGGCAGGAAAGCTACTTAGTACGTAGACACATGAAGGGTCAGACGACAGAAAAGGCATACAATGAAAAACTACGCAGATTGAAGCTCTTCTTTGGCATCAAAATAAACTCAGAGTAGCTTGTTACATGACAGGTCTGACCAGGATTCTCATGTGCCGCACCAAGGTGGCCAGTCTGAAAACAGCCCTGAATCAGGAGAGCAACATGGGCTCTGGTAACTGAAAGAACAAACATCACTCTTATGGTGATGCCTGGGTGGAGGGACGGTGAAATCCCTGATGCTAATGATGAGTTTAAGGGGACAATGTCCCCCTGCCCCCCAACAAATCAGTAGTTTACTAATGGGTAACTTGCTTTAAGAAAGGATAAGAAAGGTGGGGTAGAAAGGGGGAACCAGTTACAAGGATCTACATACAACCTCCTCCCTGGGGGCCAGACAACAGAAAAGTGGGTGAAGGGAGACGCTGGACAGTGTAAGACATGAAAAAATAGTAATTTATAAATTATCAGGGGTTCATGAGGGAGGGAGAGCGGGAAGGGAGGGGAAAATGAGGAGCTGATACCAAGGGCTCAAGTAGAAAGCAAATGTTTTGAGGATGAGGGCAACAGATGTACAAATGTTATTGACACAATGGACGTATGTATGGATTGTGATGAGTTGTATGAGCCCCCAATAAAATGATTTTTTTTTTTAAAAGATGATGTTAATGAAGAAGCCTTCGGGGGCACAACATCCTCCTATGTTTGGGAGGCAAAAATTAACTTAAAAAAAAAAAGAAAAAAAGAAACGCTTCACAAATTTGCGTGTGGCCATGCGAATCTTCTCTGTATCGTTCCAATTTTAGTATATGTGCTGCCGAAGCGAGCACCAAAAATTAACCTTGTCTCTTCCCCAACTGCAGAAGACCAAGGCTCAACAGCAGAAACACTTGCCAACACCACAGACATCTCAGTGGGTTCTGCTGACACATTCTGCAGGAGAAGTTAAAGTTGAGCAAACTTTCCACGTGATGGGTACTTAAAACTGTGCTACTCAGTTAGTGGTAGACAAGAGCCTTCAATGGAAATTTTACATAGGATCCTGTACCAGGAAATGCAGCATCTTTACCCTGAATGCTAAGCACATCAAAGCAATGGCTGCTAAGCAGTGGAAGTGGTCCAGTCACGAGCAGAGGCCACGGTAACAGAGCTTTGGGATGCTCAAGGCCCTTTGCTTGCGGACTCCTCAGAGGGCCAAACAATGTGAACATCTGATTATGGCTGCTGAGCAAGTTTTAACAGAAAACGCCCAGGGAAGCTTCACCTGTCCTTCCCCTCACCTCATTCTCTTCGGTCAGACAAGGGCAATTTTGTGTGAGTTTTGGTGGGGAGTCGTTAGACTGTAGGACCTTACAGTTCTGATTTTGGCTCCTTCTGACTTCTTCATGTTTCCTAACCTCGGTGCTGCTGGCTGCAAGGGTGGCAATGCAAATGCACCAGCTGTTCTTAGGGAGAGAGATGAGGCTGATGGCTCCCATAAAGGTTTACAGCCTTGGAAACCCTTTAAGGGTCCCTGAGCTGAATTCAATGAAATGGGCAGTAATCGTCACCCTTTTATCTTCAGATAATGTTAAAAAGACAGCATCGGCAGGGTTACACCCCAGAGCCTGCAGTTCCTTAGGAACGGAGCAAATGGCTGGTATTCTCATTCACAAGTGTCCTGCCTTTGATGGCATTTATGATGTGAGAAAGTAAGTGTATGACTTTTATTTCTAACCTTTAATTCCATTTTTACATCAAGCCCCACTGTTCAATTCCTCCTCTGGTCTTGTCAAGTACGGAGAACCACGAAAACCTCCCAGTGGGTCTGTGGGAGCAGTTGAACAGCATGGTCAACTGAGAGCAGTTCGCTCTGCACTCGATGCTTATGGGGTTTCTGCACAAAGGTCCCAACACCATGCCATGCCCCACTCCCCCCACCAGAGCTCCTTTCCATACCTGCATAAACACCTTTCCAATGACTACATCGTCGTCGTCTTTAAACACTGTGCTGAAGACTACTGTGACTCTGTCTTTTTTGGATTCAACATACCTGAGGGGAACAAAACCCACCAGTCAGTCCAGAAGCAGCTTGGCTTGTTGCGAAGTAGCGGGCTAACGCCGCAAACCAGTGAAAGAAGGCATGGCAATGAGTAGGCACTTACGGCCAAGAAAAAGGCAGGACAGGTGCATGCCCTAAGAGGGGCAGGAGGTGGAACGACCCAAAGCGGACGCTGTGAACATGGAATCATGAGCTAGTGATCTCAGATCTCTGCTTCACATCTCTTAGGAGGCTTACAGTATGAAGATGACCTCTGGGTTACAACAACATGGCATCAATGACCACCTCTGGCTCCCAGTGGTCAACTCTTGAGAGGGCTCAGAATAGTGGAAAGTACTGGATCCTCGTCACCCTTTTGTCAAGTCTCTGTATCTAGAGCCTAAGAGAACTTGCCTAACCTTTTCTTCTTCCCAGCTTAAGTAGGACTCACACAATCCAGTTAGGGGTCTGACCTGGCCCCGCCCCCCATCATCCATCTGATGAGAGTCACCCCCCCACAGGCTCCAAGCCCAGCTCCTCTACTCACATGGTCTCATCGTCCCTGTAATGGATAACTGCCCGGTTCTCTCCTTCCTTGCCCTCTTCTTGGAATTGGAAATATTTCTCAAAGACAGAGGCAAAACAATTCCGTTTCAACATGCCAGCCTGATGTACAATGGAATCCTTGGAGGCAGGCAGATTTTCAAGGTCATATAGCAAAGAGACATTGTATCCTGGAAAGGAACAAAACAAAAGCAAAACAAAACCCTGCAGCGATACTTACAATCTCTACAAACAGAGATCGAATTAGCAAATGCTAAGGAAAACAAATAGGACTATCAGTTGAGGCTGGTGCAGGAGAGGGCAGGGATTTTTCTGTCGTCCACAGGGTTGCTAGGACCAGCAAGTGCTCTGCGGCACTGCACAGCCACCAGCAGAAATGTGAATCAATCAAAAAGATGACGGATTCAAACGGCAATGGAAGGAAGTCATAATCTGGGAAATTTGATTAGCAATCTAGTGTCCTCGAGATAGCTGGGAGGGGGAGATTTATGGGGGCTTCAAAAAGTTCCTGGAAAAATCTTTCAATGCCATTTCCCAACCCCCTCTGTGAAGCCCTTCCTGTCCAGTTGGAGGCTGCGATATTTCACGTGTCAAGCGCGGGCGTGGTCAGCAGTGGGAGCTTTCTGACAACAGGGCACAGGATGTCCCTAGGTTGTGAAGGTCCAACTTCTGATAGCTCCTACTTGCCCTTTGATGTTTTATCAATTTGTCCTCGCCTGGAAGGGCCAGTACCAATCCCTCCTCATAAGCACCTTCCCTTGCTGCTCGTGGGGCTTCAATTCACCAAAAAGGGTTGCTAAATACAGCCCCCTGCCCTTGCTCTGACTTCCTTACAAACATGACCTTGAAACACTCTTAGGAAGGGTTCTCGCTCATAACCTGGAGACTGTCTACCTCTTGACAGGCCATCAAAAACATGCCTGTGTGGCTAGAGGAGGCAGGGCTTAGAGGGGGTGTACGAGGGGGCTAAAAACTCCATCTTTTTCAACCCCATTTTCTCACTAACTTTTTGAAGGCCCTTCATACAGCTCCCCAATGGCTTTCATTTGTATATACTGTGATCAGATTAAACCTTAACACCTTACCATTGGTTCTCTTTGGACTCATTTAAAATTTGTTCTAGTTTTTATTTTCTCTTTTCTTTTCAATCGAGGCTCTTCTCTGTCTTATTTTGCTATTTTTTTGGGGGGGGGTAGGGTATGTTTTTCTGCATGAAATCCAGGGTAGGTCGGTTTACAGAGACAGTGGCTGGATTAACAGCACCTTAGGGTTATGGCAGGGGAGGCTGTGGCGCTAGCTATAAATAATGAGTACGAGAAAGAAGAAAATGTTCTAAAGTGGACTGTGGTCATGATTGCACAACTCTTTATAATCTGGTTCAACTACTGAATTGTGATATGTGAATCATAGTTTAATAAAACAGCTAAAATAAAAAAAATACTACAGGAAACAGACTTGTTTCTCAAATACAGTAGGACATGAAACTATGGTCCTGCCAACTCTGAGACTTTAGGGAATGGCCGCAATGCCATGACGGTGCCCTCCCTGTTAAAGGGGGTGGGTGAGGTGAGGGGCTGTCGGGAGAATTAAAAGGAAGTACGGTATTTCAAGTGCCTGAAACATAATGGGTAATCGATTCCGCAAACCTCTACGTGGTGTTCCTATGTTCATTTACCCCAGAGCATGCTGGAGGTCTGTGTTTTCTGTGGGAGCTATCTCTTGGAGGACATGAACTGTCTAACTCTATTCTAGATAGTACTTAGCACATTTTTGGCACTCCAATATTAAATAATACCAATCGCCACTCCATTTTGGGCACCTGAAAACCAGAGAAGCAAATAGACTACAACAAGATAAGATTAAACAGGAAATATTTAAGAGTTGAGGTCTGCTCTTTTAAAAAGCCAAGTAAAACAAACTGAATAAAACCACAGCAAAAGCCAGACTATAAACAAGGCTTAAGGACACGAGGAGGGCTTATGATCTATTGATAGACTTGGGGATCTGAGCTGTGACAAGCCTGCCCAAAGAGTTTCTACATCGTTCTTCTGTTCTAGATCTGATTCTGACATTAATAACAAAAATAAAATAATAATTTAAAAATCTCTGGTCCCTCTTAAAGCAGCCTGTGCTATTTGTCTGTGACACATTTGGTCGGTCAATATGGAAGATCTGTGTATTTTAGCGCTGGTGTGGACTGCTGTTAAAGCTTCCACTCAAGCACACTCTCCAAAGCAAGGTCGAGGGTATTTTTCTTCGTTAGACACTGTTTCCTGAGGAGTCTGGCCAGTGCATGCCCAGAGGCAGCATGCCAGACCGGCCTAGGGATCTGCTCTTGGAAGAACCTGCCAGTGACACCCTTACAAAGTTCAGCTCCGCTCTAACACGTCTGGAGTCAGCACGAGACAGAATCCATTTTCCAGCAATGACTTCTGTTGCTGGTGATTATAGAATCACAAAGATTCCCATTCTGGGGCCTGATGAAAGGCCTGAGATTTTGGGACCTACCACTTCACAGGGATAAAATATGCTTCCTTTTGCCCCCCACTTTTAAGGGCTTAACACTATATAGCATAGTTACTTTAGCTAAAGGGGGACCATGCCACCTTTCAACAGTCCTCTCCCCTCTTTAAATGTGCTGTGTAAAGAGGGGGCTGTATTGGCGGCTGGGACTGGGAATCAGTGTTTGTGCACACTTCTAAAAAGGCATTTTAACTAATTCTTTCTCACCCCCCTCCCCCCACGGCCCGGCTGAAAGACAGTTATTTGACCCTATCAAATAACTTAAAACTGGTAACATACCTGATTCTGGATTTACCAAGAAGCTTCCGTACACCCTCTTTAGTAACTAGAACACAGAAGAACAAATATGTTAACGCAAAGGCCCAACCCGCCTGTGTGCCTTCTACAGCATGGTATGTGCATCCTATTGTCCCCTAGGGTTTCTGTGGAGGGTGATTGTGGATTACTCTGAAGGGAGAAGAGTTCATCTGATTGTGACCAGGCAAGCCACTCCAAAAGGTTGGTGGAGGGCCTGCCTTCCTGTAACAAGGCTGCACTATTTTTTATTTATTTTAAAAAATCACTTTTATCATTATTGGGGTGGGGGCTCTTACAAACCTTGATAATCCATACCTCAATTGTATTAAGCACACCTGTACATATGTTGCCATCAACATTTTCAACTCAAGCCCTTCGTATCTATTATAGATTATTGTTCTATTATATATTATTGCTATTTCATGTCTTACACTGTCCGTTTATTGTCTCTCTTCACCCACATTTCTGTTATTTGTTCCCCTGGGGGGTGGGCTATATATTTAACCTTGTGATGGGGCTCCCGCCCCCCAAATCCTCCTAGCCTCCTATCATCTCTACTCCCACTACTGCTCCTGAGAGTTTTATCCATCCGGAATTCCAAGAGAGCGCTTATCTGTACCATGTGTGCACTCCAGTCTAGCTGGATTTGTAAGGTAGAACTGAGTCATGGTAGTGTGTGTGTGGGGGGAAGCATTCAGGACCTAGAGGAATGATGTGTGTTTCTTTGGTGCTATACTGCACCCTGGTTTATTGTCCCTTCCTTGCAACCTGTGTGTGTGTGTGTGTGTGTGTGTGTGATGTCCAATTGTGTACAGATGGCCTTGGGTCTCCACTCCAACGCCCCTCATTCAAATCGATATACTTGTTTGTCTTGGGTCTTCTGATACACGACACTTGGTCCCGTCAACACCTCAAGGGCTTCACCATCAAGCCTCGCCAACACCTGCTCTAGGTTCTCTAGTCTCCAAAAAGGAGGGCAGAGGGTGCTGCTCGGAAAGCACTGGGCTTCGAACTACAAGGTTGGTGGTTCAAACCCAGCAGCCACACGTGGGAGAGACAGGAGGCTGTCTGCTCCTGTCAAGCCTCACAGCCTTGGAAACCCTACACAAGGTCCCCCTGAGCGCCTTTGGTTTGTATTCACTACATCTCTGTTTTCAAGAGGGCAGGGGCTGTCAACTTGAGAGAACTCAAACAGACCATGCTATTCAGTTCGCCCTCGTATCTCACACACTGCAGAATTACTTCGCTCAGAACCAGCTTTTAAGGCAAAGACAACAGGTAACTCAATACTACACCCCAAACCCACTGCCATCTAACTGGTTTCATCGCAGATAGGGTTTCTGGGCTTGTAAATTCTTACAGGGAAGACTATGGTCTCATCTTTCTCCTGTGGAGTGGCTGGTGGGCTTGAACTGCCAGCTACGAATACAGTGTGATCCACTAAAGGTTGTGCATCCTTGATTACCGCCCACCCCCCTACCCCGCAACCGGTGCACTGTCCACTTGGCTATTCTACAGATTTTTGATGTAAATGACAAAAACTAGAGCACCCCCCCTTCCTCAAGCTTGTCTTTGCCGGGGTGAATGCTTCACAGGGCAGAATCTGTTCCTAGGCTGACAGGGTTCAAAAAACAAGCTACTTTTATTTGGATGAAATAGTTTGGACTTAACTGTTACATGGGAAGCATTAGCAGTGGGAAGGCAGCTATGTGGAAAGAAAACAAGGTTAAAAACAAAAGAAAGAAAACAAAGCTAGTGTTAAATAAAGCTAGCAACTCTTTCCTGCTCTGGAGCGTTGGCAGGTCTGAGGAGCAAAGCAGAGTCATGGCGCATCATCACCCTCATGGGTACCCGGAGGAGGAGAGGCCACGCCTGCTCTGGGGGCATCAAACTCCCACCCCAAATTCATGGTAGTTCATTTATGACAGACAAGCTGGCAAATTCAAAGTGAACCACTCCCCACCCCCCAAATCAACTTTCACTTAGTCCCATTCCACAGGCTTGTTTTCATTAGTCACAAGGCTGCCAGGAACATCTGAGTGAGACCCAGTGTCTCTTCTGATCTTAGTCTCGTGGGGGTGAGGGTAGGGTGTGTGCTGTGGAGTCAAATCCAACTCGTAGCAATCCTGTACGACAGAGCAGAATTGCTTCAAAGGGCTCTTCCTATGCGGTCATCCTCATGCCAAAAACCGCTGGTGGGTGCAAATCACCTACTTTTCGGTTAGCAGTCAGGCTCTCAACCACGAAGCCAGGAAGGCACCTTCCACTGAGTACTATTTCCTAAATGCCCCCCACACCCCTTTGACCACCTCCCTGGAGCTATGAAGGGACTCCGGGGAGCTGGACTGCTCATTGCAAGGCCGGGGGCTCAAACTCACTGGCTGCTCTGTGGACCAAGAGGAGGCTGACTGCGCCTACAGAAGTTTACGAAGTCTTAGAAACCCCATGTACAGATGCAATCAACCAGATGGGACGGAGTTTCCACAGCTGTGCAAAATTCTCAACCTGCAAAACCCGGGTAACCGAATGGACCTTACAGCAGGAACCCGATGATTCCACTCGTTTAAACAAATAAATGCAAAGGCTGAGTCTGTGCCGGGAAGTTCCTCTGCGGTGAGCACCCGCCGGCCCACTAGGAGGTACCTAGTCCGGAAGAGGAACTGAAGGGAGGGGCTCAAGGGCATGCAGAGAGGACCTTCAGGTATCCTACATACCACTTCTCTTAAAGAGTTTTTTGTGTAATAAAATATCCCACAAGAATGAAAACCCTTTCAATGACCAAATGTTTGGCTTTGAATTTTTTGTGGACACTAGGTGTTTTTCAGTAATGAAAGGCAGGTGAAGAGGGTGGGCATTAATGGGTTTTACTACAATGGTGTCCGGCACATATGCTCCAAGTGAACTCGGGGGTGGGGCCAGTGAGGTGAGGCCACTTTCTTCAGGTGCATGCAGCTATACAGTTCCCTGACAGGCGGAAGGGCCTACTACAACTGGGAGAGCAGCTTCCCAAGACACCTGAGAGGCTGAAATGCCGGCTCACAGGTCACAAATGACTCACCCTGCCTGCTGCCCAGAGCGATCATTCTGCTGGGGGCACTACTGGGGCTGGAGGATGGAAAGTCAAATGTGAGTCAAATGTGGAGAAAGCACAGTGCCTGAGGTTTCATTTAATTCCATGCTCACCAAGTGAACGCTCAGAAAGCTCACAGGCCCCGAGAGCCAAATTTATACCACAGCCAACTCCTTTGCTCCCCCCTGTTCTGTCACGAGTACTTTTAACCATGATTCACTTTGCAATTTGGGCTCTCTTGCCCACCATGACCCCAGGAGATGGTGGAGGCAACCTAGCCCTCACCAGCAGCCCCTTCCACAGTGCAGTGGAGCTCCCGGCTTTAAAGAGTGCCTGTGACCAAGCAACAGCTCCCCGCGGTGATCCCAGGCTGCTCAATGATTAACCGACGCAGGAAGCCATTGACTGTGTACTCTGCTTCAACGCCCGAGTGCCACCGACCCCACCCACTCGAGTGGGTGGCGTTGCTGCTGTGACCCTTGTAGCTACGAAAATAGCAATGTGCTCTACAGCTCCCATCTAAGAAAAGCCCAGGCTAGGAAGGGGAGGTAAGAAACGGAGTGCACAATTGCCTTTCCTTTCTAAGAGGAATTATTATCACACCTACAGTGTGTGTGTGTATGTGTGTGTGTGTGAGAGAGAGAGAGAGAGAGAGAGAGAGAGAGAGAGCGCGCGAGTGCAAAGAATGATTAGATCATTTTTTTGGCTGGTCAAATGTTTTAACAATTGTTTTCTGGAAGTTACTTCAGGGTGAATTGAAAAGCAGGGCCAGTGTCAGAGAGCCCTTTGCTTTATCTGGTCCAGAGAAGAGCCAGCTTTCATAGATAGGCGCATCCCTCATACACTTTGTCCAAGGGAGTGTTCTTCCTGAAGTCTTTTTTTACCCCCTCCAAATATTTTCTTTTAAAAATCATTTTATTGGGGCTCATACAATTCTTATCACAATCCATACATACATCAATTGTGTAAAGCACATTTGTACATTCACTGCCCTCATCATTCTCAAAACATTTGCTCTCCATTTAAGCCCCTGCCATCAGTTCATTCTCCCTCCTCCCTCCCTGCTCCCCACTCCCTCATGAACCCTTGATAATTTATAAATTATTATTTTGTCATGTCTTACACTGTCTGACGTCTCCCTTCACCCACTTTTCTGTTGTCTGGCCCCCAGGGAGGAGGTTATATGTAGATCCTTGTAACTGGTTCCCCCTTTTTACCCCGCCTTCCCTCCACCCTCCCGGTATCAACACTCTCACCACTGGTCCCGAAGGGATCATCTGTTCTGGATTCCCTGTGTTTCCAGTTCCTACCTGTACCAGTGTACATCCTCTGGTCTAGCCAGATTTGTAAGGTAGATTTTGGGATCATGACAGTGGGGTGGGTGTGGGTGGGGAGAAAGCATTTAGGAACTAGAGGAAAGGTGTATGTTTCATCATTGGTACACTACCCCCTGACTGGCTCGTCTCTTCCCAGAGACCCTTCTGTAAGGGGATGTCCAGTTCTCCTCCAAATATTTAAGAACCCTGATTTCAAATTCTTCTCTTGAACTTTTGTAGGGAGGACAATCAATTGCACTTTAAAGAGTTACCAAGGGTAGTCACTACCTGTGGCTCTTAGGATTCTGTGGTTAAAATATCAATGTTAGTTTAATGCCAGAGCACAGTGAGCCTCGGATAAGCCAGGTCTTTCATCACACACACACTTCTAATTTGAAAACGATTACTTTTACTCAGAAAGAAATGTGCCACAGAAAGAGCGCAGCATCCCTCAACAGATTCAGAGAACCCAGCTAGTTCAAATGAAGCTATTTGAAAACGGATTCAGGAACTGAGTCATACTTCCTGTTCTGAGACCCAACCACAATGGGCACACATTGGTGTAGAAGTGTTTTCTTTCTTCCATAAATGGCTTTCCCCAGAGCAACTATAGTTCAACAGGAACCAAACCTGCTACTTAAGCTATCAAAAGAAACCAGTGAACGAGGCATCAAGGGTTTCAGAGCGTCTGGCTAGCCTTCTTTCTCTTAAGACTGAGAAAGGCAGAAGAGGTCTTAAAGAGGTCACCTCTGAACATTAAATTAAAACTAAAAAATTTAAAGAGTAAGTTTGTGCCTTCACTTCACAAACGATACATCTGCCGTTAGGTGACTGAAATGGAAGAGAATCTCTTTTATTCTTACAATAGCTCTTTTTTTGTACCAATTGCAGACAAGTATTATCGGCTCCATTTCTGGAAGGCCAAGGCTGTTTTTCTACCACCTGCTGCCAGCTTGTTGTACTATGGTGGCTGGCATGCTGCTGCGATGCTGGAAGCTCTGTCACTGATAGTCCATGTATCAGAAGGGTTACCCATGGTAGACGGGTTTTAGTGGAGCTTACAGACTACGACAAAGGATCTGGTACTCTTGTTCTGAAAATAATAGATTGATTAGCTGCTGAAAACCTTATGAAAGCAGGGGAACACTGTCAGAAATACTGCTGTCAGATGAGCTGCCTCCTCAAAGCAGAGGCGACTTAAGGGGGATGCTTGAAGAGCTGAGATGGACTGGTACTGCACATTTGCACCTGACAATCACATCGACTGGGAAGCACACACTGAAAAGGAACCAGCATCATCGCATCAGTAAGAGAGCATCTTAAGATGGATGTTGTGGTACAAGGCTGTAGTGATAGGCTAACATCCTACCTCAAGGAGTCCCAGTGGTATTGTGGGTAAGAATTGGGCTGCTAACTGCATAGGCAGTGCTTCAAACCACCAGTCATTTCAGAGGAGAAAGAGGATGGGCCTCTGTGCCAGCTCCTGCAGAGGGGCAATCTCAGAAACCCTATGTAGGGTCAATGTGAGTCAGACTTCACTTGATGGCGGTGGATTTTCTTTTTTGAGCAAAGGAAGACTGGTTAATACAACCACACAAGGGGATTTAAAAATGTTCATGGGAAAATGCAATTAAAAGTTAATGGAACTTGTCCACAAACTCAAAGCCAAAGATGAAGTGAAGATTTTATCAACTTCTTTAGTCTGAAATGGATCAAACATGCAATCGAGATGCACTGATAATTCTCGACAATTGAAACATGCACGGGTGGAAACAAGGAAGAATGATTAGTAACTTAAAAACATGGCTGTGGCACCAGCAACGATGCCAGTGACTGCGTGACACAAGGTTGCAAGACCAATCACTTTATTCACTGGAAGTATCTTTTCCAACATAAACAATGACTACACATGTGGACTTCACCAGATGAAGTATGCAGAGCTCAAAATAAACTACACCTGTGAAAAGAGATCATGGAGAAATCTCCATACCACCAGTCAGAATTAAGGCCAGGGGCCAACTGAGGAAAACCTTCAGTTGTTCATTTGCAAGTTCAAGTTGGAGCTGAAGAAAACTACAAGTCCACAAGAGCCAAAACAAGACCTTGGGTATATTCCACCTGAATTCAGAGACCATCTTAAGAACACTAATGACCAAAAGATCAAGTTGAGTTGTGGGATGCTGCCAAAAACATCACACAGGAAGAAAGCAAAAGATCATTAAAAGGACAGGAAAGAAGATCAAAATGGATTTAAGAGGCGGCTCTGGATGGAAAAAATGGTGGAGAGAGCTGAACAGAAGCTGTGTACGTGTGGCTCACGGACACAAGGGATTACACTGAATGGTGCAGAGACCTGGAGTTAGGAAACTCAAAGCAAAGAATCTTCTCAGCTTTTCTCAGCTGATCGATCTGAAGGAAAAGCCAACCCTCGGGTTTGAAGGACTTGAGCGACAAAGGACTGAGGCCACAAAGGCATCAAAAGACAGTGGAAGGAATACACAGTCACCATACCTAAAAGGACTGGCTGACACTCCACCACCTCAGGAGGTAGTACATGATCAGGAGTCGAAAGAAGGCTAGGCTGCACTGAAGGCATTGGCAAAATAAAAAACAAGGCTCCCGGAACTGATGGAATTCCAATTGCAATGTTTCAAGAAAAAGGTAAGGCATGAAGTGCTCACTTGTCTATGACCAAAAAACAACGTAGAGACAGCTACACGGCCAACCAACTGGAAGAGCTCGACACACTGGCCCAATACAAAGAGAGGTGACCCAACAAAGTGTGGGATTTATTAAATAATATCACACAAATAAAGTTCTGTTGAAGATAATTCAACAATAGTTACACCAGTATATCGACGGCAAAATGCCAGAAATTCAAGCCAGATTCTAAAGTGGATGTGGAGCAAGAACCGGCACTGCTAACATCATATGGATGTTTGCTGGAAGCAGAAAATAACAAAAACACATTTATGATCTCCTTGTGTTTTAGTGAGTCTAAGACAAATGACTATGGATTATAACAAATGATGGGGAACATTTCAAAGAATGGGAGTTCCAGAATATTTAACCATACCCACGCTGAACCTGTACGCAGACCATAAAGTAGTCATCTGAACAGAACGAGGGGCTACTGTGTGGTTGAACATGTAGAACAGTGTTGGCCAAATACTTGACAGACCACTGACAGCCAGAAGAATGAAGAGATCTGTCTTGGAAGAAACATAACCAGAATGCTCCTTCAATGTGAGGATGGCAAGACATGGCCTCACGTATTCCAGTCCTTGGAGGACATCATGCTTAGTGAAGTAGAGGGTCAGGAAGAACCTCAATGAGATGGACTGATAGAGTAGCTGCAATAATAGCCTCAAATAGACACTTGTCAGGAAGGTGCCGGACCGGGCGGAATTTCATTCTGTTGGACACAGGAGTTGTCACAAGTCAAAACGGACTAGTTGGTAAGAACAACAATGGGTTGTTTATAAGTTTCCTTGTTTTAGAAAACCCTGGCGTGAATATAATTTTTTAAAACTCAAAGGTTAAAAAAAAAGGAAAAAAAAAAAGGCAAAGGTATCAGCCTTCAAGATTTCGATACAATTATCATACCTGGAGAACACACCTTTATTTTTCCAGAGTGAAAAACAGGCCAAGAGCCAAAACCGTATCTGCGAAATGCCCTTTCTGGCATTAAAGGGAATGGAGACAGGCGTCTCTGGCTAGAGGGGCAGGCCACCAGACGCCAGCGCCCCCGCCAGATTCTGCACCATGGCTCTCCTCTGAATGCAAGTTCCCAATAAAAGGAGAGGGGGAATCAGTGTCTGAAGGAAAACGAGGGGGAACTTACCTCATCAGCACCATGTGCCTGAAGTTCCTTGTAGAATTTCAAGGAAATACTGACCATCACTTTTGTTTTGTCTCCATTAGGATTTGAAATATGATAGAGGACCCCATCGAAATCTGCGAACAAAACAAGCGAGACTGCTCAACCTAGGACTGGAGCGTAACATCTAAGCCCACCCCCACGCTGCAGGCCACAAGGAAGGAGTCCTTCTTGTACAAAAGCATCTAAGGAGAACGGTGTGGATTTTGAATCTCTTGGGTGCTCTTTTCTGAAACCAGAAAGCTATTTTTACCGTGGCCCAAAGAAGACCTTTTTGACAGCTTATTATTGGGGGGGGGATCAACAACAACAAACAAGAGCAACAACTTTAATCGTGATACAAATCAAACATGCACACACACTGAGGCAGAAAGAACAACAAAACCATATGCCCATCAGGCAGCTTCAACAATGATCAACAAGCGGCCAATTCTGTTTCATTTGGATGAATTCCTCTCCTCTTCATAATTTGTACAATTTCCTCCATGAGCACCTCGGACTGTATCACAAGAGGATAAAGACCAGAAGGGGGTTTGTTTTCAGGATCCCAACAAGGTCCACACATTGTATTTGGTTCTCTGTCAAAGTCTCCCAGTCGATAGGCCTCCCCTCTCACTGCTTCCATCTTCCCGCAGAGGACTTCACCTGTGCACCGTCTAGAACTAGGCCCTGAGCCCCACTGCTGTAGGGAGCGGGTATGAGTGTCACAGTCAGAGAGCTAGCCCTCCTGATTAGCAGGGAAAGGGAAGAGAGTCAGTGCCTGGTCTCCAAGTCACAGCACTTCAAAACTGTAGCCTTCCAAAATCCACTAGTCTAACTCCCTCATTTGACAGGGGTGGCTGTTTAACTCCTCAAAGGTCACACAGCAAGTAAGTACCGTACATACTTGAGTATAAGCCGAGTTTTCCAGCACAGTTTAAATGCAGTTTTTGTGGTAATATTAGGTGCCTCGGCTGATATTCGGGTAGGCTTATACTCGAGTATATATGGTACATATCACATCTAACTCTTTACAAGAAACCCAAAATGGAGACAATGCTCTCTGATATCTAGCATTCTCATGTCTCTTCACGGCCCTATGGTCAGGCAAAAAAACTCTACCGCAGTATTTAGTTAGTAACTTAGCATTTCCAAATCACAAACTTTACTTTGGATTGAAAAAGACCAGCAGGTAATTAACTCCACATAGTTCTCTTAACTCCAGCACCGGTCACGAATAAACGGAATCCATGATGCTATCAGCTGGGACAGGCACCTCAACAAGGCAAGCCAGTGATGGTGCCCCATCGCCCACACTTATTTGAGGAACAATTATCTTGTCTATTTTTAAGGACCATGACTTCTCTTAACGGGGTTGAGATAAAGGCACTTACCTGCAAAGGTTACTTCTACGGCTTCTGGTTTGTTTCTGCAAAACAAAACAAAGTCGCTCAGTTCAGTTCGCTTTACTGCTGAAGGCATTCAAGGGCACTTGGAATGTTCCCGAGGTTAACTTAGGATCAGCCCATGATGTCTAAACTGGAAGCTGATTAGCTTATTGCCGACTCAAACACACAATTCATTTTCCTAGGCTCCTGCACCCGTGGGCTCGCTGAAAGAGAAGTCGGGAAAAGAAGCAAGCAGGACCTGGTAGTGGTTTTGTCTGTTGGCTGCTACTCCAATCTCTTGCCAGCAATGGAGAGCACACCTCCACCTGGAATTCCCTGTGAACACACCATACTTAGGGTTTATGTATGTGAACCATCAAATGCCATCTTCTGGTCAGCACCTCCCCCCGAGGGTAGTGGTGCCAGGGGATAACATAGAGCAGGAAAGCTGTTAAGAAAAATGTAAAATGAATTTAATTTTCTTAGCAGTAAAAGGATGAGTTCCGGACATAAGACATGGCAGCAAGCCCTACTTCCAAGTTTTGGACAATCTGCCCAACCTCTAAGGCCCCTGCACATCACTCAAGTTCCCTTCACACCACTCTCCTTCCAGAAGGCCCTGGGCTGGCTCTGGTCCAGTTGGGGGTTGCTTTGTTTAACTCCAGCTCTGTGCTTGCGTGGAAAGTGGGGCATAGAACAACACCGAGGAGAATAGCCAAGACATGCTTTCCTTTCCCACCATACCTTTTTAATGAGGGTCATGTTTTGGAGAAAATGAACACCCTTCCACCTTTGTTTTCTCGTGTCTGCATCTATGAGATGGGAGGATACAACCCTCCCTGCTACCTCACAGAACTGCTGAAGATAAAACAAGAAAACAGGCCGGAGAGGACAATATCCTGGAAGGCAATGGGCGCCTAATCCTTTCAGTGTAACTCCCAGCTTAGCTGGTACTTGAACTTCCATTAAATGATGCGAAGTGAAGACCTAGAGGCCATAGCACACATCCTAGCATACACAACAACAGCCACATGCATAGCACACATCCTAGCATACACAACAACAGCCACATGCCTCTGCCGCCTTCTCAAACCCAATGGCAGGACACAGAGGCACTCTAGCTACCGACAAGCGGCCCGATGCCACTTGGTTTTATGGCAGACACGATACACGTGCATTCACATTTATTCTTGCCCAACCTGCTTCCGTCCTCACAATCAAGAACACATTTTGACACTGTCTCTGGTCCCACAGCTGTAAAACCCACCAAGGCTGAGTGCCCTCCAGGGTTACTGGGAAGTAACGGAATACATGCACGGCTTATGGCTCTTAAAACAGCTGATGCAGAGGCTAAATATTACTCAAGGAAGCTGGCTTCTATTAAGCATATGTTAGTCCTACTAAACAATCTATCTAGGTGACTCACACATACAGTTCCAGGCCACTTCTTCGAAGCTATCCAGCTGTGACTTAGGTAAAGTGTTTTGAGTGTCTCTAAGAATGGAAGCAATAAGTGGGTTTATGGGGAGGCAGTGAGTGCAGAATACACTGGGCAGACGTAATGGAAAAGTCAAATTGCAAAGCGGCTATCAAAGGTGTAAATATTGGTTTCTCCCCATCTGGAGGAAAGAAGTAGGATGAAAATCACAAGCCACATGGAACAATTAGTCCAATGGACGGACAGGCCAGGAAAACATCAGTCTCCACAACTCTGAGGTCAGAACTCGATGGTGCCACTACTGACTGTCCTGAAAACGATCCCACGAGAAGGTCCTGGGCAGTGTAGGAGAAAAATGTGGCACAGACTCACGATCATAAAAGAGACCTAGGTCATTGGGACCTCAACAGTATGGCTTGGAGTCATCCTTCCCGCCTGGAAGGGGGCTCATTCCAGTCAGTGTTAGAATAATCTACCCTCTGCCATCCAAAGGGCAGCACTGCCCCAAGGACAGAGGGTTTGGGGAGAGGAAACACTGGGAGGAAGTGGGATAAGTGATGGTCCACCGAGGTGGTTAAAATGGATGAATTCATACAGAATGTGCATAAACTGTTATATGAAAAACAAGTGATCTGTTCTGTAAATTTTCAGTTAAAAAAGAGAACAAAATTAAATTGTTTCGAAGCTGTCATTTCCAAACTGTGGGCAGGAATGGTTACAAACCATTCCTCACCTCTAGAGTCCAACTAGCGAGAAGAAGCCAACACACCCATCTGTGGCCCATCTGAGAGAACAGGAGGGAGCACTGAAATATATTTTCCTGGGGAAGTCTGGCTGAGCGAAGAGTCAGGGCAGAGGCTTAAAAAGACTCTACCCCACAGCTTAGTATGTAGTTACTTAGTATGTCATGTGAACTGCAGCAATGCAAGGGCTGAAGCCCCTCCCCGTCCCACTTCATCACCAGATCTGAGAGAAAGAAACTACACATAACCTTAGGCCTGGAACCTAAGCTGCAAGCATGCCTTGAGTCCTTGAATGTGGCATTTCTCTAGGCTCAAGTTCCCGGAGTACAGCTTCCCAGTGGGAGAAGTCTCAGAGATCAATACTAAGTGGCCCGCTACCTTTGGAATATTTGTCCAATACCTAGCATTAATATTTTAGTTTACTATTTATGGCTACACCGTAGGCTGGCGATGGGGGAGAAAACTGCTGAGGAGCGTATTCGGCCGAAGAAGCAACTTCAGGAGTTCCCTGGGAATTCGAGGTCCAGGAACTCTGTGCCTCGACAAGGAGTCCTGGGCACTAAGCTACCGAGCCTGCAATCTTCCATCAGATCGCCTCTCAACGCCAAGATCAAGTGTTTGCTAGGGACTTCAGTGATTTAAAATCACACGGAGGGGAGTTAAGACTGGTCTGGTAGGAAGTGTACCACTGAGATCCAAAAGATCCGAGGTTAAGTTATTTAGCGTTCTACCATCAGCTAACGCTGCAGATGCTGGGGTGACTTTAGTCGCAGGGAAAAACAAAGCAAAACAACAACAAGAAACAAGTTTCTCAAACTTTAGAGTTGGCTGTTCAACTATTACTCAAACGTCCCCGGGCTTCCAGTTCCTCTTCTGCGAAACGGAGTGTAAAACTCCTACTGCGCAAGGTTGTTGGGAAGACGAAGTAAGATGGGAGGGAACCCCAAAAAGCTTGTAGAAAATGGCGTGAAATGAACTTTCCCCACAGACTTTCTGAAGCCCCCTTGCATATGTAGTTTCCGAACCAGCGTTTTTCAAGTAAGTTACATATAGCTGAGATCATACCATTAGCCTTTAGGGCAGCAGTATGACTAATCGCAATGTGTCACACAAATGTCACCATGTTCTGCGAGTGCCTCATCACGACGGTGGTCAGGGATGACCAGCCCAGCACTCCCAGGACAGAGTAAACCAGCCCAGCCCACTGCCCCAGGGGCCATTCTGACTCTGGGACTCTATGCAGGGTTCCCGAGACTCTGTCTTCATGGGAGCAGACCACCTCACCTTTCTCCAGAGAGCAGCTAGAAGCCCCGCGGCTAATCCATAGCACTCCTGGGGCTCCTTTCACTTATAGTCACCTCTCATAAATAAGGAACCTTGGGGGTGCAAGAGTTAAGTGATGAACCTTGAACCACAAGTTGGAACTTAACTGTGGTTCAGACCCACCTGGGGATCTATCTGCTCCTTCAAAAAACGACAGCCCAGCCCAGGCAGTCCTCCTGTGTCACATGGGGTGGGTCTTTGTGAGTCAGAGTGGACTTGAGGCACCTACTAAGCCAATAAAGGTTTACTCCCTCCTCAAGCGCCAAGGAACACTAATTTTCTAATTCTTGACTGGGAGCTACTACACACTGAGACAAAATAAAGCCACTGTAAAGTGTGCTGCACAGGGCCTGGTTCACAGAAGTTGATGAATAAAGTTGTTTTGCTCCTTCGAGATGGAGCTGGAGGCGGCCACACTTTGAATCCGTGGCTGGGAGACGTCTGGGTCTGTGGTAACTGCCAGAAGCAGGGGCTGGGTTAGTAGTCCAAGGAGGAACAGAAGTCCCTAGTAGTTGCCAGACTGCTGTATTGTCCAGGCCAAGAGAATGGGTGGCTTCTAAGGAGTTATGGCCTGAACAGATAGATACTAAAATACACTGATGTCTTAGGCCTTCAGATGTATTTAGTTCATTCAGAGGGGTTTCAAGAACTAGTCTTAAAATCTTGGAGAAAAAAATGACCTTCTGCCCTTCACTTCTGAGGAAGCTTCTGGAAGGTCATTTAACAGTCAATACTGAGGGGCCTGACAACTGTGCTACTATGCATCTTTTCTCATTATAGGCTTCAGAGTCTTTACTCCCGAATGCATCCTAGGATTCAATTCCCTGTTTTGGTTATTCCACCCATGAGTGAGACTAGAGAAATTATTGAATTCTTCTCACTATACAAATTTCAGATCAATTTCCTTGAGATCCTTTTTACAAGGCCCCCATCACCCTTCCTGAGCAATGTATACCAAAAGGACCTCCATCGATGTAACTGGTAGTCCACTCTCTTCTAAGCTGCATCTCAAAATATGGAGGCCAAGGAGAATGAGAAGCTGATTCACACAACGCCAGAAAAGCGACAAGCTCTAAAGAAACCGAGACCCAGTCTCACTCCTTCAGGAAGACAGGTGCCGAGCTGCTCACACACACACACACACAGCGCCCATGAAGACAACGGCAGTGACAGGCCCTGCCCTGAAGGAGCTGGCGGTCATCTCGGCGATAGCATCGTCCTCCCTGGGTCATAGCAAGGCCAAAGGACAGGCAGCAGTGTGAAACCCTACGGATCCCTAAAAAGATCAACCAGATCTCAGTAAGACGGCCACTCACTTCTAAACACTGGAGGAGAAAATGTCCTCATTTCAAATCACTTCCAACCAGATTCTCTCTGAGGACATGCGCAGTATTTTTGGGAATGAGAACAGGGTATCAGCAAGATTTAATTTATTCCTTGCTCAAATTTCTCCTCCCACAGTCCTCGCCCACCCCAACTGGCACTGCTGGCTTACTGAGCTTCACTCCCCCTCACTGAGCCTCAGCTCCCCACAATCTGCACGGGGGTGGGGGTGGCAAGGATCCGGCATGCACTTCAAATCAACAGTAATTTTCATCTGACAGCGTTTCCTCAAATTTGAACGCAGGCTCTGAGTTACACGGACAGGCTGTGGCTGAAAAAGTTCTGGGGTGGGGTGGGGTGGTGTACACAGTCACAAAAGACTTCGATTCATTTGCCTTCTTCCTTCGGTTTTCATTAGGGGCTGGGTTATGAAATAAGGGAGAAAACCCTGCTGCGGCTGAGACCTGAGCAAGGGGTTACTTGCCAGTCTGAATATCCCACCCCTCCACTGGTCACATCCTGGGAAGGAATTTCCCAGGAACGATCAGCTTGTAAGGCTCTAGGGATCAAAGAGACAAAGCATTTTCCCAGTTGTATGGCAGGAAAAAAAGGGCAATTTGTTTGGAACCCATCTCACACATTGCCTGAACTGCCTCCAAAAGAAAAGGTTCTCCCGCTCAAATGCACTCACTTAAAAGGTTAGGTGACAGAACGGCTCTACCAGAAGGAAACCAAGACTTTTAGGAGGCTGTCACAAGCACCGAGAGAGCTGAGCAGGAGAAGCTAAGAGAGACAGCATTAAATAAAAAAGTAAAAAAGATCAACCCCAAAGGAAAACAAACAAAACTGCATTCTTCTGCATGTACTACACGATTCTTCATGAGCGGGTGTCAGGCTCCAGCAGCAGAGAGTGCTGCTGTCCACTCAACAGCCAGAATTTCAAGCAACCATGGGCATCTTCTCCACCTGCACTGCCCAAGACAGCAGCCACACATGGCAGCTGAGTCCTAGACAGAGTTAGTGTGACTGAAGTGGAACTCCATTTTCAACTCATTACATTTCAACCCATTCTTATTCAGATTTAATAGCCATATGTGGTAGTGGCTGTCATACTGGACGTTGCAGAGCTGGGAAAGCCATTCTGGAAAGGACTACTCTGAACCATACTCTCCCCACCGGATTTGCTGAGCTAAAGTCTACATACTGCAGGGTGGAGCTGACCTCTCCCAGCAGGCACTGGGCAGTGCCTCTCAAACTCAGCCGTTCTCTTCCACGCCACTTTCTTGAACGCCTCTCTCTATCTCCCATTCTAGTACATCGCACCCCCTGGTTTCAATATAACTTTGCCAATAGGAACCCTGCCCGGTGCTGGTAAAAACCAAAGCCAAGCTCATTCCTGCAAGAGCTGCCGACCTTCCCTTTAAGCAGCCCAACACTTAACTACTGTGCCACTAGTAAGCCATAAATATTTATGATTACCACATTAGTCATCCTCTGCTGGAAGTTCTGGTGTAGGCATGTGCGGTGACAAATATTTAACTGTTTAGCTGCCGCCTCACCTGACTGGTACTCCTGGAAACGGACACCTGGATCAAAAGCTGGCTTCTTTCTGCTGAGCTTGAGTATTCGCAATCCCAGAAACGCCCGGCCTCAACAGGCCTGGTCTCAGTGCCTCTTTCCAAATTATTTCCCAAGTGCTTTTCAGCACAGCATGTTCGTGCCCACCTTTTGAAACTCACAAAGGGGAAGATAGGCCAGAAGGCAAGGCAAAGCTCACCCCCACCTCCCCAGACGAAATATCAATACAATGCCCATCATCATATAGCAAAGGTTCTGGAAGTTCTAATGAATGCCTTCCTGATCTGAGGGCCTGCTTTAATAAACCTTCCTGAAACAGCTGCACTTTCTGGATAGGGAGTTGGATTTAGACGCATTTAAATGATCAATACATAAATAGGTGTGCACGAGCACTCCTACAGATGAGACAGGCCTCTACTTGGAAACACATCTCTGATTCTCCAGTGGATCTGCTTAGAACCACTTCAGCCTCATTCTTTGCTAGTCTGGACTTGAAACCCTCAGCTCAGTTGTGAAAATGCAGAAGTGAGCTCAACTTCCTCCTAAGCACTACACCACTTAAAAAAAGTACCCAGTAACCTTTCAAAAAGACCCTGGGCTGATTCACTTGAATTATTTTAAACGCAAAGGAAATGGTCGGAAAAACTGAAGAGAAGCAGCAAGTTAGCCTGAAATACAAGCAACTGCAAGTCGCTGGCAGGAAACAGCACTATTTTCTGCATGTCATACTTTACAGATAAAATCTGTGGGCTCATAATAAGAAAGAACACACAATATATTCAATTTAAGCTTTGGGTTGGAAAAGCTCTCTTTAACTGCCTCCAAGGCACAAGTGCATTATGCTCACTTAAGATTTCCCCTCCACCAATCCTCTCCCATCTGTGGATCGCCAAGCATTTACTTTCCTATGACTACTTCCCACTTTGCCCGGAGTTCCTCGCCCAAAGCCCAGATGTGAAGCCCCATTCTCACAAATGAGGAAATAAGGCAAAGAGACTGGCCACAGGCCACCAGAAAGTAGAAGGTTGAGGCCAAGTCCTTGGCCTCAAGTTTTAAATATCGTATTAGAAAAGCACATTAAGTTCTGGGAGAGGGGCCTGTTTGTCTTCAACCGATGCTTGTGGTCAACCGAGAAGACTGCCTTGGCAAAGTCTTCTACGCCCATTCTCTAACAAGGCTCTCAGAGAACTTTCCAGAGCCTGGAGGTCCTGAAGTGTGTTCCTGGACTGGCCCAGGTGTCTTGTACAGGATTTGAGAAGTCAGACAACTGGCTAGAGGGTTTGGGAAGGCAGCATTAGAATCTCAGGAGACAGATAGATAAGGACGGGGTGTGGATGGTGGGATTGTGAGCTTTGCTTGAGAAAGATGGAACCCAAAAGGCCAGTTTCTTCTCACAGTCGGGGTGGGGGGAGGAAACCATAAGAGATCACGTTTTCCGGGTTGCAAGTCCGGGTCTGCCTGGGGAGACAGAATCGGTGGGAAGGAAGCCCATGCTTCCAGTCTTCCCTCTTGCTCCTTGAGGAAGGAGGTGGGGTGGGGAGAAAGAACGCCCATGGGGATCCAGGCCTGCATCTTCGGTCCCTCCTCCAGGCCGGGGAATCTCTGAAAACTCCTTCCAGCCCAATCCCGGATGGACTTCTCTTAGGGTTCAGAACAATGCCGGGGACGTCAGAGGGATGGGATCCCCTCCGGAGGGCAAAGAGATCCTCCAGCGAGTCCAGGCCCCGGCTGCCCTCCGGCCCCACAGGTCTCCCTTTGGCACGCGCACTCCGGTCCACTCACTGCTTCCGCATCCCTCAGAGCCTCGCCCCACGCATCTCTGCCCCTCACCCCACCGCGCCCAGGCGCCTCCTCGTCTCCCCCGCCAGGCAGGCCCCCACACCCGCCAGGCCCCCCACCTCTCTCATCCAGGTGTGGAGACCCTGAACGAGACCCAGGGGACCGGCGGGGGTCAGCTCTGCCGCCGCGGCCACCCTCCCGGCCCCCGGCGCGCGCTCACCCGGCGGCCGCGTTCTCGAACTTGAGCGCGAGCGTCTCTTCGATGATGCGGTTGTTCACCTCCAGCAGGATCATGGCGGCGGCTGCCCCGGGCAGGGGAAGGAGAAACGAGGGCGGGTGAGGGTGGGCAAGGCAGGGAAGGACTGAGGGAGCGGCCCGGCCGGCTGCCCCTGGAGGAGGGGGGCTGGGTGGGGTAGTAGGTAGGGAAAGGGGAGAGGGGCCGGGGGAAGGGGCCGACACGCGCGCCGGCCCACGCACGCAGCTCACAGTGGAGACACCCACCCACCCAACCGACCTGGCCCCCGAAGCCTGAACCCGCCTGCCGAGCCGCCGCCGCCGCCGCCGCCGCCTCACCGACAAACCCGGTCCCCGCCCAGCCCCCGGCTCCAGCCGGCCACTTCCGCTCTCACACCCACTTCCGCTCGCCGCCCGGACGCGCGGCCCCGCGGCGCCATTTCCGCTCCGACCCTGCGTGCACGCGCACGCCGGCACGCCGAAGGGACGGCGCCTGCGCTTGAGCATGCGTGTTGCCGTTGCGCCCACTCCTCCCTTCCGCACCTTTTCACTTTCCAGCCTGTGGGAGAGTGGAGTCCACCGTCTTCCCGGCTGTCTTTCCTTGCGGCCTGGCTCGCAATCCAACGCGTCCCCCCGACTTGACCCTGAGGTTCAACTGCACCCTTCCTTCCCGGTAGAGACCCACAGGAAGCTCTGTCTTGTCGTCTAGCCTGTCTCTTTCGCTCTCGGTGCCTGTTCTCGGTGCCCTTTCCTCACCCCACGTTGACGTCTGCCCACCTGCCCACGTATTTCTCAAAAATATTTAGTAGGCTCTCGCTTTGTGCCAGGATACAGTGGAAGAAAAAAAAAGACGCGGTTCTGCCCCATGAAACCCATAAAGTGGTCAAGAAAACCGTCAACACTTAGCGTAAAAGAGTCTGTTGAAGGAATAGAGCGACCTAGATCGAGCAGAGGAATTTTTCAGAATTTAAGTGCAGAAAACCTCGGGAACTTACAAGAAAAAGATTTTGATTGGTTGAAATTGACAACAACTTGCTTTAAGACACCAGGTTCTGTGAGCACTGTCTTGCTAACAATCACAGTTTGAGTCCGTTACAGTCTTATTACTGTTACATACGGTATGGATTTTTTATTTTGGGGGCCAGCCGGAGGGAATGTCCTTCCTGGGAGTGTGCTGTGGGAAGCAGCCGGAGAAGGGAAGCCTGCGGATTTCTTGAGGCTTCTGACTCCGTGAAAATGGAGCTCAGTCTGTAGCTTGGCCAGCAGCCTCTTCTTATGCCCAGCAGCTCAATGAAAAAAAAAAAAAAAAGCTCTTCACGTGACAAACCACACTCAAAACGAGGAGTCACTGAGGTGCAAGGCCAACTTAGATGGGCCTCCTCCAAGTTCCCGACAAGTCTCCGCCAGGTGTTGGCCTGAACATTATCTTCTTTGCCTTAGAAACCACCACATTCTAGGACCTGTACCTCCTCCACACGCAGAATTGGAATTTTCCTTGTGCTGCATCTGCACTTACTGCCCGTGTGACTTATTTTGCATTTTTGCCTCTCTCGGGGAGACTAACAAGCTTCTACAAAAAGCCCAAATCAAATCACTGCTTTGGAATGTTGTGGCATTGATTCCACTCACCTGCCAGTTTTTAGTACTGATAGGTCGCTTGCCTGTTGCTGTGATGCTGAAAGATATGTCGCCAGTTCTTCAAATACCAGGAGGGTCACCACAGTTAACAGGTTTCAGTGGCGCTTCTGGGCAATGAACAGACTGCAATAAGGGAATAGCCTATCCATTTCTGAGGGATTAGCCTCTGAAAAGCTTATGAATACCAATGCATTGTCAGATATAGTGCCAGAAGATGATCCCATCATGTATTAAGACCCTCAAAATATGACCTGAGTATATCCTACCTGAATTTAGAGACCATCTGAGGAACATATTTGACCCATTGAACACTAATGATTGTGTTAGGGTTGACTAGAAGAACAAATTCAGAGACACTCAATGTGTGTAAGAAAGAACTTTATATAAAAGAGCAATTTTGAGAAAACATCCCAGCCCACGCATTCAAATCTATATGTCCGATATTAACCCATACGTCCAATACCAGTCTATAAATTCCTCTTCAGACGCACACAACCATGAAACGATGCTGAATGCAGGAAGATCATAGGTTAGTGGGTGGAAAGTCTTGTGGATACAGTGGCAGTGGAAGCATCTCAATGCTGTCAGGGGTCCCCACATGGCTCCTCCAGCTCCAGGGTTCTAGTGTAGCTCCATATGTCTTGTCAGCATGTCTCACAGGGAGTGAGTGTGTGTCGCGCATCCAGCAAGCTAATTATCTTCTTAGCACCTCCAAATGAGGTTATCAAACTCCCAACATGATTAACAGGCTAGATGCCACCCCTTTACTCTTAATAGTCTCACGTTGACAACAGATTATGTAAGTAACTACCACAGACTGATGAGCTAGAGATGACGTCAAGAACATCATACATTAAGAAAGCAAGTGGTCATTAAATAAGAAACAAAAGATTAAAGTGGATGTCAGAAGAGACCCTGAAATTTGTTCTTGAATGTACAGTAGCTAAAGCAAATGTACAGTACCAGTAGCTAAAGCAAGATGGTGAAGTAAAAGAGCTGAATCGAAAGTTCTCAAAGGGCAGTTGGAGGAGGCTAAGTCAGAAAGGAAGAACACATTAGTCACATCTCAAGCTGGAAGAACTGACGGAAATTTCAAGACTTGAGTTGAGATATTGAAGGATTCCATGGGTAAAATATTGAATGATACAAGAAGCATCAAAAAATGGCTGTAGAGGGAAAATCCTAGGTAGTCAGCTTCGGTAAAAATTGCAGCTTTGAAAACTCTTTGGGGCAGTTCTAGGCAGTCCTGCAGGGTCGCTAAGAGTTGGAATTCACTTCAGAGCAGGGGAGTGTTTTTTTGAGGGGCAGGGGATAAGAAGGATGACACCAGAGCTTATCGGGGTAACATTTTCTTTTCAAAAGAGGGGAAAACAGACATCTTTTGCATTGCTGACTTGGCCTTTCCCTGCGTGTTTCTGGAAATAGCATCCTCAAATTCCATGGGAATGGAAAAGAATTGCTTGGAAAGCGAATTGGACAAACATAGCTTCGTCATCACACTGTTACAGAGGAACTTAACGGAGAGCATGCAAGTGAGCAAAGCGTTCTTACCCACCGGGAGTCAAACCGAAGAAGCCGGAGGACAAGAAATACATTCAGCTTCCTCAAACAAGGGAACAAGCCAAAGCGTGCCATAGTACAAAAAATAAACTTCCTTTGCCAACTATTTTGCTTCAGGTTCATGAGGCACATAGGGATACTTTGCAAAACCGGTGCCAGCAAGTCAATAGTAAGGCAGATGGTCAGAAAGTGGAAGTTTATCTAAGGCTCCAGTGGTGTGTTTACCCTGACCCCAAACAGGACATTCCTGACACACCACAGGAAGCCAAGGTATAGTCAAGATCCAGGAAATGCAAGATCAAGAAACTAAGGCTTGAGGATAAGGAGACCAGAGGAGTTCCAGAGACAGAAGTCATCAACGTCGTCGTTGAAGTGGCCTCTCCAGCTCAGGCCAGTCTGGTGTCCCGGGCAAGGATTTCCTCCAAAGTATGTCAACCTAAGGCTGTGAACTCACGTCACCCTCACACTTCAGTTGAGACTTTTTTTTGCCATCAGCTTTTGCCAAAATCCTCCCTGCAGAAACAGAGCACTCCCAGGACGATTTTCTCTCTCTTTCCAACCAAAGCAAACTCCCTGCTATCGAGTCAATTCCAATTCATAGTGACTCTGGTGGCATAGTGGGTTCCATGTTGGACCCGCTAACTACAAACTCAGCCTTTCAAAAATACCAGCTGCTCCTTGGGAGACAGATGGGACTTTCTACTCCTGTGAAAATTTACAGCCTTGACAACTCAAAAACGGCAGCTCGACTCTGACCTATAGAGTTGCTAAGAGTCTTTCAAACAGAATAAGAATATACTGCGTGGTTTCTTTCCTTTTACCTGCTTACCTTTTCCCCACCCCTGGACATCAAAGATAATATGTTGTGTCCTGAGTGTGTTAAGAGGAATGAGGCACTAATGCCAAAAATTGATCACATTGGGGAAGGGGAAGTAGCCTGATGTGAACACACCAATATAGATGGGCAATGTGTTAATAAGTGACAAATGATAGGGTGCCCGCGCCTTGGTGCCTTAAGTGACGTGGACTTCTGGTGACTGCTGTACTCTGATTGACCTATCCATAGGGCTGTCTGAGGCCATGACTACAGACAGGAATGTCTACACTTAGGCTGAAGGTCTGGCAAAATGTGACTGCCGTTGTTGTTGTTCATGGGTTGGAAAAAGAAGATACTTTCCCATTAATTCCAATTAAAGATGTTCCTCTGAACATGGAGCTCCATGAAAGCATGCGCTATTTACCTAAAAATAAAATTAAATTTAATGAAGCAGTATAGAGTCACTGTATCCAAAAGACTGGTCAACATGAAAACCATACTTTCAAGAAGTAGTAGATGAATAAGAATTGATGATATTGAAGGAAGAAGTCCAACCTACACCGAAGGCATTAGTGGAAAACAAAGCTCCAGGAATTGATAGACTACCCATGAAAATATTTCAGCAAGCTGATAAAGCACTGGAAGCACTCACTCATCGATGCCAAGAAGTGTAGAAAACAGCTACTGGGCCACCTGACTGGAGGACATTCATATTTGTGCCCATTCCAAAGAAAAGCAACCCAATAGAATGCAGGACTTGTTGAACAACATAATATCACATGCAAGTAAAATACTGCTGAAAATAACACAGAAATGGTTGCTGCAGCATCCTGACAGGGAACCGGTAGAAGTTCAAGCTGGGTTCAGAGGAGGATGTGGCACACAGGATATCCTTGCTGATGTCAGATGGATCTTAGCTGAGGGCAGAGAATACCAGAAAGATGTGTTTTATTGACCATGCAAAGGCAGCTGTTCCACTGTGTGACTCAGAGCAACCTATGGATCACGTTGCAAAGAAAAGGAATTCCAGGACACTTCATTGTGCCCATATGGAACCTGTGCACACACCTTGAGTTAGTCTTTCCAACCAAAGCAAACTCCCTGCCATCGAGTCAATTCCAATTCATAGTGACTCTGGTGGCATAGTGGGTTCCATGTTGGACCCGCTAACTACAAACTC
>NW_022103899.1:44625181-44636383 GCF_000313985.2 Echinops telfairi | reverse complement strand
AAAACGGCAGCTCGACTCTGACCTATAGAGTTGCTAAGAGTCTTTCAAACAGAATAAGAATACACTGTGTGGTTTAAAATCATGAAAGGTGTTTGTTGGGGTTATCTCCTTTCACATGCTAATTCAATCTGTAGGCTCAGAAAATCATTTGCGAAGCTAGACTAGATGAAGAAGACCGGAGCATCAGGAGCGAAGGAAGGCTTATTAATAACTGTGGTATGCAGATGACACAGCCTTGCTTGTTGAAAATGAGGAGGGCGTGAAGCACTTGCTGTTACAAACCAAAGCGTACAGTTCTCAGGATGGATTGTGAGTCAGGGTAAGGGAAACAAAAAAATCCTCACAACCAGATCAAGAGATTATGATAAATGGAGAAAGGAATGAAGTTGCTAAGGATTTCATTTTGCACTGATACATAATCCGTGCTTACTCACGAAATCAGTTCTCAAGAAGTCAAAGAGCATATTGTATTGAGCCATCTGCTGCACAAGACCTCTTCATCGTGTTGAGGAATAAGGGTGTCACTTCGAGAAGGAAAGTGTGCCTGGTCCAAGCCATGGAATTTTCAGTTGCCTCCTATGCCTGGGAAAGTTGGACAATAAATAAGACTACATAGGGATCCATGCATTTGTTGTATTAAGACACGTATTATTCCAGCAACCCTGTGATGGCCAGTCTGCTATATTCTGCTTATGCTCGTTTAGATTAGGGTGTATCTCAGAGGTGCGTCACCATTGGGGCTTACCCTCTTGAAACTGTGTAATTTGTTGCTTTATTGTTTGGTAAATGAAACTCAGGGATGTTGAGCCTACAGGGAAAGAAACTAAGAGAGGTTTGGGGGAAGAGGGCTATGAGGGCTAAGAGGGCTAATGTTAGTCTGGATACATTAGAGAAACAAATCCACAGAGACATATGTATAAGAGAGAGTTTTATATAAAGGGTAAGTGCACATCGAGAAAACATCCTAATAAACCGGTGCTGCCCAAGCCCACAAGTCCAACATTAACCCAAGCCCATATGTCCAACACCAATTCACAAAATCCTCCTCCATCTCACAAAACACACGCAGTGATTCTGACTGTAGGAGGAAAGCTGAATCAGTGAGTGTGTAAGCATCTCAGCATTAGCAGGGGTCTCCACACAGCTGCTCCAGCACCCAGGGCTGCATTGGGGTAGGTTCATGTGGCTTCTCCTCAGGAATGTCTTGCAGGCAGTAAGCCTTGCCAGCTGAAGCAGGGAATTGGCTAAGGCAGCTGCACCCTGGTCGGACCATCAGAAAGCAAAAGACCCGAGAACTAGAAAGGTGAGGCTCACCGAGCCATTTATCTCTCTGCCTTTCAATTAACCCCAAATGTGTTTATCGGCCAGGTTGGCACAATAAACTTTAACTATTTCAGGGAGATAAGAGGGAGGTGATGTCATGAAGTCCAGGAAGGAAAACTATGTTTTGGAAACATGTATGATTATGTAAGAATTCTACAATTATGTTTGACATGATTGAATTATGGAAGGATATGACATATGTATTGGCTCCCAAGTTACAGCAAATTAAAAGAAAGAAAGAAACAAGGCATAGATCTAGGAATGGATTTTGGCATCACACTAAATCCAAGCTCCAATTTAAGAACAATTAGTTTTTATATCATGACCTTGCTATACAGTCATCTTCATGAAATGATCACTGAAGATAAGGGTGCTACAGCAAAGTGTGAAGAAAGCAGATGGTGCCCAGCTATCAATTGGAATAGTGTCTGAGGTCTTAAAGGCTTGTATTCAAATAAGCAGCCATCTCAGTGAGGAGTCAACTAAGTCCACATGGAAGAAGCACATCAACTTGTGTGATCCAAAGATGACAATTACAAAATTTGAATATAGTAAGAAGAAAGGCATCAGAGCAAAAATTATGAACACTCAATTTGTGGAGGGCAATGGGGGATGGTGAGAGCCCAAAACCCATCTGCAGAGTATCTGGTCAGACTGAGCCACTGGCAGATCCCCTTTTGCCACAGGCAAGAATCTCCATCAGCCTTACTATCAGGCATAGATTGTAATCTTGATTATGCTGGATTGAACTCAAAACTTGGCCAGTCAACCATCCTGTAGACTTGACCTAGATTTGTCTGGGTGCAAGCATCTCTTACTGGTTCCATGACAGAAATTTCTTCCCTGGCTTTTTGATTGTTGTTGGTGGTCTTTTCCTTTTTATGCAGTATTAGTATTTCTGTCTGTATACTATTATGTTTTAACCCTTAATGCAATTTTGTTTTCTATTGGGTCTCCCAGCTGTGAAGCACAGGAAGAGTGGATGCATAATGATAATAACAGATACAAGGGGATATAGGGAATACAGGGGTGAGTTGGGGTGGAGGTAGAGTGGGAAAGGGGATGTAGGGAGTAACTAATGAAGATGGGAGGGGGTAGGGAGCACTAGAATGGATTGTAATTGCCTTCAACTCATCTTAATGGCGATTTGACCACGAGGGAGGGGAGTACTCAAAAGTTTATGTGGGGGTGATTGTACAATTCTCTGTGATATGACTGAGTGATTGAATTATTGAATAATACAAAACTCAAAAAAAACAAGATTCCCTTATGATCTATTTAAATTTCTAGTTTTTAATATTTTCCATTTTCTTTTTGATTGAGGGTTTACTTTGTTTTCCTTGTTAGTTTAGTTTGTTTGTTTTAAAATATTTTTCTTTATATGCAATCCAGAATATGTAAATCTATAGAGATAGTAATGTATTAATGGTTCCTTGTGGGGATGGGGGGGGGATGGCCAGGGAGGTGGAGGGGAAATGAGGAGCTAATAATAATAAGTACAAGAATGAAGAAAATGTTCTAAAATGTATTGTAATAATGATTGTACAACTCTCCTTGATGTGATTGAACTATTGAAAAGTATAATAGCAAATAACATGCCAATAAAGTTGTTGGGGGGAAAAAAGAATCTATGCATTTGAATTATGGACTTCGGAAAGAATATTGAAAATACTATTGACTGCCTGAAGAACAAGCAAATCTGTTTTGAAGAAGTAAGGCCAGAAGGTTCCATAGAACCGAGGATGGGAGACTTCATCTCATGTACTTTGGACATGTTGTCAGGAGAGACCAGTCCCTGGAAAAGGACATCAGGCTCGATAAAGTAGAGGGTCAGAGAACATGCACAGTGCTACAGATAAGAGCCCGAAACACAGGGAATCCAGGCTAGATAAACCCCTCAGGGCCAACAATGATAGTAGAGATACCAGGAGGATTAGTGGAAGGTGGGGGGGAGAAAAGGAGCATCAATCACATGGATTGAACTATAACCCCCTCCCAGGGGGACGAATAATGGAAAAGTGGGTGAGGGGCGATGGAGGACAATGTAAGATATGAAAATAATAATCTATAACTTATCAAGTGTTTGTGAGTGAGGGCGGGAGGGGGAGAGTGGGGGAAGAAATGGGGAGCTGATATCAGGGGCTCATGGGAAGAGAATGCTTTGAAAATGATGATGGCAGCATATGTGCAAATGTGCTCGACACACTGGATGAATGTATGGATTGTGATAAGAGATGGAAGAGCCATCAATAAAAGTAAGGGAAAAAAAGAATGATGTATGTTTTGAAAACAAAATGTTAATGTTAACTTTGTTACCAAGGCACACAGTAAAGAATTGATGTAGCATATGCATTTCTAAGGCAAAAAAAAAAAAATAGAGTCAGTGAAAAAAAGAAAGACCCTTAAGAAGATGGGCTGAGGCAGTGCCTGCAACAATGGACTCAAATATAACAATAGTTGCCAGGATGGCACAGGACTGCACAGTGTTTCACTGGTTTTTAGGGCTGATGTGAGTAGGAGCTCACCACTTGTCTGTCACTTGGTCATCCTGTGGTGACATGTGTCGCTGTGGTACTGGAAGCTATGTCACTGATAGTTCAAATACCAGCAGGGTCACCCAAAGTGAACAGGGTTCTGTAGAGCTTCCAGACTAATAACATACTACCAAGAAGGCATAGGCTGTCCATTTCAGAGGGAATAGTCACTGAAAGCCTTAGGAATAGCATCAAAACATTGTCAGATACTCCACACTGCATGAATAGCAGCAGAACAGTGTCAGAGCTAGTGAGGTCAAAAGACACTCAAAATATGACCGAGGAGAACCTGCTGTCTCAAAGCAGAGGGAAACCGTATGACAGGGATGAAGTAAATGAAGCCTTTGTGAGTAAAGTCTTCCGTGCCTCATGTACCGATTGGACAAGACTCAAACTGAGAAGAAAGCTGTGAAGATCTACTAATCAATGGAACTTGGAATGTATGAATTGGAAGTTATAAAATGAATTTGAAGTTATAGAAAATAAAATGGAACATAGATTGATATGAACTTGACTGGCATTGGCCATTTTGAATCAGGCTTTTCTGTGATAGGATACTTTCTATCCACCTACAAAGAAGTCCAGTCAATTAAATTATTATTCAAATTTATTCACTAGCCACTAAAACTAGTTGGGATAAACTAACACTGAGGGAAATATCACCAGGACTATACTCCCTACCTTAAAACAGAGGGAGTCTGGGAAGCTAACATTCCACGGGAAGACATCACTTGGGTAAGTTAGAGATCAAGTCCAAGTACATTATCCTGCTTTAAATATCATTCCTACAGATTCTCCCCTAATGGCTTTCTATGCTGCCTTAAAGTGAGCAGATGGGTGATTCTGTCTCCCAATAGAAGCAGACATAGCTTGTTATCACCTCCCACTTCGGCACCCATTCCCCCAATGCAGGTATTGGGTTTCCTCACCTGTGAGTTCAGGGAGTTTACTGTGATTACCACCCACCTTGTGACGCATGTAACTCCTGAATATGCATGTCTTATGGCTACCTATAAATGTCCCAAGACAGTAAAGACTCCCTGTCTCTTCTCCCACCTTCACATGTACTACCAAGAGGGGCGGAGGTGAGCAGGCTACTATAAAATGTGTCTGACTCCTTTATTTTATCTTCTCTCCTATGACTTTACTGTAATCTTTATATATGATAGCCATACAATTGCACCTACGAACTCCTCGGTTGTTAAAGGCTGGCTTACTCTACAATTAGTGATGCAGAAATTGAAGAATGTTACCAGTATCTTCAGTCTGACATTAATCAAACATGCAATTAAGATGCATTAATAATTGTTGGGAATTGGAACGCAAACGTTGGAAGCAAAAAGGAAGGAGCAGGAGTTGGAAAATAAGGCCCTGGAATAACAGAGTAGAAGCAAGAAGAAAATGTTCTAGAATTGAACATAGTGACAGTTTTTCAACCTTTCTTGATATTGAATTATTGAATTGCATGGCACGTGGATGAAGTGTTAACAAAATTGTTAGAAAAAGAAAAGAAAAAAAACAAGGCCTGATGATAGAAATGAACCTGGAGGTCGAATGATAGAACTACTCAAGACCAATGACTTCTTCTTTGCAAATATATATTTTCTAACAATAAAAAAGGGAGCCCTGGTGGTGTAGTGGTTAAGCGTTGGCACATGGTTGGCCGTTTGAAACCACCAGAAGCTCTGAGGGAAAAAGACTAGGCTTTCTGCTCTTGTCACCGGGCGATAGTCTCAGAAACTTCCTTATGAGTCGGCATTGACTCAATGGCAGTTGGTTATCCACATGGACTTCTGCAGATGGAACACACAGAAATCAGATTGACTACCCCTGTGAGAAGAGGCGAAGGAGAAGCTCAATATTACCAGTGATCAGGGGGCCAGGGACTGACTGTGGAACAGACCATCAGTTGCTCCTATATAAGTTCAGGTTTAAGCTGAAAATGAAAACAACTGCATGAGAGCCAGAGTCCAAACTTGAATGTATCCCGCTTGAATTTCAAGAGCATCTTAAGAACAGATTTGACACATTGAACAGAAGGCCTGATGAGCTGTGGGATGACATCAAGAACATCATACATGAAGAAAGCGGAAGAAAAAATAAGGGACAAGAAATAAAGAAAGATCAAAGTAGATGTTAGAAGAGGCTGAAACTTGCTCATAATTGTAGAGTAAGAATTGAAGAAACATGAAGTCAAACAGCTGAACAGAAAACTTCAAAGGACAGCCCAAGAAGACAAAGGAAAGTATTGTAATGAAATGTGCAAAACACTTAAGAGTTAGAATACCAAAAAGACAAATACACGCAGCATATATGAACTGAAAGAAACAAAGGGAAAAAAATTCAAACCTCAAGTTGCACTAGTGGTAGGTTCTATGGGCAAAATATTGAACGATGTAGCAAGCATCAAAGGAAGATGTAAAGAATACCCAGAGCCATGTACCAGAAAGAACTAGCCAACAATCAAGAATTATAAGAGGTAGCATATGGTCACAAGCCAATGATACTGAAAGAAGGAGTCCAACCTACATTGAAGGTATTAGTGAAAAACCAATCTACAGGTATTGATGGAATACCAACTGAAATGTTTCAGAAAGCTGAAGAAGTACTGGAAGCCCTCACTTATCTATGCCAAGAAATTTGGAAAACAGCTACTTGGCCAACCAACTGGAAGAGATCCATATTGGGGCCCATTTCACAGAAAGGTGATCCAACAGAAGGCATAAATCATAGAACAAGAGCATTGATATCACAAGCAAATAAAATTTTGCTTAATATCATTCAACAACAGTTGCAGCACTACATTTGACAGGGAGCTTCCAGAAATTCAGGCTGGTTTCAGAAGAAGACATGGAACAAGGGATATCATGGCTGATGTCAGATGGATCTTGGCTGAAAGCAGAGAGCATCAGAAAGATATCTATTTGTATTTATTATACAGGCATTCGACTATGTTGCCCATAACAAAGTGTGGATAGCTTTGAGAAGAATGGGAATTCTAGAACACTTCATGGAGCTCATGTGGAACCTACTCATGGATCAAAAGGCAGTTGTGCAAACAGAACAAGGGACTACTTCACAATCCAGGAAGATGTGCCGCAGGGTTGTATCCTCTCACCATACTTACTCAATCTGTGTTCTGAGCAAATAATCTGAGAGACTGGATTGCAGGAAGAAGAATGAGGCACCAGGATTGGAGGAACAGCCTGCGATATGCAGATGATACAACCCTGCTTGCTGAAAGCAAGGAGGACTTGAAGCACTTGATGAAGATCAAGGACTCCAGTCATCAGCATGGATTACATCTCAATGTAAAGAAAACAAAAATCCCCATAACTGGACCAGTATGTAGCATGGCACTAAATGGAGAAAAGATTGAAGTTGTCAAGGATTTTGTCCTGCTTGGATACACAATCAGTTCTCCTGGAAGTAGTAGTCAAGAAATCAAATGTGCTGGGAAACTTGGCTTATTCACGAGTGTATACAGTATGGCTTTCCTGCACAGTACAAAAAAGGATCCCGTATTTAAAGGTTTCAGTGGCACATGTGTTCTGATTAGCATTTTGAAGCATCTAGATGACATCAACAAAATAAAACTTAGAAGTGTGCTTCTAAACTGAGCAAAAAAAAAAAAAAAAAGAATTGCAGAATTCCATTTCTGAATTAACGAAGATAAATAAAGAATTGGAAAGCCAGGCCTCTGCCGCTCCCCACTGCTGCTCCCTCTGCTCCCTGCTGGCAGCCAACGTCAGTGTTCTCCTCTGCATCTCTCGCCTTCTGGAAACTATCTGCCTGAACTTCCTTTGTCTCCCGAAGAATCTATTGAAGCTTCAGAGCCAGAAAGTCCAAAATCAGAATGCCCAAAGCCCTTTGAAAATAAAAAGAAGGGGGGAAAAAGGAGCTGATACCAAGGGTCCAAGTAGAAAGAAAATGTTTTGAAAACGATGATGACAACATCTGTACAAATGTGCTTGATACAATTGATGTATGGATTATTTTAAGAGCTGTAAGAGCCCCCAATAAAATTATTTCTAAAATAATAATAATAAGAAACTAAGGGGGGAAAATCACCTGTGATTTAGGTGACGGGTTAAAGAGTAGATCATCTGATTTACAACCAACAATTTATACACACGTTTTCAACTCAGAATCGATTTCTATCCCCTCAGTGTATCACGGCATATCTCACTCCTCCCTCTATTTCCTGTTTCCATTCCCCCTTTCCCAGCCCTCTGAACTCCGTCTTTAGGTAAATGCTGCCCTTTTGATATGAAATGGTTGATTTTCCAACATGGAGGTGAGTTCAGTTCCAGACCCAAAGGGTAAGCAAGGGCTATAGTCTTTGGGGTCCCACCAGTCTCTATCTGACCAGGAAACTCGATCTCTTTTTAGATTTTGAGTTTTTTGTCCCATGTTTTTCTCTGACTCTATCCAGGACATTGTAATGTGATCCCTTTCAGAGGAGTGGTAGTGATAGCCAGGCACCATCTAGTTCTTCTGTTCTCAGGGTTGTGGATACTGGTGTTTACCTGGCCCATTAATCCATGTGTGTATCAATTTTCATCATTCTTCTTTCAGCTGGATGGGGAGAGACCAATCGTTGCACCTAAGCTGGCTGCCCACAGGCTTTTAACATCCCAGAGTCTACTCATCAACAGTGGCTTCAACAAAGGGCTCGACTGTAACTGTGCAGAAGATGCAGGATGAGCAGCTTTGTGTTCTGTTGAGCATAGGTCACTATGTGTTGGAGCGATTGGACGGCACCTAACAACGACAACAAGTAATAAAAGCAGCCTGCTACTGATCTAACAGGAAACACATCAGTCATTGGAATAGAACTGAGAGTCCCCAGATGAACCCATACCTCTATAGTCAATTGATTCCTCCCACCCCCACCCCAAGGGTTCTCCATCCATCCAGTGGGGGGAAAGAAAAGTAGCTTCCATAAATGATGCTGGAAAACGGTATTTTCACATAAAGAAAAATGGAACCGAATCATGATGTTTTAGTGATCGGATGCTACCATAACCACAAGAAATAACACAAATGGAAGGCTTTAACAGACCCATTTATTCTCTCACCATTTGTTGTTAGGTGCCTCTGAGTCCACTCTGGCCCTTAGCGGCCCTGTGCACAACAGACGGAAACACTGGCCGTCCTGTGCCATCCTCACAATTGTTCCTCTGCCCGAGCCCATGAATGCAGCCACTGGGCCAGCCCATGTTGTTGGGGGCCTTCCTCTTCTTCACTGCTCCCCCCACCCCCACCCCCTGTGACCAATCATGATGTCCTGCTCCAGCGACTTTCCTCTCTCGACGATATGTCCAGAGCATGCAAGATGAAGGCTTGCCATCCTTGCTTCTAAGGAGCACTCTGGCCTTACTTTTTCCAGTCCAGATCTGTTTGTCCTTTTAGCAGTTCATGGTACTTTCAATGTTCTCCAGGACCACAATTCAAAAGCATTGACTCTTCTTTGGTCTTCCTTAGTCAATGTCCAAATTTCATATGCATACGATACAATGGAGAGTACCATGGCTTGCTTGGGTCAGGCGCACCTTAGTCCTCAAAGTAACATCCTTGCTCTTCAATCCTGTAAAGAGGTCTTGTGCAGCAGATGTACCTAATGCAATACGTCTTTTGATCTCTTCACTGCTGTTTCCATGAACATTGATTGTGGATCCAAGTAAGACAAACTCCTAATGGTCCAGTTATGAGGATTCTGGTTTTCTTTACATAGAACTGTAATCCATTTTGAAGGCTACAATCTTTGATACTCATCAGCAAGTGCTTTAATTCCTCTTCACTTTCAGCAAGCAAGGTCATGTCATCTGCATATCACGTATGTAAATGTTCCTCCAATTGTGATGCCCCACTCTTAATATAATCAAGCTTCTCTGAGGATTTGCTTATCATACAGATTGAGCAAGTATGGTGATAGGATACAACCCTGATGTACACTCTTTCCGTTTGTATAATTGCCTCTTGATCTATGTAGAAGTCCAGAATGAGCACAATGAAGTGTTCTAGAATTCCCATTTTTAATGCCGTTTTTGTGATAAAATCAGGTGCCTTGGCTGACATCCGGGTCGCCCTTATACTTGAGTATAAGTATATATCCGGTAACTTAGAAAGATCAAAGGTCTCTCAAAGAGACACTTATCCAAACTTCTTTGGGTTAAATCACGCCAAGCAGACCAAAATGAGCAGGTTGTAGGACTGAAACGCTTATTCGCATCATGACTGGGTATTTCTGAAAGAGGCTCAGTGTTATTCTTCAGTTTGGCATTTCTCATATTGCAATGATCACCAAGAAAGAAGAGCTGGGAGTGGAGTGTTCTTTGGACCCAGGGTCCCTGTGCTGAGAACTTCTGTCTCAGACTGGGTTTTCTGGAAAAACAAAACCAGTAAGGTCTATATGAGGGGCCTCAAAACTTTATTGAAAATACAATGAAAAGGGAATGAAATTTTTCCATGAACCTTTTGAAGATCCCTCAAATTACCTATAGCGCGCACACACGTTTCAAGGAAATGGCTCACAGAGTTGAAGAGATTGGCAAATCCCAATCCAAGAATCAGGTGTCAGGCGAGGCCTTCTCTGACTCACACAGTTGTAGAGGCTGGTGAATCCAGATTGGCAGGTCAGACAGCAGGCTGCTGCTTCACAGGCTGCAGAGGCTAATAGCCTCTGAGATTGGCAGGCAATATAGCAGGCCACTGCCTCAAATTCCAAGAATAGGAGATGTGTTAGGCTGGGTTGACTAGAGAAACAAATAGAGGGACACTCATATATGTATAAGAAAGAGCTTTACATCAAAGAGTAATTGCATATTAGGAAAACCTCCCATCCCAGTCCAGATCAAGCCATAAGTCCGAGATTAGTCCATAAGTCCAATACTAGTCCATAAATCCCTCTTCAGATTCACACAGCACATGCAACGATGCAAAATGCAGGAAGATCACAGGCCAGTGGGTGCAAACTCTTGTGGATGCAGTGGTGGTGGAAGCATCTCCAGGGCCCTTGCCGGTCTCAGTGTGGCTCCATGGGGCTTGTCCACAGGAAAATGAAAGCAGCGAGAGAGGGAGGCCTCCGGAGAGCCATTGATCTCAGTCGCCCTCCAATCAAGCTGCGACCTGATTGACAGATTAAACCCCACCCCTTAACTCTTCATACCTCAAGTTGACACGAGATTATGTAACTACCACAGGAGGTCAGCCGATGAGAGCTGGATGCAGGATCTAGAGTTATCAGAAAGCTTTGCCAAGATGTCCATACCTATGTGATACAGGCCACGCTCTTGAGGAAACTCCCATTGCATTGGATCAGGCCTGAGATCTGAGTAAGGAT
>NW_022103899.1:44622107-44623725 GCF_000313985.2 Echinops telfairi | reverse complement strand
CATTTAGGAACTAGAGGAAAGTTATATTTTTCATTGTTTCTACATCGCACCCTGATATTCATACATATTTAAGGAAGACTAAATCATTGGATTCTTATTCAAATCTACACACCAATCACTAAAGCCAATGATGAAGAAATGGAAGATTTTTACCGACTTCTGCAATCTAACATGGATCAAACATGCAATCTAGATTCATTGATAATGATTGGGGATTGGAAAGCAAAAGTTGGAAACAAAGAAGTATCAGTAGTGGGAAAACATGGCTCCGAAGACAGAAATGATGTCAGAGATTGCATGATCGAAGTTTGCAAAGCTAATGATTTTCAATTCATCTCAAATGCGCTTTTATCCCCCATATCACAAATGTTGACTATACCTGTAGACCTTAACCAATAAAATGCACAGGAATCAGATAAATGGCATCAACAGAGGAAAGAGGACAGAGAAGCTTAGTAGCTATCATCTGCCAGAAGTGTTTCCCAAAGTGGGTGATACTGCCCCCTGGTGGGAACTGGAATTATCCATGGGGGCTGACAAAGCAGATACCTATCTACACTTTCTTCTGGATTATGGGCTATAATCCAAAAGTTTTTAATTGCCAGGGGAGCGCTGTGCAGATTGGTTTTTAATCTGAAAAGGTGACAATAAGCCAAACAAGTTTGGGGAACTATGTGCCATATCAAGGCCGGGAAAGACTGTGGAACATCAATTGCTTAGATACGAGTTCAAGTTGAAGGTGAAGAAAATTAAAGTCCATGGGAAGTAAAATATGACTTTGAGTCTATCCCCATCTGAATTCAGAGACCTTCTTCATAGCATATCGACATATTGAATACTAATGATAGAAGACAAGATGAGTTGTGGGATGACTTAAAGGAAACCGTATATGAAGCAAGAAAAGGGTCATTACAAGGACCAGACAGAAAGGAGAGGTCAAAACAGATGCCAGAAGAGACTCTGAGATGTACTTTTGAACACAGAGAATATAACGCCAAGGGAAGAGGTTATGAGGTAAAGGACCCGACTAGGAGATTTCAAAGGGTAGCTGGAGCAGAGAGTGTGAAGCGCTGTTGTGGAATGCGTAAAGGGCTAGGGATCCTAATGCTTGCCATTTCTCAAGCTGAAAGGTACGAAGAAAATAAAGCCAAGGCTCAAGTTTCAAGACTGGAATCTCTGGGCCAAATACTGAATGACACATCAAAGATGGAGAGGGCTTTTTGGCTCTCTGCACGGCGCCATGGCGGTTGGCAAGAAAGGAGCTAAGGAGAAAGTGGTGGATCCATTTTCTAAGAAAGACTGGTGTGGTGTGAAAGCACCAGCCATGTGCAATGTCAGAAATATTGGGAAAACACTGGTCACCAGGCCTCAAGGAACCAACATTGCATCGGATGGCCTCAAGGGTGGAGTTTTTGAAGTGAGCCTTGCTGATCTGCAAAACCATGAGGTTGCCTTTAGAAAATTTAAGTTAATGACTGAGGATGTTCAGGGCAAAAACTGCCTGACCAACTTCCACGGCATGGACCTTACGCGGGACAAGATGTGCTCCATGGTCAAGAAATGGCAGACCATGTTTGAAGCTCATGCTGATGTCAAGACTACCGATGGGTATCTACTT
>NW_022103899.1:44619459-44620835 GCF_000313985.2 Echinops telfairi | reverse complement strand
GTACACATTTATTGTTGAACAACAACAAAAAAAGAAATTTATTACCTGTATACGGTACGGTCATCACAAATCAGCATAACCAGACAAACTGTGAATCCTACAGTATCAAGAATTTCTTGTTACTATCATTATTTCCATGTACAACAGTGTATGGTACATTTACTCATTTATTCAAGGACAGTCATGTCATCATCTTCTGGAACATCATCATAACAATCCAAACCCTTATTTTCAGGGAGCTCTTATTTTTTGGGGGATGCCTTATAGTTCAGTGAGAGGCAAAACTGTAAGTAGGTCTTATTTTCGGGGGATGTCTTACTTTCGGGGAAACAGGGTATCATCCAGCAGACGCTGCAGCACTGGAGGTACTCATTTGCCTGGGCCAAAAAAATGTTCAAGACAGTTACTTGGCCAACTGACTGGAGGAACTGTGGGAGGGCATCTAGAACACCATTAAGTCAATAATCAGTGTTTATTACAGATGTAAATATTGATATGAAAGAGCCAAGAAATGCTCCGCAGGTTACTCTTTTCTGGTTGGCTGTTGTTAGGGTTAGGGTTAGACTAGTTGAAGTTCCTTGAAATGTGGTTTTCTTTTGCTAGTTTCTTACTTAAAATAAAATTATTATATTGGGGGCTCTTACAGCTCTTATCACAATCCATCCATCCATCCATTGTGTCAAGCACATTTGTACATATGTTGCCATCATCATTCTCAAGACATTTTCTTTGTACAAAATGTGGTTTTCTTACAGCATGACAGTTTTCTGTTACAAAGCCAGCGAGGAGTTCCTGGAGCTCCAATTGGCTAAGAAGAAGTTTTATATAGCATGCTGTAATCATGGGAGCGAGACCCTTGCCATATAACCGAATCAAGGTAAGATCCATCACCTGGATCATTTTCTCGATCAGAAGCAAGTCCACAGGTTCCACCTGCACTCACGAGGGGAGATACACGATCCAGGCTTAATTTGTTCTTCACTCCATAGCCACTGCAAGTATAGTTCCTGATACTCAGTGGTGCTCCATTAAAGGAACGAGTGAATAAGGTCTATGAGACATCCAAGTGTAAATGGCGAGGAAGCCCTTACCTCCTGGAGGCCATTGGAGAGGGCTCAAGTTGACACACATTTTAGTAAGTCAGTTGCGTGTGTACAGTGGTTATAAGAAACTGGCTTGAATGAGGCTGCGTAAGAGAGAGGGTAGAGGGAGGAGAGCAAAGGTGGTGGACTCCCTTTCCTGAGTCCCAACACAGAGAGGTTAGCCTGGAGAGAAGACATTTCTGAGAAGCTGAGACAGGACTTGGAGGTAGGAAGTTATTTTTGGTAGTACAATGGGTTTAGGAATGGAGAGCATGAATTCATGACAGGGTGGGG
>NW_022103899.1:44614299-44618818 GCF_000313985.2 Echinops telfairi | reverse complement strand
TATGTTCTGGGGTCCACTCTCTCGTCCTCTTCCCTTCTACTCCACCTCACACCACAATCTGAGTTCAGCCTTTCCTCTTGCCCCTCCTTTCCTCTCCCCTTCATCTCCCCTTCTTTCCCCAAGGGAGAGACGTGAGCGGTTGTCTTTGCTGACCTGTAGGCGGCAAGAGAGAAAAGGAGGTTGGAGGCCAAGGGAGGGTGATAATTCCGAGCAGAAAGCTTGAGAGAAAGGGTAGAGAGATGGACTCTAGGCACAGGTGGAGAAAATGGCTTTGGGCAGGCTGAGGGGCAGAAAATCCACTGCGGCAGGAGACAAAGCGAAAGGCGTAGGGGCGTGCCCAGGCATGGTATGGGTCCAGTGCCAGGCCTTGCCGGGCAGTTCCCAGAGCTCCCAGACCTGATTCTCTTGTGTCCACCCAAATACCCAAAACACACAAAACACTGTTAATACTTGTTGAATGGAAGAATGTGTGAATACATCTCTCTATCTCTCTTTTTAAAATCATCTTATCCAGATGATTTTAAATCAACACAATCCAGACATCCATCCATTGTGCAAACACATTTGTACATTTGTTACCATCATCATTTTCAAAACATTTTCTTTCTACTTGAGCCCTTGGTATCAGCTTCTCATTTCCCTCCCTCCTTCCCCTACCCTCCTTCCCTCATAAACCCTTGATAATTTGTAAATTATTATTATATTTTCAAATCTTACACTGACCGATGTCACCCTTCACACACTTTTCTGTTGTCCGTCCCCCTGGGAGGGGGTAATAGGTAGATCATTGTGATCGGTTTTCCCTTTCTCCCCCACCTTCCCCTTCCCCTCCTGGTATGATTACTCTCAATATTGGTCCTGAGGGGGTTTATCTGTCCCGAATTCCCTGTGTTTCCAGCTTTTATCTGTACCTGTGTACATGCTCTGGTCTAGCCGGATTCATAAGGTAGAATTGGGGTCATGATTATGGGAGGAGGAAGCATTAAAGAAATAGAGGAAAGTTGTAGGTTTCAATGGTGCTATACTGTACCCTGACTGGCCCATCTCTTCCTTGTGACCCTTCTGTAAGGGCATGTCCAATTCTCTACAGATGGGCTTTGGGCTACACTCCGCCCTCCCCTTCATTCACATCGATACGACTTTTTGTCCTGGGTGTTTGATGCCTGATACCTGATCCCATCAACACCTCCTGATCATGCAGGCTGGTGTGCTTCTTCCATGTGGGCTTTGTTGCTTTTCAACTAGATGGTGGCTTATCTTCAAGCCTTTAAGACCCATAGGCTGTATCTTTTGATAACTGGGCACAATCCACTTTCTTCACCACATTTGCTTATGCACCTATTTTGTTTTCAGTGATCGTGTCGGGAAGGTGAGCATCACAGAATGCCGGGTTATTAGGACAAAGTATTCTTGCACTGAGGGAGTAATTGAGTAGAGGCCCAATGTCCATCTGCTGCCTTCATACTTACCATATAAGTATACAGCAGAACCCTGGTACTCGACCACATCAATACTGACATAATCGGATTTCGATGGGAAATGTCGAGAAAATTTCGCATCAGAGCTGGAATAAAACATTGTAATCCAACCCAATGCACCTGATTTTTGTAAACAAAAGCAGTTTGTGTTTGGGTCACTCAGCGTTAATTGGTGTCGTTAGTACTCGTTGTTTAAACCTTTTACTGCTGTGTTCCAAGTGTTTTGCTATAGTTCTTGTGGCTTTTTTACTGTTTTATTTCTAGGAAATAATTTTTTGAAAAGAATCATTGTGATAAGGAACTGGTTAACTGTGTTATTGATAGTGTTGATGATAATTTAATAAACCCTTTTAGAAAGCAGTTAAGGAAATGCCAACAGCAGACCACGTTAGACAGATTTTTTTTTTTTAGAGAGAGCCAGCCAGGTCCTAGTGAAAAAGGGCAAAGCAGGGGAAAAACTCCTGAAAAGCAGCTACCAGTTGATTTTCTGGAAGGGGATTCCCCTTCCGAACAATGTCTCTCTCTCCATCCCTCCTCTCCACATCCGTGTCCGCTGATCCAGATCCTCATCCATCTCAAGGTATGGGCCCTACTGTAGTTACTGAAAACTTTAAAAATGTCGTGTTTCTGATTTAAATTATATTATTTAACTCTGAACTTATTTCCTTTGAAATTTCTGAGTAATATTTTGCATAAAAAGGCAAGGGTAGGGTAAACACTTGGTGGTCGAGAATGGATTAATCCGTTTTCAGTTATTTCTTATGGGAAAAGTTGATTTGGAACTCGACTGCGTCGTATCTTGATGCTCCTAGAACGGATTAGCGTCAAGGTTCAGGGTTCTACTGTATGTACATGGATCTACTTCCCTATCGTTATATGTAAATATATTTACATATGTACATGCCTGTAATTAGATCTCTGTAAATGTCCTCTGCCTCCTAGCTCTTGCCTCTATTTCCTTTTACTTTCGTGAATAAATCTCTTAAAGAATAGACAAAAGTACATTTTTCCCTACAACTTTTAAAAATGAAATCCTTATTGATTTTTGGATACTGTATTGTGTTTTAGTCAAAGTTTACACAGGAAATTGATTTCCCACTCCACAGTTCATACACAAATTGTCCCAAAATGTTGATGACTGTCCCGACCACGTATCATACTCTTCCTATTTCCACGATCTCTGCATTCCACTCCCGGCCCCTGCTTACCTTCTCCCTGTCTGCAGCTGATTGTTCGGAGAAGCCCCTTCCTCTGCGTGGTATTGTCCATTGGGTGGGCCAATCTGTGACTTGCCTGAACGGTGACCTCCAGAGGTGGAATCAGCTCCAGGTTGAAAGGGTGATAATCTTGGGGGTTCTTCCAGTCTCTATCAGCACAGTATGTCCAATCTTTAAAAAATGAATTTGCGTTTTCTTTGACATTTCTCTCCCATTCTAACTGGGACCTTGTGTGGTGTCTGCTTGGAGGGTGGGACTGGTGGCCAGGCACCATCTAGTTGTTTTGGCGTCAGGCTAGAGAAGGCTGTGGTTCGTGTGGAATGTTAGTCCTGTGGACTGGCTGCTTTACTCCAGGCAGGAAGAGACCAATCATTGTGATTGGTTCCCCTTTTCTCCCTACCTTCCCTCTACCCTCCTGGTATCACTACTCTCATGATTGGTCCTGAGGGGTTTATCTGTCCTGGAGTCCCTAGGTTTCCAGCTCTTATCTGTACCAGTGTATATGCTCTAGTCTAGCCTGATATGTAAGGTAGAATTGGGGTTATGATAGTGAGTGGGGTGGTGGTGAGTAGGAAGCTTAAAGAGCTAGAGGAAAGTTGTATGTTTCGTTGGTGCTATACTGCACCCTGACTGGTTCATCTCTTCTTTGTGACCCTTCTGTGAGGGGAGGTAGAACGCTATCTTTATGAACTATGTTAAGTCAACTGACCTAGATGTCCTTAGCCTTCAAGTCCAGTAACTAAGTCCTGTGAGGAATTTGGATATATCTAAGTTTCCACAACAGCGACCCCTATGTGCTCTACTATATATATGAGCATGCTCATATCTGAGCAATATAAATATGCATATGCACAGGCTCACAACTATACATATATACATACCCATATGTGTGTGTCTATGTATATTACGCCCATCCACCTTTGCACACCTATATAGCATACAGATCTAGCTATGTAACCACTAGCAAACATTTCTTGGAACATTTTATTGTAGTTTGGGTGAAAGTTCCCCATTCCACAATTAATGTATATTTTGTTTTGTGACACTAGTTACAATCCTCTTAATGTAACAGTACTCTTCTGATTTTCTCTGTGGGCCCTCTGTTTTCATTCACCTATTTGTCCTGACCCTTCTTGCTCTCTGAATGTTGTTTTAGGACAGACACTGGCTTTTCGGTCTTATATGGTTGGTTTTTCCGAATAGGTGACATACGGGCATCTTTGTTCTCTTTATAGGCCTGTTACTTGGCTTAAAGGTGATAGAGGAGTAGCCTCAGTTCCAGCTTTGAAGGGTGAGGGGATTCGCACACAGTTGGTTGTAATTATTGTTGTTGCAGAATTTACCATATCATTTACCATCCTCACGCGCAGCCATTGAGGCGATGCCAACTCACAGTGACCCAAAAGACAGGGAAGAAGTGGCCCTGTGAGTTTCTGAGACGGTGGCTCTTTACGGGAGGAGAAGGCCCGTCTCTCTCCCGACATTTATCACAGTTGTGCTTGATGCTTGCACCCCTCTCTTCATTTATCTCGGCCATTTTGTGTTAACTTTCTCCATGTTGTGCACCAGGGTAAGTCCAATAGCATTTCTGCAAAGTCACAGAAGCTTTTGTTAAACAAGATATCAAAATATGAAGCGATTATTTCTTAATATAGTCTCCTTCTGAGATTTATCCAAGTCTGAAGGTGTTATTGTATAAACCATCTAGGTCTATCCAATTCTGAAGATGTTCCCATCTTTTTGATCCTCCCCCAAAGAATTTGGCTCCCTTCGCCTTGCGCCGTGTTGAAACAGCGGCTTTGGCATTTTCACGCAAAACCTGAG
>NW_022103899.1:44607569-44613182 GCF_000313985.2 Echinops telfairi | reverse complement strand
TTGACAATTACATTAACTACCACATGGGGAGTGTGGCTCCTCCAGCTTTTTGAGCGTATCCTCCCCTTCACACTTAATAGTCTCAAGCTGACACCTGATTATGTAACCACCACAGCTGGGTTCACTAGAGAAGCAAAATCAGCGATCTTGTGTATATATATGTATATATATACACATACATATACATATACGTGTGTGTGTGTGTGTGTGTGTATGTACAACAGGAAAATGGCTCACACAGTCGTGGAAGCAGAGAAGTCAATGGGTCAGATGTTAGGCTGGAGGCTTCTCCTGAGTCCAGTGGCTTCAGGGGCTGATAAACCAAAGAGCACAAATGAATCCCAAGTTGGCAGGTCAATTGGAAGGTCACTGATAACTTGCAAGACTGGCAGGCACTATGTCAGATTTTCGACACAAGTCCTAAGAACCTGAGGTTGATGAGGCAGATGTAGGATCCAGTCCTAGCATAAACCAAGCAAGTTGTTCTACAGTGTCCACTGATATTGGAAGCAGGTCACCCCCCTGAGGAAACTTCCTTTTGATTGGTTGTTCCAGGGCTGTGGCCTGGACCACGGTGTTCCATCCCATCCTAATCTTTTTAGCGACTAGTGGGCTGTGATGATCACGTCGCATTAAGTCAGGTCATGGGCTTTACTAGGTTTTTAACTGCCAAACCACTGAGAATGCTGGTGTAGTCAAGTTGATAGAAAATGTAACTATCTTAAAAAACAACAACAACCCAAAACATCATGGCTAGAAGAGCAGAAGTACGTAATTCAGAGCAATGCAAAGCCCGACCCAATCTGGCTCCTAACGAGAAATGCTTTGACTTCTAGAAAAATTTTAGTCAATCTTAAATATTTTGGACGTGCATTTGGGGAGTATCTTTCGAACCCAAACCAAACTTGTTACTTTTAAGCTGATTCTGACTTGGTGGCCCTACAGGACAGAGTGGACCTTCCCCAGAGGGGCAATTACAGAAGCATACTGCCCTGTCTTTATCCTGTAGAGCAGCTGATGGGTGTGGACCTCCAGTCAGCAGCCCAGAGCTTAACACGGTGCCACCAGGGCTTCCTGAAGTGCACTCAGGATATACTTCCCAGCCAATAATTTTCCAACTGTCTTAGATCGTGTGTTGACTAGCCCACCTTTGCTCCGCTGATTCGAAATGCCACTGTTATAATTACATGGATACTAAAGCCACAATTAGGAGATAGACAAAGGAGAGTGTTCAGGAGCATCTGAAGGAACTTCCTGTTTCCGCAGTATCAGCTGGCCGGGACAGTCTGATGTCTTCAGCTATATAGCTGGTTCTGCTTAATAATAGGACTGCTTAAACAGAGGACTGACCAATAGTTTTGTCTTCAGCCACACATGCATCTTAGCTCTAAAATCAGACCAGATTTTAATAATAAAAAATGGTGATATTAATAATAAAATGATGATGATAATAATAGTAATGATAATAACAACAATCTTGTATGAGATTGTGGTAGACCTGCTAATCATTCCCATCTCTCCAGAGTTCCTTGAGGTATAGATGGCTCTATGTACCATGTGACTTTGGGGAAGTCCCTGATCAATAGCAGTCTCTTTTGGAAATTTGAAACAGGAATATCAGAGCTGATGTTGATTTCTCAAAGGGTCCCACTGGTGATAAGGAAATGATTTTAGGTGGGGGTGTGGACAATCTGTTAAGGCCGAGTTACAGATTGTATATATATTTTTAAAGGTCACAGGTTTCAGTAGGTTCTTAAATTAACAGAGGCGAATCAAGAGAAAGAAGAATATCAATTAGCTATGACACAATTGCTGCAGATGGTTTGAGAATGACTGAAGTTTGGAAAATCCCACACTAGATGAGAATATTATCGGTCAGAAATGCTTTCAACTACAAGCAACACACACCAAAATCACAATGGTCTTAAAACATAGGGGTAGGTCTTGCTTTGTCGTGTGTCGGTGTTTACACATTGGCCTGCAAATTTTGGTTTGTGGCCTTGGTGGCAGTCAAGACTGTGATTCCTTTGGTCTCTCCTCATGGTCTCATGAAGGCTGCTGCACTGCAGCCAGCACAACCAAAGGCAGAAAGATGTAAGAGGTGGTACCAAGCCACCTTTCCCGCTTTGGTCGGGAAAACTAGAACTTGCCTAGTGCTCCCTGTGGTCCTCTCCTTACGCCTCACGGACTAGACCATGTCACAAGGGTGTAGAGAAGCTGGGAGGGTGGATAACCTACTGTTCTCATTGGCTCAGACCATCCTCACTAAGACTGAGGTTCGGTTAGTGAGGCAGGAAAGAGAAGAGCTAGTGGAGAGACAACTGCAGTGTCTGTCATGTGGGAAGATGCAGACCTGCAGAGAGAAAACAGAGATGGGACACCATATGGCTCCAAATGGAGTGGGGTGGAGGGAATAATGTGAACTCCAATCCCTAAGAGACAAGCTGTACTTCATTCCCTGTTCTAAGTTGGCAAGATTGCTGGTTGTAACCACAAACTCTCTTTCCACTTGAGTCTGTGGGAGTGGATTTTTATTCTTTATAGCCCTGAGCAGAATTTCAAACACATGAGTTCTAATCTGTTCTTTGTAGCAATTATTATTATCCTTATGTGACCCTAACCTAGCTTTTCTGACAATCAGTATATCCTTCAGGAGGTCTCTATTTTTTTTTTTAATTTAAAATTTGTTCAGTTTCTTTATTTCAAGAGGGACTTTTTAAAAGGGCGAAGTGTTTCTTCTTTAAATAACAACACGAGGACAAAGAGAATAAATAGATGAGCGGTTGAGTTTCCTAGGGGGCTGGTCAATGTCACTCATCTCTGCCTTTGGATGAAGTCAAAAGACACGAGGCAGCTCGACTTTGTCATGCATGTGGGTTTCAGAGACCTAGGGAATGTTTAGCTTTCCGCTTGTTTATTCCCAAACTTTATGCGTGTAATTTATTATCCTGGTCACAATTTAACGTGGTTGGAAGATGTGAGACATTCAAGTCCCAGATTTGCGTGAGAAGCACAAGAGAAAATCAGTGCCTTAGGAACTGTGACCCTCCTTCCTCCCATGCCATGGCCTCTCCTTGGGTGATCTCAGCCATGACCATGGCATTTACCACCACTGTGACAGTGCTGTCTCACAACATGTTGATTCATCCTGGACAAGCAGAAATCATTATCTCTTCCCCCACACTTGTCCTTTCGCCAGCATCCCCTATTGTAGGCAATGGTGCCATCATCTATCTACAAAGTCACTGTGCTAAGAAGTCATCACTGGGTGTGCAGTCTCTCACCACAGGCCCTAGAGCAATCTGCAGAATGCCTACCCCACATTCCCCTTGTGCTGAGGTCCAGGCCTTCCTGTCTTCCCGCATAGAGGAGAGTTCCTGTGCTCTCTGAGTCAGGGGAAGATGACTCAATAAGCATGGCTAAACACAGGCTTAATTGGGCTTACTAATCTGTAGTCAACAAGGTACCAACGTGAAAGTTATCACTACAGATTGGTAAACAAGCACAAGTAAACTCGGTTACTGGCTACTTTCCATCCCCTGTCATAACTGTGTATTTGAACAGAGGCTTTGATTCTGTAGGAAGGCGAGGTGGAGTTGGGACAGAGACAGATGCCAACTATACTTAGAAGTGAAAAAAATGTGAGATTGTTCACTGCATATTAGTAAGTATAAGTGAGTTTAAACTTAATCTGTTCATTGGATGACGTGGTAGTTACATAATCTTGTCAATTTGAGACTATTCAGAGTGAAAGAGTGGAGTTTAGTCTGTCAATCAGGTCGCAGCTTGATGACCTCAATTGGAGGTGCTAAAGAAATAAATAGCTTGCTGAAGGCGGGACGCACACTCAATCCCTGCGAGACATTACTGATGACAATCCTGATGGAGCTATGCTGATGCAGCCAGAGCCCTGGAGCTGGAGGAGCTGTGTGGACACCCACACTGGCAGTGAGATGCCTCTACTGCCACTGGATCCACAAGACTTTCCACCCACTGGCTTGTGTCTTCCTACATTTGGCATTATTACATGGCTGCATGAGTCTAAAGAGGAATTTATGGATTACTATTGGACATGTGGGCTAATATTGGACTTATGGATGATCTGGACTGGGCTGGGATGGCTGGATGTCAATATACAGTTACTCTTTCTTTTACACATGAGTGTCTTTCTTGTACACATGAGTGTCTATGAATTTGTTTCTCTAGTCAACCTGAACTAACACAGATAATCTGATGCTGTCCAGCTTTAGTGTTTTCTACAGCTTCAAGTTGCCATTAAATCTACCTACCACAGTTGTATGAGCTGCTCTTTCTTGTAGGTGGACAGAAATTATCCTATCACATACAGCATAGGACCTGGTGCAAATGGTAGTGCGCTTGCCTGCTAATCAAAAGGTTGAATCTTTGAGTTCATCTAAAGCTCCTCTTGAAGAAAGGCCTGGAGATCTACTTGCAGAAAAGCTGCCTTTGGTGACCTCATGGAACATAGTCTACTTTCATATGCATGTCATGAGTTCAAATCAACTTAATTGCAGCTGGTAGATTTATGGGGAAACTTGGGGTGCTTGTTAGTTCTATAATGTATGTGATAGCATAAAACCTATACATCTGTAAGGAAAAGCAGCTGACACAACCGTGGCAGTTAGAGTTTATGACAACTTGAAGATGTATGAAAGGGTAGGGGTGGAATTCAGCCTGTCGATGAGCCTGATGATGCCTCTTTGGGGATGTGGCCTTCTTAGAAGCAGGGAACCTGAGAACCTCTCTTTCTCTCTGCCCCTCCACCTTCTTGCCTAATGAACTGCCTGCCTCCAGGGGTGGCTCCATGCGGGCCATTGACTCTGAGAGCTGTTAGTGTCCTGCCACTTTCCATTGACCTTGGATCACCGGCCGGTGATCTTCCTGCATCCCCATCACCTATCTGCATCATCAGCCTCAGCCATGGTGAGTCTAAAGAGGGTGCTGGTTTGCCTTGGACTTGTAGACTTGTGTTGCACTTGGCTAGGATGCCTTCTTTTGATATAAGATTACTTGTTGATATAAAACTCTTTCTTATACATATAGGAATGTCACTGATTTTGTTTCTCTGGACAACCCAACTTAACAACAATGATTATTTAACCTTACACACCAATCATTGAAGTCAATAATGAAGAAATCGAAGCATTATACCATCTTCTTCCATTTAAAATTGATCAAACACACAATCGAGATGTGTAGATAATTGCCAGTGATTGGAATGAGACAGTTGGAAGTATGAGGAAGCTTCAACAGTTGGGAAATACTGTCTTTTGGAAACAAAGCTGAGATATCAGTGTAGGATTTGTGTGACCAATGGCTCCTCCCTTGAAAATGCTTTTTCAAAACAACAGAAATAGTGAGTACACACATGGCTCTTGCTAGACGGAATGCACGGCGATCAGATGGACTGTATCTGTTGGAAGACACACTGGAGAAGCTAAATGTCGTCAGCCAAAGCAAGGCCAGGGACTGACAGACCATCAATTGCTCATATGCAAGTTCAGATTGAAGCTGAAGAGAATGAAAACAAGTCCACAAGAGCCAAAATTGAATATATCCCACCTGAACTTAAGAACAGATTAAAAAAAACCC
>NW_022103899.1:44604361-44606069 GCF_000313985.2 Echinops telfairi | reverse complement strand
GACACATATTTGTGCCGTCTACAGAAAAGTGACCCAACAGAATAAAGAAATTATTGATCAATATCATTCATGTCACATGCAAGTAAAATTTTGCTGAAGATAATTAAAAAACAGTTGCAGCAGTACATAAACAGAGAATTGGCAGAAATTCAAGCTGGATTCAGAAGAGGACATAGAGTGAGAGCTATCATTGCTGACGTCAGATGGATCTTGACGGAGATCAGAGAATACCAGAAAGATATTTATTTGAATTTTATTGATTATGTTAGGGCATTTAATTGTGTGGATCACAGAAACAAACAAACAAAAAAATAACTATGGATACCATTGAGATGAATGGGAATTTCTGAATTCTCAATTGTGTACCTAGAACAAAAGACAATTGTTTGAACCGAACAAGAAGGTACTACATGGCTTAAGTTCAGGAAAGGTGTCCCTGAAGTTTGTATCCTTTCCCACAGTTACTCAATCTGCATACTGAGCAAATAACACAAGGAGTTGAACTACATGCAAAAAAGAAATGGCCTTACGATGGGAGGAATGCTCGTCGGGAAGCTCTGATATGCAGACTGAGCACTTGCTGATGGAGATCAGTGACTACAGCCTTCCATGTGGGTTATAACTCAATATAAAGGAAATAAAACCCCTCACAGCTAGATCCACCAATAACATCATGATGAAAGGAGAAAAGATTGAAGTTTTCAAGGATTGCATTTTACGTGGACTCCTATCAATGCGCAGTCAAGAAATCCAAGGACGTGTCATAGGGGGCAAATCTAACGCCCAAGACTTCTTTAACGTGGCATTAAGGGGCAGATATGTCACTTTGAGCAGTGAGGTACACCTGACCCAAGTCATGGTGTTTCCAATGGCCTCATATGCACATGAAAGCTGGACTGTGAACAAGGAAGACCTTAGAAGCATTCATGTCTTTACATTATGGTGTTGGCGAAAGACACTGGAAGAACGATGGACCGCCAGAAGAACAAACAAATCCATCTTAGAGCTAGTACGCTCAGAGTGCTCCTCAGAAGTGAGGATGCGAGACTCCACCGCACGGACTTCAAGCACGTTATGAAGAGAGAGCAGTCCCTGGGAAGGGACCTCATGATTGGTGAAAGAGACTCGGTGGAAAAGAGGAAGACCCTCAGGAAGACAAGACGCAGTGGCTGCAGCAATGGATGCAAGCAACGGATGCAAGCAATGGATGCAAGCCTCATCCTTGTGAAGATGTTGCAGGACTGGGGGTTTCGTTGTGTTGCACATGAGATCTCGATGTGCTGGAGCCGCCTCCAGGGCACCTACCAACAGCCACAGTGTCACATTGTACAGGTCGATCTACTCTGACTTATGTGAACATTTATGAAGGACATTGACAGTATTTTCAAGTTTGGTTCTTGTAAACCAGCCTGTGATAAATGTTGGTCTGGTGCCTTCTTTATTCCTTCCTTTCTTCTCTCATTGATTAATGATTCCAAAATGGAGTTACAGACTCAAAAGCTCTCATGTCTTAGAGCATTTGATACATATTTCCCCGCAAGGATGATGGGTAGTGGTAGTTGATGTCATGGCTAATGACAACGAAAAGTGATTGAAAATCTATTATCTGGCAGACACTGTGCTAAGCAACTCAAATGTATTAGCTCCTTGTATCCTGTGCAGTAATCAGATCCTGTTGCAAATGGAATTGGGGCCCCAGAAGTTATGA
>NW_022103899.1:44594772-44602790 GCF_000313985.2 Echinops telfairi | reverse complement strand
AAAACACACTTCCGTTAAAGCCGTCCACTTGCGGTATCTCTGTTATAGTAGTCACAGATAATTAAGACACCAAGATTGTGATCTTTGACTGCTCGCCTCCAAAATGTCGAGGAAATAAATAACTGTTCTCTTCAGCCACCAGCTCTTGTGGCTGTTGTTATGGCCGCAGTAAGTGCCTGAGACAGGCCCTCTTTTTATTCTCAGTTCACAGATGAACCAGACGGAAGCGCAGCATAGATATCTAAACTGCCCAAGGACGCACAGTGGCTCGGGGAGGGAACTGGGACTTGGGGCTGGTAGTTTGGTGCCAGAGCCTGTGCCCTTATTTCAGTCCTCCATCACAACAGCTTTTGGTCCAAGTTAAGCAATTGGTCCACGATTACCAACTTCTAAAGAAATAGAGCCAGAATTTGAATTGTGGACGGTGTGACTCCAAAGGGGGCATTTCTAGGTCCATGGTGAGGATTTCGGAATCCTTTTGGGAGGGTGTGTTTCAGATAGCTTCGCCCGTGTTCACTTCGGCTTCCTCTCTTGGTTCCACCACAGCTTGCGGGCAGGGACAGCAGCTCTGCCATTGTCCAGTCTAAATGGCTACCCATCTACCAGTGCTGTCATTGTCCTGGAAGTCTGATCCAGTGACCTTTCACCTCTCATCCTAAATCACCTGCGGTTTCCCAAACCCTCCCAGTTGGGTATGCTTCTGTTTCCAAGTAGCAGAAAACCCCACTTAAACTGGCCGAACCAATAAGGTGACACAGTCGGCTCAGGTGACTTCAAAGAACAAAGAGAAGGCCCTTCTGCGGGCATGATTTGCTCAGGACTTCAGCTCTGCATCTCGGTAATTCTCTCAGCTCTGCTCTTTTTTGTGTGTATTTGTTTTTTGTCCTTGGATTGGCTTTGCCATTTTTCGGCAGCAAAATGACTGTCAGCAGTCACAGGCGACGCATTTGCTCTTCCACATTCATTGAACAAATATCCTGCCCTATGTTCTGACTCCATTATCTTAGGTCACAAATTCACCGCCGTGTCAATCCTCATGGCGGTGGTGGTCAGTGCCATAGGGGTGGGGGGAGTGACTCCTCTCCTCCATCTCTCTTTCCTCCCCCTTGGTCTCCAGGTCCAAGTGGATTCTTCCAGGAGCAGAAGAGATGCCGGTCCTTGTGTCAAGGTCCACACGGGGACCTGATAGATAGACTTACAGCCACAGTGCACTGTTCACGCTGCTATACATAAGGAAATACATTGAAAACAAAGACACAGGAGCAAAGTCACCCTACAGACCCCCTCACATTCTGCCCGTTGCCTGGCATTACGGCTGCAGCTGCCACAGCAACCTCTGCTACACTGAGTGTTCTGAACACCATGGAACTCGGCTTTCCTCTCAGAAGTTCAGAGTAAGAGGGAGCAGTTATAAGAGGGAAGTGAGTGAGGTAGAGAAGATATGTTGGGTGGGCAATTTAGTCCATGCTCATTTCTGTATACTCGCTCACCTCCTGTAGTGAAACCCTTATTTCTAACATCAAGGGAAATGTTCCTTTCAACGCTTTAAAAATTTTTAATAAATACTTTTCCTTTCAGCTCTTGTCCTCCAGCTCCGCCTTCCCCTTGGGGAGCTAAGCAATTACTGTGATCACCGTGAGGCTGGGGGGGGACCAGACCCTTTCCTAATACCTTAGTCATTACTTGTAATAGACTGGGATTCCGAATGGACTGGACTTAGAAAAAGGGGAAAGGAATTATGCACAAAGAGAACTAGGTACTAGGGCTCAGGGCTTTCTCAATAGACCACTGGCAGGGACCTCTCTGCCCAGTGGCTGCTGCCACCGTGTGGCAGAAATCCTTTCCCCTCACCACCCGAGCTTGCTCTCAGTTACAGGTGGTGTTTGCAGCCCAATTTCCCGTCTGCTTCTTTCCTCTGCCTCTTCCGGCATCGCTTTATGCCTCGGCGCTGCCTTTTCCCAAGATCAGGGCTTGGCAAACTTTTGAGATGCGACAGGCCCTCCTGCCCCTCACAACAATTTAGAAATTATTCAAGAGCCTTAAGTAAACCTTTGCAAACAAATGAAGTCACCATGATCTGAATAATAATATCCTTAGAAAAATTTCAATTTTACTTCAGAGCCCTGTATACGTACTGGAAGAGCCACACAGGGCTCTCTGGCCTAGACGATGGTGACTAGGGGGGATGTCCAGTCCCTTCAGGGACCACCCCTTCTTTTAGTCCTTTCAGTCCAGGTAGCTGCAACCTCATCAGACCATGACCCACAGTCCAACATCAGTAAAACAATGCGGGAGTAGCCCCCGGTCAACGGTCTCCTCCCGTCCACCTGATATTATTTCTAAATAAAGAGAGCACTCCGAAAGAAACTGTGGTCTAGATGCAAGAATCTGCTCGTCAGTGGTGGAATGATAGGCACACATGACGTGGTAACGTTGGCATTTAGGGGTAGGCTTACAGTTGCGCTCTTGAAAACCCACCAGGGCAGTTCTACCCCGTCCCACAGGGTCTCTATGAGTCAGCATCGAGTTGATGGCCATGAGTTTGGAGTTTTAATACTTGCTCAGATCAGCACTCACCTTCAACACTAGAGGATGGTTGGGCAGAGCAGCCTCACTGTCTGGGAATGTGCCTGAAAGCGACAGACACTCTGAATCATGATGAAGGCCGTGAATCACGGGCATCTGTTAACGCCTTTGATGCCACGCCTCTAGCACTCACAATGTTCTCTGGCAGAGGATACAACAATGGATTAGTGCGCTCTGTCCTCTCTAGCAGTTCACGGTCAACTGGGGAAGAAGGCTCATAGACACATCATTCCATTACAAGCGGTCTCAGACTATGTTGGAGACGTGATTAAAATGCCAGCGAGGTAAGCTAGAGGGACATCGCGTGCTGCAGGTGACAGCTGAAGCAGGTTCTTAGAGAAACCGAAGAAACCCAAGCCGATTGCCTTCTAGTTGTTTCTGACTCATGGCAACCCAGAGAAGCCGCTCTTGATAAAGGGGAGTCACGGTGACCTTTGACCTCGGTTCTTCCATTCACTGCTTGCTCTTGCTTCTGGCATCCCAGATGTCCATCCACTCTCCAGGAGAGCTCTCATGGCCTCCGCCTCAGCCTCATTGACATTAATCCATCATTGACCTTGATCTTGACAAGGAGTGGGTGGGAGTGGAGGGGAAACTAGTTCTCCCTCCAAAGTGCCACTGATATCCCTACCAGCCCCGCAGCCATCCCGAAGAAGTCTACAATAGGAGCAAAACTTGTGTGCTTGCTGTCCCAGTGTAGTGTGAATGCACTCCACCACCTCTTTCCTCCGTCTCTCCAAGTTGCCACTTCCTGGAAGATCAGAAGTTCCGACTGTAGAAAGTCAAGTCCTTTCTTTTTCATTCATGTCAGGCAAGCTTTCCAAAGTGATCTACTCGGGATCTGAAGGGATAAATAAATGGAAGTGAAATCCAGTAAAGAGGGAGAAACAGTGATTGGACCCAGAGTGGGGAATTCAGGTAACCAAACCTTAACCCTAGCTTCGCAGCTGACATCCTTGCTTGGGCATAGGAACCCTGAGAGACTCTGATGTCCTATGTCCATATTGTGTGGTTGTTCTGCAAGTGTCGACATGGGTGGGGCTCAGAGAACACGCTGGTGTGGTGTGATTTCCCTAGAGCCAGCCAGTTCCCTCTGACTCTGTTAAGTCACTTCTGATCTCTGAGCTGCAGCCTCTTGTGGTTGGGACACATCCATCGGCCAGTGCTTCAGGTAGGCAGTCACCCTTGCTTGCCAGGACTTTCTTTGAGGGAGTGGGGCTTGGCCTGACCATATCCTAGAGTCTAGACAATGCATCCATTTCTTTGGAATCCGAGGCTTTCTATTACATTTCATTTCCTGCCTCCTCCTCCATGGACCGGGTACTCAGCTTTGATCTCATTATCTGCCTGCAGTTGGTAATAAGGTGCCTACAGCTGCCTCCTTTGATCCTTGGGTCCTCCTCTCTTTTGTGGAGCAGAGGTTTACAATCCCTCAGTTTGATCTTTGTTGATTTGTCCTAAGATGCTGTGTTCTGTGAAAATGCAAGTGCTTACAGAAAGAGAACATACTACAATGTATGCATACAAATGAACTCGCCACAGAATCTCAGGCCTCAAAGCAACCTGGAGTAAAATTAAAAATTTTAGTTGCTTTGTTCCTCACAATTTCAGATAAGAAAATGGAAGCCTAGAGAGGTAAAAGGACTTATCTAAGGTCCCATAGCTTCCTGTTGATTGAATCAAGTCTAGATACTAAGATGTCTTTATTTCTCACCTGGGAGACCTTTTCAAACCTTTTCAGACGTGTCTATGGAGAGCTAAGGACCCGAGGGACCCCTTGTTAGTTTCCTGGGTCGAGAAGGCAGCGCTTTTGTCCTACAGCAGCTGAGCTTTGGTCAGTTTAAAATATTGGACTTCTGAAAAGATATTATTTCCACAAAGTGTTTCACAGTGGAAAAAATGAATATTTGAACACTCCCAGGCTATTCTGAGGATGCTTAGGAGGCCATTTCAGGGGCCAAAGTGGAGACTTCATCCTCACAAATGCTGAACATTCCTTTAGGCAGAGGACCAAAGCGTTTTGCTTATTTCAAGTCAAGGCTTAGAAAAAAAAAAGTCAAGACTTATAAAATGCTTCTAATGCAATTTGTTGCTGTCACTTCCTTCCCCTAGTAGGTTTTACGAAAGGTAAAGAAGACTCAGGGAGGGCAAATTACACAAAAAAGATCCTGTAAGAGCAGGTTATGGGCTCCAACGTAGGACCATGGTGGGGATGGCCCAGCACTGAGCAGCGCTTCCTTCTATTGGCCACAGGGTTGCCATGAGTCAGAACCAACTGGATGGTACCCAACAACAACAACAACAACAACAACAACAACAACAAAAGAAACAAGTTTGTTTCTCTTCATTTTGTTTAATGTTGGCCTGCCTCTAAATGCATAACCCTGACCTGGTCCTGTGCATTTAAAGGATGGGGAAGGCCAAAGAGGGGACTCAGGTAGTGTTGAGGCAGTTATAAGGCCCAAAAAGGGCACACCTTTTCCCCTAGTGCCCAGTGTCTTTGAAAGTAGATGTTGGGGGTAGGTGGGGGGAAGCGTTGGGGAAAAAAAAGAAAATAGATGTTGCTCATCAAATTGGCCTTTGTGGTTTATCTTCATCAGATTTTTAATCAGGGTAAACGTGTTGCACCCAGGTACTGAATATGTTAGGATTCTTTTGATTGCAAAGGACAGAAATGGAGTGAAACCAATTGAAGCAAAGCTGAGACTGTGTTGGTTTCTACGGGACGAGGAATGAGCTGAGATGGCTTGAGATTGTGAGTGACGTACAGAGATGGGATTGCAATCGAGGATGAGATTGGGATCAGGGAATACAGGCCCTCCTCTTTTCCATCTCATCCAATATTTGAGTTTACAACACTGTGAAGCCAACTTCTAGAGAAGGCCAGGTTGAAACCGGAGGTTAGGGTGGGGTTTTCTGGCTGTCGAGCCAACAGAGAAACTAAAGATATTCCAGTTACTGTTGGTACATCTTGGATAAGAATGACTTGAATCTGAGTTACTAAAGTCACATTTCTTTCCTTCTAATATTTCAGATAGACCAAACCATGATTGATTTAAAAGAAAATACGTACTCTGTTACTGATCTACTGAGCTGGTTTGATGAGAACTTAAACTCACTGGCATGCCACCTACAGAAATAGATTTTAGTCCCTGTATTACAGAAACTGAAGTGCTCAACAATGATGCTTTGGTCACCATCTATGCCCTGGTGTTCCTGCTGAGCCTGCTGGGAAATTCTCTGGTGATGCTGGTCATCTTATACAACCGGGTCAGCTCCTCTGTCACAGATATCTACCTGCTGAACCTGGCTATGGCTGACCTGCTCTTTGCCCTGACACTGCCCATTTGGGCTGCTTCCAAGAAGAACGGCTGGACTTTTGGCACACCCCTATGCAAGGCGGCCTCACTCGTGAGGGAAGTCAACTTCTACAGTGGGATCCTACTACTGGCCTGCATCAGTATGGACCGTTACCTGGTCATTGTCCATGCCACGCGCACACTCATCCAGAAGCGCCACTTGGTCAAGTTCATCTGTCTGGCCATCTGGACATTGTCCCTGATTCTGTCCCTGCCCATAGTCCTCTTCCGCAAGACTGTCCACCCAGACCATTCCAGCCCAGACCATTCCAGCCCAGTCTGCTATGAGGACATGGGTACCAATACATCAAACTGGAGGCTGGTGCTCCGGTTCCTGATCCACATCTTTGGCTTCATGCTGCCACTGCTGGTCATGCTGTTCTGCTACGGATTCACCCTGCACACACTGTGTAAGGCCCACATGGGGCAGAAGCACAGGGCCATGAGGGTCATCTTTGCCGTGGTCCTCATCTTCCTGCTCTGCTGGCTTCCCTACAACCTGGCTCTACTCACAGACACTCTCATGAGGATTGGGGTGATTCAAAAGACCTGTGCATGTCGACAGGACATTGACCATGCCCTGGAGGTCACCGAGATTCTGGGCTTCCTCCACAGCTGCCTCAACCCCATCATCTATGTCTTCATTGGCCAGAAGTTTTGACATGGACTCTTCAGGCTCATGGCCACCCATGGCCTGATCAGCAAGGACTTCTTGGCCCGCCATCACCTTACCTCTTCTATCAGTGGTTCTGTCAATCCCTGAAGCTATCCATTAAAAAAAAAAAGTAAAAATCTCATCTTTGTAAGAAAATAATTGACTCCCAAGGGCAGGTCGTCTGGTGGAGGAATACTCTCTGGGTTTGGCAAGGAGTCTGTAGAATGCGTGTAAGTTAGGGACTGGTATCGGCAAGGGCCAAACCCACTGTGTGTGAAAGTGCTGAGATGTTTCCAAGAAGGGTCTGACAGTTCCGTGAAAGGAAAGTGTCATCATTTCTGCTGAGCGACTGCATCTTTGGCTTGATTGCTTGGTGATTAGCATGTCTGTATCTGCTGCGGAAGCTGTTTTCCCATGTGAGCTGAACTATGCTGCTGACCCTCTCTGAAAGATCGTGGTCTGAGCACACTCCCACTGTCCCACGAAGTTCTTTGGCAGCACTTTGTCCTCTGATCAGAGCTCATGAAATGGGCTTCTCTTCTTGTGTGTGTGGTAGAACCTGCTGGGGAGATGGAGGTAGGTGCTACCTAACCATTAAGCCATCAGGTGACCTAGTGAGGCAGTCAGGAAACATTTTCCTTTGGGAGTGTGGGATGGACAAATGGTGGAAGGGCTTGGGAAGCCAGACCTTTGCATGAGGAGCTCTTTTGCCCCCATGGTCAAAATTGTAGGCAAAATGTCTTGGGTTCCCTTTGTGTAGGAATCCTTATATGGAACAAGAAGGGCAGCTTTTAGCCCTTGCTCTCTTGCGTTTTCTTCTGCGCAATCTCTCGATCGTATCCCCAGTCATCTACTAGCTGGACAGTTAGATTTCACTCCTGCCAGACAGTTGTTTTTTTTGAGGTCACAGAAACTCTTGTGACCCCCCCAATGGGGCCCAGGCTGAGAAGGACCATTTTGCCTCAAAGTAAAACTTAAACATCCCCCTCTGGCTTAGGCTTTTCCAGGTTACCTCAAACTATGTTAGCTCCCTGACCCTCCAAATGCTTCCATAGTACCTTACACTCCCCCCTTTGCATTGCTCAGCACACTATTGCAGTTGTTTCTTTGTCTGTTTTTCCTCCTGGAAGACCAACCAAGACCTGTTGACATTCAGTGGATCCCACTTCATGGGGACACCATCAGTCAGAGTACAAATGTCCTCCATAGGGTTTCAATGTCTGGTTTTTCTAAGGGAGATGGCCAGACCTTTCTTCTGGTCCCTGAAGGCAGGAAACCTCTATCTCTGGTGTCCAACATGTTGATTAGAGCCTATTGATTATTTATTGAAGTCCCTCTTGTTGGGGCCCCATGAATACTAAAAGGGTGAAACTCATTTACGCACCATCAGCCTAAAGCAACTTCTTTTTTTAAAAAAT
>NW_022103899.1:44587376-44589082 GCF_000313985.2 Echinops telfairi | reverse complement strand
TGTTTCTGAATTCATTAGAATACAGACCTTCATAGTACTTTGTGATTATCCTTTTAATCTCATTGGGGTCTGTTGTTATTGCCCCTGTTTCATCTCTCATCCTGGCTATTTATGTTTGCTCCTTTCTATCCTTGGTAAGCTTTGCCAGAGAACTGTCAATTTTGTTAATTCTTTCGTAGAACCAGATTTTAGGTGCATTTATCTTTTGTATTGTTCTCTTGTCTTCCCACTGGTTTAACTCTGCCCTGATTTTTATTATATCTTTTCTCTTGCTATTTGAGGGGTGGTTCTGCTGACTCTGTTCTAGTTGTTGGAGGGTTTGTGTTAACGTATCTGTCGTACGCCTCTCTTCTTTTTTCATATAGGCATTTAATAATATCAAGCTACCTCTGATAACTGCCTTTTCAGTGTCCCATAAGTTTTGATACGTTGTATTCTCGTTCTCATTAGTTTCTAGAAACTTCCTGATATCACTCTAATCTGGGCCTGTACCCATTCATGTCGCAGGAGATCATTGTTCATCCTCCAATTGGCTGCCCTTGCTTTCCTGTCTCCAACTTTATGACATGGTGATCTGAGAAAGATGTCTGGATAATATCTATGTGTTTGAATTTACTCAGACTGGACTTGTATGCCAGCATGTGATCTATTCTTGAAAAAGATCCATGTGGACTAGAGAAGAACGTGAAACCCTTTGCGCTTGGATGGAAAGCTCTATAAATGTATATCAGGCCCTGTTGCATAATTTCATTGTTTAGATCTATGGCCTCTTTGCTGAGCTTCTTTCCCAGTGATCTGTCTTTCTCTGATAGCGGAGTGTTAAAGTCACCTACTATGATTGTTGAGTCCGTGATTTATTTTTTCATCTTTTTAATAGTTTGACGAAATTTGCCACACCATCATTGGGAGCGTAGATATTCAATATGTTAAGTGCTTCTTGGTTTACTGAACCTTTGAGCATTATGTAGTGTCCCTTTTGTCTCTTTTTATGGTTTAGATCTTGAAGTCAATATTGTCGGAGATTAAGATAGCCACCCCTGCCTTTTTTGAGTTAGGATTTGATTGGTTACCTTTCTGCCAGCCCTTTATTCTTAGCATATTCTTGTCTGTGCGCTTAAGGTGTGTCTCTTGCAGGCAACAGATTGATGGATTATGTTTTCTGAGCCAGTCCTCAAGCCTTTTTCTTTTGATGTACGAATTGAGTCCATTGGAATTCAGAGTTATTATCACTATCTGTGGGTTCATAGTTGTCATACTGTTTTGTATTTTGGGTCTTTACCTATCTCACCTCATATCAGTGTGCTGTGTTTGAGTGGAGATTTTCTATCTTGTCTTCTTTTCCATCTGAGACTCTCTTGTCCTGATAATTGTTGCTGGCATGTTGGCGTCTAGATGGAGATGGGCTATATAGTGATCTCATGCTTGCTCTTGGTGGAGGTTGATCCTCTGGCCATAGTGAGTCAGCCAGCATCTTCCGCAGGCTCAGGTGTCTTGCAGCATATCCTCTGAGTCTTTCCTTGTCCTGGAAGACCCTTATGTCACCATCTATCTTAATGGATAACTTGGCAGGGTACAGGATTCTGGGGGAGGCGTTTTTTTCCTTCAGCTTTTGGAAGATGTTGCTCCATTCTCTCCTCCTCTTCACGGTATCTGCTGATAGGTCTGAGCATATTTTTACCTGCGCTCCTTTGTATGTGACTGTCTTC
>NW_022103899.1:44585129-44586677 GCF_000313985.2 Echinops telfairi | reverse complement strand
GTTGGGAGTGATGTGGTCTGTTGATTTTTCCTCGATCCTTTCATAGGCCCCCATGTTTCTGGAGGCCAGGGGGCCCTTATCTGTGTTACTGTTAAGGATTCTTTCAGGTGGTTGCCTATGACCTACTCTAAGGATGGGTCAGACAGCTGTGTAGGCAGAGTTCTCCGAAGGCTTAGTGACCAGCAGTGGTGAGATGTTTCAACGACTGGAATGGGGGCTGGAGCCTCTGTGAGTGCTCCCAGGATGCTTTGACCTGGTCTGTCTGGGTACCCTTAGCAGCCTTTTTTTTTTTTTGGTTTAGTAATAAAAAAGAAAAACGTAAAGAGTTAAAAATTAAAAACTAATTAAAAAATTTTTGGAGGAAAAAGAAAAAGAATGGAGAGAGAAGGAAGGAGAAGCTAGAAAAGAGGAGAGAAACGAAGTGATAATAGTGAAAGTGGGAAAAGAAAAAAGATAGAAGGAAAACCTATAGAAAAGGGGCAGAAGAGAAGTAATAGCAATAATGAAAAGGGAGGAAGAAAGAAGGGAGAGAAGAAAGCACAGAAAGTAAAAGAGAAAAAATAGGAAACCAGCAAGAGATAAAAGCTATATATATGTATATATTTTGATTCCCACCCTTCTTTTCCCTCCAAGTTCTAGCGCTGCCTAATAGAAGGCGGAGGTGGGCGAGGCCTTGCTACCACGGGCCGTGGTGCTGATCTGGGCTCCAGAGCAGGGCTATGTGAGGGGAAATTGCTCTTAAGATCATCAAGCCCTCCGAGGTCCCTGCAGGCCTGTAGAGTGGAGCCTGTGGGCAGAGGCTATGCAGGCGGGAGTCTGAGCCTCCTGCACTGGCAGGAAGACTGGGACCGCAAGGGGTGCAGAGAGGCACAGGCCACAATGCCCGCCTCCTGTGCCGGCTGGAGAGGCGTGGGGCAGGCTTGGAGCTGGAGCTGAGGATCCCACGGGGCACCGCAGTGATAAGAGCCAGCAGAGCACACAGACAGCTCTGGCGTGGACCTCAAAGCTGCTTCCCAGGCTTCCTAGCCCGTTTATCGCTTGAGCTGCTGGCCATGTGAGCTGCGCAGGACCAGCTGCGCAGGTCTGAGTCTGATTGGACAGTTGCGGCTCTGGCGGAAGCAGCCAGCAATGGCACCTGTCCTCCACCCTGAGGATAGTGCGCTGCGCAGCATACTCAGAGCTCGGACCCGCTGGGGTGAGAAACCCCTCTGTGCACCAGTGGGGGCAAGGTTGCTCTGGCAAAGCATGCAGAACCCTGTCGCTCGCATTCCCAGTGGGCAGGAACGCCCACTGTTCCATGGCAGGTGGGTTTAGTGCTCTGCAGGGCCTCCAGCGGAGACGCAGTGTCGGGAAGAGAAAGCTTGGCGCCAGTGGGAAGTGCTCAGCTCTGCTTCCTGGGCCAGGAATGGAGCGGGAGCTAGGCTGACGGGGGTGGGCGGCCAGCAAATGGGGTGCTGGTGGAGAGGTCCCAGGCAGCAGTGGGGGTGGATGGTACCCTGTGGAGGTTGCCCAGGCAGCCCCCGGTAGATTGCAGGTCAGTTACTCGGG
>NW_022103899.1:44576671-44583455 GCF_000313985.2 Echinops telfairi | reverse complement strand
GGCTCCCCAGCCCTCTCCACTGGACATCCATATTCCTTTACCCTATATAGACCTCCAAGACAACTGACTTCATCAGACTTCCTCAGGAGGCAAATAAAGGTCTGTATTGGGTCTGGAGGAAATCTACCCAAACCAAACCCATTACTACACAGTAGATTCAGACTCATGGTGAGCCACATATTACAGAGTAAAATTTCTCCATAGGGTTTTCATGGCTGTAGTCTTTACATAAGGATCACGTGGGGCATAGCCTCAGAGACCCCATGCAACAATTCTACTCGGTAACAAGTGAGGTCATTATTAGTTGGGGGACAAGAACTGCAACACTCGTTATGGAAACAGATCGACTGGTCTGTATTTCAAGGTTCTGAAATGGGTTCCAAGGACCCCCCCCCATTGTTGTGAGGTGCTGTTGGGTCAGTTCCTACCCCCAATGTAGAATAGAGCAAAATGCTGCCTACTTCTGGGCGATCCTCACCATTATTGCTACATTTGAGGCCATTGTTGCAGACAGGGTGCCAATACATCTCATTCTTTCTTAAACTGAAGCTCCCCTCTTCAAGTAGCATGTCCTTCTGCAGGGACTAGCCCTTCCTGAGTGCATGTTCAAAGCACATGAGATGAAGTCTCACTATTGGTGCTTCTGCAGCACATTCTGGTGGCATTTCTTCCTAGACAAATTTGTTCATTCTTCAGGCACTCCATGATATATGTAATATTCTTCATCAATATCATAATTGAAAGGCATTACTCTGTCTCCAGTTTTGCTAACGAAGTGCCCAGCTTTCTCAGGCATGTGAAGTGATTGAAGACACTGCCTTGGGTCAGGTGCACCTTAGTCTTCAAAGTGTCTTAGTCTTTTTTAACACTTTACAGAAGTCATTGGCAGCAGATTTGCCCAATGCAAGATGGCCTTTGATTTCTTTCTTTCTTTTTTTTAAAATAAAATTTTAATTTTAAGGCCTTTGATTTCTTGACTGCTCCTTCTATGGACATTGATTGTGGATCAAAGTAAAATGAAATTCTTGAAAACTTTAATCTTTTCTCTGTTATCACGATTGCTTACTGTTATCAGTTGCTTACTGATCTAGTTGTGGAGCCTGTTGCTTTCTTTATGCTGAGGTATAATCTGTAGTGAAGGCTGTAGTCTTAGATCTCTATTCATAAGCACTTCAAAGTTGTGTCACCTGCCTATCACTGACTGTTAGTGAGTCTTTCCCTGATTCGGATGCTGTATTCTTCTTCATATAGCCAGCTTCTCAGATGATTTGCTCAGCATCCAGATTGAATATGTATAATGAAAGGATACAACTCGGATGCACACCTTTTCTGGTTTTAAGTCACCGAATATCCCCTCTTCTATTGCAGTGACTGTCTCTTGGTCTATATACAGGTTCTTCATGAGCACAATTAATGTTCTTCAAGTCCTACTCTTAGACATGTTACTCATAATTGTCATGATCAATGCCTTTGCTTACTCAATCTCACACAGGCAAAAGAATCTTTCTGGTATTCTCTGCTTTCAGCCAAGATCCATCTGATACCAGCAATGATATTCCTCATCCCATGCCCTCTTCTGAATCTGGCTTAAATTTCTGGCATTTCATGTTGATGTACTGCTATGATTGATTTTGAATGGTCCCCATCGAAATTTCACTTGTATGTGACATCAATGATATTTGATACTTTCCACATTTCACTGGGTCATCTTTCTTTGGAATGGGCACATCTTCTAATCCATTGCCAAATTTCTTGGTGTAGAGGAGCAAGTGCTTCCAGCATTGCATAGGTTTGTGTAAACGTCTGAGTTGGGGTTCTGTCAATTCCCGGAGACTTGTCTTCGCCACATCTTTCACTTCTCCCTTCAGTGCCATCTGTTCTCGATCAGATGCTGCCTCCTGAAATTATCGAGCGTCTGTGCATTCCTTCCATATTTCTGACTTCAAGGCTTCAGAGTTCTGACAGCTTGAGAAGTGTATTTTCTTTTGGTTTTCCAATTCCAGGTCTTGGTATATTTCATTATAACATATTACTTTGTCTACTGAAACTGCTCCTTAAAAATTTCTTCCAGATCCCTCCAGAAGTTGAGGTGTTTCATGGTTTCATCGCTGTTTATTAAGGTTGTGTAGTATTCCATTGTGTGTATGTCCCAGACTTTCTTTATCCACTCTTCTATTGATGGGAATTTAGGCTGTCTCCAGCTTCTTGCTATTGTGACTCATACTCTCAATCTTCCAGTCTAATAGCTGGAGCACAGAGCAGGTCATCCATTTTCCCCTGGTTCTTCAAATTTTCTGTTCAGGTCTTTTGACTCATCATTTCTTCCATTCCCTTTAGCTGCTCTGTTCCAAGAGTCAGTTTCAAAGTCTCTTCTAACATCCATTTTTGTCTTTTCTTTCTTTCCTGTTTTTTAAGGACTGCTTGCTTTCGTCATTTGTGTTTTCCTTAACGTCATCCTACAACTTTTCTGATCTTCAGCTTTCAGAGTTCAGTCTGTCAAATCTATTCTTGAGATGGTCTATAAACTTCAGCTTTAACTCCTACTTCCAGATATGCTTACACATCTCTGAGTTCCCTTCAATTTTGCTTTTGATCTTGAATATATATATATATATATATGTTATATGCCATTTGTATGCATCAAAAACCCAATAAATATGTGTTGTTGCTTCCCATGCTTGCTTAGTCCACTATGAGGATGCATAAAATAAAAAATAAAAACATGAAGTTTCCTTCTCAGCTTTTATTTCCTTTCCTTAGAGATAACCCTCATCTACACTTTGTACCAGGAAAATTCTAATGTTTATCTGGAGGATACATGGGCCAGCTTTCTAGTTAATTCGCCGTGTGTACGTGTACACTGTGTATGTACGATGCATGTGTATGTACGTGTACACTGTGTATGTACGATGCATGTGCACAGATGAGTGTTTTGGAGCTGAGTGCCACCACATTATCCAAGGACTGGGACCTTCTTTTGCCAGGCTTGAATTTGGGGTGTGGTGAAGTAAGATGCAGAAGCCAGTCGAGAGGAGCCTCTGAAGAAATCTAGTCACTTTCCCAACAAAGAGCTATGAGGCCACATGTGCACTTCTCTTGGTTCTCAAATACTGTAAACAGCAAGGCTGTCTTCTGGAAGGAGCTGGCTTTGTTCCGGCTCCAAAAGTTGAGGGTGTAGGGTATATTAAGCAAGTGTAGGACCAAGGTCTATGTAAGGTGCTCCATGTTGGCAGCTATCTTTGGGCATTCCTTTGAGCTGGGATTTTTGCCCATTACCAGTGTATACCACCACCCTTATGACATTGGCTACAGCATTTTAGAAAACACATGGTGATCAGTGTGGTGCAGTGAATTACTCAATAGGATCCTTCTAGCCTTAGTCTTTGTTACTCCCACCAAATGGCTTCACTCTGCCAACGTCAGGCACTTTTGGCACATCGGGGGAATCGGACAGCTTAATCATAATGTAAATGAGCCTCATGGCAGCCGTGTGGGCATCTGACCTACAAATAATGTGCATAGAAAGCCAACATGAGAATTGGTCCGGTTTGTCATTCCCAGTAAGCTTAAATGGATCGGTCAGTATTACTATCCCACTAGGCTAGAATGAGGCAGGGAGTGGGGAATCACACTTCCATGAAGAAAGAAAGGCCGGGCGTAGAGTGCATCCTTTTGGCCTGAGATCTCTGTGCTGAACCTCCTGAATCCAGAGACCGAGAGCCATGACACCAGAAACAATGAGAGCTAGCAAGAAGCAGTGGCAGAGGCCACCAAACCAAAAGACTGACAAGAAGCAAGAGTGGTGGGCTTCCCAGCGCATGGAGCCAGACAGCTGAGTGCTTTGGGGCCAGAGGCTTGCTGGGGGAGTGGAGAGCCATCAGGAACTGTGAGAGATTTGTTGATCATCGGAGCTTGCGTTGGATGACTTCAGGCAGAGTCTTACTGGCAGAATGGGGTGCCACTGGGCATTTACCTGGCAGAACTAAAAGGCCTGAGCAAGACAGAGGCCAGGTCAATGGGTCAGAGAGAGGCTTTCCTGCCAATATGGCTGAGAAGAGGCTGTCCTGATTGAAGAACTAGATTTTGAGTCATTTCTAATCTTAAATCGTCACCTGTTATTTTCCTAAGAAGCCTGTTATTGTGAGTAGTTTTGGTGTGATCTGTGTGGCTCCAGCACAGAATTATTGAGCCCAGAAGAGAAGTAGTGAGTGCAGTGGGAGGGGCTTGGTGTTAGAATAGGAGTGAAATGTACAACACAAAGGAAACTTATGAATGGGACATCTATGAGGAGCTCCTGAAGCGTTCTTGTGGAGTCAAAGCGAATGGAAAAAAGAGGACTCTCTGGGGGTCTTGGTCCACCTGAAGCTGAAGATTGGAAAAATAGTTCTAATTTCATAAAAATGAAAGAAAGACTTGGCAGCTGTGAGACCTTGACTGTCCACTTACATTTTCTGAACTTCAGTTTCTTTTCCCATGAGCTGAGGTTTGATTACGTAACCTTCCTTCCAGTTCTATGGCCAGCAGATGTCCTAAATCTAGGTTCTGCTGAGATGTGCCATTAGGCTTATAGCTCTGAGAGAGCTCTATATGACATTTATATCTTTCCTAAAATGCTGCTGATGATTAATCAACCCCTTCCCCCAAATCATATCCATGGGCCTTGAGTTGGTTCTAACTCACCGAGCTGTGCTTTCCAGGCAGCTGCTGACCAAGTGTGACAAGAGGGACTCCTGGGAAGTCTTGCTTCCTCCGCGGTAACTCAGCAATTCCTCCTGTTGTGCTTAGGCAGGCCTCTGAGAAAAAGGGCAATTGCTTAGTGCTTGAAGGGAAACTTTTCTTTCAGTCCTTAAGCCTGGAAGGCTTAATATTTAACCGTTTTTTGTGATGAGATATGTAGACAACAAATCACAAGCCATTTGAATCATTTTGATATGTACAGTTCTGTGATATTCATCACGTTGTGCAACTATTACCAAGATCCAGGCCCGCCCCCCCCCTGCTTTTATCATCCTTACCAGAAACTCAGTCCTCCTTAAGCAATAGCTCTCCATCTTCCCCATCTCACCCTTGGTAACCAGTTATATAATCTACACTCTGTACATTTATTCTAGATAGTTCATAGACCTGTGACAAGACAATAGTTGCCCTTTTGACTTATTTCACTCAGCATAATGTTTTATGTCATAGCATGTGTATTAGTCTGGGTACTTTAGAGAAACAAATCCACAGCAACTCATGTATAAGAGAGTTTTATGTAAAGAAAGTGTGCAGCATGAAAACATCCCAACCCAATGCTGCCCAAGCCCACAAGTCCAACATTAACCCATTAACCCAACACCAGTTCCTCCACCTCACAAAACAGAGGCAATGATGCCGACTGCAGGAGGAAAACTGAGTCAGTGAATTAATAAGCATCTCAGCACTAGCAGGGGTCTCCACACGGCTGCTCCAGCACCCAGGGCTGCATCGGGATAGGTCCATGTGGCTTCTCCTTGGGGATGTCTTGTAGGAAGTCAAACTTGCAAGCTGAAGCAGGGAACTGCTAAGGCAGCTGCACCCGATGCAACCATCACAAAGCAAGAGACCCGAGAACTAGAAAGGCGAGGCTTGCCACCCATTTATCCCTCCACCTTTCAATTAGCCCCACATGTGATTATCGGCCAGGCTGGCACAATAAACTAGCTCAGCACGTATCAGACTTTCAACTCCAAATGAAACCCATTGCTGTTGAGTTGCTTTTGACTCACAGTGAGCCTACAGGACAAAGCAGAACTGCCCATGGGCAGTTTCAAGACAGAGTTTCAAGACTCGGTCAAGCTTCACAGAAACAGAGTGCCATATTTTTCTCTGATGAAGCAGGCTGATGGATTCAAAGCGCCGACTTTTTTGCAGCCAGGTGCTTTCCCGGAGCCCTGGTGGTGCGACCCCATCGGCCATTCTGAAGGAGAATGATGGAGGAGGACAGCTCTCCTCTAGGGTCCTCTAGGGTCCCGATGGGTCATATCCAACTCTATGGCATTCCCCCCCAGAGCTTCATTTCCTTTTATTTCTGAAGCCTAGTCTGCTGTATGTGTACCACACCGTGTCTATGCATGCATCCATTGATAGACGCGTGAGCTGTCACCACGCTTCTCCTTGGGAAGAACGCTGCAGTGAACATCTGCGCAGAAGGGCTGAGTTCCTGCTTTCACTTCCTCTGCGCACGTGTCTCGGATGGAGTGCTGCCTAAGGGTCCTTCTGCGGTTCGCTTTTTGAGTTGCTGCCAAACCATTCCTATGGCTATGGTATCATTTACCATCCTACCAGCAGTGGGTGAGGGTTCTAATATCACCCCCCCCCCTTACCAATACTTGTTATCGTCCATTCTCCCCCCAGAAAATCATCGTCCACTTTATTTATTTTCCCAATAGTTTTATTGAGATTAAATTCATATCCCATGCAGTTCCACAGTTCAGTCGTACTTAAAACGATTTGTGTATAAATCACCACAATCAGTTCCAGTGTACCATCCCTGCTTCTGTATTCACGATTTGCTCCCCAATTTTACCTCAACTTCCCCCCACCAACATCCTCGACAAGCCTCACATCAATGGTTGTCTGTATGCATCTGCCCTTCTGTGCTTCATATATTGGGAAACATACCAAAGACCGAAAAAAAAAAAGTGTGAAAAGAACGCTGCCAATATTAAAAGGCTAATTAAAAAATCATTTTATTGGGGGCTTGTACAATTCATATCACAATCCATCCATCCATCCATCCATCCATCCATCCATCCATCCATCC
>NW_022103899.1:44574272-44575426 GCF_000313985.2 Echinops telfairi | reverse complement strand
TTCTGTCATAAGACGGGGGTTGGGGGTTGGGGGGGACTTGCTGTGCCTTGAAATAGACTTGACAGCATTCAACAACAAAGGCAACGCTTATTAAAAACTTACTATTAATAGGTGGTAGGCTAAGTGCTTTGTATGCATTTAATAACACTAGCTTTAACCCTTAAAACTACCCTATGAGCTAAGGTCTATAACCACCCCATTTTACAGAGGGAAAACTGAGGCACAAGAGTTTAAATAACTAGGGTTGGGATGGACATGAAAGAATCTAGTCTTTGACCTACAACCTTAGCAATTCTGTTCAATCACTTCAAAGTGCAGTCTTTTGATGTTTCTTGGTTAATGGCAACTGTTTATTTTTAATTTTGTTATAGTTCAAAATATAATATATTCAACACCAAAATAATACATTAAAAATGTTTTCTCCTTGTCACTCTTTTTATTTAAAAAAATTTCATTTTATTGGGGGCTCATACAGCTCTTATCACAGTCCATCCATCCATGTGTCAAGCACATTTGTACGTATGTTGCCATCATTATTTTCAAGACGTTTTCTTTCTACTTGAGCCCTTGGTATCAGCTCCTCATTTTTTCGCCTCCCTCTCTCATGAAGCCTTGATAATTTATAAAGTATTATTATTTTTTCATTCTCCCTTCACTCACTTTTCTGCTGTCCATCCCCCTGGGAGGGGGTTATAGGCAGATCATTGTGATCAGTTCCCCCTTTCTACTCCCACCTTCCCCTTATCCTCCTGGTATCACTACTCTTATGATTGGTCCTGAGGGGTTTATCTGTCCTTGGTTCCCTGTGTTTCCAGCTCTTATCTGTACCAGTGTACCTGCTCTGGTCTAGCTAGATTTATAAGTTAGAACTGGGATCATGATAGTGGTGGGGAGGAAGCATTAAAGAACTAGAGGAAAGTTGTATGTTTCAATGGTGTTATACTGCTGACTGGGTTATCTCTTCCTGTGATCCTTCTTGTAAGGGCATGTCCAATTGTCTACAGAAGGGCTTTGAGTCTCCACACTCCCCCTCATTCACAATGATATGATTTTTTGGTCTTTGATGCCTGATACCTGATCCCTTTGACGCCTTGTGATCTCACAGGCTGGTGTGCTTCTTCCATGTGGGCTTTGTTGCTTCTCAGCTAGATGAC
>NW_022103899.1:44566491-44573261 GCF_000313985.2 Echinops telfairi | reverse complement strand
ACGGAGCAGCTGGTAGGTTAGAACAGCTGACCTTCTGGTTAGCAGCCCAGCTCATAATCCACTTTGCCACCAGAGCTCCAAAGCACAGCAAAAGGCATAAGATATGCAAAATCTACCTAATGTAGGTTGATTTATCTGATTGGGAAGTGCTGCAGTCTAGCAAGGAAAGCTTTATATATTTGAAACAATCTTTTAATGGTTGCCGTGTAAGTATATCTTTTTAAGATTAGGTTATCTATTTTATTCAGATAGCAGGCTGATCACACATGGTCCAAGAACACTCAAAGAGGAAAACAAATATAAATCATATGTTACAGCCTGGTCTGCAAACATCATAGTCCATGAAGCCATGGTTGCCTACGATTTCACTGATATAAAACCCCATCCACACCTCTGTGGCCACAAAACCCTTCCTTAGCTGTGAACTCACAGGGCTGACTTTTTTTTTTCAGGCTCTGAATAGCTGTAGGGATCTCAGCAGGGGTTTGGGGAACCAGCTCCACCTTGTCATAGGGCCAAAATGTGGCCAATTGGGGCTTGGGATACCAGGGAATGCAAAACAAAACAATTCCAGATGTGATGTGAGGGGGACAGCGCATTTGGAGGTCATTACACCAGGTCAGACTGTTAACCAAGTTTTCTATTTAGAGGTTCTGGAAAACATTGCATAACAGTGCAACAAAAAAAGCCTGATTTGTGGCAGATGGGGAGCTGTTTTTGCCACCATCACAATGCACCTGCTAACGCAGCCATCTCAGGGCACCAGTTTTTGGCAAACACCAGCATGCCTCTCTTGCCCCACACACCTTACTCACCTGATCTTGCTCCGTACAACTTCTTTTTGTTTCCGTGGATGTAGAAGGATATGAAAGGTCAGCAATTTGATGATGTAGAGGAGGTGAAGGAAAAACAACAACAACAAAGGAGGCGCTGTCAGCCATCCAAATAGATTAGTTTGAAACATGTTTCCAGAACGGAATTGCAGATTTGGCAGATGCATTAAGTGTAGTGGAGAGTACTTTGAAGGAGATAAGGTTGCTCTGTAAAAAGATTTAAATACATAACTTTGGGAAAAAAACAAACACCACCCCCTCCAAAAAAAATCCAGTTTTGGGGGTAGTCCCTCCTCATCGGTCAGAGCAGGGTTACCACCATTCAAGCCTTCTCACCTTGCTGTGGATAAATTGGGCCACGGTTCAAGGCTAGAAAGCCCGTGACCTCCAACAACCAGCTTTCTTTGAACATATCTCAACTCTGACCAGTAACTCTACCTTTGCCTACAAATATGGGGGCGGCTGAGAGAGTAAAGAATGAGGCTGGCAGCTTCAGGATAATGAAATATGAGTTTATTCAGGGAGTTACTTATGAGGCAAAACTTTGGCAGGCAACAGCAGGGTAGACTTGACTCTCGACACTGCCCAGTGGGAGTCAGGATGCTTTTATGGCTTTGCTGAACTAAGGTGGCACCACACCCAAACTCCTCCAAGGCCCCTCCAGAAGGTGTTACAGACGAGTGATTTAGCCAGCAGAAGGGAGCTAGCAGAAAGCAAGGATGTAGTTCTGTTACCCTACAGTCCACCCCTTAAGGCTGGTTCTTACCACCTGGCACACACCCCTCTTCTGTAAGGTTCCTGATGATCCTGAAGGGAGGTGCTAAGAACAATAACCTATTACAAACCCTCACCAGCTAGAGGGGAAGGAGTAAAGCCAGGTGGCCACCGCAGAGCAGCCATCAGGTGCATCCAAGGCCTCTATCTGTTCTCTCTCATTTACCCAGAGAGGTTTGAACATGGCTTCATGTCTCTCCCATGGCTACTCAGTAAGTTCTGGCCTTTTGGCTTACTCAATATATTCCAAGGCATGTTTTTAGCACTTGGGCATAGACCCAGCAACTTCTTTTGTTGGCAACCTTGAAGGGAAAACAGCAGAGTAGTGTATACCTAAATCAGAAAGAGAGGTGTTTGTTTAATAGGTATCAAGAGGTGTACCTCTTCCCTTTCTGTGAGACTCATGGTCATACTTTTCCTCAAGCGGTGAGGACAATGGCTGTGATGGGCATTTTTCCTGCTTGACTGTACCATACCCGCCGTCTCCTAGGGAGGGCACTGGAAGTTTGGTGAGTAAAGTCACCTGTTTTATTGCATGTTAGAAAACAACACCTACTTCCTCTCCTTGTGCTATAACCATACTCTTCCTCCAAGTGAAATGTGAATGTGGAGACCCCACACCTGCTGCAGTAGGATGGTGGATTCCCAGGTCATTTCTTCCACCTCTAGAGGGATGAAGTAACCACTCTGCTCCAGTGAAGTCACCCGTGTTAAATGCCAATAGATAGTGCCACTTCCCGGTGCCAGGTCTTACTGCTTTGTTCTGCCACCAACCGGGACAGACACAATCCAGAGTCTGTGATGTCACTTGTATTATGATTGGAGGGCTACCAGGGTCTCCTACTTTGGCATACAGTGCTAAAACCCGAGTGAGAGCCAAATTTAGCAACCTCAAAGCCTCAGGCAGAACCTTAGTCCACTCTTCCAGGGACCCTTGCCGGCAAGGGTGCAGTACACATGTGTTGTTTAGAAATTCTTCTTTCTTTGCATCCGTTTTATAGCCCGGGGGTTATAAAGCAGGCCATAATGTCATTGTACTTCATTCTAAATCCAATCGGCATAGATTGTGTCCTATAGCGTATACTTCTTCTAAGACATAGCTATTTGTTCTTCGGGCAGTCCATGGTACTTTCAATATTCTAGGTAGAACTGCCCTATAGGGTCTCAAAGACTGTAACCTGGGCAGAAGCATTGGTCAACAGTCTTGGTTTTCCAGGCTAACAGGTTAAAATAACATGCTGTTCTTCCAACATTCATGGCTCTGATGGCTTCTGAGTTGGACTATCTCTTCATAGACTCATCTGCACTTTGGGTTTCCTCTTCTCTTCTGTGGCTCTGTAGGATAAACTTCCAAGTGGTGGATAGCAGGGTGGCGTCTGGTCTGCTGGATCAGGATGCCATGTGGAATTGGCTGCATCTTCTCAGGTGAGAAACAACAGCCTTTCTGTCCTGATGCTTCATTAAGCCCCGGAAACAGCCCAAGGTGCCCATACCAATCCCCCCTCCAAACACAAGGCCTGCGATGGCGCCTCCAGGGATGGATGGTCCATAGAATGCTTGGCCCTGGCCATTCTCAGCTGGAGCTTCTTTGGTGTGGACTTCCAGCTGGGCCAAGCTCTGGTGGCCAGTGTCTGCATTGACAGCATGGCAGCTGTACAGCCCCGAGCTATTCAGTGGGACATCTGGGATGGAGATCATCTGCCCTGTTGGCCCTGTCTCCTGGTACTCATCAGGTGGGTTGGAGTTGGCGAAGCAGAAGGGGGTGCTGTTAGAGCCAATCTCCATGGATGAATCCATGGGGTTGATCAAGGGGACATCAGGACCATAATCCCCGTTCACTGGCAGAAGGTTGCTGAGGCTGGAGGTGGCAGAATTGCTGACCTCACATGGGTGGACTCCTGTGTCATTCCATGTAAAGTTCCAGAAGATGAGGGTCCTGTGGTCTGGGGACAACTCCCCTTGACCCCAGTTGGGGAGGATGTTTGTTATCTTTGAACCTCTTCATGATGACCAGTCTCTTTGTGGGGATGCATGTCAGAGTCACAAAGCCTGTGACCTCCACGGGGGGATGCTCTCAGCCAGGATGCTGGAATGAGGCATGTATTCAGGGATAACAGTCAAGGTGTCTGGGGCCCAGTGGCTGCCTGAGGCAGAGGTGGTGGCCTTGCAGGTGTAGATGTCAGTGGTGCTCAGGTGCATGTTGGACAGGAAGAGCTGCTGCCTGACTGGGACCAGGTTCCCTTTGACCTTCCCCGAGTACTGGCCTGGAGGGTTGGTGAAGTTGAAAGTAAGTATCAAGCTAATGCCAGATGTGGTTACTGTGGGCATTTTCAGGCTGTAGATGACACCTGGAACAGGGGCTCACTGAAGCTGGTGATGGTAGGGATCTTGGCTTCACACTGGTAAGGTCCCGTGTCAGCCTGGGACACCAGGTGGATAGCCAGGACCTGCTGGTCTAGCAACAGCTCCAGGTGGCCACCGCCCACCACAAGCTCCTTGTCCAATCATCCCTCACATAGTATTCTACATCTCTGCTGGGCCTGATAATTTGATGCAATGGCCGCATATAACTCAGTCAATACTCAGGGCTATGGAGGTTTAATAGGAAAGCGAACAAGTTACAAAATAGTAAGGAAAGATTTTTTTTTTTGGTTTACAGTGTCTCTTTTCAGCCATGCTGGCAAACAGGTCTCTCTTGGCCCTGGGCATCTCAGCCACATGGTTGCAGGCTTATGTCTCCATGGCCAAGAAGCACACTCGATGCTCTGCCTCATGGTCTGTGTGCTGCTCCTCTGCTCTGTTGCAGGGTTTCAGTGTTGTGGCTCTGGGCCCTTCTGCTCTCTCCCCATGTCAGGATGGGTTCTTGCACACTCTCCTCTAGTTTTTTCTTGACGGTCATGGGATTTCCCCTCTGCTTATAAGATGGCCCACACATTGACATGGCAAAATCAATCCCATCTATTAGTGTTTCTCACTCCCCATTTTCACACATCCAATCATATGGCAGGAGTTACAAAAACATGGATGGAAGAGCCATGCCAAGTAATTTCACTTTCCCACATTGGCCAATCTGCCACATGTGTGCTTACAATAGAGGCTGTGGTCTTGACTGCCTTTGTACTTTACAAAAGGAGTCCTACCTACCAGAGTAGTGTGTTAAGAGTTGGGCAGCTAACTGTAAAGTTGGTCGTTCAAACCCACCAGCTTCTCCGAGGAAGAAAGCTGAGGCTATCTGCTCCTGTAAACTTTGTCCTGTTGGGGCACCATGAGTCTGAATCAACTTGTTAGGAATGGGTTTGGGCTCTAAGTTGGGATCTGGTTGACTCTTTGTCTTGGCGACCAGCTTACAATGGGGAACCCAGGCTAAGTCCGCTCCTGTTGCAGCACCACCAACCTCAGATGGCCCCCACCTTTATCAGGGTGATTGAGACACCAACCATCCTAGTTCCAGGTCTAGATGAATCTCGGCACCGATGATGCATACTGGTCCCCTACGTGTAACTAGGATGCTCTGAGAAGAATATATATATTTCCCCATTTATCTGTCAGGTACCCGAAATCCCACTATTTGAAGTAGAAATATGATAAAACACAAGCTAAGCTCAGAATCATCATGTAAGCTGTGCTACTCAGCATGAGGGTTTGGTCAACTTGCTTTGTTGAAGTGCTAGTTTCCGCATGAATGCATTGAAAGTGTTGGTCTAAGGGATCTTTAAATTCCTCCCAACTTTTCTGCTGCCCAGCAGCATGGTTCTCCCCTGTGACTCTCTCGATGTGTGATGACTTTGCGGATGACAGCTCAGCGGAGAGATTATAGGCTGGAGGCAGATTTACCACAGGAACCTCACCCTGCAGAGTCTAGAGAGGCAACGTGTTGGTGATGGAAATCATAAACTTTGGGAAGACACATTAAAAACAGATAGGTGGTATGCATTATGGAGAAAAAGAAGTAAGTAAAGAAATCCCTGGATGGTACACATGCTTTACACTGTCAACCAAAATGCTGATAGTTTGATCCATCTAGAGGTGTCTCAGTTGAAAGGCCTGGTGAGCAACTTATGAAATATTGGTCTCTGAAAACTCTATGGAGCAGAGGTCTACTCTGAGTCACACGTGGTTGCCATGAGTCTGAATTGAGAGCCTTTGATTTTGAGAAACTCATTGGAGAACAAGGAGGACCGGGATAGGCTGACAGGTGGGTCTGGGCAGAATGTAGACCTCGAGAGGGAGGGACCCGGCTGGGCCGCAGCAGAGGGAAAAACTCCGTCTGTGACTTGAAGATGGTTTTACACGCGCGCTCTAGGTGATGGTCTAGTCGGCAGCTTATGTGAGCCTTGACTGTCCTTCTGAGAGACAGTAAGTCACAGAAAGAGACGGAGAGACTGATAGTAACAGGGGCCACATACGGGCAACTCATTCCCTGCCTCCTTTCTTCTGGGCTTATTGTCTCCTCTGATTTTCCTTGGAGAACCCCGTTTCCCCCAGCCATGGGCAGAGGCCGGAAGAGCAGAGTCGTAGGATCTGAGCGAGACTTAATTTGGCTTCTTCCCTCTAAGAGTCATCTCAGGGAGCCAAGTGGCCCGTCTGCCTTGCCTGGTGCCTCTGACAACTCCGTGTTGGGTGAATACATGTTTCCCTGCATTCTCCTCCTGCTGATCAGAGGCTGTGCTGAAAGCTTGGCCACAGCCGTCGAATGATGCTTAAGGCTGCGTAGGGCACAGAGCACAGGGCTGTTGTCATTGACTAAATGCAGTTTGCTGAATGCAAAAAGGAAAGCACTTTGCTGTGTTATGAGTGAGAGTCACCTGCCACCTAGAACCTGCCAGCTCAGGATTTTTTCCCTGCCTCCCTGGGGAGGCTTCTTTTCCTAGCCATGGCCTGGCTAACGGATCTTTCCTTGATGGACTGGTTAGGTAGCTGTGGAAATGAAGGGCATCAGAACTTGGTAAACCCTTGGCAACTGGCCGGTCTCAATCCAAAGTTTGTGGACACCTGCCCCTCCTCCCAGAAGAATTTATTTCAGAGGACAGCACTGAAGCTGCAGCTCAGGGAGAGGGACATGTCTGATCAGAGCACACAGGAGCAAATGAAGGGTGAGGACGAGAGAGTGGAGCAAATCTTGGCCCACAATGTCTTGAGGATGATTTTCCCGCTCAGAGCAGC
>NW_022103899.1:44564627-44566391 GCF_000313985.2 Echinops telfairi | reverse complement strand
CAGTTTATTAAAGGGGGACAGAAAGGAGAAAAAGAAACTGCAGGGACCAGCTCTCGGAGGAGAGAGAGAGCGGTCTCGATCGATCGATCGCTTACAGACTTGGGTTTTTATAGGGTGGGGTAAACGATGGGGCTTTTCAGCTGTGCAAGCCAGCATTCAAGCAGGAACAGAAGCAGACCTTGTGGTCAGCCTTTAGCTGAACATTTTGGGAACCTGGTTTGTAAGTTTCTGATCACAATGTCCTGAACATTCTGGGGACCTTATCTGTAAGTTTCTGGTCATTATGTCCTCTGGCCCCTTTGTGGTTAAACAAATGTTACTAAGTTTTGATTTCCCAAGTATCTGAGTCATTTACAGGAACTACCCCACCTCCCTTCTTGTATGACTTAAATACAAAATGGCTTTGCTGAGGCTATGTCCCACAATGCCACCCTTGGGGCACTGTCAGGAGGCTGCAAAAGCAGAGACCTATACTTTACCTTGGATTCTAGGACATAATGCAAAAGGTTTTAATTGTCAAGGGGAACTGGTGACTTGTTTTTCTGAAAAGGGGGCAGTAGGCCAAAAGAGTTTGGGAACCTATGTCTTTTTAGAACATCTACCATATGAGATTAGGACCCACCCTACTGTAGTTTGACCTCATGTTAACATAACTGATAACATTTTCAAAGACCAAAGATTCTGACATTCATAGATACAAGAATTGGATTCAATATATCCATATATATTTTTTGGTGGGCTGGCGTAACCAATTCTATCCATGACAATAGTGGAGAATGCCATGGCCGCCCTCTCTGATCTCCTTTGGCTCAAAGGCTACTTGCCACAAGGTAAAGGCCAGACATATCTCCATCCTCCACTCCCTTTTTACCCTATTCTGATAACAATCATCCTCCCCAGGGTATTTTACTTCTATGTCTTGGATCTAGACTTCATTCCAATGGCCACACAAAACTCACAGACAATGCTCATGGTTATGAGATTTATTAGGGAAGTTAACAGGCTACAATTCATATGAGAGATGCTCTGGATACAGTTATTCAGTCAGGACAGATGTGGGGGAAAGGTCAGCCCCCCACTACTAATCACGGGTTTAGTAAACACAAATGTCCGCTTGAGATATATAAAGATTATAGTCTAGTCATGGAGAGAGTAGTAGGAGAGAGTAAAATAAATAAGGAAGTCTGACACATTTCATGGTAGAATGCCCATACCCTGGACGGCCATGATCTCAACTGCCAGGTCCGTGTACAGCATGGGCAGAAGTCAGGATCGGGTAGGAGAGAGCCGGAGAGAGGGCAGGTGAGAGGGCAGGAGAGAGAGCCGGAGAGAGAGAGCAGTTTATTGCTAACCAAGGCTTATATCTTTGGGGGTGTGATTACAGGTAACCACACTCATCATAGGAAGGGGCTATACAATAAGCATACACGTCACAGGAAGGGGCTATACAGTAGGCATACACGTCATAGGAATGGGATGTACAATAGGCATAAGGGTAACAGGAAGGGGATGAGCTAGGGATGCACACGTAATAGGAAGGGAAGGGACTAAAGGTATACATGTGGCAAGAAGGGCGAACCCTAGATTCAATATGGCAACCTAACCTTGGTCACCCTTGAGTGGGCTTGACCTCCATGGGTTCTCCTGCAAGGAAACAGTCTACAGTATTACTATCCTTATCAGAAGGGTATGGGCCCTACTTAGGGTGGGACAGACTATGCCGTCTGATTGCTCTAGATGGCTGATAAGCCTTAGGGAGAATAA
>NW_022103899.1:44563095-44564527 GCF_000313985.2 Echinops telfairi | reverse complement strand
TCCTGCCCCAAAGCACATTCTTTTAGTTGCTCTGTGGGCTGGATAGTCCTCTCCTCTGTCTTATGCCCTGGTTTCTCATTCTGCTGCTGCTGCTGTTTCTCTGTCACTGCTCAGATGTCAAGGTGGTTCCCGCATCCAGGAAGGTCAGTGCTCAGGAATCTCAGGGGTCCAAAGGATATGCTCTGCTCCAGGTTCCTTGCTCTTGGTGATAGTGGGACCACCACCTTGCTGAAGAGGGTGGCAACCACAACGGACCCTGTTACAATCACTCACCCCTGGATCATCATTCAATCAGTACCTTCCCCTGCCTTCTTTCCCAGACTCCTCTGGAAAACGAAGGTCGTTTGGTGGGAGTAACACAGGCTAAGGCTAGAAAATCATATTCAATAATTTTATGCATTGCAATAGTACACAAAAAGAAGACATTTAATTATTTCACTTAACAAGTTGTTAAGTTCCCCTCCCCCAAGAAGAATTTATCTCAAAGGATGGCACTGAATCTACAGCTTCGGGAGAAGGATATATCTGACCAGAGCACACAGGAGCAAATGAAGGGTGAGGACGAGAGAGTGGAGCAAATCTTGGCCCACAATGTCTTGAGGATGATTTTCCCGCTCAGAGCAGCCATTCAACATTGAAGACCATATGGCTGCCCACATTATGAGACACAGCATCCCTCAGTGACCTATAGCACTACAGGGGACAACACTGGAAACACTGGGTGTGGGAATTGCACCCGATCTGATCCCACGACAGGGAGGCAAAACACTTAGTGCATGCAAAAGAACAGCAAGGGGAATATAACAATGAAGTCCCCAGAGAATATAAAAAATGGGCTTTGGGGCCAGGGCTTGGCACCTCATCAGACTCAACTGGAAAACACTCCTAAAGGCCAACAAACAGTCCTTGAACTAACTACAGACGTTTCTTTCTTTTTTATCATTGGCTTCTTTGTTGTCGTTGATATTTTGTTTTCTTTTGTTGCTTAGTTTTGTTCTGTCTTGTTTTTGTGCATGTTATTATCTCCGCAGGTCTGTCTAAATAAGACAGGCTGGATGAATAATCTGGAGGAGAAAACAACGCAACTGATGGTTCCGGGGTGACATGGGAGAGGGGACGTGGGGGGAAAGGAAGTGGTGTTAAGAAACCCAGGCACAAGGGAACAGCAAGTGATCCAATTCGGTGGTGAGGAGGGTGTAAGAGGCCTGATAGGGCGTGATCATGGGTAATGTAACTGAAAGAAATTACTGAAACCCAAATGAAAGCTGAGCATGACAGTGGGACAAGAGGAAAGTCAAAGGAAATAGAGGAAAGAGCTAGGAGGCAAATGGGTGTTTATAGAGGTCTATATGAAGGCATGTACACATGTAAATATATTTATATATGAGTCTGGGGAAATAGATCTATGTGCATATATTTCTATGTTTAGTAT
>NW_022103899.1:44552173-44553802 GCF_000313985.2 Echinops telfairi | reverse complement strand
GTTGTGATACAGTACATAGTGACCCTGTAGGACAGAGTAGAACTGTCCATGTCAATTTGCAAGATTGTAAATCTTTAGGGGACTACAAAGCTTCATCTTTCTCCCATGGAGTGGCTGGTGGTTTTGAACTGCTGATCTTGAAGTTTGCTGTTTAACTAGCAATCCACTAAGTCACCAAACTGAGAGAGATGAATCCTACTTTGTGAAAGTTATTGTTAACAACGTGTCTGGAATATGGTTAGACAGAGGGCAGCATGGAGTTTTTGAATTTTTGAGCTCAAAGACATTTCAGTCAGTTAAAAATAATTTTGTTTTTGATTCTAAAGTTGGGTTAAATTAGTATAAGCAAAAAAAAATCAGTATAGATTTTTTTATGTGTATAAGTCTTATGGGATCCTAGAGCAAAATAAATGGTAAACAAAACTACTAACTTTATAACATCCAATAAACATATTAACTCATTTAATATGACAGGAGGTTTGATTTTCCTAATGTACTTTTTTTCCCTTAAACAGTTCTTTTGGCAATTCATCCACATATCACGCAATTCAATAGTTAAATCATATCAAGAAGAGTTGTACAATCAACACCACAATCAATTTATAACATTTTCTTCTTTCTTATAGTCATTGTTATTAGTGTAATTTTAAAAACTGATGGCAAGAATATACACAACAAAACATTCTCCAATTCAACAACATCTGCATATATCATTCAGTGCCATTGGTTATACTCTTTGTGTTGTGTAACCATCATTGGTATCTTTTCCCCCATTATTCCGCCATCATTAACATAAACTCAGTGTCTCCTGAGCAAAAACTCTTCCTTCTTCATCCGTTGGCCATCACTGGTCAAGTTTGGTTTCTTTCCTTTTCAGTAGTTTTCTTGATATAACATTCACATATCATGCACTTCCATAATTAAGTCACTGTTAGAGAGAGTTGCATACACAGCATCACAATCAGTTCTTTTCTCCCAATTTGCCTCACCCTCCCTCTCCCCATCCTCAATAAACCATCGCATCAGTCGTTGTCTCTATACATCCATTCCTTCTGTACTTCATAAACAGGGAACACTAATAGACCCAATAAAAAACAAAAACAGAGAGAATAAAATAATAACGATAATATGAAGATTAAAATAAAGATGAAGAGTAAGAAAGAAAAGACCACCAGCAATACTTAAAAATCCAGAGAAGAAATTTTTGTCAGGGAACCAGGGAGAAATATTTGAGCCTAGAGCAAGTTCAGGTTGGGTGAAGAGGGACCTCAGCTGACCAAGTCTCCTGTTACACTGTGGTTCCATCAGCCACCATCAAGTTCACAGTAATGTTGTCTGATAGCCAAGCTGTTCAAGTCCAAGAAGCAGGGAGCAGGTGGAGACTCTGTCTTTGCCCTTGGTGCCTTTCCAGTCCTGGTGGCGATTCACATTCCTTCCTGTCAGCTAGCTGAGTGCTGCTGACCAACTCCCCACCTTCTCAGCGACTAGGTAGAGCTCTTCCTGTGAGGCAGACCTGCCAGTCCTGCAGGGACACTCAGTAGCTTTAGGTGAACTCTCACTTTCTACCTACAAATACTATCCAGTGAGTCGAGGGGCTCTCTGTGTGCTCTGGCAAGTATTCTGCAACAT
>NW_022103899.1:44550094-44552073 GCF_000313985.2 Echinops telfairi | reverse complement strand
CTGCCACCTCTAGTTTCAGCAACCCACTGCCACCGAACGGGAATTATGGTCCTGATGTCCCCTCGATCAATCCCATGGATTCATCCATGAAAGTTGGCTCCAACCTCACCCGCTACTGCTTTGCCAACTCCAACCCATCTGATGAGTACCAGGAGACCAGCAGGGCAGATGTTCTCCATCCCAGATGTCCCCCTGAATAGCTCGGGGCTGTACAGCTGCCATGCTGTCAATGCAGACACTGGCCACCAGAGCCTGGCCCAGCTGGAAGTCCACATCAAAGAAGCTCCAGCTGAGAATGGCCAGGGCCCAGCATTCTATGGACCGTCCATCCCTGGAGGCGCCATCGCAGGCATTGTGTTTGGAGGGGTGATTGGTATGGGCACCGTGGGCTCTTTCCGGGGCTTAATGAAGCATCAGGACAGAAAGGCTGTTGTTTCTCACCTGAGAAGATGCAGCCAATTCCATGTGGCATCCTGATCCAGCAGACCAGACACCACCCTGCTATCCACCACTTGGAAGTTTATCCTACAGAGCCACAGAAGAGAAGAGGAAACCCAAAGTGCAGTTACAAAAACACAGATGGAAGAGCCATGCTAAGTAATTTTACTTACCTATATTGGCCAGTCTGACACATGTATGTTTACAATAGAGGCTGAAGTCTTGCCCGCCTTTGGACTTTACCTAAGGAGTCCTAGCGGAGTAGTGGGTTAAGAGTTGGGCAGCTAACTGTAAAGTCGGTCGTTCAAACCCACCAGCTTCTCTGAGGAAGAAAGCTGAGGCTGTCTGCTCCTGCAAACCTTGTCCTGTCGGGGCACCATGAGTCCGAATCAACTTGTTAGGAATGGGTTTGGGCTCTAAGTTGGGATCTGGTTGTCTCTTTGTCTTGGTGACTAGCTTACAATGGCGAATCCAGGCTGAGTCCGCTCCTGTTGCAGCACCACCAACTTCAGATGGCCCCCACCTTTATCAGGGTGATTGAGACACCAACCATCCTAGTTCCAGGTCTAGATGAATCTCGGCACTGATCACGCATACTGGTCCCCTATGTGTAACTAGGATGCTCTGAGAAGAATATATATATATTTCCCCATTTATCTGTCAGGTACCCGAAATCCCACTATTTGAAGCAGAAATATGATAAAACACAAGCTAAGCTCAGAATCGTCATGTAAGCTGTGCTACTCAGCATGAGGGTTTGGTCAACTTGCTTTGTTGAAGTGCTAGTTTCCGCATGAATGCATTGAAAGTGTTGGTCTAAGGGATCTTTAAATTCCTCCCAACTTTTCTGCTGCCCAGCAGCATGGTTCTCCCCTGTGACTCTCTCGATGTGTGATGACTTTGCGGATGACAGCTCAGCGGAGAGCTTGTAGGCTGGAGGCAGATTTACCACAGGAACCTCACCCTGCAGAGATTGAAGAAGGATCATGGTGGTGATGGAAATCATAAACTTTGGGAAGACACAATAAAAACAGATAGATGGTATTCATTATGGAGAAAAAGAAATAAATAAAGAAGTCCTTGGATGGTACACATGCTTAACACTGTCAACCAAAATGCTGATAGTTTGATCATCTAGAGGGGTCTCAGTAGAAAGGCTGGTGATCAACTTATGAAAAATTAGCCTCTCAAAACTCTATGGAGCAGAGGTCTACTCTGAGTCACACGTGGTTGCCATGAGTCTGAATTGAGAGCCTTTGATTTTGAAAAACTCATTGGAGAACAAGGAGGACTGGGATAGGCTGAGCAGGTGGGTCTGGGCAGAATGTAGACCTCGAGAGGGAGGGACCCGGCTGGGCCACAGCAGAGGGGAGAACTCCGTCTGTGACTTGAAGATGGTCCTACACGCGCACTCTAGGTGATGGTCTAGTCGGCAGCTTATTTGAGCCTCGACTGTCCTTCTGAGAGACAGTAAGTCACAGAAAGAGACAGAGAGACTGATAGTAACAGAGGCCACATACGGGCAACTCATTCCCTGCCTC
>NW_022103899.1:44545576-44549994 GCF_000313985.2 Echinops telfairi | reverse complement strand
CCTGGTGCCTCTGACAACTCGGTGTTGGGTGAATACATGTTTCCCTGCATTCTCCTCCTGCTGAGTCAGAAGCTGTGCTGAAGGCTTGGCCACAGCCGTTGAATGATGCTTAAGCCAGCGCAGGGCACAGAGCACAGGGCTGTTGTCATTGACTAAATGCAGTTTGCTGAACGCAAAAAGGAAAGCACTTTGCTGTGTTATGAGTGAGAGTCACCTGCCACCTAGAGCCTGCCAGCTCAGGATTTTGTCTCTGCCTCCCTGGAGAGGCTTCTTTTCGTAGCCATGGCCTTGCTAATGGTTCTCTCCTTGATGGAGTGGTTAGGTGGTTGTGGAAATGAAGGGCATCAGAACTTGGTAAACCCCTGACAACTGGCAGGCCCCAATCCCAAGTATGTGGACACCTGCCCCTCCTCCCAGAAGAATTTATTTCAGATGACAGCACTGAAGCTGCAGCTCAGGGAGAGGGACATGTCTGATCAGAGCACCTGGAAGCAAATGTAGGGGGAGGAAGAGAGAGTAGAGCACATCCTGGGCCACCAAGCCTTGAGGATAATATTCCCACTCAGAGCAGCCAATCCACAGAGAAGGCCATATGGCCTGTTCCACTATGAGACATGACATCCCTCAGTGACCGGTAGCCCTACAGGGGACAACACTGGAGACAGTGTGGGAATTGCATCTGATCTGATCCCACCACACAGAGGGAAAACACCAAGTTCATGCAACAGAACAGCAAGTGGAGCAGAGCAAAGAAGTCCTCAGAGAATACGATAAGTAGACTTTGGGGCCAGGGCTTCACATCCCATTAGATTCTATTGGAAAACACTCCTGAAGACCAACAAACAGTCCTTGAACTAACGACAGGCTTTTTTATTGTTGGTGCTGGTGTGTGGTTGTTGTTTTTTTTGTCATTGGCTTTTTGTTGTTGTTGATGTTTTGATTTCTTTTGTTGCTTGGTTTTGCTCTGTCTTGATTTTGTGCATATTATTATATACCCAGGTCTGTCTAAATAAGATAAACTGATCTGGAGGAGAAAACAACGTAACCGATGGTTCTGGGGGACATGGGACAGGGGAAGGTGGGGGGAAAGGAAGTGGTGTTAACAAACCCAGGGACAAAGGAACAACAAGTGATCCAAATTGGTGATGAGGAGAGTATAGGAGGCCCAGTAGGGCATGGAGTAGGGTAATGTAACCGAGAGGAATTACTGAAATCCAAATGAAGGCTGAGCATTATGGTGGGACAAGAGGAAAGTCAAAGGAAAGAGAGGAAAGAGCTAGGAGGCAAATGAGCATTTATAGATGTCTATATGAAGGCATGTACATATGTAAATATATTTATATATGAGTCTGGGGAAATAGAGCTATGTGTATATATTTCTAGGTTTAGTATTAAGGTGGCAGATGAACATTAGGCCTCCACTTAAGTCCTCCCCCAATACAAGAACACTTTGCTCTGTTAAACTGGCATTCCACGATGCTCACCTTCCGGACACGATCGCTGAAGACAAAGCGGGTGCATAAGCAAATGTGGTGAAGAAAGCTGTTGGTGCCTGGCTATCAAAAGATATAGTGTCTGGGGTCTTAAAGGCTTGAAGGTAAACAAGCAGCCATCTAGCTGAAAAGCAACAAAGCCCAAATGGAAGAAACACACCAGCCTGTGTGATCACGAGGTGTCGATGGGATCAGGTATCAGGGATCAAAGAACAAAAAAATTATATAATTGTAAATGAGGGGGAATATGGAGTGGAGATTCAAAGCCCATATGTAGGCAACTGGACATCTCCTTACCCAGACTAACACACTATGGATACTTTAAGAAAATACCACAAACTCGTGTAAGAACAAAACCTCAGTGTCCCACGATTATAGTGCCTGGTTAGACTTGTGGATTACACCTCTACCTTTGAAGCCTCTCTCCCAGTTTTGGGGAGCATCACATGGCATCCCTCCCTCTGTCTGTGTGTGTCTTGTCTTGTAAAAGTGCTTCCTGTCTTGAGTGATGCCACCCGTGGGCACTTTCAGGAGGCTGCAAAAGCAGAGACCTACACTTTATCTTGGATTCTATGATATAATGCAAGAGTTTTTCATTGTCAAGGGGGAACTGATGACTTGTTTTCTGAAAAGGGGACAGTAGGCCAAAAGAGTTTGGGAACCTATGTCCTTTAAGAACATCTACCATATAAGATTAGGACCCACCTTACTCTCATTTGACTTCATGTTAACATAACTGATAACCTTTTCAAAGACCAAAGAATCTGACATTCACAGATACAAGAGTTCAGGCTTCAATATATAAACATATATATTTCGGTGGGCTGGGGTAACCAATTCTATCCATGACAATGGAGGAGAATGCCATGGCGGCCCTATCTGGCCTCCTCTGGCTCCCAAGGCTACTTGTCACAAGGCAGAGGCCAGACATACCTCCACCCTCCACTCCCTTTTCACCCTGTTCTGATACCAACCATCCTTCCAGCGGTACTTTACTTCTATGTCTGGGATCTACACTTCATTGCAATGGCCACACAAAACTCACAGACAATGCTCATGGTTATGAGATTTATTAGGGAAGGTAACAGGCTACAATTCATATGAGAGATGCTCTGGATGCCGTTGTTCAGCCAGACAGTTTCTTTTCTGCTGTGCCTTCAGGCAGGTCTCTCTGTCCTTCTGGGGCAATGTTACAAAGCTATCTTGGGGCTGCCAATAAATGCCCAAGGGGCACGGCATTTGCCGTAAGTCTCAGCCTGAATGCATTCAGCTCCAGTTCTGTAGGTCAGAAAACCAGCTCTCCCAGTTGAGTACCCAGAGGCACCCCACTCCACAAGCGAGCCTCCTGCCCCAAAGCACATTCTTTTAGTTGCTCTGTGGGCTGGATAGTCCTCTCCTCTGTCTTATGCCCTGGTTTCTCATTCTGCTGCTGCTGCTGCTTCTGTGTCACTGCTCCGATGTCAAGGTGGTTCCCGCATCCAGGAAGGTTAGTGCTCAGGAATCTCAGGGGTCCAAAGGATATGCTCTGCTCCAGGTTCCTTGCTCTTGGTGATAGTGGGACCACCACTTTGCTGCCTCTGAAAAGGCTGATTTTATGGCCAAGAGGGTGGCAACCACAATGGACCCTGTTACAATCACTCATCCCTGAATCATCATCCAATCAGTGCCTTCCCTCACCTTCTTTCCCAGACTCCCCTGGACAACGAAGGTCGTTTGGTGGGAGTAACACAGGCTAAGGCTAGAAAATCGTATTGAATAATTTGATGCATTGCAACAATACAAAAAAAGAAGACATTTAATTATTTCACTTAACAAGTTGTTAAGTTATTTCCAGGACTGGCTTAGTGGTTCAAATTCCCTTTTTTGGACTCAGGTAATTTTTATGCTTTGACTCCACCCTCCTAATGAGCTGGGCTTTTGCCTCAGTATCCCACAGCGGCCATCTAGGGTTACATATCATATCCTATTGCTATATTCAAAGGCTGGAAGCAGGGATGTGGCCAAGGCAGTCAAAAAGCTCTCCAGTTGGGTAGATTTCTTGTCTGAATCCAAGAATATCCCAGGAGTCCCTGGACACTAGCTGACTTCTTTGTAAGCAGTGGTGTAGGGCACCAAATTGTACAGTCTCTTGAGAGTAGACAATCACATTTCCAGCAACTTTCCCCCTTGCTGGGTAATCATAGCCCCTGATGGAATTGGTCATGGTGGGAGTAGTCACCATGTGGAAAGTGGCAAATGCTATAAATCAGGCTTTCTTCCCCAGGGAGTGGTTTGCCAGCACACTGTTGTCCTTATTAGTCTTATTAGTCAGCACTGCATGAGATGGCCATGCCCAGTTTAAGGGAGTCATAGAGGTGATGATTTCTTTGTTGCAGACTCTCCCGAAGGGAAGTTGGCTTTCCTGGCAGAGGAGAAGCATAGGGAAATGGCATTAGGGGAAGCAACCAATGGTGTTGGCCCTTAGTGGCTTCCAATGGTGGGAACTTCCATTATTTCTTTCACTCGAAAGAATGTTTTCCAAATTGCGAGCAGGGAGAGGATGGTCTGAGCCCTATGGGTGGGGCAGTGAGAGCAAGGTTGTTCTTGACCCGTCCAATGGGAGCCTGGCATGGATGCTGCCTCTGCTCAGGTGTGTGCTGCTGTGGCTCAGAGACGGTCAACAGCCATTGTCTGGGAGGCTGAGAGTAGGATGATAACAGTCAGGCAGGAACCCCGAGGGGCTGGAGAAGGAGCAGGCGGTGCTAGAGGGTCGTAGAAGTGTTCCCTGAAGATGAAGCAACAAATGAAGGCCTCCCATCCTTGGCCAAGAAGTCCTTGCTGATCAGGCCATGACTGGCCATGATCCTGAGGAGTCTGTGTCGAAACTTCTGGCCAATGAAAGCATAGATGATGGGATTGAGGCAGCTGTGGAGGAAGCCCAGAATC
>NW_022103899.1:44543777-44545476 GCF_000313985.2 Echinops telfairi | reverse complement strand
GTCTTGCGGAAGAGGACTACAGGCAGGGACAGCACCAGGGACAGTGTCCAGATGGCCAGACAGATGAACTTGACCAAGGGGCGCTTCTGGACCAGTTTGCGTGTGGCGTGGACAATGGCCAGGTAGCGGTCCATACTGATGCAGGCCAGTAGTAGGATCCCACTGTAGAAGTTGACTTCCCTCACGAGTGAGGCCGCCTTGCATAGGGTTGTGCCAAAAGTCCATCCGTTCTTCTTGGAAGCAGCCCAAATGGGCAGTGTCAGGGCAAAGAGCAAGTCAGCCACGGCCAGGTTCAGCAGGTAGATGTCTGTGACAGAGGAGCTGACCCGGTCATATAAGATGACCAGCATCACCAGAGAATTCCCCAGCAGGCTCAGCAGAAACACCAGGGCATAGATGGTGATCACAGCATTCTTGTTGATTTCAAGTGCTACTGGCTGGCAGGGGCTTGAATCTAGGTCAATATCGGGCATGCCTGTGCTGTAACTGTAATTCCCATCTTCTCCATCATAATACGTGTTCTGATTTTCCCATTCCAATGCTTTCATTTTTGGAAGTAAGCTTAAATCCTGACCTGTAGAACAGAGAAAAAGTTTACTGCACAATAAAGTCCCCTCCAGATTCTAGCCCTTCTCCTGACCAAGAACCTGGGCAAATTTACATTGGTTTTCATATTATATGGAAGTACATTTTGCCACATGTGGTGGCCATGTGTGAAAAGTAAGGGCTCTGAAATGTGAGGCACATTTGCTGACCAACAGCACACTTCACCCCAAAGCTATAAACTCCTTTAAAGGCAGGTTCTTAGCATTTTTCATGACATCACCATCATGCAGATCAGTGGTGAACCTCCCTTTGGATAATCCCTACAGAACAGGTGGTCGTGAGCAGCCCAATGGTGCATATCTTTGGGTGCTGAGCATGGATTTAATATTTAGAAACACAAAATACCACCAAGTTCTCAATCTCTAGGACTTTGCATTGTACCTCTTGAAAGAGGGAGTCTTGACTGTGAAAGTGAGGCTGACAAAACACTCACTGCCATCGAGCCCGTTGTGATACAGTACATAGTGACCCTGTAGGACAGAGTAGAACTGTCCATGTCAATTTGCAAGATTGTAAATCTTTAGGGGACTACAAAGCTTCATCTTTCTCCCATGGAGTGGCTGGTGGTTTTGAACTGCTGATCTTGAAGTTTGCTGTTTAACTAGCAATCCACTAAGTCACCAAACTGAGAGAGATGAATCCTACTTTGTGAAAGTTATTGTTAACAACGTGTCTGGAATATGGTTAGACAGAGGGCAGCATGGAGTTTTTGAATTTTTGAGCTCAAAGACATTTCAGTCAGTTAAAAATAATTTTGTTTTTGATTCTAAAGTTGGGTTAAATTAGTATAAGCAAAAAAAAATCAGTATAGATTTTTTTATGTGTATAAGTCTTATGGGATCCTAGAGCAAAATAAATGGTAAACAAAACTACTAACTTTATAACATCCAATAAACATATTAACTCATTTAATATGACAGGAGGTTTGATTTTCCTAATGTACTTTTTTTCCCTTAAACAGTTCTTTTGGCAATTCATCCACATATCACGCAATTCAATAGTTAAATCATATCAAGAAGAGTTGTACAATCAACACCACAATCAATTTATAACATTTTCTTCTTTCTTATAGTCATTGTTATTAGTGTAATTT
>NW_022103899.1:44539675-44541385 GCF_000313985.2 Echinops telfairi | reverse complement strand
GGGTCAGCTCTGAAAGGGCCTGCTTTCAGGGACATATGGAGTTCATATCGGGAGGGCCTGTGGGGTTTCTAGCCAATCCTCTTCAATCACAGGCGAGGAAACTGAAGCCCAGACCAAGGGAATGATTGGTCCGGGACTGAGCCGACTTCTCTTCTTTTCACCTTGGGTCTCACAGTTACTTCTTCAAAGGAACTAGCTGACATTTCCCGCTCCAGCTGGCAGGTTTTGCAACAGCGCCTCCCTGACACCGTTTTGACACCGTGTGGAGGCCCTGGCTGCATAAGGGTTCATCCCCTATCTTGAGCAGCTGCTTCAGGTCGTTCTCCAGCAATCCTCTTACCAGATTCTCATCCTCCTGGACCACTGCACAGCTCTCTTCATCCCCCTCTGGTCAGAACCCAGCAACTGCGGGCAGCTCCTAGTCACTGAACCACAGAATAACTGGCAAGACCTAGACCCCAGGGAGCCTGGGCAACCTTGCTAGCCCCATCCTGCCTGCTCTCCGTCAGCCCTCTCCTACAATTCCAAATTGGTGGGACCTTGTCCTCAGGTGTGCCCCCGGAGTTGGCCTGCATTATGACACTGTGTCTCCTTTCCTTTGGCAACCATGAGTAAAATAAACCTTGTTACTTTTCCTGGCTCCAACTTAAGAACAATTAGTCCTTACGGCATGGGCCTGCTGGATACTCATCCTCAGGAAGGGAACGTAGAGGAGACTGGAGCGGTAGTGAAATGTAGTGGAAAATTACATGGAACCTCCCTAGCAGATAAAATAGCGTCTGAGGTCTTAAAGGCTTGTTTCCAAACAAACAGCCATCTAAGTGAGATGCCAAGTAAGTCCACAGGGAAGAAACACATCATGATTACTCACCAAAGGATTGTAAGTGATATGATCTGAAGTCAAAGGAGGGATTAGTATCAGAGTCTAAAGCGTGAGAATCTGGATTTCAGAAGGTGATGGATGACAATGGGAGCCCAAGATTCATTAGTGGGAACCTTAAGGTGACCAGACGTCCCGCTTTTGGCAGGACAGTCCCAATTTTTGGCGTTTTAAAAAAGTCCCGATTTTTGGAAAGAATGCATGACAAGCTAGGGAACGGTCTATTTGGTCCATATAGACCAAAGTTTTAATCAAGAATCCCCCCCCCTCCGGTCAATGGTGTCCCGCTTTAAATCTGGTCACCTTAAACTAGGTAGGAAATAAGACCCCAGTGAAGTTCCTCTAGCCACAATTGAGAGATAGGAAGGAAGGAAGTGGTTATTAAACAAAGTGCATTAGAGAGCTGAGTATAGAAGATCAAAGGCATAATCTGACTTGAACAGTTAACAGTTTGTCAGCAGATCCCCCCTAAGATGCTTGCTGGACCTGGTCTGGTCTCCAAAATGTTCTGTATGTTTGGTTTGGTTTTTGTTTGTTCATATTAGGGTGTATCTCAGAGGTGTTATGTCACTGGGGTCACTCTCTTGAATTGTGTTATATGCTTTTTCCCCTTTTTTGGTATATCAACTCAGGATTGATAAACCTATGGAGACAGTAGGGTTTTGGAGGGAGGAGTGTGCCGTGATGTCTGTAGGGTGAAAGGCAGGCGATATCAAGGAGTCCATGTAGAAGAAGAATGTTTGGGAATGGATTATAGTAGCAACTGCACAATTCTGCTGGACGTGACTGAACTATGGGATGATATTCAATCCCAATTAATGAAAAAAAAA
>NW_022103899.1:44538021-44539575 GCF_000313985.2 Echinops telfairi | reverse complement strand
TTTTGGCGTTTTAAAAAAGTCCCGATTTTTGGAAAGAATGCATGACAAGCTAGGGAACGGTCTATTTGGTCCATATAGACCAAAGTTTTAATCAAGAATCCCCCCCCCTCCGGTCAATGGTGTCCCGCTTTAAATCTGGTCACCTTAAACTAGGTAGGAAATAAGACCCCAGTGAAGTTCCTCTAGCCACAATTGAGAGATAGGAAGGAAGGAAGTGGTTATTAAACAAAGTGCATTAGAGAGCTGAGTATAGAAGATCAAAGGCATAATCTGACTTGAACAGTTAACAGTTTGTCAGCAGATCCCCCCTAAGATGCTTGCTGGACCTGGTCTGGTCTCCAAAATGTTCTGTATGTTTGGTTTGGTTTTTGTTTGTTCATATTAGGGTGTATCTCAGAGGTGTTATGTCACTGGGGTCACTCTCTTGAATTGTGTTATATGCTTTTTCCCCTTTTTTGGTATATCAACTCAGGATTGATAAACCTATGGAGACAGTAGGGTTTTGGAGGGAGGAGTGTGCCGTGATGTCTGTAGGGTGAAAGGCAGGCGATATCAAGGAGTCCATGTAGAAGAAGAATGTTTGGGAATGGATTATAGTAGCAACTGCACAATTCTGCTGGACGTGACTGAACTATGGGATGATATTCAATCCCAATTAATGAAAAAAAAAAGAAGAGTTGGACAATGATTACCCCAATCAATTTTAGACCATTTTCTTCTTCTTTGTACTCACCTTTATTAGTGTAAGATTTTTAAAAAAAATTGTGGCAAAAATGTACACAGCACGACATTCCCCAACTCAACAACTTCTACAGTGTCATTGATGATACTCTTTGTGCTGTGCACCCGTGATTGATGTCCTTGTCCAAATTGTTCTGCCACCACTAATGTGAAAGTCATGCCCTGACCCCTGATTCTTTTCATGACCTCTCTGACTCCTCCCTCCCCCCATGCACCTGACCTTCCATCCCATGAATCTGTGAGAGGGGGATTCCCACATGTTCCCATGTGGACAGCACCAGTGCTCCTGAACATCTATCACAACTCAGGCGGGGCAAGGTCATTAAGAGAATAGAGACGAACTGTAGGCTTTCCTCCTCAAGTGTACTGCCACTCCTCTATGGGGCCCTCAGAGCCTTCTCCATGCCACCTTCCTGAATGGGGGCTGTGAACATGTGCCCACCTACGAATCCGTGCAGAGTGGCCTGCCCAGGATCATCAAGGGAGAGGATGCTGTGCCCGGCTCCGGTCCTGGCAGGTGTCTCTACAGGGCAGCACCGGCTTCCACTTCTGCAGGGGCCGGCCTGATCAGCGAGGACTGGGTGGTCACTGCAGCCCACTGCGGGACCAGGACCTCCCACCTGGTCGTGGCCAGAGAGTTTGACCAGGCTCCGATTCCCAGGGCATCCAAGTCCTGAAGCTCGCCCAGGTCTTCAAGAGTCCTAAGTTCAACCTGCTCACCGTCTGCAACGACATTACCCTGCTGAAGCTGGCCACACCTGCCCGCTTCTCCCAGACTGTGTCTGCCCAGCGCCCAGGATGACTTCCCCACTG
>NW_022103899.1:44534435-44536814 GCF_000313985.2 Echinops telfairi | reverse complement strand
GCAGCCTCTGGTGCCTCTGGGCTTGGCCTTCCTAGAGATCTGGAACATGACCTGCTAGTGGCGCTTCCCTGGTGGTTCTGGAAATTCTGTACAATTACTTCTGAGAGTCTCATTCTTATACCCGCTGGTCCCGTCTGTGTTTTCCACACCCTATTTGCACGGTGCCACTCTTTGGTAGGAGTTACAATGTCTTGGGTAGAAGAGCCGTTGCAAGTAATTTCACCTCACCAACAGGGGCCTCTTCTCGCCGCTGCTTGTCTTTCACCTCATTCTCTGGCCAGGTCCTCATTCCCAAAACCAAATCCACAGCCATTGGGTTGGTTCTGACCCATAACGACCCAACAGGACAGAGTAGAACTGCTCTTTTGGGTTTCCTAGGTTGTGCATGAGACAGACTCATTTTTCTCTCATGGATTGGCTGGTGGCGTTGAACCACTGACCTTGTGGTGAATAGGGCAACACTTAACCCACTATGCTACCAGGGCTCCTACTAGGTTTTCTATTGTTGCTGTTAGAGGCCTCGAGTAATTTCCAAGTCCAAGCAACCTTGTGTGCAAAAGCTCCAAACACTGCCCGGTCCTGTGCCATCCTCCCAATTGTTGTTCTGTTTGGTTGCAGCCACTGCCTCCATCCATCTCTTAGAAGGCCTTCCACTCTTTTGCTGCCACCCCTCTTGAGGAAACGCGAGGACATTCTCCAGAGACTGGTCATCTGTAGAGTGTTGTTATTCTTTCTTGGCTTATACACTAGCCTTGGATCCGAGGACCATGCTCGGCAGTGGCCACTGGCCTTGAACAAAGACCGTTGAGAGAGAAAAGAAGCCCTGGGCCAAAGTAAAAGTCCAACCTAAGTCCAAACAGGTTTTTGAAAAATAGTCTTGCATGCTAGCAGGAGTATATTTTTTCCCATTTGCTATCAATTATAGGCGAAAAAAGGAGCCCTACTGGCAAAGTAGCTATGTGCTCAGCTGCTTATCAAAAGGCTGCTATGGGAGCCCAGCAGCCACTCTGATAGAAAGGTGAGCTGGTCTGTTTCCATAAAGAGAGCAGCTTTGGAAATCCTTTAGGGAAGTTCTACTCTGTCCTTCAGGGTGGGCTCCATGGTCATAGGTTTTGGTAAATGAAACCTAGAACTGGTGTGTTGCAGATGGAACATGAATTCATACTCATTCACTGCCCCTTCTCGGTCACCTGTCCCAGCTAGCAATGCCTCCACTCTCTCTACCATTCCTTACTCTGTCTTCTTTCCCAACACACTCCAAGTCCGGAGAGTCCCTGTGGCAAAGTTCCTTAAGCTACTGGTTCAAGGAAAGAACTTTGGCTCTCAACCGTTTTGCAAACATTCCTTAGTATTTGCCATCGTTCTCTTTCCCACACCGGGGGAGAGAGCACTGACTCCGGCCAGCTGATGCTCAAACTTGGCTCGTGCCACCATGGAGGCAGTGGGAAGCAATGGTTAGGACTTGCCTGGCTGAGCAGCTTTGGTCACGTGATATTCCTTGCCAAGTCTCAGCTTACTCCTTGGTAAAGTGGGGACTCATAGCCAAATTCACTGAGTTAGAGTGAAGATGGAATGAGGGCTTAGCACATACACAAGGCACAGCATTCACTTTCACTGTTGTAGTTATTATTATTAACATAACTAACCAACTAATGATATGATGTCCCCCACCCCATGGACTCTCTAGTCAAAGAATAGCAGCGAGGCTGCTTCTACTGCTTTTTGCTCCCACATACCCTCCCCTCCTCTCAAGGCTGACTTTGTTGCTCATCTTAATTTACTGTACTTTACGTGGACAATAATAGACATATCAGGTGTCATGCTGATTGCCTACTAAGTTCTAACTTCTAGGCAAGGTGCTTCTTGAGATTTCGTATCAAGTTCAATTTTCATGAGAACCCCACGGACTAACCACTCTCTGCATGTGCAAACCAAGACTCAGGAAGTTTAAGCAATTTACCTCGGATGATGAAGCTAAACTGAGTTTTCACCTCCCCACCCCCACCCCCACCCCGCTTCCCTCTGGCCTCAAATCCTGTGTTCTGTCCATTGTAACAGGGGGATGGGGCCCAGGCTCAGGTCCCGAGGCCCAGTTAGGTACCACAGGTAGGTTGTCTGTATCCCAATAACCAAATACAAAGGGTTTTGAAAGGAGAACCCAGATGCGACGTTTCCCAACTGGTCTATGTTATGGATGGCATTGTGACACCCCAAAATGTGTGCTGTAAATCCTGACCTCTATGCACGTGGTTAGAATACTTTCTGGGGCTGGGTTATCTGTTATGTTCATGGATCAGGTTAGTGTAGTCTTAAATCAGTCTCTTTTGAGATTTGAGAGATCAAACAAACAAGTGAAGGCAGTTGAGACTGAGGGCGAAC
>NW_022103899.1:44531516-44532685 GCF_000313985.2 Echinops telfairi | reverse complement strand
GATCAAGCATGACCACAACTGTAGGGCTTGCACAGGACTGGGCAGTATTGGCTCTGTGGTACAGAGGCTCTTGATAAGTCATAGCTTACTCGATGGCCCCTGACAACAGCGACAACAACAACAACAACAACAATATGGACTGCCTGGAGAAAGAACAAATCTCCTGGGAAAATCACATGGCACTTTCTTGAGTGTTGGACATAGCCACCATTTCATCTAGCCATGTCATTCTTGCATGTTAACCCAAGGGGGGAAGTATATGTCTGCGCATAGATTTGCCTACAAATATGCATAGGAAATTCATTTGTAATAACCGCAAATTGGAAACAGTGTCTAGCAACAGCACTATATACTAAATTGTGGTATATCAGCAATATGATCCAACCATAAAAAGGTTCGATGAGGATATGCAATCACGTGAGCAAACCTTAAAGTAATTGTGTTGAGTGAGTGAAAGCAGACAGATACTGAAGAATACAATCATTTATATAAAATGTTAATAAGTGAAAATGGAGTAACAAGGACAGAGTGGAGGTCAGTGGTGGCTTGGGAATGAGGGGAGAGGAAAGAGGGAGACAGGACCAAGGGGAACGAGGAATCTTTGGGGCGGATGGATAGGTCTGCTATTCTGAAATCGGTGATGGCTTTCTAAGGAGTTCCCCAGCTGCCACTGAGCTGTTTCGGACTCGCGGGGAGGCCGTGGGAGTCAGAGGCGAACTATGCCCCACAGGCTGCCCAGTGTCTCAGTTTGCACAAGTCCATCCTTTCTCCTGTCTCCTGAGGTGCCGCTGGGTGGATTTAAACCTCCAATCTTTCATTTGCAGCCCAGGAAATGAACCACTTGTACCACCCGGGGGTTTTGATGATCCTATTCTTTTTTTAAATCATTTTACCGGGGGCTCATAGAACTCTTATCACGAGCCATCCATCCATCCATTGTGTCAAGCACCTTTGTACATTTGTTGCCATCATCATTCTCAAAACATTTTCTTTCTTTAGGGCAAAGTGATTGATAGTATTGTTCACATTTTTTTATATCCATACTGGTTTTATTCTTATCATTTGCTGTAATAGAATGGTGAAATATATTAATGCAATTGTGTATTTTTAAATTTCTCTTTTATTTCTTTTAATTTTTGTTTCATATATATATATTTATTAAAAGATCA
>NW_022103899.1:44528131-44529437 GCF_000313985.2 Echinops telfairi | reverse complement strand
GCTCTCTCTTTTTGTAATCGGTGGAGCAGGCACGGCAGACCAGGCCTCGGCAGAGACAGGGGACAGGGAAGCCTCTGAGCCTGGCCGGGGAACGTGTGGGCACGTGTGGGGTGAGCATCGTCAGGTTATGCCTGTCTGCTTCTCGTTTCCCAATAGAACAGTCCTTGGGCTGCTTTCACGAGGTCTCCCCTGTCCTCTAGGATCTGAGTCCTTGACCTCCCTGGAGACCTCGCACTTGAACTTCTCCTGGTCACTTCTGGTGGCTCACTGTCCTTTCCTTTGCTGCTTGTGCTGTCACTGGGATTCCTCACCAAGAAAAGAGAGGGGCAGCTTCTCTTATTCAAGAAGTCTCTTCCCAGAGAGAGGAAGCCCACCAGCCGTCTAATCCTCAAAGGGTTGCACAATCTCACATACCAGAAGCCCATTCCACTGTTCTTGCTCCTATCTCTGCTTGTTGTTGGAAGCCATATGGAACATGCATGGACAACTTTAAGCTTTTAATAAGTTTTAATTAGTTTATTAAAGTATCTTTAATAAACAGCCACGTCCTGTATCCCCCACTTCCCTGGAGTGGGAAGAGGGCTGTGGCTTGTGAACACTGGGCTGTCTCAGAGGGTGGACTCTGATCCCAACCCACATACCTGCAGGGATACCGCCGAGAGAGTCGGCCAAAGATCTTGCTGCAGCTGACACAGCAGCCGGGGGCCATGGACGAGAGATGCTGGGTCTGCTGCCACAGGCCGTCTTTCTCTCTGATGGGGGGATGGAGGTGGACACACACACACACAGAGATGGAAATGGACATAGATGGAGAGACAGGGGGACAGCAAGAGCAACAGGGGAGGAACAAAGTGGAAGTGAGAGACAGGGTGACATTGAAGACTATACAGTGAGAGACATACAGAGACAAGGAACAGAGACAGAGACGAGGACAGAGGAGAAAAAGAGACAAGGAACAGAGGAGCAGGAAGACAGGAGAATAATGGAGGAAGAGGCAGGGAGGAGCAGAGCAGCACCATTGGAGAGAGAGATTAGAGTTGTACAGGGAGGCAGAGAGACACAGGAGTAGAGAGACGTCGAACGAGAGAGGAAGACCAACACAGAGACAGGGAGGGAGGGAGAGAGAAATATATAGAGCGATGGAGAAGCAGAGAACGAGACACAGTCACAGAGAGAAATGTATACACACACATATACCACCCCCCCACACACACATACACACCCCACATACACACAAATCCGTCTCTAGGATTTCAGGAAGACAGATGGAAACATCAGTCACATGCTACCTTCTCCAAAGACTTAT
>NW_022103899.1:44525189-44526432 GCF_000313985.2 Echinops telfairi | reverse complement strand
TTTTAGACTCCAGGAGCTATATCTTTTGATAGCTGGACACCATTAGCTTTCTTCACCACATTTGCTTATGCACCCATTTTGTCTTCAGCGATCATGTTGTGAGGGTGAGCATCACAGGACACCAGGTTGTTAGAACAGTGTTCTTGCATTGAAGGAGGGCTTGAGCAGAGGTCCAATGTCTGTCCACTTCCTAAATGTATTGGCATATAAATATATGTACATAGGCCAATATCTCTATTTTTATGAATTAATATATTTACGTAAGTGCACACCTGTTTATACCTCTATCCATCGCTTTGCTTCCTAGATCTTTCCTCTGTTTCCTTTTCCCTTCCTCCTGTCCCACCATCACACTCACCCTTCTTCTGCCTCTTAGTAACTCCTCTCAGCTAGATTGTTGGTGCTCCAACACCACTGGGACCTCTAGCTCCTCCTCGTTGTTGCTTTTAGTTCCCTAGTTTCCCCTGCTGATGGTGTTGTCTGCTCACTGCTCCTTCTCGCCGCCTCCTCCTCCCCCCAATTCCCAGTCAGTCCATTGTTTTCTCCTCGGGCTTGTTCCCCATACTTATTTCTTAATTTTCTCATCTAACAACAGGAGCACCGGGCGGGTGATTCTTCCTGGATGCCATCTTGACGCTCCGAGAGCTTTGTGACCCTGTACTGACACGGTTAAGGTTAGTAATATTTCCATTGTGTTCAGAATTCTGATGGTCTTCAGTGCTTTGTCTCCGGCTTGATGCTACTATTGAAAAGCACCAGTGAATTGTATTTACGTGGTTGGGCAATCTGCATACGTGTGGCTTCTTGTAAAGCTGAGATGTAGTCTACGGCTCCGTGGCTGTTCTTGTTGTTTCCGACGAGTTTGTACTTGTCTTTCTTTTACACTGATGTATTTGGGTGTGGATCTTTTCCTTGCATCACTTGCTTTTAACATAGCTTAGTTATTTCCCTCTAAACCAGTGTTCTCAACCTTTCCAATGCCGTGACCCGTTAATACAGTTCCTCATGTTGGGGTGACCCCCAACCATAACATTATTTTCATTGCTACTTCATCACTGTCATCTTGCTACTATGATGAATCCTCATGTAAATATCTGATATGCAGGATGTATTTTCATTCTTTGTATTTCATTGTTTTCATAATGAAAGCATAGTGATGAATCACAAAAACAGTATGTAATTGTATATTGTGAAATATTTATTTCTAATGACAAATAAATAACATTTTGTCTTGAAGCATGGT
>NW_022103899.1:44521542-44522833 GCF_000313985.2 Echinops telfairi | reverse complement strand
TCGTCTCCTCCCCGAGACCCCTCTGCAAGGGGATCTCCAGTGGCCTGCTAATGGGCTTTGGGTCTCCACTCCGCACTCCCCCCTCGTTCGCTGTGGTAAGAGAGGATCTTTACTCTTGTTGCTGTTGTTAGGTGCCATGGAGTTGGCTCCGATGCGCAGTGATGTGATGTACAACAGAATCAAACACTACCTGGCTGTGTGCCATCCTCACCACTGTGGATTTTGAGTTCACTGTTGCAACTACTGTGTAAACCCATCTCTTTGCAGGCTTCCTCTTCCTCACTGCCCTGCGACTTTACGAAGAATGATGTCCTTTTCCAGGAAGTGGGTGACTCTCTGGGTTGCTAACCGCAAGGCCAGCAGTTCTGTCAGAAAGAGATGAGTCTTTCTGTTCTGGTAAAGCTTGACCGTCTCGGAAACCCGCAGGGGCAGGGCTACCTTTCCTACAGAGTTGCGATGAGTCAGCCTCGCCACGACGGCAGTGAGCTTGTTTTTTGTTTTTGCTTTGGCTCTTCTGATAACGTGTTCAGAGAACAGGAGGTGAAATCCTGCCGTCCACGCGTGCAGGGCACACTCTTGCTGTGCCTCTTCCAAGACAGCTTTGTTTGTCCTTTGGAAGCCGGTGGCGCTTTCAATATTCTGTACGAGCACCATCATCCAAACACATTGGTGCTTCTCCGGTCTTCAGTGTCCAACTCTTCTTATGCAGTGCCCAACTTTCACTTGCATATGTGGCCATTGGAAATGCCGTGGTCAGGCGCACCGGAGTCCTCAAAGTAGCACCCTTGTTCTTCAATACTTTAAAGAGATCTTGTGTAGCAGGTTGACCCAATTCAGTACATTGTTCGATTTCTTTTTTTTTATTAATCATTTTATTGGGGCTCATACAATTCATCACAATCCATACATACATCAATTGTGTAAAGCACACTTATACATTTGTTGCCCTCCTCATTCTCAAAATTCGCTTTCTGCTTGGGTTCCTGGAATTAGCTCCTCATTTTCCTTTTTCCCCTCCCCCACTCTCCCCGCTTCCCCCCTCCATTGTGGACCCTTAATAATTTATAAATTGTTGTTATATCTTATCTTACACTGCTCTGTGTCTCCCTTCACCCACCCTTCTGTTGCCCATCCCCCAGAGAGGGAGTTATATATAGATCCTTGTGATAGATTCCTCCTTTCTACCCCCACCCCCCACTTCCCTCCCAGTATCGCCGCTGTCACTGCTGGTCCTGAGGGGTTCATCTGTCCTAGATTCCCTGCGTTTCCAGTTCCCATCTGTACCGCTGTG
>NW_022103899.1:44516971-44520681 GCF_000313985.2 Echinops telfairi | reverse complement strand
AAGTTACACTGTCCGACGTCTCCCTCCACCCTCTTCTCTGCTGTCCATTCCCCAGGGAGGAGGCTATACTTAGATTCCCCCCTTCTACCCTACATTCCCTTCACCCTCTAGGCCTCGTCCCTCTCACCACTGGTCCTGAAGGAGTCATCTATCCTGGGTTCCCTGTGTTTCCAGTTGCTATCTGTACAATGTACATCCTCTGGTCTAAGCCAGATTTGTAAGGCAGAATTGGGATCATGATAGTGGGGGGGATCTTTTGATTTCTTAACTGCTGCTTCCATGAGCATGGATTATGGATCCAAGGAAGACAAAATCCTTGATGCTTTTCCTCTTTTCTCCACTGATCATGATGTCGCTTCTAGTCCAGTTGTGCGGATTTGGCTTTCTTTACATTGAGTTGTCATCCAGACTGAAGGCCGCGATCCCTGATCCGCATCACCTAGTGCTTCGAGTCCTCCTCACTTTCAGCAAGCAAAGTGGTGTCATCAGCATGTTGCAAGTAGTTAATAAGCTTTCTTCTAAGCTTTTCCCCCCTTAAACTGATACAACATCTAAATGGGTCAAGAGGGGGATCAAATAAGATGTTACATGATAACCTAACTGTATCTACTACAATTTTCCCTACATATGTACTCTGTCTGATAACAAGGTTATTCACATCCCTCGACTATGGTCAGAGGGAATTAATCGGAGGTTTAATCTATGTGCACATGGAATTTGGGCTTCCACTATTATCCATAGCTTTCTGCAAGGCTGGTGTTCACAATGTAAGCTCTCTACCATTCTCTCCTTTGGATTTGGATTACATTATATACAATCCTTGGATCATACAGGCTGGTGTGCTTCTTCCATCTGGATTTAGTTGATGCCACATAAGCTTTCTTCTAATTAAAAAAAATATTTTATCGGGGGCTCCTACAGAGCTTATCACTATCCATACATACATTCATTGTGTCAAGCACATTTGTACATTTGTTGCCATCATCATTCTCAAAACATTTGCTTTCTTCTTGAGCCCTGGGTATCAGCTCATTTTCTCCCTCCCTACTCACTCCCCCTCCTTCATGAACCCTTGATAATTTATAAATGATTATTATTTTTTCATGTCTTATAATGTCCAATGTCTCCCTTCACCCATTTTTCTGTTGTCCATCCCCTGGGAGGGGGTTATAGATAGATCACTGTGATTGGTTTTCCTTTTCTCCCACCTTCCCTATTGCTACTCTCATTCTTAGTCCTGAGGGGTCCTAGAGGAAAGTTGTATGTTTCATAGGTGCTATACTGCACCCTGACTGGCTGTCTCTCCCTTGTGACCCTTCTGTAAGGGGATGTCCAATTGTCTACAGATGAGCTTGGGTCTCCACTCCGCCCTCCCACTCATTCACATTGGTATGCATTTTTGTTCTGGGTCATTAAGGTCTGATACCTGATCCCATTGACACCTCCTTATCACACAGGCTGGTGTGCTTCTTCTATGTAGACTTTGTTGCTTCCCAGCTAGATGGCCGCTTGTTTATCTTCATGCCTTTAAGACCCCAGATGCTACAACTCTTGATAGCTGAGCACCATCAGCTTTCTTAACCACATTTGCTTATGCACCCATTTTATTTTCAGTGATCATGTTGGGAAGGTGAGCATCAGGAAATGCCAGTTTATTAGAATAAAGTGTTCTTGCACTGAGGGAGTACTTGAGTAGAGGCCCAATGTCCGTCTGCTACCTTAATACTTAACATATAAATATATGTAAGTAGATATATTTCCTTATCATTATATATAAAAATATTAACATATGTACATGCCTGTCTATTCTTCCTTATATAATCCAGCTTCTCTGATAATTTTCCCAGCATACAGATTGAATAAGTATGGTGACAGGATGCAACTGTAAGACACAGTTTTCCTGGTTTTAAACCATGCAACATCCCCTTGTTATGTTCAAATGATTGCCTCTTGGTCTATGTCCAGGTTCCACATGAGCTCAATGAAGTGCTCTGAAATCCCCATTCTCCTCAAGGCTAGCCATAGTTTGTTATGATTCACATAGTCTAATGCCTTTTCACTATCAATAAAACACAACGAAACATCTTTCTGGTATTCTCTGCTTTCAGGCAAGCTCCGTCTGCCATTCGCAATGACATCCTTTGTTCCACCTCCTCTTCTGAATCTGGCTTGAATTTCTGGCAACTCCCTGTGTACGTATACTGCTGCAACCATTGTTGAATGATCTTTAGCAAAGTTTTACCTGCCATGTGATGTTAATGATACTGCTCTATCATTCTCACATTGGTCAAGGAACTCTTACAAAGAGATGGTTGTCACACCAGGGTGTTAAATGCCAGAACATATTGTTTTTTAATCCTCCTTGGCAGCTTCCATCCTTCCTTTGAGCAGGATCTATGACTATTTGTCTGGAAGCTAGAGCCCTGGATGCTGGGTGTGCTGCGGAAGCAGAAGCAAGCAGGAGGCAGGGGTTGACGACAGTTATTTATAGGTGCTTAATCAGTTAATTTTCCTGATTTCTCCCTGTGGCTTTCTCTAGATGATGTGTGCCTGGTATCTCTGGGTCCTGAAGTTCTGTAGGGCTGATGGGCATACCTATTTCTGACTTGGCCTTCAGTCAATATCCCCTACTCCATTGGCTTCTCATTCCCTTGTAGATTTCTGACACATCGCTCACCAGTAGTTGGCTCCTCCCTCTTTCTCTCCTTTATACATTTTATTATTTAACTCGCATTTTTGTGAGATGTCAGAGTGGAGAATCGGAGACACAGGGTCAGTTGCCATCTGATCTAGGAGTCAGTATCTCTGTGGTTTGTGCCCCCTTGCTTAGATCACATCTTCCACGACGTTTCTCCCAGTGACTGTGCTGTGCAGGTCAGGTTCTCTGTCTAAGGACCTCTGTGGATACAACCTGTACCTCCAGGAAAAGATGTTTGTCTCTCCTGAGGAACTGGTGTGTTTCCTTGGAATGGAGAGTCCGATTTGGGGAGGTCTCAGTGCTTCTCTTTTTGAGTCCTCTGCCAAGATCCTCAGAGCTGAATTCTACCACTAATGCCAAGCCTGACGATTCTGAGGTATACACATTTCTTTTTCCATTGGAGTTTCTGTTAACCTTCTACTGCTCTTGAATGATCCCATTATGTATGCCTTTAATTGTTAGCTGCCTTAATCGTTTTATGAGATAATCTGACTAATGAGGATATCAGTGGCTGGCTAATAGAAGGAAGTCTGTTAGCATATATAAAGATCCAGAAGCCTTCTTGGTAATTGTTGTTGTGTGTCCTCAAGGCCATTCTGACCCTATGTGTCATCAGGCCTACTGACCCTGTGTGTCATAAGAGAAGAGCTGTCCCCCAGGGCTTTTCCTCTGAGTCTTTACACAGCCACTCCCTGCTACCATGTCAATGCTGACTCACAGTGATTCCCTGTGGATTTCTGAGACTGTAACTGTTTACGGGAGGAGAAAGCCCAGTCTTTCTCCCATGGAGCTGCTGGGGGTTTTGAACTGCTGACCATGAGGGTCACAGTCCAATATGTAACCACTACAGCACCAGGGCTCCTTGGGTAATTTTTTTTCTTTAATCATTTTATTGGGAGCTCTTACAGATATCATAACATTCCATAGTTTAATCACATCGAGAAGTACCTTTGGTCACTGTTAGTGGCATAAAACGCCCATGTCCCCCACAGTCTCCAGATCCCATACCACC
>NW_022103899.1:44513098-44516667 GCF_000313985.2 Echinops telfairi | reverse complement strand
CACACACACACACACACACACACACACACACACACACACACACGACCCAAACGGAGCACTGCGTGTGACCTGACACCTCAGGGATTGAGTCCTCACCACCTGTTCAGAGAAATGATATCTGGGCTCAGCCTCCCCTGTTCCATTAGGAAGGATGAACCCAGTCACGGCAGCTCTGTGGAGGAAAGACGGAGGCTTGCCCATTGGAAAACAGCCATGATGCAATGGGGAGGTCGGAATGGAGGTGAGGTTTTGCTTTCCATATTAAAAAATTATGTGACACTGCTTTCTCAATGAAAAAAGTTATAGTTAAAATAGGGCTTTTCTTCATTCTGTTTCAGAGTTAGGCTTCACGCCTCTTCAGCCTCCTCAGCGGGCAAAGCGGGGTGCCCTGCTTGGTGGGCAGAGAGGCAGGAGGTGAGCTGGGCAGTAAGTGGGGCCTGATCTGCCCCGGAGGAGTGGACTTTCATCTCAGTGCAAGGGGAAGCCAAGGAAGGGTGAAATCGAGCCAAGGGTCCAGCCGCCAGCTGCTGTAGCCAGTCAAAGAGGTGGGGTGAGAATCAGCGTACGTTTTAGGAACAGATCTGGAAGGACAGTGGGGTACTTCTCCAAGACGGCCTTGTCTTTTCTCATACTCTGGGCTTTTTAAAAATGCTTTTTCTGGGAGTCAGTTCAGTACACATTTTTCCCCAAAGTTTATGACCTTCCTGTCCTGGAATACCATCTATATTCTGGGCTACACCAGTGCCTCAGCTTGATTCTTTATCTAAAGCAGTGGTTCTCAACCTTCCTAATGCTGAGACCCTTTCATACAGTTCCTCATGTTGCGGTGACCCCCAATCATAAAATTATTTTCATTGCTACTTCCTAACTGTCCTTTTGCTACTGTGATGAATCGGGGGACCCTTGTGAAAGGGTTGTTTGATCCCCAAAAGGGTTGCAACCCACAGGTTGAGAACCCTGATCCAAAGCTTTTATATAAAGTGTCACCACCTGGGGCACATTGCAGGGAGGAAAGAACAGGGACAGGGAAGTTTCTGCAGCCTCGGGGACCTACAACCTAGAATGTGACAAATGCAGCAGGCAGGTGGGAATTTGTTAAAGATCTGCTCTCAGGGGTGTGACAGATACTCCTGCTGCAGGGGGGAGGGACATGGAAGGCGTCAAAGTTACTCCACCAGCTACTGTGTGCCAGCCACTGAGCTCTGTTTCTTGGAACTTTCCCCACATTGTAAGATAGGTAATAGCCCTCATTTTACAGAGCAGGAAACAGAGCCTCAGAGAAGGCATGGCATTTACCCAGGGCCACACAGCGTGATGTTTGGGAGGACCAGAAATCAGAATGCAGCCCTGTCCAGCTCTAATCTCTTTCTGTCTCGCTGTACCTCTGTGGTACATGGGTACTAATCATCAGTGATTTGGACACATGTGCCCAGGGGGCAACCAGATGGGCCCTTAGGAACACCTGGCAGGACCACACGGAGTGTTTCTCAGCCGGCCGGCCAGAGGCTGAGATAGTCTGACAGCGCCCCAGTTCCTTCTTCTGTTTGCCTCATCGAAAGGTGGCATCACAGAGCCCAAGCTGAAAGGACGATGGTTTCCGGTTTAACCTTCTCCTTTTGCAGTTGGGGAACCTGAGCCCCAATGAGGGGAGGCCTCTCTCCCAGGGCCCTGCACTCACGGAGTCAGGATTGGGACCCCGTCTCTGAGGTCCACGTCCATTGCACAGCCTCTGGCTGGTCTCCAGGGAAGCCCGCTGCCTGGAGGGGCAGGTGTGATTCCCTGGGCATCTAGACCAGGGCTCTGCAGCCACCCCTGCCACCCACAGTCTTTTCTCCACACCACAGCCACACTGAGCCTTTTGAAGACCTAGGTCAGACCACAGGAGCCCTTGCTTAATACCTCCCGAACAAATTGCTGCCAAGTCACCTTCCACTCCTGGCCACAGACTGTGAGTCACAGGTTTCCTTCCGACCGGCCTCTGGGCTCCAACCTGCAAACTTTCAGTTAATCGGCCTGCAGTCAACTGCTCACACCATTCAAGGACTTCCCCAAATCCCCTAGTGGCCTCTCAGGGCACATGAAATCATCTAAAGTTCTCGCTCTGCTCCTCAGACTGGGCAGCCGGACCCAACGCTAAACTTCTACCCTGTCTTTCTCTCCCCTGCCTGCCTTGGGTCGAAGAGGGTGGCCCCCAAATTCATGGAGTTGTGAGGTGGTCCAGCCGGTTCTCACTGATGGCGACCCTGGTGGTTAGAGCCCACGTGCATGGAGGTACAGTGAGACAGCAAGAGGGCGGGTCAGCATTGCTGCGTTTGAGCCCACAGTTGCAGCCACTGTGTCCACCCAGCTCATTGATGGGCTTCTGTTTTGTTTGTTTCTTTTTTTTAAATGAAATACTTTTACTGGGAGATCTTACATCTCTTATCACAACCCATACATTCATCCAGTGTGCCAAGCACATTTACACATATTCATTGATGGGTTTTTCTCTTTTCTCTTTCTACTTTAGCAAGCATGATGACCTTCTCCAGGGAATGTCCTCTTACCATGGGGCAGGACCCGGGAAAAGAACTTACTTGGATATAGGGTCATTGTAAATGCAGTCAATCAAGCTGCAGCCCTGCTGGACTAAGGTGGGTCCTAACTCCAGGATGACTCGTGTCTTTCTAAGAAGAGGGACATGTGGACACAGGGAGAGGGCCACGGGGCGGACAGGGGCAGAGACTGCAGTGATGTGTCTATGTGCCAAGAGCACCCAGGTTTGCTGGCCACCACCAGATGCCAGAAGAGGCTGCTTTGGTGGGAGTACGGCCCTGCCAACACCTCGATTTCTGGCTTTCTGGTCTCCAGAACTGGGCGAGCAGACATTTCTGCGGCTTCATGCATCGTTGGTGATGCTTTGTTACAGCAGCCCAGGACACTAATACGCTCCACGACCCTTTGTTTCTGTTTCTTTGTTTTTTTATTGCCTGTCTCCCAGGCAGGTATGCCCTGTTTGGTTCACCTTGACTCCACGCGCTCACTGGACCCCTGGTAGAGGCACACCAGATACTGTGGAGGCATGAACGGGCCCTGTGGTAGTTACATTATTTCATGTCAACTTGAAGATATATAAAAGTGTAGGAGTGGAGTCTGGCCTGTCAATCAGGCCTGATGGTGCCTCCCTATGGGCGTGGCCTTCCCATAAGGAGGGTCCTGGGAACCTCCAATGATCTTTCACTGCTTTCACTTTCCTGCTGGGGGATCCTGATGGCTGCCAGAGCCCTGGAGATGGGTCCCCTGCCATCGGATCCATGAGACTTTGTACTCACTGCCTGTGATCCTCCTACATTCTCGTCAGTGCATGTGACTTCATGGCTCTAAAGAGAGACTTATGGACTAGTTAGCAGACTTTTAGACTTGAGCTGGACTGGGCTGGGCTGTTTTCTTGATATCCAATTACTCCTTGATCTAAGGTCTTTCTTACACTTAGGAGTGTCATCAGATTTGTTTCTCTAGTCAACCTGAGCTAACCCAGGCCCCTTGGCACTTCCATTCGCTGGTAGTGAGATGCCCATCACCAGCCTGAT
>NW_022103899.1:44509970-44511650 GCF_000313985.2 Echinops telfairi | reverse complement strand
GGAGTCTAGCCTATCAATCAGGTCACAGCCTGATGATGCCTCCTTGTGGGCGTGACCTTCTCATAAGGAGGGTCCTGGGAAACTTCCACTCTCTCTGCCTTCACCTTCCTGATTTCCACACTTGGAGACCTGCTGGACCCCTGCAGGAGCCCTGGAGATGCATCCAGCGCCATTGGACCCACAAGACTTTGGACCCACTGGTCTGTGATCTTCCTGCATTCTGCATCATTGCTTGTGGCTGTATGAGTCTGAAGAGGGATTTATGGACTAGTATCAGACTTGCAGACTTGATTTGGACTGGGCTGAGAGGTTTTCTTGATATCTAATTACTCCTTGATATAAGACCCTTTTTAATACATATCTGAATGTCAATGAATTTGTTTCTAACATAACAGAGGGCGTGAGTTTGGTTTGGTTTAGTATTAATCTAGTATTCATGGTCCTACCTCTGTCAAGGAATAATACTGAAGGTTTTGCCCTATCACCAGCGCGCGTGGTTTGTGTAAATAGTGTCCACTGACTTAAGAGTTTAATCTGTACAAGTCAACAATTCATGTATTGCTGCTTGTTGCCGGTCTAGACTTGTATAATTTCCTGTTCTCAACAGTGTTTTAAATTTTATGCCATTGGCTAAGTTAATGACACTATCAGTCGAATTACCTTATGCCCCAGGGGGATGATTGATAGTGCTCTGTTACTTAAAATGACAATATCTGGAAGGTGAACCAGAGACATATATAAATCATTGATCTATGAATGATTTGGGGCATGCATTAAATTCTAGGCCCAATCTAAGAACAATTAGTTCTTATGATATGGCCCTGCTTGATACTCACCCTCATGAAGAAATCACTGGAGATATGAGTGCTATAGCAAAGTGTGGTGAAGAAGCTAAATGGTGCTTGGCTATCAGAAAAAAATAGCCTCTGGGGTCTTTAAAGCTTCTTTTCAAACAAGCAGTCATCTAAGTGAGGCGTCAACTAAGTCCTCGTGGAAGAAGCACAGCAGCTTGTGTAACCCAAGGATTTTCAATAATATAATCCAAACAGAAGGAGGGAATGGCATCAGGTCTTAAAGTGTGTACACCTGGTTTACAGAAGACTAGGGACAACAATTGAATCCCCAAATCCATTTGCAAGGTCTACACAAAGATTAAGCCTCTGGTCAATCTCCTCTAACAGTACTCCAGTGAATAGCCGTGTTCACAGACAGAGCAATGTAAAGTCAATCATGGCAGATATAGTTAGGTTAAAATGTAATATCTTATCATTTGATTTATTTAAAAGTTGTTTCTGATTTTAAAAAAATCATTTTATTGGGGCTCATACAACTCTTATCACAATCCATACATACATCAACTGTGTTGAGCACATTTGTACATTCGTTGCCCTCATCATTCTCAAAATATTTGCTCTCCACTTAAGCCCTTGATATCAGCTCCTCATTTTCCCCCTCCCTCCCTGCTTCCCCCTCCCTTATGAACCCTTGATAATTTATAAGTTATTATATTATATTGTCATGTTTTACACTGTCTGACGTCTCCCTTCACCCGCTTTGCTGTTGTCCGTCCCCCAGGTAGGAGGTTATATGTAGATCATTATAATCAGTTCCTCCCCTTTCTACCCCACCTTCCCTCCACCCTCCAGTATCGCCACTCTCACCACTGGTCCTGAAGGGATC
>NW_022103899.1:44507162-44508063 GCF_000313985.2 Echinops telfairi | reverse complement strand
GCTCACCCTGTTTTTGCCTCTGTGTGGTGGGGTCAGGCAGGGCCAATCCTGACACTGTACCCCGATAGGGCCTTGAGTCAGTGAGGGACATCATGTGTCATAGTGGGATTGGCCATATGGTCCACTCTCTGCATTGGCTGCTCTGAGTGGGGATATCATCCTCCAAGCTTGGTGGGCCCGGATGTGCTCCACTCTCTCTTCCTCCCCCTTCATTTGCTCCTCTGTGCTCTGTTGATCTCCTTTTTGACCCATTTTAAATTTGTTCTAGTGTTTAATGTTTTCTGATTTTTTTAGATTGAAGTTTTTCTTTTTTACTTTGTTATTGCTGTTATTTATTTTTTGCTATGTTTTTCTGTATATGAAATCCAGGGTAGTAAATTTATAGAGACAGTAATTATATTAATGGTTTCTTGGGTGTATGGAAGGGGACGTTGGGGGGAAATGGGGAGCTAAAGTACAAGAAGAAAGTACAAGTACAAGTACAAGACAGTACAAATAAGTACAAGACAGAAGAAAATGTTCTAAAATGAATGTGGTAATGATTGTACAATACTTGATGATAGAACTATTGAATTGTATGATATGTGCTAATAAAGTAGTTGTAAAGAAAGCATGATGTGTGTGAGGTATGTATGTTGTGTGTTTGTGCTGTGTGTGTTGTTTGTGTCTATAGTGCGATTTGTGTGTGCTGGGTATGTGTGTGATATGGTGCTGTACATTTGGTGTGTGTGTTGTATGTGTGCAATATGGAGTGTGTATTATGTGTGGGCATAGGGAATGTGGTAAATGAGGGCGTAGGGAGTATGGTGAGTGTGGGCACAAGGAGTGTGTTGTATGTGTGCAATGGAGAATATAGTCTATATGCTGTGTGTGTCCATACAGAGTGGTGTGTGTGTGTGTG
>NW_022103899.1:44505174-44506354 GCF_000313985.2 Echinops telfairi | reverse complement strand
AACTTCACCCCCCAGGCCTAAACGACAGCCCCCAGAATGGGGTTAGACCTCAGGAGGGACCTGCTGACTCCCAGGAGAGGAGACCCAGGGGGTAACGAAGGCAGGAGGGGCAGGTCTGCCCTGGTCCTCTCTCCTGGGGCCCCACCTGCAGCCGCAGAGTCTGTGCAGCTCCGCACTGGCATCTGTCACCGGCTGCTGCCTGTCCCCATAGCCCTGGAGGGTGGCCGAGACGGCGGCTGTAGGGAGGACAGGAGGCAGCAGACATCAGGTGGTGAGGACTCTCAGGGTCCCTCCCTTCTCCCAGCTCAGCTCCCAGAACACCCCTCAGCCATGCTCACCTTTCGGGTCTCTGATCACCTTGAGGACATTTCCCTCTTCTGCCATTTCCCCCACTTTTCTCACTGCCATTGAGTTGACTGAGTCATTCCAACTGAGAGTGACCCCACAGGGCAAGGTAGACCTGCTCCTGGGGGTGCCAGGAGCTGTAGCTTTCTATAGGAGTAGAGTCTTCTGTGCAGAAGCAGGAGCAAGTGCAAGGGTCGGGGGTGAGAGTGTGTCTGTGACCTGACACAATATAATCATCTCCATAATGGCATCTTCTATGAGCCACCAGTTATTGTAGGACTAGGGTGGGAGGCAGCACCCTTACTAAGATCACAGCCCTGATGTAATCAGTAGGGAGGCTATTTCCTTGGGGACGAGACAAAACCTTGCTTGATTTTTGCTGGATCCGTTTCTGCATCTGGCTCCTGGACCTCTAGTGCTTTGGACTTGAGCCAATGGCTGGCCATATTGCCTGACAATCTTAGGTGTCATCAGTAACCAGCCATTTGACATGCTAACATTGGATACATTCACCTCTGCAGGCACAAGCCTGGCTTGCTGACCTTGGATTCACTTACATCTGCATCTATCAGCCTTTGTATCTACTGGGATCAGGAGAGGCCTCCAGCCTAACAGGTGACCCACAGACTTAGAACCTGCCTGGACTTGGATTTGTCTGCTTCCACAACTGTGTGAACCATTTCTTGATAGAAATGTCTCTATTATATATATAATTACTTCTTAATATAAAGCTTTCTCCTATACAGTGAACCCTCGTTTATCGCGGTTAATCGGTTCTAGATAAATGAAATTCCGCGAAGTAGGATTCCTTATTTGTAAATCTGATACCTCTTCT
>NW_022103899.1:44502073-44503887 GCF_000313985.2 Echinops telfairi | reverse complement strand
GGCGCCATCTCCTCGGTCCTGCGGAGACCAAACCTGTTGTCCGCGGAGTCCATTCGGACTCAGGGACCCTCCCTGAGGAGTGGAGGAGACCGCAGTGGAGGACAGTCCCGGAAAGACACCCGAAGGTCCCCTGCCGGGCTGCCCCCCTCTCCCCCCACTGGTCCCCCAGCCCTGCAGTGCTCTGGTTCCTTGAGGCCACGTCTTCCAGCTCTAGTTCCCGTGTCCCCGTAGCTGTCTCTCCCTCATGATCGCCCCTTGGCTACTTCTCCCCTCTCCTGACCCGCTCTTGCATCCCTCTCTGGCTCAGCCCTTCCCACCCCTGCTCCTGGGACCCCTGCCACTCCTTTCCTGTGTCCTGGGGTCTCTTCCATCACCCTTGCCTTTGTCATCTCCTGCCCAAGGCCGGCTGTCCCTACTCTAGCCCTGTGCTGGCCTGGACTCTGGGTGGCGCCTCAGCTGCTCTGCTCTGGACTCCAGGGATTAGCGGCCTGGTTTCAGCCTATTAGTGGGGCACGGCCCTGTGGCCTGGATCGCTGCAGCCTGGGGTCCCCTGTGACCGTCTCCCAGCCCTGGTGCCTGGCAAGTACAGGGAGCCCAGGTCCCCAGGCTGTGTGCACAGGGTTTCTGTTCCAGGTAGGGCTCGGAGAATGTGTGGAGGGAGGAGCAGGTGATCTAGCTGAGCCAGGTGAGGAGCCAGGCTGTCAGGCAGTGTGCATCTGTTGGGGGTAGGATGGGTGTGGGTTGGGGGGTTGGAGGTGGGCAGGAGACAAGGGCAGAGACTGCCTTAGGGATGGGTGACAGGGCAGCAAATTCACAGAGACTTAATCAGGGAAGCTTGTGCCCTGGGAAGGAGGGTGAGGTTAGACATGACCCTTAGGGGGACAAAAATGCAGGTGAGGCTCAGGGAACACTCAGAAAGGGCAGAGCTGGGTGAACCACAGCTCATCTTCCAAACCCCACAACCAGACTCATGGGGGAGGGGAGCCATCCGGAGGCAGCATGAGCAGGAGCCAGGGTGGTAAGAACTGCCCAAGGAGGGTGAGGCCAGCGGATCCCTGGCCAGTGTCCCCTGTTCCTGTAGGCCCTGCAGCCTGGGGAATAGGGACAGGAACCGGACCCCAAAGGTTGGGATGACAGCTTGGAGGGGTGCACATTCTGGCTGAGGCGTGCGTGAGGGAGCACCAGGTCTGGTTCAGGAGTGTTCCTGAGTCCCCGGAGGAGGAGGAGGAGGAGGTATTTGGGGGTCACTTGGGACTGAACACTCCAGTTCTAGGCTGTTGCTTCCTAAACAGGTTTAATTTGTTGGGGTTTGGATTGTCATGGCATCTTAAACTTCTCTGCCTGGAGTATCCAGAGGGGTTGAGGGGAGAAGGTGCCCCCATATGTACCCACCCCAGGGGCCACATACCGGCCAACCCTCATCGGCAGCCGGGAGATGTGGAGGGAAGGGGGGGGCATGCAGAAAGGAGGCCTTGCAGAGGGCCGTGAGATATGAGCAGAGGAGAGGCCGCTGGGCTAGGGGGGTGGAGCAGGGTAGGTGGGGGCAGCAAGACTGGAGGGATGAGCAGAGTGGGGCTGGGTGGAGGACAGAAGATCGGCCAGTGGGATGGGTGACTGGTCTGTGATGGTGGGGGCACAGTGACAGGAAAAGTGGCATGTCCTTGGCAGAAATGTCCATGGGAGTGCCTCGGGCCGGTGCCCCAGTGCCTGGGAGCTTCTTCTCCTGATTCCTGAGCTGGAACAAGCACGCCAAGATGCAGATCTCCCCAAGAACACGAGGTTACACCTCCTCCAAGAAGGGCCTGGCTGCTGAT
>NW_022103899.1:44499356-44501604 GCF_000313985.2 Echinops telfairi | reverse complement strand
GGGGAGCCACCAATAGGCCTAGGACCTAGGCTGACACCAGACACCACAGCAGCCTAGGGGACAAAGCTGAAAACTCACCCAGTACTAACCTGTTCAATCTGACTCATAGTGACCCTACAGACAGGACAGACCTGTCCCTCAGGGTTGCTGGGGCTGTAGATCTTTACAGAAGTAGACAAGCTTATCTTTGTCCCTCGGAGCATCTGCTAAAGCCTAATTACCAACCCACCTTCCTTCAGTTCCTGTTGCAGATGCCATTCTCCTTGCTCACTGCTACCAAGTGGATCCTGACTCACAGTGACCCTCTAGGGCAGGGTAGAACGGCCCCTGTGGGGTTCTAAGACTGTAACTCTTTATGGAAGTAGACAACTTCGGAGTGGCAAGTGGTTTTCAACTGTTCACCTTGAAGGTTAGCAGTCCAATACGCCACCAGAGTCCTCCTCCATTCTTCACAGCTGGTAATATTGTGGGAACTTTCCCTGCCACTCTTGGTGAAGCCTTTGAGCCCGGCTCTGGACTGTCTGTGCCTGGAGGTATGCCCCGCACCCCAGGGAGCCCCCAGAAGCTCCCACCATGGCCCTGCCTGAGGAGCCCTCCTTTGGTCCCACATATCAGCCTCCAGCTTGGACAGAAAGGAGGGTGGGGCTTGGCACCCCCTCCTGCACCTTCCCGCCAAACCTTCCCTGACCTGGGTGCCAAGGGGCCAGGCAGGCATCTCCAGGTGCCAGCCTCGCCTCCTCACTCTGCCATACCTGGAGACAAGTGGGTGCTTGTCTGCTGGTGGCGGGAGCAGGGAGCAGGGGGTTCCTTCCTCCAAAAGTTGGCCCCTGGAGAAGCTGCTCTGGCCCCGCTGCTTCTCTCAGCTCAGAGCCTGGTGGGTGTTGGAGATCCTGGGGTGCCGAGTCTGGTCCCAGGCTTCCCTGCATGCCTGTCACGGGGTGTTCTAAGTTCTGGGGTCTAATGTGGCTCCCTCTAGCTTTGGGTTGAATCACACTCACTTATCCCTGGTTCTGCGGGAGCATAGACCCCTCAGCTGGAAAGGACTGTGCCTGGTGGTTTTCAACCTGTTGAAAATCTGATGAAAGCAACGGACACTCTTGCGAGGGAAGTATCTAAGTATGAACACATGTGTACGCATGCGTGCACACTCGGCCAGCACCTACTCATTCCCCTGCACAATGCCATGTCGCATCTCAAACTCACCATGCTCCCGATCCAGACCAATGCTGCCCTTCACGGTCAGCACACTGAGCCCCACGGCCACACAGCAGGTGTCCGCCCCACCCCAACCCCAACAAGCAGAATTTTGACCCCAGATGAAACTTTTGTCTTCCCAGAGGCTGCCTGCCTAATGGAGGGGGGCTTGACCTTTCATTTATTCAAAAACTCTTTGTGGTCATCTGCTGTAAGTGGGCACTGACTGAGCTGGGACCCGGGGTACTGCAGGGAAGCAGACAGCCCATTCTGGCTTTCCAGGGGCCTCAGAGACCGAGGGAGAGCAGACTGAAAACAAGGAATTCCACAAACAATTGCATGACCGGAACCACGGAATGGAGAAGAAATGAAGCATCGGATGGTACATGCTGTCAGATGGATCAGGGTGACCTTGGAGAGGTGGGGAAGTTTCAGGGAAGAACCAAAGGACAAGTAGAGGCTATTGAGGAGATGGGGAAGAGTTGTGCAGCCCTACAGAAGTTGAGAAAAGGATTCTCTGGCCGCCCCTGACACCCCCTTTGCCCCAACCACCATGTTGAAGGTGCAGGACTGAAAGTTTCTGGTTTCTGTTGAATAGATTCATCCCTTCATTTTGATGGGCATCTTGAAAGGGCGGGAAGCCCAGCAAGGAGGTCAGGGGTAGGAGGTTTCAGTCTCTGGGTGAGAGCGGACGGCTCTTTGGGTTTGAGAGTGATGGAGAGGGCTGGATGAGGCCAAGGCTGCTTTTAAGGATGAGGGATAGCCGCAGAGGTAGCTTGGGGGCAGGGCCAGAGGGAGATGAGGGTGGAAGGAAGATGCCTCCCTGGTTTCATCATATGCAGAGGGCAGCTGACAAGGATTTAGCAGCTGTTCCTCCCTGTCCACTGAACTTTCCATGGAAGTATACTAGAAATACAGACAAGTGCAGCCTCCTCACACACTGAGCACACCCACTTGGTGGTGAATTTCATCCATATTCTTGTGTGTGGTCCTAGAGTGTTTCTTCTCATTTCGGGACAGCCGCGTGTTGCGTGACTAGACACGGTGTATGCAT
>NW_022103899.1:44492580-44498395 GCF_000313985.2 Echinops telfairi | reverse complement strand
TACCTGTTGACAAGTCTATCTCCTCAATAAGTCTACAAACTAATGTTTTCAGGCCAGAGTAAAATTTGGGGGAACTTAAGGTTCCAAGAGCTTAGAAAAAGATCTTGTTGCACGGATATTTGCGGGATGGATGGATGGATGGATGGACAGGTGGTGAAAGTGGATCAGGTAGAGACCCCAGAGGAAACAAGACAGAGAACTTATGTGGAGGCCAAGCATAAAGTGGAGCAAGCAACGGGCAGGTGAAGCCTCCTGCCCTGGGAGTAGTTAGTCTGCCTTGGAAACCCTGCTCTGCTCCTTAACCCTGGGACTCATCCTGGACCTCAGCACCTCTGGGTAGCCAGTGAGTGGGGCGGCAGATGGATGCTTCAGTCATACTTACTCTTCGGTGACTATCAAAGAGGAATGTCTGTAGGCTGGAGGAGGTCAAGTGACAGCAAGTTTTTCAAGCTTTGAAAAAGGTGGTAAGGGAGATAGATCCTGTGAGTAGTTGGGGCTGGCAGTGGGTGACAGTCTCACGAAGGCCAGAAGGGGGTTGTCTCCTCGATGCTTTTGCCTCTGTCCAGCTCCTGTGGGCATTTCTGCCAGTGCTTCCTTCTCAGGAACTTCTGCGAATCAAATCAAATCTTTTTCGCTCCACTCCTCCAGCCGTGCCTGAAACAAAGGAGTCGGGAGTGGCCTGATGGTTCCACAGACCAATCCGCACTCTTCTGCCCAGGCCTCTGTTTGTTGTCCAGTGGAGTCCACAGCAGGTGGAAGTTTCTCAGTTCTCAGTTGCCTGCCCGCCTCTTCATCCATTGTCTTAGGCTGGGTTTGCTAGAGACACCAAGCCAATGACGCTTAGAGAGGCATATGTCAAGGAAATGGCTCACACAGGTGTAGAGGTGGACGCGTCCCAAGTCAGGGGGACATACGTTAGGTTGGAGGCTTTACCTGGACTCACTTAGCTGATGAAGCTAAGATCAGAGGCTTAGAGGGCAGGTTTCTGGCTGCAGAGGCAAATGAATGCAGGGTTGGCAGGTAAATCGGCAGATTTCTGACAGCTCCCAGGACCAGCAGGCAATATAGCAGCCCACTGGCTTAAGTCCAAAGAATCAAAGGTCAGCCCTTTGCAGAGGGGTCTCGGGGAGGAGACGAGCCAATCAGGGTGTGATGTAACAACGATGAGAAATACAACTTTCCTCTAGTTCCTAAATGTTTCCTCCCTGCTCCCACTACCATGACTCGAATCCGACCTTGCAAGTCTGGCTAGACCAGAGGATGTACACTGGTACAGATGGGAACTGAAAATACAGGGAATCCAGGGCGGATGAGCCCTATAGGACCAGTGGTGTGAGTGGCAAAACAGGGAGGGTAAAGGGAGAATGGGTAGGAAAGAGGAAACCGATTACAAGGAACTATATGTAACCTCCTCCCTGGGGGACAGACAACCGAAAAGTGGGTGAAGGGAGACGTCGGACAGGGCAAGATATGACAAAATACCAATTTATAAACTATCAGGGGCTCATGAGGGAGGGGGGAGTGGGGAGGGAGGGGAAAATGAGGACCTAATGCCGGGGGTTTAAGTGGAGAGAAAATGTTTTGAGAATGATGTACAAATGCGCTTTATACAATTGATGTGTGTATGGATTGCGATAACAGTTGTATGAGCCCCTAATAAAATGTTAAAAAAAAAAGAACAAAGGTCAGATAACAACTCAGATGCAGGATCTAGCCTTAGCAAAAGCCAACAAAGAAGTAGCATCCACTTATATTGGAAGCAGGCCACACCCTAAGATTTCATTGTGGGGGTATTACAACTTAACTGCTGAATGACTGAGATTTCTGGCCCCACCACATTGACACAAAACCTTAGCTATAACACCCACCTACTCTCCACCTACCTGTTCCTCTATCCATCCACTCTTTTACCCATTCACCCTTCATCCTTTCCACCATTCCTCTTTTCCACCCATACACTCTTCTGTCCACCCCACCTTCTCCCACATAGTATACAAATACATCATCTGGTCCTCTCTTGGGAGGTCTCCGCTGGGGAGGCAGATGTTCAAACGCTTTGTCTGACGATGGGCTGAGGGCTCCAGGCTGACTGTGTCCAAGGTATTTTGTGGTCATAGATCAGGGAGTCTGGCCTGGTCTCTGGGGGGTGGTTTGCAAAGGCTTCAACTGAAGAGGTAGCATGTTGAACTGGGTCTTCAAAGAGGAGTGGGAGTTCACAGCATGCCGGGGAGGCAAGCCGTTCAGAGTGCATTCTGGGAGCGGGGAGGGAGAAACAGCAGCAGAAGTTGGAAAGGAGATGGGTCCGCACGGGAAGGAAAGGCCTTGAATGACAAATTGCACGTCGGCCATCGCCACTGGACGCTGCCGTTAGGGAGGAGCTCCAGGTTTTAAACTCTCCCTGGCATGTGGTGGAGGGAGACGGAGAACAGCGATGGCTCTTTCACCCTGGCTGGATCAAGTATGACATGAGGGTGTGTGTGTGACCACTGATGTGAGGATGTGTGTAGTGGTGGTGGCATCGGGGTGCCTGGGAGTCCCTCTTCTCTTGGCGGTCCCACCGGAAGCTCATTTCCCTTCTTGGTCCCTGCCTTCACCTCTATCAGCCCCCTCACCTGACAACTAATAGCCACTTGGGTCTGGCAGGCCAGGAGTTCAGCCAGGAACTCACCTAGAGGAGGTGGGGCTGGCGCTCTGCCATGTCCTGGCTCTGTAGCGCTGCCCCCAGCCTGGGCATCACTCCCATGGAGGCTGAGCGGGGGACAGGCCTGGGTTTGCTGGGACTCTGAGACCCAGACGACCTGTCTCCAGGATGAGGAATGGAGGGAGGTGGCCAAGGAGCTAGGTGCTGTGAGAAGCCTGGGTGCAGAGTTGTTTAGCTGAGCACATCCAGCACACCCCCAGCACATACCTGGGATGATGTGTGTATGTGTGTGCGTGCGTGTGTGTGTGTGTGTGTGTGTGTGTGCGCAGGCTGGGCAAGTGGCCAAGGATGGCACAGGCACGGTTGGAAAGTGCTCTATGGCCTCTTCCTCCTCCTTCTTCTGCGACCTTGGGTCTTATATGCCAACCAACCCTACCCCGGGGAGGGGAGGTGCCTCGCTTGCAGGGGCAGGGTTCTTTGGGGCTGAAGCTGACTCTCCTCCGGTCTCCTCTGTGTCTCTGCCGTCTTCTTCTCCTGGAGTCTCTCTCACGCACTTTCTGTCTCTGCCTTGCCCATTCTTCAGGAATCTCGAGTGCCTTTCCCACCCGCTCTCCCGACAGAAGCTGGGAGGCAGGAATCCATGGTACCTCCCTTCTGGAGAACACAGTTGGTGTCAGGAAACCAGCAAGTTGCTTCTGAGCCATCGTGACCCTCTGCACAAAGAAACACTGCCCGTCCGCTCCATCCTCACAATTGTTCCTGTGCTGGAATCCATTGTTGCCGCCACCGGGTCGGTCCATCTCATTGAGGGTCTTCCTCTTTTTTGCTGCCCCTCCACTCTACCAAGCATGATGTCCTCCTCCAGGGACTGGTCTCTCCTGACAACATGTCCAAAGCATGTAAGGTGAGGTCTCACTGTCCTTGCATCCTTGCGTCTATGGAGCACCCTAGCCATACTTCTTCCAAGAGAGATTTGTTGATCCTTTGAGCAGTCCACTGTATTTTCAATATTCTTTGCCAGCCCCTACATTCAAATTCATAGATTCTTCTTCTGCTTAGGAAGGAGTCAGAGAACACAGTACGAGATTATATTTACACAAGAGACCTCTGGGTTCAACCAAGCTCACTTTGGGCTTTGCCACTTCCACTCTGCTGAGCGTCCCTGGGCATATTCTGCACCCTCTCTGGGCCTTGGTTGCTCAGCTGACCTTGAAAGCCTTGACTACAGTGTGGGGTATACTGATGCCAAAAATCCAAACCAAAGTCACTGCCGTCAAGCCGATGCCAACTCTGAGAGACCCTATAGGGCAGTGTAGCGCTTGCCACTGTGAGCTTCAGTGACTATAACTCTGGAAGGGTAGAAAGCCCTGTCTTTTCCGGGGGAGCAACTGCTGACCTTGCAGTTAGCAGCCTGACGTGTAACCACTGTGCCACCAGGGCTCCCTGAGGTACACTGATAGCACTGATTACAGGGTGGCTGCTGTTATTGCTACGATGAGATTGTATGAATCTAGTTCTTTGGAGAAACTAGATGGAAATGCCTGTGCAGGGGTTTCATCCAGGGAAATGCCTGGCGGCAGGGACTCAGGGAGGGAGCCAGGGGAGGCTGGGAGGCTTTCAGACTGTGATGGAGGGTTGAGTGGAGGCATGGAAGACCTCCACCCGTCTAAGGCCAATTCAGTAACCCCACAGGCAGTCCCTGAGCTGAAGCTGGCTGACAAGGAAGGGCCCTGTCTCCCGGGTCCGTCAGCCTGAGTCTCACCTTGCAGTGCCCGTGGTGGGGGGAGCATGTGTTGTTGTCTGTCACAGGGCAGACATGAGTTGGGGGTGGGGGTGGATAAAGGGTGGAATGTCATGGATTGAGTTGTGTCCCCTCAACTAGGTGTCAAGTTGGCTCGGCCATGCGTCTCCGTGGCTTGGCAGTTGTGTAGTTAAGCAACCTGGCAGTGGTGCAAGGTAGTAATTCTTCGTGCTGTGATCTAATATGACCAGCCTATCAGTTATACAGAGATGAGGGTGGGATGAAACACCCTTGATGAGATCATACCCTTGATCCTACATAGGAAGAGCTTTCCTCGGGGGTGGGGAATGCCGTTCATCTTCTAACAAATATAGACAAAGAAGTGAGTAGAGGAGGGACCGGACCACCACCAAGAAACAAGACCAGGAGCAGAGTGTGCCTCCTGACAGTCAAGTTTCCAGGCGCTCAGAACCTCCTAGACCCAGGGAAGGATTGAATCCAAGACACATGGAGCTCTCCAAGGGATGCCAAGGTCACAGAGACTGAGGAGGGAAGGCCCTTCCCTCAAAGCCAACACAGACAAAGCTGACCCCTATAGCTGACACCTGAATTTGGACATCCAGCCTCCGGAACAGAGAGAGAATCTATTTCCGTTTGCTAAATCCCTCCACTGTGGTACTTCTGTTACAGCTGCAGCAGGGTGGAGGCAGAACGAAGCCTGTGAAATATGGTTTCAGGACACACAGCAATGGATTCAAAGCCACTAGTGCCAGTAGCCTAAAAGGTCTGCAAGGTGCATTCTTGTGGCCACCCCAGACCTTGAGACACAGAGAGGGAGAGGGCCTGCAGGCCCAGGAGTCTGAGGTGGTTTAGGGGTGGGGGTGGGGGTGTGATCCAAGGATCAGAGAGGAGTCAACAACCTGGGTCCCCGGGCATCATGTTCTGTTCCAGCCTGGGCTTGCTTTGCCTGACTGCCAGGCCTCCTGGCTGTGGGCCTGGCTTCTGACTGGCTCCTGGCTGCTGAGTTGACATCCTCTGCCCCAATCCAGTTCACCTGGCCAGAGGGCTGCATCCACTGACACCCCCACTGAGTCTCTGACACCCCTCGGATCCCCTCCCCATCTCTCCTTCCTTCCTGCTTGGGGCTCCTCAGTGCTGACGGGGAAATTAGACCAGTGAGGGTCCTGGGGGAGGGCTCAGGAACTTGATTTAGCTCTTCTTCCCCACTGGATTGAGCCTCTCACCCCAAAGTCCGGCATTCACTTGCCCTGACATTCAGCTGGGTGTCCTCTGGGGCTGGCCAAAGCAGGCTAGAGTGGGGAGGCGGGTGCAGAGATCCCTGGCCAAACAGCAAGGCCATTAGGGAATGAAGTTGGAGCTGAATGAGCTGAGGCCATATGTGGGAGGTGGGACCAAGCCCTGTCCTCACTGAC
>NW_022103899.1:44489620-44491531 GCF_000313985.2 Echinops telfairi | reverse complement strand
TTTATGGTCTAGTATCAAACTTACAGACTAGTATAGGGTTTATGGACTTGTTCTGGACTGGGCTGCGATGTTTTCTTGATATATAGTTACCTTTTGATATAAAGCTCTCTCTTATGCCTATATGAGTGTTATTGTATTTGTTTCTCTAGTTAACCTGGCCTTACATAGGGACACTCCTCTCTGGAGCTCAGAGATTGGGGTGAAAGGTGGGGCTAGGCAGGTCAAAGGCCATGAAACAGCCAGCCTCATAAAGGCCCTGAAGTGGAGCCTCTGTCTGGCCTGCTGATGGCCCTGAAAATATGACCTGAGCAGGGGCCAGCGGCCTCTTGCACAGATGGGGAGGCTGAGGCCCAGGGAGGTGTGTGGGAGTCAGTCCCGGGAGGTTCCTGGGCCCTACACTTGTCCTCTTCCTGACTCTGCATTCTTCCAGCAGAGCATGACCACCTCCCATCAGGAGAGGGCGCACTGTGGGAGCAAAGGAAGTGATTCCCTACATTCTAGACTCTAGACAAGCAAAAGAAGATAATAACTACCGGACACCCACTGTCAGCAACTGTTTCTATATCCGTCCATATTCCATCCTGTGTGTGCACATTTTTTTTAGTAAAAACAAAACCAAACAAAAAAGGGATTCCTGTAACCCAATTTGTTTTTAATTTCTTTTTTAAAAAATTGTTTTTTATTGGGGGCTCATACAGCTCTTATCACAATCCATACATCCATTCATTGTGTCAAGCACATTTGTACATTTGTTGCCTCATCATTTTCAAACATTTTCTTCTTGAGCCCTTGGTATCAGCTCCTCTTTTTTTTAGGCAGCAGGTGGAAAACTTTAATGAATCAAACACCATTGATAATATAACAAGACCACGATAGACAGGGAGGGGCTGGGGCGCAGTCTGCCTCCCAGCCCTGCCACCCCATGGCCTGTTCTCGAGCGCCAAGGGCAGGGTGGTTGGGCCCTGAAACTGCCTCAGAACTTCAGGGGAATCACTGGCCAGTACTTGGGCCGCTTGCGATCACAGAGCTTGTTGAAGCTCAGCTGCACAGCTGCCTCCATGGCCATGACCTCGGTGGCGCTATCCCCGTATAGACGCTTCATCTCGGCCTGGAGCCTCTCATCAGGCCTCCCAGATGGGGGCTCCGCCGACTGGTGGTTGGAGAAGTACAAGTCATGGTCAGCGTTCACATACTTGCTGAGACGCGCATCCTCCAGTTGCTGCAGCCGCTGTGGCTCCTCTTTGTGCCGCTGGGTCTGCTCAAAGTACTCGCGCAGCTCCGGGGTGATCTGCATGTTGCTCAGGTTGCACCCAGTCTCCTCGTCTGACTCGCTGGCCATCTTCTCCTCTAATGTGAAAGCTGCCGTTTCTCTGGTGCAGGTCTGGAACTGAGCGTGGGCACGTGGGTGCTGCCAAGACCCCCAAGGATGCAGCTGTGCACCCTGGGGGCTCTGAGCCCCTGAGTGAGGGCTGTAGGAGGACCAAGGACATTCACTTTGCTCAGCAGGATGGCTGTAGTTTAGAGACACAGCAGAGAAGTGCCACAGGGGATTGGCGTAGGTTTCTAGAGCCTTCCTGTAAGCAAGACGGTGGTTCTGCATCCAGGCCATTGCTTGGTAATAATGCTGCCAGTATCTCTCATAGACCGGATGGGAATACCAGGGGTCAGCGTCTTTCCAAGATGGCACATTTGTTTCCAATCGCAGCTCCTCATTTTTATCCCTCTCTCCCTCATAAACTCTTGATAATTTATAAATTATTATTTTTTCATGTCTTACACTGACTGATGTCTCCCTTCACCTACTTTTCTGTTGTCCATCCCCCAGGGTGGGGGTTATATGTAGATCCTTGTGATTGGTTCCCCCTTTCTTCCCCACCTTCCCCTTCCCCTCCTGGTATCACTATTCTCATT
>NW_022103899.1:44487005-44488897 GCF_000313985.2 Echinops telfairi | reverse complement strand
GTCTGTATTTAGACCACTATAAATGCCCTTTGCCTCCTACTTCTTTCCTCTGTTTCCTTTACTTTCTTTCATTCGGGCCCAATATGTTTTTTACTCAACAGAATCTGTTTGCTGTCATGTCCCAGTGCATTCCTAAGACATTTACAGCATCAAAATGTCTCTAGGGTAGCAAAAGTGTCATAAACAAGAGTTCAAATTCACAACAGCAGTTATTCACTTCCAGGACTGTCTGTCTTTTTTTTTTAATGGCTCAGTCTATGTCCTAATACTCTGAACATCACTGAGTCTATTGGGTCAACTTTTGTTCCAAGGCACTTTCTCCCACCATGGTTCCTTCCTAGTCCTGCCTCTTTTATTGTATATAGTTTGAAGAACAAAGGTTCTAGAAGGCCAATCCTTTTACCTACAGGCGTGGATACCGGTTCCTTACCAGAGTGTTCTAACTAATAGCGGTCTTCAAAACGCTCATCCCACCCTCTCTCCATAGCTACCTCATGTTGGAGAGAGTCCTGTTTCTTGTTGAGCCTTTTTCCGTGTTAATAAATATGCATCTACAGCCTCATATATGGCTATCTAACATTTCCCTGTCTGGACGGGCTGCGTCCCACCTAAGCAGTAAACAATGTGGCGGTGAACATTTTGTGCCCAAAACTTGGCAGAAAGCCTTAATTTTTTGTGTGTTGTCCAATCTCATAACATCTAGGCAGATGTTTTAAAGTTTTGGATATACATTACGAAATCCACTCGTCCTATAATTGATTAAGGAATATGATTTGCCTGGCCCTGATGTAGTTGCCGGGAGGATAGCAGTGGTCCAAGAAGAGCCAATCCCTGCCCTTTGGGAGCGGATGTTCTAGCTTGTGTGTGTGTGTGTGTGTGTGTGTGTGTGTATGGGGGGGTGGTTGCCTAAGAGGAAAGAAAACACATATGCATCCATGTAATGACCAGTGGTGATTAGAGCTTGCATAAAGTAAAGTAGACAAATGAGGGGGAAGTGAGAAGGACTAATTTAGATGAAGTGGTCAGAGAAAGTAATATTTGAGCTGAGATTTGAGGAAGTGAAATCTCTGGAGGAAGATCATTCAAAGCAGAGGGGACAGCAAGTGCAAAGGCTCTGAGGTAGGACTGTTCGTGGCATGCGGACTGAAGAAGAAGGTGGTGAGCTTAGAGTGCACACTGGCATTGTGCTGGTTTGTGCTGTGGTCCATCTTCCCATTGACCACGAGATCATTGAGGGTAGATCTTGAAGCCGATCACCGTTTTTCTATAGAGTCTGGTCTAAGAGGGGCATCCGTTCGACTTTTACATGAATGAACACACCAGTTCATGTGCCTCCTTTGTGCTTTTTCTGGGCAGTGCGTGGGCATCTGACAGGAAAGGGAAAACAGAAACAGCCCAAATGACAGCTGGTTTTTCTACTGGCAGCCTCTTCTTCACTGATGAGAAGCAGCCCTCAGGAAACTATGTCATTTAAGATTCATTTTCTGCAACTTTACAGGGTTCTTTGCCATTTCCTAGGTGGGCACTGCCAAACCCAATGTTCCAGCTGGTGCAAGTACCAAACCCAACCCAAACTCAGCGGCATGGAGTCAATACTGACTCACAGGGACCCCTGTGGGTTTTTGAGATTGTGACTGTTTACGGGAGTAGAAAGCCCAGTCCTTCTCCCGTGGAGCTGCTGGTGGTTTTGAACTGCCAACCATGTACACCATTGGCAAAAAGAACAGATTTGGCTTTAAAGGAGAGTTTTAACATGTTACCAACTTTACATGGCAGGCAAAGTCGTGGTGACGATGTACAGTTCGTAGAAAGCAGAGGTGTTGCCTTATGACTAAGCCCTCCTGACCCAAAGTGTGGGCTTCCCAGTGACCTCAGAAGCATGTGACCGCTGG
>NW_022103899.1:44467449-44486083 GCF_000313985.2 Echinops telfairi | reverse complement strand
AGGCTTCGTGGTGCATTGGTTCAGTGCCTGGCTGCTAACCGGGAGGTTGGTGGCAGAATCCTATGCAGTGACTCTGCAGGACAAATATCTGCTTCTTTAAAAGATTATAGAGAACCCTGGGCAGAATTTCTGGTCTGTCACATGGGATCACTGTGAGTTGAAGTAGGCTTCACAGTACCCGACAATGACAAAGCAACAACCTGCAAAGCTTGCATTTCTAGGTAGTGCACTTCATGCTTTATATTATTAGCTAGCATGTTTCATTCTTAAAGTGTCCTATGAGGTAGAGTCTATAACTAGCTCATTTGACAGGGGAGGAAACTGAAGCACAAAAGTTTAAGTCACGAGGGTTAAATCGCCTCCAAGTTCTGTGTGCTAATCTTCTTCCAAAGCTTTACATTACGGTTGCATGACCCTGGTTAGATTAGACCAGGGTTGATATCACACTCTTTAAATCAGACCAGTTTCACCAGTCTCTAGTAAAGCTTTTCTTTTAATATGCCTCTGCACAGATCCCACCAAAATCAAGCCCACTGCTGTTGAGTCGATTCCGCATAGGGTTTCTAAGGCTGTGCAGCTTTTTTTTTTTTTTTTGCCAAAGTAAAAAACACATCAAACATGCCTACCATTTGTTATTTTAATCATAAAGCTACAGGCGTCTCATGCCACCCTCTTGGGGCCTAGGCCCGGCTGACAACCTTGGGTATATGTGGTGGAAGAGGTAGGGTAAAGGAGGGGAGTGCTTCTTGATAACTCGGATTGAGGGGTTAGATTCCACCAAATAGAGAATTGGGTGGGGGCCAGAACTTGGGGGTGAGAAGGGTAATGTGTAGTTCACCTACTCCATATCATTTTTCCAAAAAGATATCCCTCAAGGAAAGGGGGCAGACATCTTCCCCAGGGTCAGGAGCTAATGAACAATAATCTAGCAATGTTAGTCCAGGAGATTTCAAGGTCTGTCCCCTTCTCCAACAGGTTAGGCTGCGTTGGTCCCAGGTTAACGCAGGGGAGCTCTAAGGACCACTGCTTCTTAACGTGGAACGCTTGGATGGGACGTTGCTAAGAGAAGAGGGGAGGGCTGTGACTGCATTTGAGGTGGCTTGATCTTATTGATTCCTTCTTGCCCCAAATACCTGTGCTGGGTTATTCCAATATAGAAGGGATAGAGTCTGTCTGACTCAATTTCTGGAAGGTAGGAACAGAGCTCCCAGGAAGGGGAGAGAGCTTCACCCTTACTTCTTTCTTTGCCTGAGCAGGGGATGGGTGGGTGGGTGGGGGTTCATGGGGAAAGTGCTGGTCCAGGGGTAGAATCTCCATCATTTTTCATTCTCCCTCTTGGACTGGTGGTTACAAGAGAAGTGACGGAGTAGCATCCTGAGACTGTCTCCCAGGAGGCCTGGCTAGGACTGTTCCTAGGGGGTAGGGGCAGAATCTCATCCTGTCTCCCTCCCTCCCTCATCTGGGTCAGCCAGGGCAGGTCCGGTGGGGTACACGGCCAGGGTCTGATCTTATCACCATCAAGTCGAAATAACGGTTCTGGGCTGTTCCTTTGGGAAAGGGCTAGGATTTCACCTGACTCCTCCCTTTGGCCTGCTCATAGAGGTGGTCCCTGATCTCCTCTTTGCTTTCCCCAGAAAACCTGGGCAGAGCAGTCTCATGAAGGGGTGGGGGCAAAGGTAAGGTGACCAGATTTAAAGCGGGACACCATTGACTGGGGGCGGGGGTGGTGGTTCTTGATTAAAAATTTGGTCTATATGGACCAAATAGACCGTTCACTAGCTTGCCGTGCATTCTTTCCAAAAATCGGGACTTTTTTAAAACGCCAAAAATCGGGACTGTCCAGCCAAAAGCGGGACGTCTGGTCAGTTTGGGCAAAGGCAGGTTCTCCTCTTGCTTGGTTGGTCTTCCTTTCCTGGGTAGGAAAACCCCAGGGGAGGGGAGAAGCCTGAATGGGGCTTCCCCTCCATGCTGAAGCTGCTGTGGGGGCTGCTGGCCTTGGACATAGTGTGGGGCCATGGAAGAGAACAGGGGTTCAGAACCAGCCCAAAGTGGGGACTGTGAACCCTGACAGGCCCCCCACTATAATTTCCTCCTCCTCCTCCATCAGAATGCCCTCCTGCTCCAGGTGAAGGGTCCCCCCAGGTCCCCCAGGTGGTCACTGGAAAAGTGCAGGTCCAGAAGGGCATCCTAGGGTGGCACTGACCAGGGATAATAGGCCTGCAGTGGGTGGTACTGGCAGACCATGGATCTGGGCCTGTAGTTCTAGCTCCTGAATTCGGAGCTGCAGGCTATGGTTGGTCTACTCCAGGGATTGCTGCTGGCTCTCCAGCGTCCTTGGAATGCCGTCACTCCTTCTGCTACTTGTGGATATAATCCACAGAGGTCTTCAGGATGGTGTCCTTGTTCTGGTGCATCTCCAGATCACTGGATGAGGGTCCTTAATCCTGTTGTTAATGTTGAATCGCCTGTGATGCTCCATTAGGTTGTGATTGTCTTCCTTCCGCCTTTTCTTCAAAAGGGCTTTTGCCTCCGTTTCAGAGATCTCCCGTTTGATGTCAGGCAGCTCAGCTGGGCAGGAGTTGCTGACGTGATGGCGGGTGTGGCCAGCTTCTGATGACTGCACACATCAAGAAGCTTCCCTGACACAGGCACGTGCAGGGGAGCTGCAAGCCAGCAGTGCCTCCAGGCAGGTAAAGAGCATCACATCATCGCAATTGGACTCCAGGCTGATGATCTCATGCATGACATCATCCATTTCCTTCTCTGAGCTGGAGGCTATGGTGAGCAGTGTCATGGGACTGTTGGGAGCGCTGCCTGCGGGGCCAGTAGCATCCACAGCCTCAGGGGCAGGGCGTGGCTGGGTACGAGTGGGCCTTGGTGCTGGGTTGAGGGCCTGGGAGGCCAGCTTGGGTCCAAGTGTGGGAGACAGGCACTGTTTCCCTTGTTGCCGGTGTGCCTGTTGTAGGTGGTAGTGTGTTGGGTTTTCCAGATGAGTCTGCACCTCGCGTACCTCCCTGGGCCCCTGAGCAGGAGGGGGGGAGGGTGACTCAATGTGTGGCCCCCAGCAGAGACACCAACCACAGAAATGGCAGTAGGGCAGGTGCAGGGCTGGGAAAGGGAGCGGCAGCAGCCTGTTCCCACCACGCCCGCTTCTCCTGCTCCTGGGCTTGGGCCTGCATTAGCTGCTGACTCAGCAAGACCCTTGAAGCCCAGGACAATGACATGGCAGGGTTCCTGGAGGCCCCTGCAGAAGATGATGCAGAGTGTTGCTGGCGTGGCCGGTGTGGCCTGTCGTGATATTGGGAGGCTTGAGCGTAGGGGTGGGGGATGGCTTTTGAGTTTGTAAAAGTTGTCGGGATCAAGGACGTTTTCTAATTCGATGTCAGCAACAAGTCCAGATTCCGGAAGCAAAGAGCTCAGGCTGAGCAGCTGAGCTGAGCATGCCGACCTTCGGTCTTTCAACAGCACAAACACGGCTCGAGGGCCCCCTGTGCTGGTCTCTACGCCACCCTGGGTTGGCTCGGCTACATGAGACATGACGCCTGGCACTGGGAGAGCCCTGCCATGCAGGTCAGGCCTCAGCCTGGTCCCCCCTCCCCAACAAAATAAGAGTCTCCTGGGTCCCCCTAACAAAATAAGAGTCTCCCTCCCCCAGCTTGCTATGACCTCCTCCCCAGGGAAGCCATGGAGTGAGGTCTGCTTGGGCGGGCAATGTCAAGTAGATGGGATGGGCCATGAGTCACCCTCTACCCTGGACTGATTGACCACTCCCCAACACCTAACCCCAGACAACCACCTTCCTCCCTTGTGTCCTCTCCCCATTTCTGCGCTGTGGAAACTAGCCGTACCTATTGATAGGGGCAAATAACCTTATTCTTCCGAAGAGTGGCCAGTGGATTTAAACCAGTGACCTTTCAGTTAGCAGTCTAACACCTACCTGATATCACCCCCAGGCCTCTTTCTGCATGGACCAGTCACTATCTATTTGCCTCCAAATATGGACGGAGCTGAGAGACCACTGAAAGAGACCACGAGCTCCGGGTTTACAATACAGGAGCTTATGAAAGGACTTACTTATAAGGCAAAGCTCCGAGGAGTAGCAGGCATGTCTTGAGTCTCCACATCCTCCAGTGAGAGGCAGGGGCTTTTATGGCTTCGGTGAACCCAGGTGGCTCCACGACAGGACCCCAGGAAGTGTTATATAGGAGTGATTTAGGAGTGAGTGGAAGAGAGCTGGCAAGAAGCAAGAGTGTAATCATGTTGGGCCTTGAAAAGCCTGTCTCGCCTCTCAAGTCTGGCTCTTGCAATGTGGCATGTCCTTCTCTCCCACAAGGTCCCCGAGGGCCCTGAGGTGAGGCATTCTCACTGTGTTGGTGGGGGCAGCAAGGGTGCTGCAGCTGGAGGCGCAGAGCACAGCAACAATATAGGCAAACACAACAGAACAACTCTACCAAGGAATCATCAAGACCCAGGGGAAACCCTCGCCAGCCAGGAGGGAGGAGGAAAGCTAGGCAGCCACCACAGACCAGCCGTTGGGTGTGTCCACGACCTTTCTCTTTGTCACAGAGGCTTCAATAGGCCCCCTGTGTCTCCATGGCTACCCAGGTGATCCCTGCCAAGACTCAGTGTGCTAAGGTGTGCCTGCCTCCAGCCTTGGAGAAGAGGCGCGTGCCACACATCCAGCAGCTGATTTCGGGGTAGAATGTGGTAAAGCAGTGAGCCCACTCTACGAAGATGTTGGCAACCTGAAGGAAAGAAAGCAGAAAGGACAGATCGACAGTGGGAAAGACAGATGTTGAACAGGTACCAAGAAGGGTAAGCGTGCTTTCAATCACGCTTGTGACTTCCTCTGAGGTGGTGAGTGCCTCCTAGGGATTTTCCATGGCCAAGTATACCCTGTGAACTGCCCCAAGGAGCCCCTGCACAGGTTGTGCAGCAGGCTGCCCCCAGAGGACAAAGTAAGCAATCCACCCAGGTGGGGTAACCAGCAGCAAACATCAAGAGATGGTTCCTCTTCCTGGTGTGCCATCCTGAGACTTTGGGAGGACGGTCCTGCTTTGTTTTGGCAACAAGCTAGGCAGATCACTTCCCGAGCTTGCGAGGTCATTGATTTTTTGGTTGGAGGGTCATCGGGGCCTCCTACTCTGGCAGGTTCAGGCCAAAGGACTCAGTGGGGCAAATTACGGGTTGAGCTAAAGACCCAGTGGAAGTTAGATGTATCAACTTCGAAGCCACAGGTAGTACCTTTGCCCATTCTACCAAGGAAGCTCTGCCTGGAAGGGTGCTTATCTGATGTTTTAGGAGCCTGTTCTTACTTTCCACCATGTCTGTGGCCTGGGGTTCACAGGTAAGGTGGTAGTGCCATTGTATTTGTATCTTGGCCACCCATTTGTGCACATTATGACCTATAAGTTGTTTTTCTTGGTCACTAGCAATCCTTCAGGATATTCCATATACAACACTCTATTTCTGCAAACCCATTTGCCCCGGCTTCACTCATTCGCACAGGAATGCCTGGGGTAAACCACTAGCCCATCAACACACAAAGAACCTATTTTGCTCCTTCACTTTGGGGAAGGGGCTTATACAACCCATCTGCCAGTCCACCAATAACTGTGTTCCCTTATGAATTTGTCCAGAAGCATGGGGCAGACACCGTGGGTGTTTGTGTGAGCACACTGGGCACTTTTGTCCATCAGCCCCCAAATCACCATACTTCACTGCTGTGCTTGCCTTTTGGGCCACTTTCTAATCCAGATGGGCAGTCCAGGGCCCACTTTTCTGGTGAGTCTACTGGGTGGCTTTCCTTGCTGGATGCACCACCCTAACTTGGGTTAGAGTGTCAGCTTCTTTGTTCTTCTATGGGGAAAACAGGTAGCCCTGCTACAGGACTCTCCTCAACAAGGCTTTGCCTGTTGTCATTCACTGCTCCTTATGTTATCGACCATTCTACCTAGTTAACTTACCTGCTGCTTCTCTGTGTGCAGGGCCAGGGCTCAGGAACTGTGACTGTCAACACAACCCCCAATTTGGCCCACTGAGTCCTTTGACTTGAACCAGTCTCGAACCAGATGGTATCTGTGGAGGCTTGTATGGCCATCCATAGTAGTGCCATGCTTCAACTACAGCCGCCTGTGTACCCGTATCTGCTGACAATGGGTCTTGGCTTTCTTGGCAGAGAGGAGAGGTGGAGGTGGCAGCTTACAAGCCTGTGCAGGGTGAGGGGTCATTTCAATCTATAGACCTTCTAGCGTTGTGCCTGTGCGCTCACTGGAACAATCAACACCTCTACTCTATCGGAAGCTTCTGCTATTCTTTGCCCCAGTCTCAAAAGGCACCTTTTCTTCCTCTTTCGTCAGCCAATCAAGCAGTCTCCAGCACAGGCCCAACCAGGGTATAAAAACTTCCAATACTCCCAAAGACCCAAGACATTCTGCACTTGTTTTGTTATTCCAGGAGTAGACCTGCATCTTATCAACTACAGCATTAGGGAATACATGGGTCTTACCTGACCTGGCAGCCCTAGGAATTTCACTAACCTTCTCAGCCCCTGTACCTTCTGGGGTTCGCAGCCCACGCTTTCCCCTGTCAGTGGGTGGATAGGGTGTCTTTTAACAGGGAAATAGCTTCAGTAGTTAAGGTTATGCATTGTAGTTATGAAACCAATTAATGGGAGCAGGCAGGTAAAGAAAGTGGTCAGGTCCCTAGCAACCATACCATGTGACATCCAGTGGAGCCGGGTAGATATCCTGGGGGTGCCCCAGGTGAAACATGGTGCCCCATCCTAGGTGAAACAGAACCAATCCTGAACGGAACAGGGGTAGAGGACTGATAAAGAATGCCTGAGCTAGGTTTAACATGACATGTGCCCAGGTGCCTCCTAAGGGCAGACTCCAGTCTCAGTGCCCCCAGTGGAAGGCAGGACATTTTATGACGGGTGAGCACAGGTAGTTGCATGCCAGAGCTCCGGATGTCTGAGACCCCCCCATCTAATCCATGAAGTCCATTCTGACTCAGAGAGACCCTCGACGGCAGAGCAGACTGTGCCCAAGGCTGTACATCTTCACAGGAGCAGGCAGCCGCAAGCTTTCTCCCAAGGAGTGCTTTCCCCCGCCTCCCCTCTCCCATGTCCTCCTGGAACTGTGGTCCTGTTGTTTTCTCCTCTGATTGTTTATCCCGCCTATTTTATCTGGATAGACCTGCAGAGACAATAATCAGCACAAAAAACAAGACAGCAAAACATAACAACAAAAGAAAACAAAAACAAAAACAAAAAACCAACAGCAGGAAAAAGAAGAGCCTATAAATCATTCCAGGTCTGTCTGTTGACCTTTAGGAATGCGTTCCAGTCAAGTCTGATGGGGTGCCATGCCCTGGCCCCAAAGTCTATTTTTGGTATTTCTCGGGGACTTGGTTGCTTTGCTCCCCTTGCTGATCTGGTGCACACCCTTAGCGTGGTGGTGAGGGGGTCAGATTGGGCACAATTCCTGCACTATGTCTCCAGTGTTGTCCCCCGGAGCACTATGGGTCAGGGAGGGATGTCATGTTTCACGGTGGGGCTGGCCCTGCGGTCCTCTCTGTGCATTGGCAGCTTCGGGGCTTAGTGGACCAGGATGTGTTCCATTCTCTCTCCTTCCCTTTTCATTTACTCCTGATCAGCAGCGCCCCTCTCCCTGAACTATAGCTTCAGTGGTGTCCTCTGAAGTGCATTCTTCTGGGGGAGGTTTGGGGGGGTAACACGAGTTGGGATTGGGGCTGGCCCCACAGACCTGTCTGTTGGGTCTCTGCTTCGTGCCAGTATGTTGCATTCACGTCTGCCGGGTTAAAGACTGGTCCCTCTCTCCCTCTCCTGTGCAGATATAAACAATTCCCTCCTCTTGGGTGGGTTAGTGCCCTCAAACAGCTGACTTTTGATGAACAGCTGAGCCCTTAACCATTGTGCCATTAGAAGTCCTTCTAGAAATACTAGTTGGTATTATTGGGGGACATAGAGAAACAAACAAACAGGAGACAAGTCCCCATATGAGAATCGCAGTTTGGCCCTGCCTCTGAGTCAGCTTGGCTCAGAGGAAGCTTTGATGAGAAGCTGAACACCTATGATGTCAGACTTTGCAGGGATCTGTTGTGCAATCAGTGGTCTGTGTCTTGTTTTTGGCACAAAGGTGCCTTTTGCACGTCTCTGAAGCCGTTGGGGGAGGGGCCTTGAGTTGGGGCAGTGATGTGTCCCCCCCCCCCACGCCCCCTTCCCTCCTCTGACTCTTCTGCTTCAGGCAGATGCAATGGGCAGGAGAAGGAGCCAACGTAAGGCCACCTTCCTTCTGGGCCAGGGCTGGTCAGCAGGAGTTGGGGTCTTGCAGATGGCTTGCCAATGCGGGGAGAGAAAGGAAGCAGGCTGCATCCCTGTCAGGGAAGAGTCACGCTCACACACAACTCTAACCCCAAGCCATCATTTCTCATCTCCGGTTTGGGCAGTTCCACAGCACTGCTTCCAGTTTCTGGGTCAGTGCCCTTTAAACTTGCAGCTTGATCAGTCATCGGGTGCTCCAGTTTCCCACAGCCCAACCTCACTCACTCAGATTCCGGAGGCCTGAGACACTCTCACGGACCTTCACCTTAAGCTCTTGTGGGGGAGGGGTGAGTTGAGTAGCTTCCCCTTTCTCCTCCAAGTTCACTTGCTGCTTTTCTCTACCTCCCTCTGGGATGCTGACCTACATGTCCTCTCTCAGAAGACACCCTGTGCTCTGATATCTGAGGTCGGTCAGTGGGGGCCCTGAGCTCCTCCAACAGAGACCCTGGTAGGAGAGTGGATTGAGTTCAGCCAATGGAGATCCTAGTAGGATATTGGTGGGAAGGAGGAGTTTAAAGTCAGGGTCTTCATCCCATAGCTCTGTCCCTGTTGGTGCTGGCTCATGTCACAATAAAACTCTTCATCTCTCTCTCTGGGCGCCTTAAAGGGCTCCCTCAGCTTGACCTTCTTGGAAAGTAGCAGTTCCCTCCTGTTACTGACCCCGTGATACACCAGGCAGACTCCTTCTCTGTACAGTCCCCAGACCCAACCCATCTCATTCATCACACACAGCAAGCCCATAGGGCAGAGTAGAACTGCCCCTGCAGGTTTCCCAGACTGGAAATCTTTGTCGAAGCAGAAAGCCTCCTCTTTCTCCCATGGAGTAGTTGGTGGTTTCGAACCGCTCACTGTGGTTCGGCAGCCCAACTTGTAACCCACTACACCAGCTGGGCTCCTGCCGGAGGCAGATGAGAAGACCTTCTTTTGAAGCTAGTGAATCCTGCCTCCCACATGTAGAGGAAGAAGGGCAACTTCTGGAAACATCCATTGGAAACCCCATGGTGCACGGATCTATTTGTGACACAAACCTGGTGGCCATGAGTCTGAACTGACAACAATTGGTTTCAGAGGAAACTATCTTGGGAGACAAGAGAAACCAGCTCAGACTGAGCAGGCGGTTGAGGCAGAAAGTAGCGAGACCTGAGAGGGCAGGACTCAGACTGGGAAAGAGCAGAGGGAAGAACTAAATCCACAACTCAAAGGCAGGTGCTAGGTGTGCTCTGTCTTGGTGACGGTCCGGTTGGCAACTTATTGGTGCTTCAACTGTCCTTTTAAGAGACAGTAAATCATATCTTTCCCTGTCCGACGTCTCCCTTCACCCACTTAATGATTTATGGATTATCAAGGGCTCATGAGGGAGGGGGGAGCAGGGAGGGAGGGGAAAAATGAAGACCTAATGCTGGAGGCTTAAGTGGAGAGGAAATGTTTTGAGAATGATGAGGGCAATGAATGTACAAATGTGCTTTACACAATTGATGTGTGTATGGATTGTGATAAGAGTTGTATGAGCCCCTAATAAAATGATAACAAAAAAGTGGGGGGGGGGGAAAGAGAGACAGTAAATCGCAGAAAGAGACAGAGGGACCAATACTAACAGAGGCTATAGACGTGCAGCTCATTCCCGTGTCCTTTCTTCTGGGCTTATTGTATCCTCTGATTTTCCTTGGAGAACCCTGTTTCCCCAGCCGTGGGCAGAAGGGGAAGAACAGAGTCGTGGGACCCCAATGAGACTTAATTAGACTTCTTTCCTCTAAGACTCATCTCAGAGAGCCATCTGGCCCATCTATCTTGCCTGGACAGAACGTCCCTGGTGCCTTTGACAACTTGATGTTTGGTGAATACATGTTTCCCTGCATTCTCCTCCTGCTGAGTCAGAAGCTGTGCTGAAGGCTTGGCCACAGCCGTTGAGTCTTGCTTGAACCTGAGCTTAGGCCAGCCCTGGGCACAGAGCACAGGGCTGTTGTCGCCGATGAAATGCGGTTTGCTGAATGCAAAGGGCAAAGCACTTTCTGTGTTATGAGTGAGTGTTACCTGCCACCTGGAGCCTGCCAGCTCAGGATTTTGTCCCTGCCTCCCTGGAGAGGCCTCTTTTCCTAGCCATGGCCTGGCTAACGGTCCTCTCTTTGATGGACTGGCTAGATAGTTGCGGAAATGAAGGGCATCAGAACTTGGTAAACGCTTGGCAACTGTGGAGTCCCATTTCCTTCACCGCCTTTCCTTAGCAGAACCAGAGCTGCTCCTGACAAGGACTCTTCTGAGACAAGGCTGTGCTTGCCCTTTTGTGGGGTCACCACTCTGTGCCCTGCCCTCAGAACATTAGGACCTCAACACATACTGACTCCAAACCTCCCCTTTCCTCTAGGTAACAGGTGACAGATCGTGTCCCCTGGCTGCACCTGTGCTCCTTCTTCAGAGCCCCAGCAATGGCCGTGTCCGTGTTTAGGGGGAGAGGGATGGAAAGGAGACGCTAAGCAAGAGCTGCTGGGCGAATCGGGAAACCCTCTGCCTTCCTGCTGCCCAATCCAGCTGGTCTGGTGATTGTGCTTGGCCCTTCTAATGCCCCTGCTCTTGACCCCTGGTTCCTATGGGACCCAATGACACGAGGACCACGAGGTGACCCCAGAGCACATTTCCTTCCATGCTATGTGGTCAGCATCAGGAGGCTTGATCCAGAGGGGAGGGGAGGGAAAGGTCAGCCCTGGCTCCATTCTGATTGGTCTCTCCACAGAGACCCACGACAGAGTAAGGGGAGTTACTTATTGTAAGGACCATCACTTGGGGTCTCTACGTACCCTTGTCCAAATTCTCTGTTGAAGTTTGGCTGCTTTCGCTTGTAAGGAAATGCACAGTCAACTAAGTGCTTTAGGTGTGTGTTCACTTCCTACCCATGACATGACAAAAGGCCACCAACTGGTACAAGAACAGACATTTATTGGCTCACAGTTCTGGAGGCTCTGAGTGAAAGACCAAGGTCCCAGTCATCTGAGACTTTGAAGGAAAGTCTGCTTCATTTCTCTCTCTCTGAACTTCTCCTGGTGCCAGCTAACCTGGAAGCATCCTCCCCGATGTCTCTGTTTTCTGTGCATCTTCTCTTGGATACAGCCACCACCAGATTCGATTTGTTTAGGACCGACCCCACTCCAGAATGATCTCCTGTTAGCATAACTGGTAACATCAGTGTCAAAGACCTTGATTTCCAAACAGGCTAGCATTCACACAGACAAAAGTTAGGACTTCAACTTATTATTTTAACTCAAGTAAATCCGTTACAACACAAAAACAAAAAAAAAACCCCATTGAATTATCTCATTTAACAAGAAGTTGTAATCACATGGACCCACGACTGGCTCAGCGGTTCAAGTTTGCCTGTTTTGGACCCGGGTGCTTTTTGTCCTTTGGTAACCTTCACCTCCTAGCTGGCTCCTGGCGTCATTTTCACTAAGTGGCTACCCGGCCTCACACATCATATCCTATAACCATAGTCAGAATCTGGGAGTCGAGATGCAACTAAGGCAGTAAAAATATTTTTCAAACTCTCCTTAAGAGTGTCTCGCTCTATTTTGAATCCAAGAGCCCCCTGACACCACCAGGCTTCCCCTTAAACAGTGGTGGACGGGACCAACTTGCACATGACCTCAGATGATCACATTTTCAGCAACTTTGCCCCCTGGCTGGTAATCACAGCCCCTGATGGAATCATCATTGTGGGAGTAGTGACCATATGGAAAGTGGCACATGCTATAAATCAGGCTTTCTTCCCCGGTGGGGGTGGGGGTGGTTTGCCAGCACACTGTTGTCCTTAAGTCTTATTAGTCAGAATGGCATGAGATGGCTAGCTTAGTTTAAGGGAGACCTAGCAAGTGATTATCTGCCATTTTCAAACTCTCTCCAAAGAAGGTAGGCTTTGCTGGCAAGAGAGAAGGGTAGGAAAAATAGCATGTAAGGAAGCAACCAATGGTGTTGGCCATTAGTGGTTTCCAATGGTGGGAACTTCCTGTAGTCACTTAAAAGAATGTCTTCCAAATGTCTCTGTGAGCAGAGTGCTGTAGGTCCAGGGAGAGGATGGTCTGAGCCCTATGGATGGGGCACCGAGAGCAAGGTTGTTCTTGACCCATCAAATGGGGGCCTGGCATGGATGCTGCCTCTGCTCAGGTGTGTGCTGCTGTGGCTGAGAGATGGTCAACAGCCATTGTCTAGGAGGCTGAGATAGGATGATAACAGTCAGGCAGGAACCCAAGGGGCTGGAGGAGGAACAAGAGGTGCTAGAAGGTTGTAGAAGTGTTCCCAGAAGAGGAAGCAACAAATGAAGGCCTCCCATCCTTGGCCAAGAAGTCCTTGCTGATCAGGCCATGATTGGCCATGATCCTGAGGAGTTTGTGTCGAAACTTTTGACCAATGAAAGCATAGATGATGGGGTTGAGGCAGCTGTGGAGGAAGCCTAGAATCTCAGTGACTACCAGAGCATGGTCAATGTCCTGTCGACGTGCACAGGTCTCTTGAATCACCCCAATCCTCATGAGGGTATCTGTGAGTAGAGCCAGGTTGTAGGGCAGCCAGCAGAGCAGGAAGATGAGGACCACGGCAAAGATGACCCTCATGGCCCTGTGCTTCTGCCCCATGTGGGCCTTATACAGTGTGCACAGGGTGAATCCGTAGCAGAACAGCATGACCAGCAGTGGTAGCATGAAGCCAACGATGTGGATCAGGAACCGGAGCACCAGCCTCCCCTCTGTTGTATTGTTACCCATGTCCTCATAGCAGACTGGGCTGGATGAATATGGGTGGACGGTCTTGCGGAAGAGGACCACGGGCAAGGACAGAATCAGGGACAGTGTCCAGATGGCCAGACAGATGAACTTGACCAAGTGGCGCTTCTGGATCAGTGTGCGTGTGGCGTGGACAATGGCCAGGTAGCGGTCCATACTGATGCAGGCCAGTAGTAGGATCCCACTGTAGAAGTTGACTTCCCTCACGAGTGAGGCCGCCTTGCATAGGGGTGTGCCAAAAGTCCAGCCGTTCTTCTTGGAAGCAGCCCAAATGGGCAGCGTCAGGGCAAAGAGCAGGTCAGCCATGGCCAGGTTCAGCAGGTAGATATCTGTGACAGAGGAGCTGACCCGGTTGTGTATGATGACCAGCATCACCAGAGAATTTCCCAGCAGGCTCAGCAGAAACACCAGGGCATAGATGGTGATCACAGCATTCTTATTGATTTGAAGTGCTCCTGGCTGGCATGGGCTTGCATCTGGTCCAAAATCGGGCATACCTGTGCTGTAACTGTCATTATAGTCTTCAAAGTAATCTTTAAAGTTGAAATTCGCAAAGTTGAGTTCTCCCATTTTTGGGAGTAAACTTAAATCCTGACCTGTAGAAGAGAGATAAGTTTACAGTTAAGTCCCCTCCAGATTCTAGTTACTTCCCTGACCAAGAACCAGAGCTAATTTGCATTGTTTTGCATATTACATGGAAGTAACTCCAAATGTGTCAGAGCTCTAAACAATGAGGCACATTTAGTAACAAACAGAAAATCTCAGCAAAAACAAAACACATAAAAAACTATAGTCTCCTTTGAAGTCAGAGGTCCTTAGCAGGTTTCACAACCTCATTGTCCGTCACCCATTCCATTGTTGACTCTCCCCTTTGGATAATCCCTGCAGAACACGTGCCGTCGGTGGTACACATCCTCCGGTGTTAAGACTGGAGCTCACATTTAGAAATAGAAAATTCCATTCAGTTCTCATCTCAGGGGCGAATGGGGTAGCCCCCTGTGTTAGTCTGGGTTCTTTAAAGAAACAAATCCACAGAAACTCATGTATAAGAGAGAGTTTTATATAAAGATTAAGTGCGCATCAAGAAAACATCCCAACCCAGTGCTGCGCAAACCCACAAGTCCAACATTAACCCATTAGCCCATATATCCAATACCAATCCACGAAGTCCTCTTCCATCTCACAAAACAGACGCAATGATGCCGACTGCAGGAGGAAAACCGAGTCAGTAACTGTGTAAGCATCTCAGCGTTGGCAGGGGTCTCCACACAGGTGCTCCAGCACCCAGGGCTGCATGGGGGTAGGCCCATGTGGCTTCTCCTCGGGGATGTCTTGCAAGAAGTGAGCCTTGCCACCTGAAGCAGGGAACTGGCTAAGGCAGCTGCACCCTGGTCCGACCGTCAGAAAGCAAGAGACCCAAGAACTAGAAAGGCGAGGCTCACTGAGCCATTTATCCTTCCGCCCTTCAATTAACCCCACATGTGTTTATCAGCCAGATTGGCACAATAAACTAACTAACTCACCCTCTTAGTTTACTCCCCTGGGAAAAGTTCAAGGCTTGATTATAAAAGCTGAGAAAGTAGGCCATCTGCTCTGTTTCCCGAAAGTTACTTTAAAGAGTGTAGTCTGGAATATGTTTGACAGGTTGACAGGCTAGAGTGTCAGAATGCTTGAGCTGAATGAAACACAGGTCCATCAGTTTGGCGTGTCTGGACTTCTTTACCCAGAAGAAGGTGGCCTGTTTGCGGAGTACTTGTGTGTGTGTGTGTGTGTGTGTGTGCGCGTGTGCATGAAAAAATATAAGCAAGTGGAGGATGAGTTGATTCCCCATGTAGTTGACAATGCAGCGGGGTTATCATGGGAGCTCTTGGCAGCCATATTCCACCTGCAGGGGGTCAGCAGAGAGAGCCAGTGGGGCCCCAGAAGAAGGCAGACGCACACAGAGAAGGCAGGTGAAGATGGTGAATCCTCCTTGGCTTTGTTCTGGGTGGCTTTCCATCGCTGGTTGTGATATCTGTCCTCCCAGTGGGTGCTTTGATCCCTCTCTGATGTTTCTCAGTCATTACAAGTGGATATTATGCATCTCAGTTGACTGGTACAGAAGTTGACAGAAGTCTGAGGTACAGAGAGGCTCAGTAACTAGTCTTCGGTCATCACACCAATAAGTGGAGATGCCAAAATTCAGTCGAGGTGCCCATGGCTCCACATTTTCAGTAACAAGCTCTATTCTTTCTTTCTTTCTTTCTTCCTTTCTTTCTTTCTTTTTTTTTAAATCACATCTCATGTAGATTATGAAGCCAGCCTGAATACAGCTCACTCACATTGTTTGAGGTCTTGTGCCTCACTTTCTCCGGCTAGTCCTTAGACCTAAAACTAAAGAACAAGTCCTGGTGGGAATATGAATGAAACAGAGAGGAACTGACTCCTCTGGACCACATGACAAGGTTCTCTGACCAACAGGAGCTTCCCTGAGTAGACAAGACTGCCCATCTCATAGTGGTACAACAGTTAGAGGAACTCTAAGTTCCTACAGGAAAATGCTATAGAGGTCTCCATGCTTTTTTAAACCGTTCTTTCATATTTTAAAAAATTAAACAGTTTTATTGACCTGCATTGCACATGCAATGCATTTAAATAGTTCAATCATACTAAAAAGAGTCATGCAACCATTACCACAATTTTAGAACAATTTCTACTCTCTGGTACTCATTGTTATTAGCTCCCGATTTCCCCTGCTGTGTCCCTAAAAAACTATTAATCCAGCTACTGTCTTTATAGATTTCCCTATACAGAAAAACATACAAACAAAAGGAAAAACAAAAACCCCTCAACAAGAATAAAACTGAGGGAAAAGTTCAGTGGAAAAGAAAGCAGAAAGGCCGGCCCCAATCCCAACTATGTGGACCGCTACCCCTCCCTGCAGAAGAATTCACTTCAGAGGACAGCACTGAAGTTACAGCTCAGGGAGAGAGACATGTCTGATCAGAGCACACAGGAGCAAACGAAGGGGGAGGGAGAGAAAGTGGAGCACATCCTGGCCCACCAAGCCCTGAGGACGATATTCCCGCTTAGAGCAGCCAATCCACAGAGAGGACCATAGGGCCCCACCACAAGACACTGACATCCTACACTGACCCATAGCGCTACGGGAGAAAACCCCGGAGACACACTGCGGGAATTGTGCCCGATCTGACCTCACCACACTGAGGTGAAACACTAAGGGGGTGCAACAGAACAGCAAGGGAACAGAACAACGAAGTTCCCAGGGAATACCAAAAATAGACTGTGGGGCCAGGGCATGGTACCCTATCAGACTCAACTGTAAAAACATTCCTAAAGGTCAACAAATAGACCTTGAACTATTTAAAGCCTTTTAGTTATTTTTTGTTGTTGTTTTGTTGCTTTGTTTTGCTCTGTCTTGTTTTTGTGCATATTGTTATCTCTGTATGTCTATCTAGATAAGACAGGCGGGATAAATAATCTGGAGGAGAAAACAACAGGACCAATGGTTCCAGGGGTACTTGGGAGACGGGGAGGCAGGGGAAAAGAAGTGGGTGTTAACAAACCCAGGGACAAGGGAACAACAAATGATCCAAAATTGATGGTGAGGAGGGTATATGAGGCCTGGTAGGGCTTGATCAAGGGTAATGTAACTGAGGGGAATTACTGAAACCCAAATGAAGGCTGAACATGATAGTGGGACAAGAGGAAAGTCAAAGGAAATAGAGGAAAGAATTAGGAGGCAAAGGGCATTTATAGAGGTCTAAATACAGGCATGGACATATGTAAATAGATTGATAAATGACAATGGGGAAATAGATCTGTTATACACATATATTTATAGGTTTAGTATTAAGGTAGCAGATGGACTTTGGGCCTCTACTCAAGTACTCCCTCAATGCAAGAACACTTTGTTCTATTAAACTGGCACTCCATGATGCTCACCTTCCCAACACACTCGCTGAAGACAAAGCGGGTGCATAAGCAAATGTGGTGAAGAAAGCTGATGGTGCCCGGCTATCAAAAGATATAGCGTCTGGGGTCTTAAAGGCTTGAAGATAAACAAGTGACCATCTAGCTGACAAGCAACAAAGCCCACATAGAAGAAACACACTAGCCTGTGTGATCATGAGGTGTCGATGGGATCAGGTATCAGGCATCAAAGAACAAAAAATCATATCATTGTGAATGAGGGGCAGTACACAGTGGAGACTGAAAGCCCATCTGTAGGGAACTGGATATCCTCTTACAGAAGTGTCACAGGGAGGAAACAAGCCAGTCAGGGTGTAGTATAGTATCATTGAAACATACAACTTTCCTCTAGTTCTTTAATGTTTCCTCCCCACCCCTCCTCCACTAAGGTGATCCCAATTCTACCTTACAAATCTGGCTAGACCAGATCATGTACCCTGGTACAGATAAGAGCTGGAAACACAGGAATCCAGGACACATAAACCCCTCAGGACCAATAATGAGAGCGGCAATACCAGGCAGGGAAGGGAAAGGTGGGGGAGAAAAGGAGAACCAATCACAATGATCTACATATAACCCTCTCCCTGAGGGATGGACAACAGAAAACTGAGTGAAGGGAGACATCTGGCAGTGTAAGATGTGACAAAATAATAGTAATTTAGAAATTATCAAGGGTTTGTAAGCGAGGGAGGGGGAAATGAGCTGATACCAAGGGCTCAAGTAGAAGAAAATGTGTTGAGAATGATGGAAACAATGTACAAATGTGCTTGACACGATGGAAGGATGGATGGATTGTGATAAGAGTTGTATGAGCCCCAGATGAAATGATTATAAATAAAACAAAATCATAGAATTAAAAGAGATAGAAAGGAGAAAATACTAAAACCTAGAACAAATTCAAAATGTGTCAGAAGGGAGATCAAATAATCAGGTGTTAAATTTCCACCTATATGTGCAATAAGCCACCTTCCCCACAGCACTCTGTCTGAGAAAAAGACTGACCACACAATACTTTCAGCACAATTACTCTGTAAGCCGAAAACTGCCAGAAGATATAAAATCTATTTTTTTTAAAAACTCCAAAACTATAGTACAGTGACACGGGCAAGACCTCACACAATGACGGCGGTCTTTTGAACACAGAGAACACATTAGCTGATCATTGCAACACAATCCCAGTATTCTCTGCAGGTAGAATCTGTAGACATTTCCAGTGAATGCAGTGGTGGGGAATCAACAGGGCCAGGCACCTCCTCAGGTCCCCTAGCCAACGCCGGGGGAGCTGGCTGAACTGCCAAGGCTGCAGGGTCAAGGGAAGGGGTGGGCAGGGAGCTGGTCCTAAGCAGTGGAGGCAGGCAGAGGCTCTCCCTTCGGGGACAGGAAGACCTGGGGTGAGAACAGAGAGGCTGAGGGGCCTGGGTGCGAGTCCCACCAGGGATGGGAAAGCAGCCTGGATCAAGACAGCTGGGGTTCAAAGGGAACAGAGAAGAGAGACAGTCGGAGGGGCTAGGAGGCGGTAGCCCAAGACTTACCAGGATGCTGGGCTTGT
>NW_022103899.1:44465875-44467212 GCF_000313985.2 Echinops telfairi | reverse complement strand
GAAGGCAAATGTTTTGAGAATGATGAGGGCAACAAATGTACATATGTGCTTGACACAATGGATGTATGTATGGATTGTGATAAGAATTGTACGAGCTCCCAATAAAATAATTTTTAAAAATTTATCAAGGGTTCATGAGGGTGAGAGAATGCAGGGGGTGGGAGGGGGCGGGGGAAATGAGCTCAAGGGCTCAAGTAGAAAGAAAATGTTTTGAAAATGATAATGGACACATATGTACAAATGTATTTGACGCAATGGATGGATGGATTGTGATAAGAGCTGTAAGAGCTCCCAATAGAATGATTTTTAAAAATTAAAATGTTAAAAAATGGGTCCAAAAGGACATGGAATGATAAGATATTGAATTTTAACCTGACTTTATCTGCCATCATCAACTTTACAATGCTCTGTTTGTTAACAAGGCTACCCACATTGTAAATGAAAAGGAGTCCTGATGGCACAGTGGTTGTGAGCTCAGAGAGCAAATGAAAGATCGGAGGTTCAAGACCACCAGGGAGAACGATGTAACCATCTGTTCCTGTAAGCTCACAATCTTGGAAATCCTATGGGGATGTTCTACTCTGTCCTATAGGCTTTCTATGTGCCAGAATCGACTTTATGGCCAGGGATTTTGATAAATGAAAAGAAGAGCAGGAAATGTAACAGACGGGGTGCTAATCCATATGGATTCACCATCTCCTCTAAGGCCCCTGTCCTGGCTAACAACGTCTCAGTCCCCCGTCCACTAATTCCTTATCCTTATCCTTTTGCTCAATGCACCCAGGACTCAGAGTGTCCTCAAAGCTTGTGGCAAACTGCTTGAGTCCTTACCCAAAGGAAACAAACTTGGCCTCTAACACATTGTTTAGTATTTGTTTCAGAGCAAATGTTTCATAGTATCTGCTCAAACCAGACAGAGGCTCTTTACACCAGGGAGGCAATGGTTGGGAACTTGGCTGGCTGAGCAGCTTTGGCCACGAGATTTTTCCTTTCTGAGTCTCCGCTTACTCCTCGGTAAAGTGGGTCTCAGAAGAGAACCAAATCCGTTGGGTTATAGCGAGCGTGGAATGCGTGCTTTCCCCAAAGCAAGGTGTTCATGTTCCTAGTTGTAGTTATTATTATTGACATAATAACAAGTCTACTAATAAGATGATGTTTGTCCCCATCGAGAGGTTGCTTCTACTTCCTCCTGGCGTTTACCTCTCCTCTCCAGACGGATTTTGCTAAACATCTTAGTTTGCTGAACTTTGCTGGATGCTGCGTGCCTACTCAGCTCTCCCTAGTAGGTGAGTAGCTTCTCAGAATTTGTGTTACTTCATCTCCATGGCAAACCCACC
>NW_022103899.1:44464640-44465775 GCF_000313985.2 Echinops telfairi | reverse complement strand
TATTAATTGACAAAACATAGATGCATATATATATATTTAAAAGTTTTATTGGCATATAATCCACAAATCATGCAATTCAGTAGTTCAGCCATTTTAAGAAAAATTGTACAATCATTACCACAATCAATTTTAGAACATTTTCTTCATTCTTAGACTCATTGTTATTAGCTCTCTATTTTACCCAACCACCCCCGCCACCCCCTAAGGGACCATTAATCCAGTTAATAGCAGTGTAGATTTCCCTAACCTGCATTTCATATACAGAAAAGCATTAAAAAACTAGAAAAACAAAAACCCTAACAGCAAAACAAAACTCAAAAAAACACACACCAAAAAACCAACCTAACAGCAATAGCAAAACAAAACAGAGAGAAACCTCAATTTTAAAAAAAGCAGATCATATTACAAACTAGAACAAATTTAAAATGTATCATCATGGAGATCAAATGACAAGGGGTTACCTTTTATCTTAAGGACATCTGCAATCATGTACTTTCTAATGGATTCTGCATGACAGTAAGGCATTGGCATCCCTGGTCTATGGTCACAGGGAATGCACCAGAGGCTTAATCCATGTGGATTTCCTCTTGGCTTTTTTTGTTTTTTAAATGAAACAACTTTAAAATGGGTCAAACTTTGGGGCCAGGGTATGGTACCCCAACAGACTCACCTGGAAAGCACTCCTAAAGGTCAACAGACAGACCTGGAACTATTTATAGGCGTTTCTTTTTTTTGCTGTTGGTTTTTGTTGTTGTTTGTTTTCTTCTGTTATTATATTTTGATTTGTCTTGTTTTTGTGCTTATTTTTATCTCTGCATGTCTATTTAGATAAGATAGGCAGGATAAACAATCTGGAGGAGAAAACAACAGGACTGATAGTTCTTGGTGGGGAACACGGGAGAGGGGGAGGTGGGGGGAAAGGAAGGGGGATACCAACAAACCCAGGAACAAGGGAACAAGTGATCTAAAATTGACGGTGGAGCAATGTAGCTGAGAGGAATTACTGAAACCTGAATGAAGGGTGAACATGATAATGGGACAAGAAAGTCAAAGGAAATAGAGGAAAGATCTAGGAAGCAAAGGACATTTATAGAGGACTAAATACAGACATGTACATATGTAAATATATTTATAT
>NW_022103899.1:44452435-44464221 GCF_000313985.2 Echinops telfairi | reverse complement strand
GATTTTAGATCTCTTGTTGTTCCCTCACCCCTGAATTTGTTGACTCCCTGCCCCTTCCTCTCCCATGTCCCCTGGGACTGTCAGTCCGGTCGTTTTCTCCTTGGGAGCAAATCCTAATCTTTAAACTGATGTCTACAATCCTATTCTCTCACTGCCATGGAGTCAGTGCTGACTTACAGTGACCCCCTGTGTGTTTCCAAGATTGTAACTGTTTACAGGAGTAGAACACCCAGTCTTTCTCCAGAGGAGCTGCTGGTGGTTTTAAACTGCTGACCATTTAGATTGCAGCCCAACTTTTAACCACGGTACCACCAGAGGATGGATTGCCTTTGTTATGTTCCAGAGACAGAATTCTTGGAGGGTGTGTTTTAAGTCAATCTCTTTTGAGATGTACTAGACATTAAGCAAGCAGGTGAAAGAAGAGGAGACTGGGGAGTAGAGAAATTCCAAGCCACCTGAAAATTGTCTAGGAGCAAAAGCTCAGAAGGGACAGGACCTGATTCCGGAGCCAACGGAGAGAAAAGTCTTCCCCGAGAACCAGAACCCTCAATTCCGAATTCTAGTAACCATAGTTTCTCAACCTGTGAGAAAATAGTCTTCCCTTCCCCACTCCCTTCATGATGTCGTGAAAGGTCTATTAAAGGTACCCATTTGCAGTATTTCTGTTACAGAAGCACTAGAGATCTAAAACCTTCTCCTTCTTGATTTTCATTAGGTTGACTTCATTTCCACTGAGCCCCCTACAAATGGTTGGTGAGTCAAATAAGAAATTGACTTCTGTGTTAGGTTGGGTCTATGGAGAAGCAAAAACCAGTGACGCATGTATGTGTATGGATGCAGAAAGGTTTCTATCAAGAAATGTCTCTGTAGAAGTAAGACCAGTCTGGCTCAAGTTTGTAGGTCAGATATAAGCTGGAGGCATCTCCTGACTCACGTCGTTGTAGAAGCTGATGAACAAGAAGCAGGATGACAAATCAGGAGGGCCACAGGAGGCACAGGCCAATGAATCTGAGGTCAGCTGAATGATTCCAAAGTTGGCAGTCTGGGAACAGCTCCTGGGATCGGCAGGCAATAGAGCCGGCGAACAATGACCCAGATGGAGGATCCTGATCCAGAAGAAGGTGAAGGGGCAAGAGAGAGCTCAATACTGCTCTCATCCCCAAGGAGGTGTCATCAGGCCATGACCAGATTGATAGGTTGGGCTCCACCCCTATCTTCACCCGGGTATGCCTAGGTGACATAAACTCTAACCATCGCAGCCCACTCTTTGTCAACTTGTACACAACTGTACAAAAACTCTTTCACCATACGTAATCTCCAAAGACAATACTAAATACCAAGTTTTTGCCTAACATGATACAACTAACACACATACAACCAAAACCACACTAACCCCATTTTCATCTTATATTTTATAAGTGAAAAAAAAACACAAAAAAATAGTTGATGCATATATACAGGTTGGACTTACTCATGACAATTATAGGCCTCATGCCTGCAGCTGGCCACATGACCATAGCTGGTATTTGGAAGTACCTTCTTCCCCTAGCCATTCTGTAGCTCCTTTTCCCTCAGCAAGTACCTTGGGTGGTTGTAGTTCTTTGCCTGGTGGGGTGACTCAAACTTATTCCTTAAGAGTCTAGGCTATTAGTAGTCATGTCCTAATTGGGGTGCTATAGTTTACTCATGACTTTTAAAAAACAGTTTTATTGGCATATAATTCACTCATCATATGATTTAATAGTTCAGTCATATTAAGAAGGGTTGTGCAATCATCACCACATTCAATCTCAGAACATTTTCTACTTTCTTATACTCATTGTTGTTTACCACTGAGTCTAGCCATCATTACCATCATAGGGCATGGTAATACTAAGGGACGGCCTAAGGAATCTTCTGGACTCCAAACATATTCTTCTTTATCTGTATTGTGCAATGCTAATGCAATTTCCCCTGGGTCATCAGGGTCAATCATGCCAGGGGGCATTCTTAACTTCTAGTTCAATAGAATCAGTGCTTTGTCTCTAAGTGAGAGTATTCCTCCCTTTAGACCTAAGACCTCCAGACCCAAAGAGCAGAGGGTTACAGGGACAGGAAGCAAAAAATGATGTGAGTGGGTCATTAGGAGGAATAGTGAGTTGGTTTCTAGACCTGTGACTCCTGGCTATTGGTGATAGATTGCATTAGAGCCTCCTGGAGAACATTGGCCCAACCTTGCAAGGTGTTGCTACTAAGCTGGCACCATCATTGTGTGTTTAAAAGTCCATTCCATTGTTCTATCATGCCAGTTGCTTCCGGATAATGGGAAACATAGTAAGGCTAGTGGATGCCATGAGCATGGGCCAATTGCTACATTTTATTTGTTGTGAAGTGAGTCCCTTGATCTGAGGTGATGCTCTGCAGGATACCATGTTGGTGGATGAGCCACTCTGTGAGTCCACGAAGGATAGTTTTGACAGAAGCCTTGTGTGCAGGGAAAGCAACTTTGAGTCCAGATATGTGTCTATTTCAGTAAGAACAAAACACTGCCCTTTCCATGAAGAAAGTGGTCTTACGTACTCAACTGACCACCAGATGGATGGTAGATCTCCCCGAGGAATGGTCCTATATCTTGGGCACAGTGCTGGTCTCTGCTGCTGGCAGAGTAGGCACTCAGATGTGGGAGTAGCCAAGTTAGCCCTGGTGATGGGATGTCTACGTTGCTGAGCCCATGCATACCCCCCCCCCCCCACTCCTGCGACCATGACCACTTTGTTCATGTTCCCATTGGGCAAGGACAGGAGTGGCTGGGGAAAAGATGACTAGCTTCAACAGAATGTGTCCTCCTATCCCCTCGATGGTTAAAGTCCTCCTCTGCATAGGTAACCCTTTGGTGAGGCATTCACCAAATGAGACACAAACACCTTCACTTTTCTTGTCCTGTTCAGAGAGGTCTAGTCACATACCTCTTCCCCACACCTCCTTGTCATCAGTTTTCCCATCATGCTTTACAAGTCCCTGACCATCCAGCTAAGCCATTGGCCACAGCTCATGAATCAATATATAGTTGCACATTCAGCTAGTTCGCCCTCTAAGCAACCTGAGCGACCAAGAGTACTGCTTGAAATTCTGTCCTTGAGACGATTTCTTTTCACTGCTGTCCTTCAGGGAGGCCCCATAAAGAGGCTGTAGTGCTGCTGTCCACTTCTGAGTAGTACCGGCTAAGGTAGTTATATAATCGTTTTGTCAATTTGAGGATTAAGAGTGTAGGGGGTGGAGTCTAGCCTGTCTATCAGATCATAGCCAGTGAGGCCTCTGTGTGGGCATGGCCTTCTCCTGAGGATTTTGGGAACTCCTGGATTTCCTCCTTGGAGGTGGGAGCACACTCTCTCTGCTGACTCCCTGAGAGATGCTCTACTGACAAGACACATGGCACTGTGCTGATCGACCCCCATGTCCTGGAAACTGGAGGAGCCACGTGGAGACCCCTGCCAACACTAAGATGCTTCCACCACCACTGAATTCACAAAACTTTGCACCCACTGGCTTGTGGTCTTCCTGCATTCAGCGTCACTACATGTGTTTCATGAGTCTGAAGAGGAATTTATAGATTGGTATCAGATATATGGGCTAATATCAGATTTATGGAGTTGATCTGGACTGGGCTGGAATGTTTTCTCAATGTTCAATTGCTCTTGTATATAAAGCTCTCTCTTATACACATATGAGTGTCTATGAACTTGTTTCTCTAGTCTACCCAAACTAACACACCTGCATATTCTGCAGAAGCACCAGTAAACCAAACACAGGTTTTCCATTCCTCAGTCAACTAATCATAAGGAACTCCCCATGAGGCCATAGGTGTAGACTGAGAGTGAGAGAGATGAGACGATGGCAACAGTGGAGACCAAAGACATTTGGGCTACTTCTTCATGCATCTTGCTTGTACCTTCAGGCCCTGCTCTAGCCTGATCTCAAATTTACCATTTCCATTTAATGATGGCGTGCTGCTGGGCATGTCCAACTTTATGGGGTCAGACACCACCCAGTTCATGATGGGCAGCTCAGGCTGTGACTTGGTGGCCCATGAGGAGGCGTTCAGTCCACTAAGGCATGTGGCGTTGCTTTGGTAACAGGCTGAAAGTTGTTTTTCAAAAGGGGAGTAGTTGTCTGCAGCGGATGGTAGAGCTTTGCTCCAAACTCCTAAGGGACAGTGGTGTGATTCACTACCAAAGATGTCAGACTGTATCTCTTTCTGCCACCCATGCCTAACACACCATTGGATTAGCAGGGTCATTTGGCTGAAGAGATAGAGCAGCTGCCACCATAACCTCAACCTGATGCATCTACTTCTCTTGTTCTGGGTCCCCATCAAGGCTGGAGGCTTTTTGAGTCATTTGCTACATAGGCCAGAGTAGCATACCCAATGTGGGATATGGTGCCTCCCAAATGCAGAGGCCCGTCAGGGTTGTGCCATCATTTTTAGTTGTGGGAGGGGCCAGATGCAATAACTTATATTTAACTTCAGTGGGGGGTGGGGATATCTTGCAATGCCCCACGCCACTGGACTCCTAAAAATTTCACTATAATAGAAGGTGCCTGAGTTTTTGTTGGGTTAATTCCCCACCCTCTAGATATTGTGCTGATAGGTCTGAAATCATTGACACTTCTTCCTGATCAGGTCCAATCAGCATAATGTCATCAATGTAATGGACCCGGTGCTCGCTTCGGCAGCACATATACAATGTAATGGACCCGTGGGACAGTTTGTGGAAAGGAAAGGCAATGACGGTCCCTGTGGACTAAACGATGACATGGTCCTGGAGAGTTGACATAACCTTGAGGGAGAGTTGTAAAACGGGACCGCTGCTCTTGCCAGCTGAAAGCAAACTGCGTCTGCTGGTCCTTTGAAACTGGAATTGAGAAAAAGACATTGGCCGGATCCATAGCTGCATACCAGGTATCGTCAGGACTATTCATTTGCTCAGGAAATGAAACCACATCAGGGGCAGCAGCTTTGACTATATTCACGACCGGGTTAAGTTAATGAGAATCCGCTGACATTTGCCCAGATCCATCTGATTTCTTCACTGGACAAGTAGGTGATGCAGAGCATGGGGAAGAGGTACGTATCACCACCCTGCATCCTTCAATTCCTCGCTGGGGCACTAATACCTGCAGTCCCTCCAGGAATGTGGTGGTGTTTGGGGTTTATTCTTTTCCTAGGCAGAGGCAGTTCTAATGGCTTCCAACTAGACTTTACCTACCAGAATAGCCCTTACTCCACCTTTCAGGGATCCAACACGGGGGTCCTGTCTGTGGCTGAGTAGGTCTGTTCTAATAATGCTTCTGGAAGTGAGGAGATTACTACAAGATGTGTTCAGGGACTGTGAAATGAACCTGAGCTAAGAGTCCATGAACAGCATGACCTCCATATGCTCTCAGGCCGACTGAGGGGCCTTCAAAACATTTAGACGCCTGAGATTAGTGCCCATTCGGAGCTAATGACGGGCAATCTCTAAAAAGCCTGGCTATTTCCTTTTCTCCAGTGAACAGTAGTCTTGTGAAAGGCTGCAGATCACCCTCAGGAAGACTGGGAGAAAGAATAACAGCATCAACCTTTGGTGGTGTAGGGGGAGGAGTCCTTGCTCAAAGGACCTGGCCTCCCTTTCACTCAAGGGGTTATGGGTCTGTGAACTGGCTCAATTGATTGAGGAGTTGTGACTCTTTAATCTGGCAATTCAAGTTAGACTGCCATTCACCTGATCTAGAAGTTTTCTGACTGTATAGGTCAAGTAACTATTTAGTAGGGATCTTGTCTATTTCCCTTCCTGTAGCCTAAGTAGCCATACAAGTCAAGCTCTTCTGATGACTCCTTTGACCCTGCTGTCCATCACAGTAACCATGCCCATCTTGTCTCTGTCGATTGAGTGCTACCACTTGGCTCCTACATTGAGGGACCCAATCAGCCTCATTGCAGGCAAGTGTCTTAATTCACTTAGGGCATTTCCACCTGTCAAGCCTGGCTGATATAAAACAGCAACCACAGGAGGCTTCCGAGATGCTGGGGCTCCCTTCACAAATTTGTTCCTTAGGGTTTGGGTAAAAGGGGTGTCCTTGGGGCACTCCCTTTGTGGGTCTGTGGGTTTATCCTGGTAAATCCACTCTCGCATGCTGATCTTCCTAAGCCTTTGGGGACCTTCTTCTGTAGCATGCCAAGAAAGGTATGTGCTTCAGCTTAGTATAGGCCTTTGCACCACCCATGTCTCCAAACCAAATACATTATTAGATCCTTTCCTAAACCCTTGAGCTGAAATATTGAATGAAGAATCTGTGTTTAGTGGTCCCATATCGATAAACTCAGACCGATCCAAGCTTATGTTTCTTGTACCATTATCCAGCACCCTTAATAATCATTCCCATACATATCCTCCTGGTTTCTGTCTGTACAGATCACAAATAGCTAGCCGTTTTTTAGGAGTATAGCATATTTCACCATCTGGGTCTCACCTTTGGGGACCCAATGTGACTTAGGTCTAGTTATAGATCTAGAGCCAACGATGATTGGGGAGGATGTCTCCTGGGAAGATACAGCAATGCCTTGTAAGGCATCTGTCTCAGCATGCATTGTTGGGTTAATGTCCTCACGTGTGAGTGGTGGGGATAATGGTTTTGCTGAGACTGGATTAATCTCATTAGATGGGAGGCTTGGTGCTGGTAGCTGAAGTGGCTCAATGGAATCTAGGGGTTCAATATCTTTACCTTGTGGATTACCAGCCCCTATATCCCTATCCCAAGTCCCAGGGTCCCATTTCTTTCCAATCAGTGCTCTCATTATATATAACATCAGATGCCTGTCTAGGTTGAGAATTAAGCTGGTGTAATTCAGCTACTCGTGTGATAAGAGTCTGGGTTTGGTTTTCAGCGATATCTGTTCTGTTCCTAGAAGAGATAAGGCTTTCTTTCATGGCACAAGTAGAGCTTTTGTTTGGCATTTGAGCCAGTCTTCTAAAACCCTGAGTTCACATGTCTCCTTCACCAGTTCGTCTACTGAAAGTAGTACCAACCAACCAGTTTCCCTTCACTTCGCATCTTGAAAAATGTGTAGAACGATACCAAAGACGCGATCACCCAGAGCCTCCTTCTCAAAAACAACTTCAATTATTGGAGGTGTTGTTTTTGAGATCAGCTTTGCCACTTCCTGTCATAGATTAACAGTGCCCTCGTTACTAATAGTGACATGCTGATTCATGCTTGCGGAGACAGAGGTGGAGTCCTCTGTGCTTTTAGGCCTATTTAGACTTGAGAGCCAATTTAGAAAACGCCTCTTTATGATTTTGTTTCTCTGGAACCACTCCTGTTACCAAACGTGTCAGGTGGGGTTCCCTAGAGATGCAAAACCAGTGAGACTTGTGTGTATATGTTTATAGAAAGAGATTGAAATCTAGCAATGGCTTGCACAATTATAGAAGTACATAAATCCAATCCAGTTCCAGTCCATAGGTCAGATGAAACTGGAAGATTCTCCTGACTGTGTAGCTGCAGAAGCGGACCAACAGCGAGCAGGAAGACAAAGCAAGAGGGCCACCTGCTGGTGGATACAGAAGTAAATGAATTCGAATTTGGACAAGGGCATCCAAGATTGGCACTGTGCTGACGGCTCCTGGAATTACAGGCAACAGAACAACAGATCAATGAGCCAGACCCTGGATCCAGATCCAGCAGAAAGTGAAAGGGCAAGAGAGAACACAGCTCCACGCAAGCTCTCTCTCTATTATACTCTAAAGTCCAGGTACATACAATGGTTTGTAATGACAAATAGGTTCTTGGATGGGCTGTCTAGAGAAACAAAATTGGTGACACTCATATATGTATAAGAAAGGAACTTGTACAAGAAGGCATCCCAGCCCAGTCCAACTCAAATCCTTAAGTCCAATACCAGCCAGAGCCCTCTTCAGACTCATCTAGCTGCGGGCTGATGATGTGGAAAGGTCAAGATCACAGGCTGGTGGGTGCAGAGTCACCTGGATTCAAAGTCAGTGGAAAATATGGCAGGGCATTGACAGCTCTCCTGGTTGGGTGACCCACTTGGGGTGACCTATGAAGGCAGGAACAGAATCCCATGAAGCAGAAAGGTGAAGCGGCAGAGAGAGAGGGGAGAGGTCTCCAGGATCTCTCTTATAAAAAGGCCACGCCTCTCAGGAAGCATCGTCAGACTATGACCTGATTGCTAGGTGGGACTCCATCCCTATACAAGTGTAAATTGACATAAAATCTATCTGCCACCATCCTCCATTGTTAAGAAAGTAAAGCAAAGCATTACTATTAAAAAACAAAAACAGTCTCGGGGAGGAGATGAGCCAGTCAGGGTGTGATGTAGCAATGACAAAAAATACAACTTTCCTCTGGTTCCTAAATGCTTCCTCCCCGCCCCCACTATCATGATCTGAATTCTACTTTGCAAGTCTGGCTAGACAAGAGGAAGAACATTGGTACACATAGGAAATGGAAACACAGGGAATCCAGGGCAGATGATCCCTTCAGGACCAGTGGTGTGAGTGGTGATACTGGGAGGGTAGAGGGAGAGGGGGTTGGAAAGAGGGAACCGATTACAAGGAACTATATGTGACGTTCTCCCTGGGGGACGGACAACAGAAAAGTGGGTGAAGGGAGATGTCGGACAGGGCAAGATATGACAAAATAATAATTTATAAACTATCAAGGGCTCATGGGGGGTGGGGCAGAGAGGGAGGGGGAAAATGAGGAGCTGATGCCAGGGCCTTAAGTGGAGAGCAAATGTTCTGAGAATGATGAGGACAATGAATGTACAAATGCGCTTTACACAATTGATGTATGTATAGTTGTGATAAGAGTTCTATGAGCAAAATGCAAGGAAACAAACAAACAAAAAAAGAATTGTATGAGCCCCTAATAAAACGATTAAAAAAAAAAAAAGAATGAAGCTCTGGAAGGAGATGAGCCAGTCAGGGTGTGATGTAGCAATGATGAAAAATACAACTTTCCTCTGGTTCCTAAATGTTTCCTCCCCGCTCCCACTATCATGATTTGAATTCTACTTTGCAAGTCTGGCTAGACCAGAGGATGTACATTGGTACAGATAGGAACTGGAAATACAGGGAATCCAGGGCAGATGATCCCTTCAGGACCAGTGGTGTGAGTGGTGATACTGGGAGGTTAGAGGGAGAGTGGGTTGGAAAGAGGGAACCGATTACAAGGAACTATATGTGACCTCCTCCCTGAGGGACAGACAACCGAAAAGTGGGTGAAGGGAGACATCGGACAGGGCAAGATATGACAAAATACCAATTTATAAACTATCAAGGGCTCACGAGGGAGGGGGGAGCGGGGAGGAAGGGGAAAAATGAGGACCTAATGCCGGGGGTTTAATTGGAGAGAAAATGTTTTGAGAATGATGAGGGCAATGTACAAATGCGCTTTACACAATTGATGTGTGTATGGATTGTGATAAGAGTTGTATAAACCCCTAATAAAATGATTTTAAAAAAAGAAAAAAAAAGAATGAAGAACATGTTCTAAAGGTGTGTTGATCATTATACAACTCTTCTTACTATGATTGAACTGTTGAGTTTTATGATTTTTGAATTATAAGTTAATAAATAAAGGCAAGTCCCAAAATTGAAAAAAAAGAGAAAGAAATGTAAACTTAACTCAAACAATTTTCTACCTGGTATGTAACTCTTCCGCAACCTTATTGTTTCTATCTAAATAAAAGTGAATAATTAACACCACCCCCAGGCAAGCAAAAAAGAAAAGGAGAGTAAGAATGGTTGTTCAACTCAAAAAAGCAATCTATGCCATTAAATTGTTGTGTAGACGTTGTTGAATTGCCTACGTTGCTTATGTTCGTGCCACACTGTTTTGATTATTGTCATTTACGTTTGCTTTTATGTTTCAAGATGGCTGTGGCTATTTGAGGTCTTCCATATGAACTTGAGAACTGGCTTTTCTACTAAAAAAAAGAAGAAGAAGAAGAAGAAGGAAAGAAGGCCCGACTTTGGGAAATTTGACAGGGATTGTTTTGAACCTGTAAATTGCCTTGGTAACATCTATAGCTTAACAATATTAAGTCTTCCAACTGATATATATGAGCTATCTTTCTACTTACTTACATTTTCTTTATTTCACAAAGCTTTCTGGTTTTCAGTGGGTGAATCTTATCCCTTTTGATATTCTATACCTACGTATTTTATTTTTTAAAGTGTAGTTCCTTCCTTAGGTTTTTTTCTCTCACCAACTGTTCATTACTGATGTATAGAAACCCAGCCGATTTTTCATGTCAGATCTTCTTTATGTAGGATCATGTCATCTTCAAATAGCAGTTTTACTCATCCATATATAATTGGATGTCTTTTACACGTTCTTCTTGTCTAATTGTCCTGAGTATAACTTTTCATACAACATGGAGTTGTGTAGGTGAAAATGAAAATCCTTGTCTAGTTCTTGCTCTTAAGGACAAAGCTTTGTGATATTAGCTGTGGGGTTTGTTTGTTTGTTTGTTTACAAATGCCCCTTTTCATGTTGAGAAAAACTTCAGCCGAAAAGAACACAGAAGATGTTAAAAACTGGAACATATTTAAAATGGGCCCAAAGGGAGATCAAATGATAAGGTGTTAAATTTTAACCCCACTACATCAGCAATAATCCACTTTCCAGTGTATTCTGTATGATAGCAAGACTATTCACATCACTGGTTTATAATCAGAGGAGATTCACTTGGCTTAATCCACAGGATTTACCCTTCACTTTTTTAAAAAAAATGGAAGCAATGTTAAAATGGGTCAAAGAGAAATCAAATGATATTACAATTAACCTAATGACGTCTGCCACAATCAACTTTACAATGCTCTTTGTCTAATAACAAAGCTGTTCATATCCCTCAGCTGTGCTCAGAAGGAATTCACCACGGGTTTAATTCACGTGTGCACCTGCATATGGATGTTAGGCTTCCACTGTGAGCCATGGCCGGCAAACCAGGTATTCAGAATTTTAGTTAATTGTTCTACTAGGGCTAAGATTGAGTGAGAGCTCAAAAGCCATTCATGTACCTCTGGTTTATATTATGTCCCTGGTTCATTTTAGAGACATCATTGTCGCTCTATGGGAGTACATCATAACACATCCCCATGGGGCACAAGATAATTCCATTGGTAGTAACATTCGTCAAGGGCATAGAATTTAAAACAATGTTGAGACAAGGAATCTATGGGAATTTATAGATGCGTAGGACATTAGATTGTAATACATGAATTGTTAACTTGTACAACTTTGAAACTTAGGTGAGTGGACACTAGTTACACAAGCCGTCAGGAGGGCTGGAGATAGGGCAATAATTTTAGGCACACTCATTTACGAAGGCAGAACCCTGCCTGGTGGGCCAATGTCACAAAAAGAGAGCATGAATGTAGCAAGTAGATGTTGGTCAGGTCGCCCTTTGTTGGGCACTCTCAAAGGAAAAGGTCCAAACCAAACCCAAGTCCCACACCCACCAATACCCTAAGCTCAAGATGGTGATCATTGCTTCCTCTCCTATTAGGGCATTTCCGCTTTAACTTAAAGGGAGTAATTCCATTCCTTTACTCTGCTACAAGCGAGTTGTTCCAACTCAGGTCCTTCTTGTGTGGTCTATGAAGGGTGTTGTGCTCTTTAAAAGAACAGAGTCTGGTCCCCCCCTCCCCCCCATTAAAATTCATTTTATTCAGATCACTGAAGACAAATGGGTGCATAAGCAAATGTGGCGAAGAATGCTGATGGTGCCCGGCTATCAA
>NW_022103899.1:44445340-44451102 GCF_000313985.2 Echinops telfairi | reverse complement strand
TTTGTTTTATTGGCATCCGGTCTAACACATCAACTTCAAGGCCAGCTGGTTTTATGTCTCCTACCAAGGAGCCATTCAGCTTCGTCAAGGTGCTTCTGATCATTAGGAAGCTCTGGCTTCCTTTTATTCACCATGCAATTGTAAACTCTTCAGGTGTTTAGGAAGCTCCTTGGTGGTTCGAGATGCCCTGTGAGCTCACTAAATGGTTGAATAAACCCCAGGGTTCTTCAGATTGATTGGAAATAACCATTGCCTCCATGTGCATTAATTTGCACACATGCATCAAGTTGCTTTTGTGAGTCAAGACATTAGCAGTTACTTTCATACGACATTTAACTATGCCAAATATAATGACTATTAGTATTAAAACCCACCATGTGTCTCCCAGTGTGTAAAGAAGACCAAAATCTTCACAACTGGATTAATAGGTACATGATGATCGATGGACAACCCCCCCAAAAAGGACAGAGTCTAATGTCCCACATGTCTATAACATGTTGCTTGAGTCACCAGGGGCAAGTAAGAAACTAGCGAATGGACCCCTTTGTCAATATTATCTTCTCTCTCTTCATAAAGATTCCCAAACTCCAAACTTCCAAGACTGGAAACCTTTACAAGAGTAGAAAGTCTCCTCTTTCTCCTGAGTGGCAGCTGGTAGAATCAAAATGATGATCTTGCGGTCAGCAGCCCAACTTCTAACCAAATACGCCATATGAGTTAGAATCGGTGATAATTGATTTTCACTTCAGTGGCATATGAAAACGCCTTTGCTGTATAGCTTTGCCTTCAATCTGCTTAATTCCCAAATGGGTAAAACTGATTTAGAGTGAATTATGCTACCCAAATTTCCCTGGTCTGCAAGTATAAGTTCTATCAAAAGTAATCATCCGAGTTGCCCTGGAGACTCCACTTACCTTTGTTGTTGTTGTTGTTGTTTTCCACTTACCTTTGTAAGGCTTTATCCCCCTTTAAAATCTGCTGGAATTTCCTTGCACACGTTCCTTCTGGGGTCACAGTTCCTGGATGTGTGCCACGGAGCTACTGCTGAAGGACTCACGGGTGCTCCTTCATGTCATGACTCCAGGGTTGGGTGTCCTCTACCAGAGTCCCTCGACTCTAAGAAACGTAGAGTCAGAGTTCTATTTACCAGCTTTCTGTTCTTCTTTGTGCTTAGTGGGGACTTTCCAGAGGAGTGTTGAATCTGAGGCCAAGTCCAGGACACTGATGCCCTCTACTCCACCCCTTGTAGGAAAAAGGTTAAGAGTCCCCAGTTTGGGCCCCTGGTTCCCCTCTGATGGGTTATCTTCCAGGAGACTCTCACTTCCTCTTTGAAAAATAGCTTCTGCTAGGCATAACAATTTTTTCACCAGGCAGGTCTGACTTCCATGGTGGAATTCCTGTTACAATATGATTATGCTATCATTAGAGCCTTGCTCTAATACAAGCATGGAGGTTAGTCTGCTCTTGAGGGAGGATCTGCTGTCCTTCCGGGTAGGGATGATTTTATTGTCCAATTACTCTTGGAACCTGATCTTTGTGCCCTGTTTCCTCTTTTCCATGGCCCGCTCTGCCCGATGCTGCCCTTGAGAAAGAACTTCTCAGCAGTTCTCCAGGACAGGAACTGCTATTATGAAACCCTCGTTCTGTGCAGTGGGTACGGAAGGCACCATTCTGGGTTGCGGAAGCGGGGTGGAGGGGGGTGCTGTTCAGGTGGGTCCTTACCAGAGGGTGCCCAGTTGGCACAGAGACACTGAGGAGGGAGTAGGAAGCAGAGAGGGAGACAGCACGTGGCTTGTTTGGGATGTTACGTCTGCCCTGGAGTTTGAGTCTCTGACATTTGCTGATCTCGAGTTGATTCCACCTCCACTGCCTTGTCCTAGAGTGGGGCTCAGAGCTCACACACTCATTGTTTTTTCCATCATAGATTAGGTGTGGGAGGATTACATTTCATATCATCAGCTTTGCATTTAACAGTTTCAAAGAATCATCAAAACTCCCTATAGCTTACCCTTCACCTGCTCCCTGAATTCTCTTCACCCTCTTGAGGGCTGCATCTTTCAGTCCACCCAAGGTTAACACCTACCCGCCATCTAGTCCACCGCGTTTTCTTCCTTCCTGTGCCCTTCCCACCTTGGCAATCTCCAGAGTCTGATCTCTTTGGATGGACTCGGAGAACATTATGCTGAGTGTCATTCGCCAATCACCAAAGGATACATGTTATATGAGATCAAGGGGTGTGTTATATGAGATCATACATGTTATATCAGATGTAAGGGGTAGGAGGTGGGGGGAGACAGAAGATAAGATAAAGACATTCACATACCTTTGAAAACAGCATGCTTGAAAGCACTGGGGTGCAGCGGGCTCGGTTTCCAGTGAACGTACATGTACTTTGTCTATGCTTCCTTGGGTAAACTTAGAAATGGGCATTGATCCAGGGCCACTGCTGCCTTTAGTCCAGCCCCGTGAGGAAACGAGGCTCAGCCACTCCCTCGTGGGACTTACAACGTGGGGGTGATCAAATCAATTGGTTCCTTGTAATAGCTTCTACTTATTAATATCTTTGTTTTGTTCAAAAATAATATTCCCAACTTGTCTTTAGCCTGAGTTTTCCTTTAGTCCTTTGGATAGATTTGATACTGTGTTTTATTGTTTTGTTTTTTTAATTGTGAGACATCTACCAGGAGGCTTCAAAGGCTGGTGGAAAAATGGAACAAAAAGATGATGGAATTTTCCCACAAACTTTTTGAAGCCCCTTCTTATATGTAACAGACTATTTGCCATTCAAACAATATCTCCATGCCCAGGTCAGAGTCATTAATTATGTGTGCTATGTTGGTGAATCATCACCTTTATCCTTTCCCATACTTTCCCATCCCCTTAACAGAAGCGTGATTTCTCTGTAAAACAGTTGTTTAAAGGGTCCTGGGGGGTAAATCCGTTGCCTGGGTTTCCTTGGTGAGAACTTCTTTCATTTTATTTTGTTCTTTTGAATGGCCTTCCTGTTTTTTCGCATGCCTTGAGATTTTGTTGTTGTTGTTGTTATTGTTCAGAATAGGACATTTGGGTATTATAATGTGGTAACTCTGAAAATCAGATTCTCTTTGTTCCCCAAGTTTGTCTTTTTTTCTCTCTTTTAACTGCTGACGGCTGTAGTAATCCATTTGTCTAGTGACTTTTTGTAAGGACTTTCAGAGACAAGAGATGGAGGGAGACTTTTAATTAATAGATTTATTGAGGGAGGTAAGGCTTGCAGGGAACAGGAAATCAAAGGAGATGATGCAAAAAGGGTGTAGGATGGCTGCATAAAGAAAGGTCAGAGCTGGCCGTTTGTCTAAAGTCTGAGAATTAGCTAACCTAAAAGGTATAGAGACCACGAGAGCCGCTATCACAGAAAGGAAGAGAAAATTAGCTTTAATACAGACCCACTAACCCACTACAACAGAGTCTGGCGAGTAAAGAGTTAAATGGCTCTGGTGCAACAGCCACAGCTTCTGCAGGGAGCCAGCAGGGAAAGGGACAGCGGAAAAATTCAGAGAGACACAGAGAGAGAGAGAGATGCTGGCTCAGAGCCAGCCTAGAAAACAGGGAGGAACTGCCCCTGGGCATCTCAGAGACTGTTAACAACTTTTCTCCCAAGGAGAGGCTGCTGGTTTTGAACTGTTGACCTTGCATTTAGCAAGCCAACTCATCACCACTACGCCACTGGGACTTTTAGGCTCTAAACCTAGGGACCAGCCAAGGAAAGACCTTAGGATCTTCTCAGGTGTTTACTAGCATGTGTCTTTGCCTAAATTCTCTCATCTATGTGGATGCTGTTGGGTGGCTTCATTTCTCAAAGAAATGGTTCCTGAGTTCTCTTCCAAGTCCCCACTGTTTAACATCAGGGGAGGATAGAGCTTGGGATTCGAGGCTGGCATTGCTTCTCACTCCGTGGGTGCTTTGAGGAGAGCAGAAGAGCCCAGTTTTCTGTCAGTCCTCCAGGTCACCTGAAGGCAGGTTAAAACAGACACACACAATTATCTGCAAATACGGTGGGCTCTGTTTGTCCTGGAGGAGGGGCCAGAGTGTCTTCCTGGAAATGTGGGCTGCTGTAACTTTAAAACTGCCATTGAGCTGGGGAGGGGGGGTGGAGGGAAGGCATGGGTGTGTAGAAAACAGCATAAAGCTTTTTCTAACTGTGTGAGGCTGGGTTGACTAGAGAAACAAATTCATAGACACTCAATATGTGTATAAGAAAGACCTTTATATAAAAGAGCAATTGTATATTGAGAAAACATCCCAGCCTGGTCCAGATCAAGTCCATAAGTCCAATATTAGCCCATATGTCCAATACCAGTTTATAAATTCCTCTTTAGATTCACGTAACACATGCAATTGACACTGCATGCAGAAAGATCACTGGCCAGCGAGTGGAAAGTCTTGTGGATCCAGTAGTGGTGGAAGCATCTTAGCCCTGTTGTGTGAGTCTCCATGTGGCTTCTATAGCTCCAGGTGGCTTGTCAACAGGAAAGTCTCGCAAGCAGAGTGTCCCCACTTCAGCAAGCTATTTTATTTGTCTCTGTGGCACCTCCAAATGAGGTCATCAAGCTGCGACCTGATTAACAGGCTAAAGTCCACCCCTTTACTCTTCATAGTCTCAAGTAGACACCTGATTGTATAACGACAACACTAACAACGCTTTTTTTCTTGATTCAGAGTTCATTTATTTGCTGTTTACCTGGTTTGCAGAGTGCTGATGAAATGGGTTCTACCAGCTTCTGCTTGTTTCTTGGGGTTCCAGGGAGGGGAAATGAGCAAGGAATGTTTTACACCCCCGTCTTGCCACAATCCCCTCTTCAGAGTAACTGAAAGACTCTGTCGCTGCTGCGGAGAGAGTAAAGGGAACAACAACCTCGTGGGGAAATAGTGCGGCATTTCCTCCAGTGTTAAAACACAGTGACCAGTTCATCTAGCCCTGCCATTCCTGCATGGCAACCAGGCATAAAAGCCCATGTCTGCCAACAGATTTGCCTACAATATTCACAGGAGCTTCATCTGTAATTACCCCAAACTGGAAACACACAGCAACAGGCCTATGTAAACGGATTGTGGTATACTCATAAATGGCTATTATTCCACAATAAAAAGGGCCTATTGATACAGGCAGCACCATGAACAATCTTAAAATAATTATTGCGAGTGAAAGAGGGCAGATGGGAAAGACCACAGTCCTGCAGGATTTCAATGAGCTGACGTTCTAATAGATGCAAACTAATTTCCAGTGTCCAAAAGTAGGTCAGTGGTGGCTTGGGAATGAGGGGAGAGGAAAGAGGGAGACAGGACCAAGGGGGACGAGGAATCTTTGGGGCGGACGGATAGGTCTGCTATTCTGAAATCGGTGATGGCTTTCTAAGGAGTTCCCCAGCTGCCACTGAGCTGTTTCGGACTCACCGGGAGGCTGTGGGAGTCAGAGGCGAACTGTGCCCCACAGGCTGCCCAGTAACAAGTCCATCGACAGCTTCTAAGTGGACTTGAGGCCCTAATAGTACAGTTAGTGACCAAGGACATTAACCATTTCGATCACCCAGGTGACGTGATACATCCAGACCAAGCCCACTGCCATAGAGTTGATATCAGTTCAAAGCACCATGCTACAGGGTTTCTGAGACGGTCAATCTCCACGGGAGCAAGAAGCCTCATTTTTCTTCCACAGAACAGATGAAAATAAAAACTCACCAAATTTTATTGTCTGATGTGACCTTTATTATATGCCCATCTTC
>NW_022103899.1:44440189-44444244 GCF_000313985.2 Echinops telfairi | reverse complement strand
GCAGACATTTTTTACAACAGGCTCGCCATCTTTGATTTACCGACATTTCACAATGACTTATTTGGAAGAGGCCCTTCTTCCTGTCTCTCTTACTCCCTCCCTCGCTCCCTTCTGCCCTCCTCTCTTTCTTAATGGAAATGGACATAGATGGAGAGACAGGGGGACAGCAAGAGGAACAGGGGGAGGAACAAAGTGGAAGTGAGAGACAGGGTGACATTGAAGGTCACACAGTGAGAGACATACAGAGACAAGAGACAGAGACAAAAAGAGACAAGGAACAGAGAGGCAGGAAGACAAGGAGAGAAATGGAGAGTGAATCAAGAAGGAACAGAGAGGGACATCGTTACAGAGAGAGAGAAGGAGGGAAGGAAGGAAGGAGGGTGGGAGGAGACAACAAAGATGGTGAAGAAGAAGAGGAGGAGGAAGAGGAAGAGGACGAAGTCAGAGTTGGAGAGGGAGGCAGAGAGAGACCCGGAGAGCAGATGAAGGATAAACGTAGAAGGAGAGAGGAGTACCACACGCAGCAAGAGACACAGATAGAGAAGATATGGAGACAGACAAAGAGGAACAGAAATAGAGAGGGGGAGACAAATAGAAAGGCAGAGAAGATGTTGGGACAGAGAGAAATTACCACATTCACAGAGAGAGACACGGAGACACAGAGAGAGATCCGTTAGTCTTTACTAGGATTTCAGGAAGAGGGGTAACGGCATCAGCCCCCTCTGTTAAAAGCTCTGCTCACAGCCCCCCTTCCCCATGGAGTCCCTCCTGGTCACCGAAGCCTGGGAGAGTCTTGCTCTCAACCCCATCGTGCCTGTAGCCTTTTGTGTGTCATTAAGTAAAAACTACCATGCATTTATGAATGCTTATGCCCTTGAAAAACTACCTTCACGTTTTAAGGATGTTCAGGAATATCGGTTACGTTTATTTGAAAATTTTATTGCCATAGTGTGTCACACATGGTCACAGATAAACGATTAGAGAAAGGTGTACATTAAAAAGCACCACACACTCTCCCCACTCCTTCCCATTCTCAGAGGAAAGCCACTTCTTACATCTTTTAGATTTTTCATCTTGTTATCACTTCGCTGCTCAGTAATATCCTCCTCGCTTTATCAATGGGGAACAGTTTCCTCAGGGTTCCTGGATAGGATACTGAAGGATTGTGCCCTGATTATTGAACTTATCCTCTGTGCTTTGTCTACAAGTTGGCGTGATAGGTTTTTTGGTGCCAACAGAGAACCCATAAGAAGATCTGAGTGGAGTCTGGTCTGTCAGTCGGGTCACAGCCTGACGGTGCCTCCTTGTGGGCGTGGCCTTCTCATGAGGAGGGTCCTGGGAACTTCCCCCCATCTCTCTGCTCTTACCTTCTTACTTAAAAGCCGGGAGCTTCCAGAGCCCTGTGATGCCACCACCACCCTTAGAGCCACAAGGCTTTGCACCCACTGGCCTGTGATCCTCCCGCATTCTGCATCATTGAGCCTGAAGACGGACTTATGGACTAATATCAGACTTATGGACTTGATCTGGACTGGGTTGGGATGGTTTTTTTTACTCTTTTTTTTTCTTTTAAAAAACATATTTATTTATTTATTTTTAATTTATTTTATTATTTTTTATTAGGGGCTCATACGGGATGTTTTCTTAATATACAATTAATTGTTGATATAAAGCTCTCTCTTGCACAGATATGAGTGTCACCGAATTTGTTTCTCTAGTAAACCCAACCTAACACAGTTGATTTTAACATTGAGAAACATTAATTCATGGTATTCACAATGGAAAACATCAATAAATAGTATTAGACAATCGACGTGCATCTTGCTTTTGCAAAGCTAAGCTGCATTCCATGATTTCATGTCCCACCCACCTTGTTTTTCTAGGAGTTTCTAATTTGTGGTCTTTCTGTGTCCTTGCATCACTTGCCTTTAATAGAGCCTAAATTTCCCCTCCACATGCTTTATCACGCAGGCTTCAACTGATTCTCATTTTTCTTGAAGACTGTTTTCTGGGTCCTTGATACCTCTGCCAGTCTGGACTGACTTCCCCCTGAATCTGATGCCCACTTGTCCTCTTGGGAATTTCCTTTGCCCCTCCCGAGGTAGAGCCAAATCTTCTTTCTAGGCATACTTGCCTGTTTTTCCTGGAGCACATCTTCAATGAACTTCCTGAGAAAGGTGGTGGGAGCTAAATTTTTTGAGAGGTCCATCTGGAAAATGCTTATATTCCGTTGTCTTTCCCTATCTGATTTATAGTTTGGGCAGGGAATTCCAGGGCAAAAGTCAGTTTTTCTCAAAGCTTGAAAAGTCTCCCACTATTGTTGTTAGGTGCCATCGAGGCGGTTCTGACCCATCGTGGCGTATGGACAACAGAGCAAAACACTGCCCGGTCCTGCACCGCCATGCAATGGTCGTGGTGTCTCAGCCCGTTGTGGCAGCCCCTGGGTCAACCCGTCTCATGGAAAGTCTCCCTCTCTTTCATGGCTCCTCTACTTTTCCAGGGATTGGTCCCTCCTGATCACATGCCCAAAGTACATGAGACTGAGTCTCAAGAGCCGGACTTCTAAGGAGCATCCTGGCTGTATCTCTTCTAAGACAGATTCGTTGGTTCTTTCGGCAGTCCACAGTTACCTTTCAGTAGACTTTGCCAGTGCCACCATGAAAATTCATCCATGCTTCTTCCTTATGCGATTATCAGCTTTCACCTCTGAGGTGGCTAAAAGGACCATGGCACAGGTCAGGTGTCCCCTACTCCTCCAAGTAACATTCTTACTTTTCTACCCCTTGAAGAAGTCCTGGGCAGCAGATTTACTCAGTGCAGTGGGTCGCTTGATCCCTTGACTGCTGCTCCCCATGAGTGTGGATGGCACAGCAAGCAAGACAAAATCGTTGGCCACTTCCATCTTTCCACCATCAATTGCTGATATGCAGTGGCTTCTCCTTTTATCGGAGCGCTGCCTTTTCCTGCAGACATTTTTTACAACAGGCTCGCCATCTTTGATTTACCGACATTTCACAATGACTTATTTGGAAGAGGCCCTTCTTCCTGTCTCTCTTACTCCCTCCCTCGCTCCCTTCTGCCCTCCTCTCTTTCTTATTGCTCTAGTCACTCCGCGAAAGCTGAAGATCTGAGCTGGGAAATCATCTATAATTTCGTTTAATCATTTCCTTCTCTTCTTGTTTGGGGAGATGTGTCAGTTGGAGAGGATGGCTGATTGGTTGAGCGAGTCTTCGTGTCTCGAATGGTTTCCTCTGTATCGTTCACATCTCCTTGCTTTTTCTTTTACTCCCGGAGCCTGCGCCTCTCTCTTCCCACGCTCCTAGTGGGTGAAAGAGAACCCAGAGAGAGGACCATTTCTTTTCAAGAACTTTCCTCACCCTCTGATTGCCTTCACAGCATCTGGTTTTCAGGGAGCTAGCTCATCTTGAATCCCTCCATCTTCAGAGGATATTAACTTTGCTTTCTAAGTTCTCTTTATTGTATCCGCACCCCCCACACCCACACCCTCAGTTCCTTGCTTGCTCATTTATGTTTGCTTCTGCTCTGTGCCATAAATTCTCTTCCCATGTCTGAGGAGTCTTGGTTCCCAATTCATGTTTCAGAAAGAGCCAATGTGGAGGGGACACGCTGCACAGTGGACACAGGTGGTTGAGTCGGGGTTTCCCTTTAGCGGAGTGAGGCTAAGGAGGAGGGGTAGAATTCCGCTCTGAGTGTCTTGGCAGCAGGAGCGAAAAGAGAAACACGGAAACCCAAATCACACTCTCCATTCCAAGAAAACGCACATCTTCCCGGGCACCAAAGAACTTATGTGCAGAGGACCTCGGGCAGGGAGCCCAAACTGCACAATCCGTGTCATGCCACTGGCAGACACTCCGTGGAAGATGCGATCGAAGAGCGGAAACACACATCGATCCTGACTTCTGGATCAGGATGGTGGACTGATCGCAGGTCTCTTATTCTCCACACTGAGATCTCACTAAAACAACACTAACCTCATAAGATATGTAAGGAGAGAAAGATAGAACCAACCACAGGTGAGAGATTCCAGAAAATTC
>NW_022103899.1:44425447-44439964 GCF_000313985.2 Echinops telfairi | reverse complement strand
ACTCCGGCCTCCTGATTGCCTTCCCGCCTGCAGAAGAGCCAGCAGCCTGGGCTCTATCTTCCAAACAAATCATCAGAAGCTCTTCTCCAAGGAAGAATAGACATCCCAAAGAAAAGACCGGTATGTTCTGGCATTTAGGAACCTGATGTCACCATTTCCCAGGTTGCTGTCCCTTCTAATCTTAGCAACTAGGTGTGTACATGTGGGTGGGGAGTGGAGAAGTATACGTTAGAGGACCCAAGGCAATGCAGGTGCTGTGGGTCCTTGCTGACCAGGTCAGCGTGTCTCACCCTGGGTACGACATCTTTGGAATGAGGATCAAAGAAGGAAACCAATGATCATGTGTGAAGACTGCTTCCTAATTGTCTCTGTGTGCCTCTGAGTCCATTCCAACTCACAGTGAGTCTTTGGGACAGAAGAGAACTGCTCGGAGGGTTTTCTAGGCTATACTTTTTATGGACGCGGAGAGCCAGGTCTTTTCTCAGGGGGAGCTGCTGGGTGGATTTGTGCTACTGTCATTTGGGTGAGTGCTGAGTGCTTAACTGTTGTACCACCAGGGACCCTTGAGCCATTGCTCTCACTGCCATCGAGCTGATCCTGACTCTTGTCGACCCGATAGGACAGGGTAGAACTGCCCCTGTGGGTTTCTGAGACGGAAACTCTTTACGGGAGTAGAAAGCCTCCTCTTTCTCCCTTAGAGCCGCTGGTGGTTTTGAGATGCTGACCTGTGGGTCCCAGCGCAACATGCCACCATCACATCACCAGGGCCTCTCTGATCACTGTTAGTGGCGTAAAACACCCATGTCCCCCCAGTCTCCAGATCCCATACCACCCCCTCTCTTCCCCTTACCGGGTCAGCTCCAGCACCCGCCTCTTCAGGGCCCGGATCACATCCCGCTGCTCTCGGAGCTCCTGCTGGCACGTGCTGTCCTTCCTCTCAGCCTCCTGTCGCGTCTGCTCGTGCGCTGCTTGCAGTTGGGCCTTCTCTTCCTGACACCTGAGAACAGAAGGCAGACTGGGCGTTGAGGGGAGAGAGGTCTGGGCCTGCCTCCGTGATGGAGCCAGGCGCAGCCTAAGCCGGACAGGGAACTCCCTGGGAGGGGCTTGTGGCGGCCCTCCAGCGAGGACACACACACACACACACACACACACACACACACACCACCCAAACGGAGCATTGCGTGTGACCTGACACCCCAAGGATTGAGTCCTCACCACCTGTTCAGAGAAATGATATCTGGGCTCAGCCTTATCTGGTCTGTTCCCTTAGTGTTTCCTAAAGTGGGCAATGCCATCCCTTGGGGTGGGGGTCAGGGGGAAGGTGCTGGGGGCTGATCCAAGGGGGCTGCAAAGTAGATACCTACCCTTTATCCTGGGTGATGGGCTATGTGTTTGATTGCCAGGGGACGCTGAGTCTTTTTTCTTTTTGGAAAAGGGGGTGGTAGGTCAAATATGTTTGGGAGCCTATTCTTTGGAGCAGGTGTGGCAAACACCTGTCCCTCAGGATCTAAGGTCTGAGGAGCAGCGCCAGCCACCAGTCATGTTAGGGATGAGTTAATTGTTTGACCAAGTATAGCGTTAATTTTTAAGTCGCTAATTTTCTTCGGCCTGTGAATGGTGTTCTAAATATCCAAAGGACCTTTGGCAGTAAAAAAAGAAGAAAAAAAAAAGGTTCCCTGGCTCTGCTTTGGAGGATATAGGAAATGAGCCCACACCTATATTTCAATGAGGACTTTCTTGAAAGGATGTTCACCATCATAGGCGCTCTGTGGAGGAAAGGTAGATACCTGGGAACCCAGGCAGGGGGGATGTGTCCAGTGGAAAACAACTGTGGTTTAGTGCGGAGGTAGGATCGAAGGTGAGATGTTCTTTAAAATATTAGTTAACAGGATGCTGATTGCATGTGGCCATCTCTCAGGTACAATGATTGGTCTCCCCCATCCAGAGGAAAGGCGAGAGATGAAAAGGGAAAATGCATGGGATCAAGGAGTCCAGTGGGTCAGTGGACCGGGTGACCACCAGCCTCTACCGCCCTGAGGTAGGAAGTAGATGTGCCAGACTATCACCACCAATCACCAAGGGGTCCCAGTAGAAAGTTCTGGCTAGAATGGGAGGCAAATGTGAACCCAAATTCAAAATCATGAAAAAATACCAGGCTTACTTGTCAGGGAGAGTCTGGTTGAATCCCCTATCTATGAGCCTTCCTCACCCTCGAAGTCTGCAAAGGAGTTCTCGCCCATCATTCAATTCTCAGCCTATAAGGGGAACCGTAACACTAGGGAGAGATGTACACCTCAGAACATCGGTTCTCAACCTGGGGGTTGCGACCCTTTCGGGGGTCGAACAACCCTTTCACAGGGGTCACCTAATTCATAACAGTGGTGAAATGACAGTGATGAAGTAGCAATGAAAATCATTTTAGGGTTGGGGGCCACCACCACATGAGGAACTGTATGAAAGGGCCGCCACCTTAGGAAGGTTGAGAACCACTGCCTTCGAATAATCACCCATCTGTGACCAAAAGCGCAGCATTGAGCCCTGGACAAAGTTCGAACAGGCTAGGAAGGAAGGTGGAAAGGAACCAGAAACACAGAGGAGTGGGAGAAGGGCTAGTTCGGTGTGGGGATGAAACCAAATGGATACAGTTGAATAGAAAGCTGATCTGCCCTCTAACCTTCACTCAATTCCCAGCATCTTATTGCACTGCACAGAGAGGAGGGGGTTTGTGACGGTGTCCACCCACACCCTCAGGATGTGTGTCTGTGTGTGTGTGCACCTTGTGCTTGAGGTGCTTGTGGGGAAGAAGCTTGATAGCAACTGGAATTACCACTTGAGAAAACATTGTGCCTGCCGCAGGGAAGGAAGCTGGGTGGGTTAAGACAGCAAGCCACCAGCAGACGGCCAGTGAGGTTCCAGAAAAGTGACTCACTATTGCTCAGGCATGGCATGCAGGGCTGTGGTTTGAATTTTAAGAAACATTCCAATCTTCAGCTTCCCCATTTTTCAGCAGTCAACTTTTCCTAAGTGGAATTTTCCTAAGCCAGCTGACTTTCCACTTAGATTTTGTGCAAGAGGATTGGATCCTAGGTGGTTCTGGGCTCCCTGTCGAAGCCGTGAATGCAATTACTGTGGGGTGTGGGAGGGAACACTTATTGAAGAGCTATTACTTCAAGGCGCCTGGGTGGCTCCAAAGGTTGCACTTCGACTACTCACTGAAAAGTTGGAGGCCTGAACCCCCAAAAAAGCACCATAGAAAGAAAGCCTGGAGTCTGCTTCCATAAAGAAAGCAATTCCCAGGAAACCCCAGGGAATTCCGTTCTGTTCTGTGACACACAGAGTCGTCATGAGTTGAACTGGAATCAACAGCAACAGCTTTGGGATATATGCTTTTTTGTAGTCGTTGTTGGTTGCCTTTGAGTTGACTCCAAGTCATGGTGACCTTAAGTATAACCGGAGAAAGCATTGCCTGGTCCTGTAGAATCTTCAAGATCATTGATATGTTTGAGTCCATTGTTGTGACTATATTCAATATCTACAGGGTGCCATTTAAGGAGCCCTGGTGGTGTACGTGGGCTAGCATTGGGCTACTGAGAGCAAGATTGTCTGTTCAAATCCACTAGCTGCTCCTCAGGAGAAAGAGACTGTCCACTGCCGTAAAGAAGTCTAGTCTCAAACTCTGTGAGGTACTTCTACCTTGTGCTATCCTGTAGCCAGGAGTTGGAATCAACTCAAGGCAGTGAGTGTGGGTTGGGTGCCAACTGCTGGTGTAAGTGCCAGGAACAGAGCGGTGCCTGAGACAGAGTGTCTGTCCTGGTGGAATTTACAGTCAGGTCAAATGAGCAACTGGCCAATAAACCAGTGAAGCTCTTAGGGCAGACGTCGAAGGGGAGCCGAGCAAGAAGTGAGCATGAGTGCAGAGGAGCCCTCTCAGAGCAGGTAACATTCAGGTGGACCTGCAGGATGGGAAGCTGTGGAGTGGGCGAAGGACCCACGCAAATGCTGCCAGTCAGAAGGCACTTGGCTTGGCAGAGGGGCTGAAAGGGTGCCCTGCATGGTAGGCAGGAGGTGAGCTGGGGCCAGATGTGCCCCAGCAGGAGTGGACTTTCAGCTCACTGTAAGTGTAAACTGCAGAAGTCTTTTAGGCAGTGGAGGATGACTGCAGGAGGAAACACGGAAAGCATTCTTGTTCATTGAGCAGCTACTGTGTGCAGGGTGCTGAACTTTGCGCTCTTCAGCTTTGTTTCAGGGAACGCTCACAGATTGTAAGGTAGGTAATAGATCCTCATTTTACAGAGCAGAGAACAGAGCCTCAGAGAGGGCATGGCATTTACCCAAGATCACACAGCGTGATGACTGGGAGGACCCGAAATCTGAATGCAGGTCTGCCCAGTTCTAACCAGCTTCAGCCTCCTAGTACTTTCATGCACATGGGCTCTAACCACCAGTGATTTGGGGCACTCGTGCCCAGGGAGCAACAGGTAGGAGCAGGGTGGGTCCTTAGAGCCGTTGGCAGGAGCACAAGGAGTACACCTGGGCCACGCAGAGGCAGAGAGCTAGTGATGACCCAGTCCCCTTTTCTGTTGGCCCCTCTCCCTCTCACCCAGGGGCACAGGAAGCCCACCCACTTGGAAAGCAGGCCTCACAGAGCACAAGCTGAAAGGAGGAAGCTTCACCTTTGGCAGTTCAGGAACCTGAGCCCCAGCGAGGGGAGGCTGCTCTCCCAGGGCCCTGCAATCGTGGAGTCAGGATTGGAGTCTCTCCGGGCACCTGTACTGGGTTGAAGAGTGTGTCCCCCAACTTCATGTCATAGAAACTGTGAATGAGACTTGACTTGGAAAATGGGGTCTTTGCAAATGCAATCAATTAAGATGAGGTCCCACTAGGTTGATGGTGGTGGTGGGAGTCCGTGGTGACTCAGTCTTTCCAGAAGGTTTGATAAGACCCTTGGAGCCCTTTATGACCTCTGCCTTTCTCTCAGACTCCCACCCAAATGCCTCAGGGACTCCTACTCTCAAAATGTATCTCAAGATCTAGCTGTGTAACTGTGAGCCCCTCCCCCACCTCACCCCCACCATTACCACCTGCCAATCTGGCATGAGGAACTGTTGTCCCTCAGCTTCCACCCCCTTACACATTACACAAGGGCAGTGACACACACACTCACTCACTCACCCACTGGTCTCCCAACTCCACTCCTGCTTCCTGACAGTCGAGCTCCACAAAGCAGTGAGCTTTCCACACAAGGTGCACCAGACAAGGCAAGTCCACAGAGACAGAGTAGACTAATGTTTGCTTAGAGATGTGCTGGTGCAGGTGAGGCATTAGGCTGTTACGCACCAGGTCAGTGGTTCTAACTCCCTAGTTGTCCCACAGGAGAAAGATGAGGCTGACTGCCCCTGTAAAGATGTCTAGTCTCAGAAGTCCTCTGGGGCCACTGTGAGTGGAGCCTGGACATGCAGGCCATGGGTAGAGCTCTGTGGTTAGTGGGGAGTGACCATAAATGGGGTGGTGATAATGATTCAACATGGACTGTGATTGTGGGTGCACAGCTCTGTGAACACACTAAAAACCACTGCATTGTTACAACTCTAAGTCAGACCAGGCCCCTCCTCCACCCAGAACCCTCCATGGCTGTCACCTCGCTTAAGTCAAAGCCCAGATCTTCTGGATGACCTACCAGACTCACCCTAACCTGGTCCTGCCCCCTACCCTGTCCCCGCAGTCCTCCCCCACGTTCCTGAAACCTCTCAGGTAGCGCTCACCTCAGGACCTATGTCCTGCTGTCCCCTCTCCTATCACAGAGCCCAACGTTGTAGAAGCTTATCTCTGTCACACACCGGGCATGCCTCTAGCATAAATCTAAATGGCCTGCTCCTCGCTGCCTCCGGGCCTTAACTCAAATGTCACCTTTTCAGGGAACCCTTCCTTGGCCAGGCCACTTTGAAATATCACCTCCCGACCCCGGTCCCTTTCTCTGCTTGATTTTGACCTCTTAGGATAGCTTACAATCTACGACTGTGTGCATTTTACTCATTGTATTTATCCCAAGCTCCATGAGGACAGGGCTTTGTTCCTGAGTGTGTTTCTGGCCACAGGGCAGACACTCACCGAACCCCACCCTAATGGGCCTTGAGTGTCCTTGGAGTCTGAGTGTTTGCTGACCGACTCACCCCACACGTCTGAGCCTTTTGGGGTTGCGAAGAGCCCTGGTGGTGTAGTGGTTAGGCCTTGGGCTGTGATCTGAAAGGTCCGCAGTTCGAAACCACCAGCCGCTCTGAGGGAGAAAGTCGGGGCTTTCTACTCCTGTCAACAGTGACAGTCTCGCACACTTGGGGAGACAGATCTACCCTGTCCTGTAGGGTCGCTGAGTCGGCATCGACTCCATGGCGGTGAGGTTTTCTGCATTCCTAGGACTCTCAAGCTTTAAGCAGACAGTCAATAGAGCGACCTGCGATTCAGCCTGAATCAGCTACCCTGGCTCTGCTAGGCGGTCAGACTGGTCCTCCCAGACCTTGGGGCAGCCCCGTGGGAGGGAGGCGGAGGCAGAGGCAGGAGGGCAGCTTGAGCACAGAGGTGGAATCAGACGAAGGAAGATCTTTGCAGGGCAGGAGGATCAAAAAAAAAAAAAAGAGAGAGAGTATGAAAGAGAAACCGAGAGGCCGGGATATGGAGGGCAGACAAAGACAATGATTCCTGAGATGTGTGTGATGACGTCGAGATGAAGATGCTGATTCTGAGGAAGAGGAGGAGCAGAGAGACTGAAACACAAACCCAACCCACTGCTGTCCAGTCAGTTCCAACTCAGAATGACCCCCGGGACACAGTTGAACAGCCCAGAGGGTTTCCAAGGCTGCGAATCTTGACGGAAACCCACGGTCACTTCTTTTTTCCCGTGGAGCCATCTTTCGGTTAACAGCCAAGCTCCCACTGCACAACCAGGGCTCGTTGATGGAAATGTAAGCACTCAAAATCTTAGCGGAGGGGTGGTGTGCACGCAACTGGGTCCGGAGTCAACACCTAGGATCTGAATCTCAGTTCCTTCTCCAACTGGCTGACAAGTGGGGCTACTTACAGAACAGTGGTTCCCAACCTTCCTTGAATACCCGTTGCCCCTTGAATACAGTTCCTCATGTGGTGGTGCCCCCCTCCCCCCCACCCATAAAATTATTTTCGTTGCTACTTCATCACCCTCATTTTGCTGTGTGACCCCTGTGAAAGGGTCATTCGACCCCCAAAGGGGTCGCAACCCACAGGTTGAGAACCGCTGTTATATATAGAAGGTTCCTTCTTATGAGGAAGCCCCTTTAGCGGTCCTAAGACTGAAAAGGGAGAGGAGAGGTCAGAAGGAGGCAAGATTGAGGGTGGGAAGAGGCAGGGGGCAGGACCTCTCCTGAGAGCTCCTGGGGGGAGGCCAGTGCGGGGAGGGGCTGGCCACGAGGAGAGGAGCATGGGAACATCTTCAGAGCAGGAGCAGGGCCCTCCATCCTTCAAGGTCCAAAGTTGTGCCCAGCCAAGGACCTGGCACACGGGAGGTGCTCAAACAGTGCCCTGAGACCGGATGCTATAGGCCAGGAACAAGGACGTGCCTCCTGTACTCGCATCTCCTGGCTCTCCCGCCCATTCCGGCTGGCAGTTGTCAAGGTTACCTGCGGAGCTGCTCCTGCAGGCCCGTCAGTGCTATCTCCTGCTCCCTCAGCAGCTGACCCTGGTGCTGGGCCTGCTCCGTGGCCTTCCACAGTTGATGTCTGAGGCTCTGGCGGCGGGAAGAAAAGTGTGGAGGGGAGAGGAAACGAACAGAGTGGGCAGAGAGTCAAGCCCAGGGACCCACTGGAAGAATCTCCATTCCCATGAGCCCAGCCCTTGGCTGGAGGGCTCGGATGCCTGGCTGTGTCGAAGCCCTGCCCCTGGAAGAGTCCAGGGCGCCATCTCTTCCTTCTGTGACAAACCTCAAGGCCCTGGGAGAAGTCTGCCCCGGGAGGAGCGGGACAGAAGGCTTGATACCCGACCTGAGGGACTCCCAGGAGAAGCAACTACCACAAGAGCAGTCGGGGAGGCAGGCATCCGCAGGAGGCGGGGATTGGGAAGAAGCCCGCCCACCAGGGGGACTTGAGATCACGTGATGGCCCCAGTGATTCGGAAGGGTCTCAAACTCAAATGCTGACACTCATGCTTACTGCCATCAGGACCCTCTAGGATGGGGGAGAACTGCGCCCCTCCCCCTCTCGAGTGTTTCCAAGACTGTAGCTGTTTACAGGAGTAGAAAGCCTCATCTTTCTCCCAAACAGCTGACCTTGCGCATCGCAGTACAACGTGTAACCACGCCCACCAGGGCTCCTCAAATACCGACAAGGGCAGGTAAGATCAACGGATAGAATGGGCCTGGTGTGGGTCGTGAGGAGGAGATGAGCCAGTCAAGGTGCAGTGTAGCAAAGATGAAACATACAACTTTCCTCTAGTTCCTAAATGCTTCCTCCCCACCCCCACTATCATGATCCCAATTACACCTTATAAATCTGGCTAGACCAGAGGATGTACACTGGTACAGATAGGAACTGGAAACACAGGGAATCCAGGGCAGATGATCCCTTCAGGACCAGTGGTGAGAGTGGCAATACTGGGAGGGTGGACGGAGGGTGGGGTGGAAAGGGGGAACCTCCTCCTGGGGGATGAACAACAGAAAAGTGGGTGAAGGGAGATGTCGGACAGTGTAAGCTATGACAAAATAATAATAATTTATAAATTATCAAGGGTTCATGAGGGAGGGGACACTGGGGGGCGGGGAATGAGCTGCTAATACCAAGGGCTCAAGTAGAAAGCAGATGTTTTGAGAATGATGATGGCAACAAATGTACAAATGTGCTTGACACAATGGATGGATGGATGGATTGTGATAAGAGTAGTATGAGCCCCCAATAAAATGATTAAAAAAAAGAAAGAATGGGCCTGGTGTGAGGCAAGAGGAAGAGGTGGGGACTATGGTGAACTCAGAAAGGCATGGCTTTCAAAAAAAACCTTCAAATAATAATGCTCTTGGGCATGACAATGAAAACAGAGGTGTGGGCTGCAGCAGTCCCCAGGCTGATAATGGAGACCCCTGACTGTGGACCAGATGGAAGACAGGGGGAGTAGACAGGTCTCCGGCCAATGGCTCTCACCTTGACCATATCCGGCAGGGGCACCTCGGCTAGCTCCTCTCCCCGGGCCACGCTGTTCACTCCTGTTTGCTCTTGGGGCTTCTCTGTAGTGGCGTCTTCCCCCTTTCCTGGACCCCGAAGGACCCAGGGCTCTGACTCCTGCTTGCTCCCCCACATGGCTTCCTCCATCATCTGTCTGGGGCTGGGGGCCAGCAGCCACTGGACAGGCTCAGACTCTGCTCTCTCCTGATGAGTTACCTCTATGGCTCTCTGACCTCCTGCTTTCATAAGGACCCCTCCGCCCTCAGCCTCGGGCTCCATCACCTCCTGTAGAGTCCCCTTGGGCCCCTCCCCCTGTCCCTGGGTGCTGGGTGTGGAGTTCGGCAGGGCGACCCCAGGCCTTGGGCTTCCCTCACTTTGGTCCTGCTGAAAATCCCCCTCCTCAGGTTCCCACACGCTCTGGGGGGCTCCGGGGCTCTGGAGACCATCTCTCTTATTTTCCAAAGTGGGGGAAAGATGCCCATGTGGTTCAGATCCTGGGAGTCCTGCCAAGTGGCCTTCCCTGGGCGCCTCTCCCAGATAGCCGGTTGGTCCTGGGTGTGATTCCTTTTCACGGACTCCTTTGGGGACCCCACGTGCCGCTGAGACCTGCAGAGACACCCCAGACCTGTCACCCCGCTGAACACCAATTCAGCAACCTGATACAGGGGAGAGGCCACAGCTGTGATTCAACAGGCCAGCCAATTACATGGATGCCCCGGCACTGCCCTGGCAAGCTGGATTCTGCGGGTCCAGGTCAGAGGCCCCGCCTGCCTTCATTGGATCCCCAGGTGCTGCCCACTATGATCTGAAGAGGGCGCAGTGGAGCTTCCCAGAGCCCGCCCTCCACTCTAACCTCCAGTCCATTCCTGCTGTGGGAGACATCACCTCTGGCTTCCGGCCAGGTCTTCCCACCCCCCTTCACTGTTCCCCACGCCTGAACTTGACTTCCGGTTTGCAGAGCCGGAGTTAACAATGTCCACTGGGATGGGGGTGGGGGAGAGGATTGTGGTGAAAATATCACTGTATGGAGACTCAGCTAAGAGTCACCTCTTTCAAGTTGTCCCTGTCCTCCCGTGCTCCCCGCTTTGCTAGGATCCAGCCCTGATCTGGCTGGGAGCCAATAGGCATCGGCCTCCCTGCACAGACCTGGCCCCCCCGGGAGGCCAGAAGCAGAGTAAGATCAGTGTCTGCGTCTGAAGCGGGAGGGGCACAGTACCTCTTCCGGGGTGGCGGGGGGCATTAAGGATAGGCAAGTGACCAGGAGTCTTGCTCTGTGGCACGCAGGCCACGTCTCAATGCATCCTCACAATCACCCTACAAGACAGGACAAGTACTTTGTCCAAAGAACGTGCCTCGTTAGGGGTTGAGCTGAGATTTAAGCTGGCAGTCTGGCCCTTAATTGTTCCCTAAGCTGATATGAGACGGTGATAAACTGTCAAATGTAGGGGACTCCACATGGGGCGGTTCCCTTGTCCATTTCCTGCAAGCACCCTCCGTTGGCCCTCCTGCTCACCTGGACCCCTTGGCTCCTCTAGTGCCTCTTTCTCTCCTGATCATCCCTCCAGCATTAGGCCACTCCTCCCAGGTGGCTTCCCAGCCCCCAGGCCCACATGTTGGCCTCTCTCTGTCCAAGTGGGTAGGGCTGGTTACTGATCAACCTGGGGTCCCCAACAAGAATGGAGAAGAGGCAGCTTAGCGTGCAGTAGGGCAAAGGCACCTTCTTCGGGGAAGCTTTGGTCCTTCTGGGCCTTCTTGCCTGGGTTTTCCTGGAGGTGGAACAATGTGACCTGAAAGTACAAGGGTCAGGGGAACCCCTGAGGCCTACCTCTAACAGTGACCTTGGTCTTCAGGTGTAGGATAGCCATCTGCACATCACATGTTCATTCTACACCTTCCCACCCTCATGAATCCCTCTCATCATCCACCATCCATCTATTCATCTACTTTCCATCCATCCACCCGTCCATCCATCCACCCACCCATGCATCCATCCACCCACTCCACTCCAACCTCCCACCCTCTATCCATCCATCCATCCATCCATCCATCCATCCATCCACCCATCCATCCATCCACCCACCCATCCATCCATTCATCTCCAATATCCCACCCTCTATCCATTCATACATCCTACTCCCTTATTCATTTATCCACTCCACCCCATTATCCCACCCTTCACTCATGTATACATTTCACTACCCTCCATCGATATTTCACTCTAATATCCCATCCTTACACCTCACTATTCTCCACTTATCCACCCATTCCATGCCAACATCCTACCTTTCATTTGTCCATCCATTTCACTATCATTCACCCATCCATTCCACCTTAATATCCCACCCTCCCACCACTCATCCATCCCACTGTGCCATTCATCCACCCCTTCCACCACATTGTACCCTCTATTCATTCATTCATTCATTCATTCATTCATTCATTCATATGTACTGCTTTCCTCTATTCATCCACCCCTTCCACCACAACATTGCACCCTTTTTTCTCCTATTCATTCATTTATTCATACATACCACTTTCCTCCATTCATCTACCCCTTCCACAACAACATCCCATTCCATTCATCCCCACAACCCTCCACCCTGACCATTCAACCAACCTCCAGTCAGTGCATACTCTGCTTCATGGGCTAGCACAAGCTTCCACTGGGAAACAGAAAGCAGGGAAAAGTGGAGAACCAAGGGGTTAGGGAGTGAGAGGGGAGGAGAAACAGGTGGGGCTGGATGCTGTGCATTTGGAGCTGGTATGGGAGGCTGGTGCTGTGGGGGGCAGGCACTCACTCACTCTGAGAACATGGGCCAGGCGTCATCCAGGTCTGGCCGCTGCAGATCCAAGTCGAAGGCCACACCATTAAGAGCATAGAGCGAGTCCAGGATGTCTTCCTGGAGTTCAGGACACACCAGAGGGCTCCGCGGGCCATACCATTTCCTGGGGCAACAGTCACCATCACTCATGGCTTTTGACCTGAGAGCTGTGGCCACTCTTAGCCCGAGAGGATCCCTGCACTGCACAGCACAAAGGGGTGTCCTCCATAGGGGGCTGTGGCCCTTGGAGATCACAACCACAGTGCTCTCAGGACTCCTGGGCTCATCTCCCCTCTTCCTGTTCTTCCTTGGCTTCTCTCTTTGGAACTGCCCCCACCCCCTTTCTTTCCTTGTCTTTGATCCGAAACTATCCAGCTGGGAGTTAGGAGAGATCTTTTGAGATGAAGAGAAAATGGGCTCTTAGGGTCTCAGTGGGAACATGTAAGGGAGGACTTGCAGCAGGCCCCACCTGGTGAACTCTGAGTTCAGGAGGCAGAGCTGCAGGGCGTCGGCCAGCTGTCCGTGGGCTAGGCAGAAGCGGATGAAGGCGCGCCCTTTCCCCAGCGGAGTCTTCAACTGCAGAGCCCACAGGAGGCGGAAGAAGGAGGTAGCATTAAGCCTGGGCGGTCCAAGTGGTTGAACGCGCTTGGCAGCTAATTGGAAGGTTGGAGGGTTGGGTCCTCGCAGAGGCACTTGGAAGAAAGGTCTGGCGATCTGTTTCTGAAAACTCCACCCTTAAAAACCCTGTGGAGCCCCGTTCTACTCTGGTCACTGTGACTGAGTTTGTCGTCAGCTGAGTTTTATTAGGACCGAAGATGTTCAATCAGCTGAGAGAGGAGAGAGAGAGAGAGAGAGAACACTAGTGGCAGATGGCAGAGGGCATTTCAGGACTTGAAGGCTAGAGAGGCAAGGAGGTGGGTGCAGGGATGCTTAGGGCTGAGGCTCAGGTGAGGGGGCTGTGGTTAGTGACGAGGTGTATCTGAGCGGGCACTGGTACAGGCCTGTGTCCCGCCCACCATCCGTGCCAAGGGCTTGCTGGCAGGACCCCTCTCGCTCCCCGAGCCAGCCCCTCTGCCTGCATACCTTGTCCTGCAAGCGGACAAAACGGGCTGGCTCGGTGTCACCCTGCTGTCGCTTTAGGCCGGTGCACAGGAAGTCCCAGTAGTCCTTCTGAGGCCCCAGGAAGCTCTTCTGCACCTTCTGGTCAAACTGGGGTCAAACAGGAGAGAGAGAAGCGCAGGCATACGTCCCTCTGGATGGCCCTTCCAGTCCAGCCTGGCTGCCTCTCCACTTGCTTCCTCCCTGAGGGTGGGGGGGGCAGAGGGAGAGGGGCTCGTGCAGCCCACCCTGGCTGTGTGAGCAGGAGCTAGTCTCAGTGTTCTCAATGCATTTGTTCCCTCATTTAAAAATACTTACTCTCGGCCACGGAGCCAAGCCGACGGCTAGAGACCCTGCAGGGTAGGGCAGAACTGCCCCCTGTGAGTTTCCGGTAACTGTTTACAGGAGTCAAAAGCCTCTTCTTCCTCCTGTGGAGTGGCTGGCGGGGTTTCAAACTTCAGATCTTGTGGATTGCAACCCAACGCATAATCACTTGCCACCAGGGCTCCTTAAAACACTACTCATCACTTACTCTGTGCCAGGCCCTGTCCTGGCTCCGGGGAGGACAGGCAACGAACAACGTGACCTCACGCTCTGTCTTGCCGGGGAAGACAGACACGGGACAGTCTGAATTGGTGGAACAGATTTGGTGGTGCTTGGGTTAGGCATTGGGTTGCTAACACAAGGTTGGTGTTTCAAACCCAGCATTTGCTCCTCAAGAGAAAGATGCAGCTGTCTGCTCCCATAATGAGTGATAGTCTGAAAACCCCTGTGCAGGTTCACGATGAGTCTCAGTCAATTCAAAGGCAGGGGGATAGTACATTAGGCAGTGACAGTCAAGGAGGAGAAAAAAGAATCAACCAGGGAGAGGGAATAGAAAATGTAAGGTGGTGTGTTTGTGTGTGTTCATGTGAACACATGGAGTATGTGCTGTGTATACACATGGAGTGTGTGTACTATATATGTTATGCATGTGTGATGTGGTATGTACACATATGGAGTGTGTGCTGTATGTGCATATGGTGTGTAGGTTGTATGTGGGTATATGAGTAGGTGTTGTGTGGGGGCATGTAGAATATATGCTGTGTGCACTGTGTATGGGCCTATGTAATGTGTTTTGTGTAGGCATATGGAGGATGTGGTATGTATGCTGTGTGTGGGCATAATGAATGTGTATTGTGTGTGGGCATATGGAGTATATATTGTGTAGGGGCATATGGAGTATATGGTGCACACACTCTATATGTGGCAGTTTAGGTTAGGGAGGGAGAGAAATCCTCCTGAGGAGATGAACTGGGGTCCCACCATGAAGGATAAGGGAGTGGGGGGCCGTGCCCATTTCTGGGGGTGGAGTCTTGCATGCAGAGTCAGGAGCAAGTGCAAAGGCCCTGGGGTGGGAGTGTGTCTGTGTGCTCTAGGAA
>NW_022103899.1:44407322-44425036 GCF_000313985.2 Echinops telfairi | reverse complement strand
CCAGCCTTGTCCAACTTCACCCCCCAGGCCTAAACGACAGCCCCCAGAATGGGGTTAGACCTCAGGAGGGACCTGCTGACTCCCAGGAGAGGAGACCCAGGGGGTAACGAAGGCAGGAGGGGCAGGTCTGCCCTGGTCCTCTCTCCTGGGGCCCCACCTGCAGCAGCAGCTCCAGGCAGCCGCAGAGTCTGTGCAGCTCCGCACTGGCGTCTGTCACCGGCTGCTGCCTGTCCCCATAGCCCTGGAGGATGGCCGAGACGGCGGCTGTAGGGAGGACAGGAGGCAGCAGACCTCAACTGAGGGTTGAGATCTCTGAGGGTCCCTCCCTTCTCCCAGCTCAGCTCCAGAAAAATCCCTTAGTCACGCTCACCTTTCAGGTCCCTGGTCACAGCTTCCTCTTTTGCCTGGGGCACTTGGAAATGGAGTGACGTCATGTGACCTGGCTGTCCTGGTCCTCTGTGCTTCCCTGCCTCCTCTCTCCTCAAGACAAGGGAGGAGTCAAAATCCTAGACAGGGAAAGGGACTAATCTAGTACCACACAGCGAGTTGACTAGTGGGTGGGAAGAGCCAGCTCTTTGTGGCTGGTGAGCGTGTGAAGCTGATGGTGCAGCCACCATGTAGGAGATTCTGGGCACCAGGCACCATGCTAAGTGCTGTGTATAATTTATTTCTTCAGCCCCCACAATAACCTGGTAAGGTTTTTAAGTCCATTTCCTAGAAGGTGAAACTGGGGTATAGACTGAGGGTAAGTCCTCTCCCAAGGTCACAAAGGTTTAAACGGTGGAAGCGGAATCGGAACACTGCCTGCCTGCCTGTGTTCCAGACTGCAGCTTGATGTGTGTAGCCCTGTGGGTGTTTGTGCCTCGTGACAGCCAGGCGGAGGGAACTGTCACTCCTTCCCTATGGGCAGTCCGCAGCCTCATCAGACCAGTCATCACCCTGAGACCCACTCATCCTTTCCCGAGCTCTGGTGGAGGGGGAAACGGGGGTGTTTCGAGTAGGCAGGAGAAAGCAGGGCAAGGCCCCAGTGCTGGGACTGGGCCAGAATGCAGGGGGAGCAGGGGCCAGGACACTTGGCTTCAGTCCTGTCCCTTTCTCCCAGGGGAGCCTCAGCCTGGTTCCGGGGTGCAGAGGGGACACTGTGGCCCCTGTGGGCTCATTCTGAGACTTGGAGCCAAGGCCAGGCATGGCTGGAGTCGCAGATCTCCTGCCTCCCAGGCTGCAGTGGTTGGGCTAGCAGTAAAGACACAGTGGCTCAGTGAACAGAAGGGGAGAAGCCCAGGCCAGGGAAGGAGGGAGGGGTAAGGGTGGGGTTTAGGGAGCCCTGGGCTGGGAGTCAAGGGACCTGGGTCTCCTAGTCATGCATGTGGTCGTTTGCCTTCTCTGGGCCTCTGTTTCCCCACATGTAGACCAGGGGTTGGACTGAGGGTCTCTGCAGGCCCCTTCCTTTATGAAATCCACCCATAGCTAGAGAGTGTACTTCCTCTCTGCTGAACCCTGTGCCCCTGGCCCTCTTCCACTCCCTCCCCCTTCTGCCACCACCCCTGTTCCCCAGACATCACCCCCTGTCCCCACTCATCACCCCTTTTCCTCCAACATCATCCCCGTTTCCCCAGCCACCCTGAACCCAGGGTTTTCAAAGGAGTCTGACTACTGACCTGGGGAGGCAGAGAGAGCAGGGCTCTGAGGTTGGTGACTCTGGGTCCTGCCCGGTCCTCCCCAGAGTTTGCTGCCTGGGATGTGACTCAGGCCCTGGCCAGCCAGCAGCCTGGAAGGGGTCCCTAAGCTTAGCGGGGGTGGGGGGTGGGGACTGAGAAAAGAGCCTGTTGGGAGAACTGACAGGGGCAGGGTCAAGGGCAGGGGTGGAGCCAGTGAGGAGGATGGTTCCCCTTGGCCCCTGGGCTGTGCTCAGATCTTGCTCATATCTGGTGGTAGCAGTTAGTTAGTTAGCTAGCTACAGTGTTACCTAGGTAATTATATATGTAGTTACCCTAGTTAACTAGCTTGTCACCTAGTCACCAATTTGTTAATGATTATCAGTCAGTTGACTAGTTAACTACTAGACAAAATAAACAGCTGATTGGACAACTAGTTAAAAGGTCAATCAATGAAGGAATGAGCTAACTAGATAAATACTAGCTAACGGTAGTTACTAGTTAACTAGTCATTCAGCCAGACAATAAGTTACTTAAGCAAATGGTCTAGTTAGATAATAAATTCTCTGACTAGCTGGTTGGTTAGGTAGATTGGTAGCTACTTGGTTGACTAGTTAATTGGCTGGTCAATTCATTAACTGATTAGCGACTAGGTAGCTAGTTACAAGCTTAGGCACCTAATTGTTCATTACCTAGTAAGTGGGTCTTTTAGGTCAACTCTGGACGCCTTCCAACTGCCAGCCTACCAGCTAGGAGTCCCTCCTCACTGCGCTGGCCTCCCAGAGACTCAGGCAGCTGCAGCAGCTGCTGGTCCAGCTCGGTCACCGGCACGGGCCATGTCGTTCTTTTATTCGCCACCAGATGGCACGCGGTTGCCGCGGGGCTGCCCGCCGGACACTGACTCCGCTGTGCGGGTCCGCTCTGGGTCCCTTAGTTGGAGTGTGGGGCAGGTGGGAGAGCAGGGGGTCCCAGCAGGGGGGTCCCTTGTCCTCGTCCCCCTCCAGGATGCCGAGGGGCCCCCGTGGGTGCTGCCTGCCGGCGCCATCTCCGCGGTCCTGCGGAGACCAAACCTGTTGTCCGCGGAGTCCATTCGGACTCAGGGACCCTCCCTGCGGAGTGGAGGAGACCGCAGCGGTGGCCGGTCCTGGAAAGACCCCCGCAGGTCCCCTGCCGGGCTGTTCCCGTCTCCCGCCACTGGTCCCCCAGCCACGCTGTGCTGTGGTTCCTTGAGGCGGGGTCTTTCCAGCCCCCCTCCCGCGCCAGGTTTTCCAGGCGCGGACGGGCGGGGACCTGCCAGGGTTGCTGCTCGCGCCCCCTGGACCGCAGGTGACCAGACCTGGCGCCCTCGTCGCCCACGCCCGTCCCACTCCCCGCCTCCTCTTCCTCCACGGCCTTGGTCTCTGTCGGCAGCGGCTCTGACCCCGTGGCCCTGTCGCCGTTTGTCCCCCATGATCTCTCCTTCTCTGCGATTCGCCTCTCCTGTCCCTCCCCGGCTCAGCCCACGGTCCCCCTCGGTCCCAAGCTGCAGTCGGGAGCCCGCGTCGCCGACCTTGCCAGCTCCTGGGCCCCGGCTCCGTGGCCATGCGGACACCAAGAGACCGGGCTCTGCTCGCGGACCCCGCGGGGGACGCCGCCGCTCCTCCCCGAGGGGTTGGCCGCGGGGCCCCGCGGTCCCCGGCGGTGGGGGCGGACCTGCTCCCGGGGCGCCCTTGTCCCCGCCCCGCCCGCTGGGCTCCGGGCCAGATGGGCTGCACCGTGAGCTTGGTGTGCTGTGAGGCGCTGGAGCCTGGGCCCCCCTGCGGCCCCCAGCCTCTGGGGGGTCCTCAGGCCCTGGTGCCCAGCGAGTGCTGGGAGCCTGGGGACTCTGCGGGGCCAAAGAAGAGGCGGCTCCTGCTCCAGGTAGGATTGGGGGAGGCAAGTGGGGGAGGCAGTGGTTGAGCTGAGCAGTGTAAGGACTGAGTGACCAACCGGAGCAGGTGGGATTAGGGTTAGGGGGTGGATCTGAGGGTGGGGGCAATACGTGAGCCAAGGGCAAGTGGCTCAGCAGGACCAGGTGACAGGAGGTGAGTTATGAGAAGGTCTCACCTGAGTCTGTTGTGTCCCCTGGAAAGAGGGTGAGGTCAGACTGTGCCTTAAAGGGACAAATAGCTCAGGTATAGATTGGAACCCACGAAGAACGGCAGAGCTGGGGAAAAGCAGGGCGTGGCTTAAACAACTGCCTTCCTACCCCCAACCCCCACCCCAGGCCCCCAGATCAGGAGTTGACTGTGTGTCCCCTTGGGGAGCAGGGCCATCCTTAGCCTGGGAGGCTGTGTGAGCAGGAGCCAGGGTGGTAAGAACTACCCAAGGAGGGTGAAGCCAGCAGATTCCTGCCCCAGGTCCCCTGCTTCTGGTAGACCCTGCAGCCTGGGGAACAGGGACAAGAACCGAACCCCAAGGGTTGGGATGGCAGCTGGTGGTGTGTGTGTGTGTGTGTGTGTGTGTGTGTATGTGTGTGTGTGTGTGCGCGCACATTCTGGCTGAGGCTTGTGTGAGGGAGCGCCAGGTCTGGTTTAGGAGTGGTCCTGACTCCCTGGAGGAGGAGGAGGAGTTTTCAGGGTCACTCGGGACTGGGCACCCCACTCCAGGCTCCCTGTGATGTGAGAGTTGGAAAGGCTGGTGCCTCCTAAGACAGGCTCGCTCTGGCGGGGTTTGGATTGTCCTGGCACCCTACAGTTCTCTGCCTGGAGCACCCAGAGGGGTCGAGGGAAGGGGGTGTCTCACATGAACCTACCCCAGGGGCCACATACCAGCCACCCCTCATTGGCAGCCAGTGAAGGCAGGTGGATGTGCCGAAGTTGCCTTCCACCGACTCCACTGGACTCCCTCCAGGGTTGAGGTCATGGCCTCTCGGTGCTCAACCTCCATGGTGTCAGGACAGAGCTGGGCACTTAGCAACAGGGTTCCCCAAGCTCTCTCCGAAGCCTCCCAGAGCTCTATCCAAGGCCACCACTCCGGTGAGGGACAGGTGTTGTGGGCTACACTAAGCCCTCGATAAACCTGGGGTCACAGGGGTAAGTCTGGTGGATGCTGCAGTCTAACTGAGGGCTCTGGGGTTGAGCCTGGGACATGGGATGGGGACCCCGGGGAGAAAGGGACAGACATTGCAGAACCTCTGGGCACTGGGCTTTTCTGGAGGTCATGAGGGCTACTCCCCTGCCTCAGAGCCTCATGAACTCCCTGTCCAGGAAGGTTCCTAGTCTCTCCCTCTTGGCTGTTTCTGTCTCAGTCCCTTCTTGGCCAGAAAGTCCTTCCAACTTCACTTTTCCCTCTGGGAGTTTGAGCTTGTCTCCTAGGGCCGGGGATCACTGCAGACATCCTTGGGAGGAACGCTGGACCCTTAGGGACTGTGATCCTTGCTGACAGTCCCTCCTGCTCAGGCCTGAAAAGCCCCTGGGGGCACAGACCATCTAGAGCATAGTTTTCTCTCCCTCTCAGCTTTGTTCCCTAGGCGACAAAGCTTTGGTGTCTGGTGTCAGCCTAGGTCCTAGGCCTATTGGCGGCTCCCCGGGACTCCTACTTTCTTCCTCCCGAGGAGGCCCCCTCCACAGCCCCCATCACAGGGCAGGGCAGCTTGGGTGCCTGGTGGGCTCCCACTTGAGGGCGGGCAGGGCAGGCAATCAGGGCTGGAAGGAAGGGAGGATCCTGTGAACAAGGATAGGAGAGGAGGAGGGGAGGTGTGTGTATAAGTGTGGGACAGGGACAGGGATGGGGACCGTGTGAGCGCCTGTCTGCATCCGGATGGGCTGATTACTGAGCTGTCTCTTGAGAGCGGCAGGCGCTGGCCCATGATTCAGCCCTGCTTTATCTGCATGGATACAAAGCCTTCTCTGCCCTGTCCCCTCTCTCCTGTGCTGGCTCCCGATGACAAACTCGATGCTGGCTGCTCCCCCTACCCCACCCCCATCCCCACGACAAGTCTCAGGAGATGCCAGTGACACAGGAATCAGTAGCCAGAGGGCCAGTCAGCTGGCCCCTCCCTGGAGGAGGTGTGACCCTGTGTTCTTGGGGAGATGTCCATCTCAGAGTGCTTGTTCCAGCTCAGGAATCAGGAGAAGAAGCCCCCTGGCACTGGGGCTCGGGCCCAAGGCACTCCCACGGACATTCCTGCCAAGGGCATGCCACTTTTCCTGTCACTGCGCGCCCACCGTTACAGACCAGTCACCCATCCCATTGGCTGATCATCTGCCCTCCACCCAGCCTCACTCTGCTCACCCGTCTAGGTCTTGCTGCCCCCACCTACCCTGCTCCATCCCCCTAGCCCAGCGGCCCCTGGCCTCTGCTCATACCACACTTCCCTCTGCAAGGCCTCCCTTCTGCACCTCCCTTCCCTCCACATCTACCCCCTTCCTTTAGCTCCCATTGCATCTGCCATGCTCCTCAGGTGGCCATATTTGGGGGCCATTCCCCCTTCTCTGCCCCCACGTCGCTGAGCCTGCCTGTGAACTGTCCGTGCCTGGAGGTATACCCTGTACCCCAGGGAGCCCCCCATAGGCTCCCACAATGGCCTTGCCTGAGGAGCCCTCCTTTGGTCCCACATACCAGCCTCCAGCTTGGATAGAAAGGAGGGTGGGGCTTGGCACCCCCTCCTGCACCTTCCCGCCAAACCTTCCCTGACCTGGGTGCCAAGGGGCCTGGCGGGCATCTCCAGGTGCCAGCCTCGCCTCCTCACTCTGCCATACCTGGAGACAAGTGGGTGCTTGTCTGCTGGTGGCGGGAGCAGGGAGCAGGAGGTTCCTTCCTCCCAAAGTTGGCCCCTGGGGCAGCTGCTCTGGCCCCGCTGCTTCTCTCAGCTCAGAGCCTGGTGGGTGTTGGAGATCCTGGGGTGCTGAGTCTGGTCCCAGGCTCCACTGCATGCCTGTCATGAGGTGTTCTAAGTTCTGGGGTCTAATGTGGCTCCCTCTAGCTTTGGGTTGAATCACACTCACTTTCTCCCTGGTTCTGTGGGAACATGGACCCCTGAGCTAGACAGGGTCTTGGTTGGTTTTTCTGAACCATTGAGGCCACAGACCTCTTTGAGAATCTGATGAAAGCCATGGACACTCTTGCTATGGAAGTGAGCATGTATGAACATATGTGTATAATGCATGCACACTAAGCCCCCACACACACACACAATGCTACGTACCACCTCAAGTTCACCATGGTCTTAATCAAGACTGATCCTGGATTTCGAAGATCAGCACACCGAGGTCTGAGGCCACACAGCATGCGTCCTCCCCCATACAAGTTCTGACCCTATGCTAAATGAAACGTTTGTCTTCTCAGGGGCTGCCTGCCTAATGCAGGGGGCTTGGCTATTCATTTATTCCACAAATATTTGTGAGCATCTGCTGTAAGTAGGCACTGAGCTGGGACTGGGATACAGAAGGAAAGCAGACAGTCATCCTTGCTTTCTAGGAGCTCCAGTGGCAGTTGTAGAATAGACTGCAAACTAGGAATTTCACAAATAAAGCAGGCATTCAATTGAAGTGTCAGCTAAGCCCACACAGAAGGAGCATACCAGCCTGTGTGATCTAAGGATTGTTAATAATACAATCCATGATCAAAGGAAGGAGTTGTATTAGAGTTTAAATTCTGAACCCCTGATTTGCAGAAGGCTATGAATGGCATTAAAATACATTTGTAGAGTCCCCGCATGGATTAAGCCTTTGCTGAGTTCCCTCTGGCCATAGACCAGGGATATGAATAGTTGTCCTCAGACAGAGTGTATTTGAAAGTGGATTACTTTCACCGCTCCTGACCAGCTGAGGGAGGAGCAATCTCCCTCTGAGGATTCCTTGGGTGTGTCCTTGGTGAAGATCACTGTTCTGGGGGTCACATGGTCATAAGCTGCCCTGATCACCTCAGGAAAGCCCCTGAACCAATATTGTAAGCCCCTCTCTCTTATATAGCACGAATCAATTAGGGCCCTGATACCCCTCCAGAAGATCTACCAATAACAGTGCTATATTTACTTCCCATGTCTTTTTAAAAGCTCTATAACCCAAGAAACCCTTTCTCATCTCATTATGACTTTGTGCTAATAGTCTTCTGCATCCAGACGGTGTCTCCGTGTGGTCATAGTGGTGTAGTGGTTACTCATTGGGCTGCTAATCTCAAGATCTGTAGTTCGAACCCACCAGCCGCTCGAGGGGGGAATGATGAGGCTTTTTCTCCCATAAAGAGTTACAGTCTTGAAAACCCCAAGGTCTCTTCTACCCTGTCTTATAGGGTGATTGGGATTCAGAATTGACAAGATGGGAGTGAGGGTTTTTTGTTTTGTCCCGTTTGACTTAATAAAAGTTCTGTTTATTTAAAAGAGGAACAGCACAACTAAATGCATGATTAGAGACAGTGCTGTGGAGGGAGAGTGAAACATCTAAAGGGTAAAGGCTGTCTGATGGATCAGAGGGACATTGAGCAGGTGGGGGGATGGCATTTAAGTAACAAAGTACAAGTAGAGGTTTCAGAGGAGACACAATCTAGTCCTGAGATGGGGCAGAGTTGTGCAGCCCTACAGAAGTTGAAAAAAGGGATTCTCTGGCTGCCCCTGAATAATCCCTTTTTGTCCCTCGATCTGTGCTGTGGTGTGTGAGGACTGAAAGGGTGAGAGGCAGAGCAAGCAGGTCACAGACAGGAGATGACAGTTTCTGGTGGCCATTTGGGTTAGAGAGGCATTGGTGATGGGGAGGGCTGACTTAGGAGGAGGAGGTGGGATAGCACGCAGAGGTAGCTTAGGGGCGGGGCATGAGGAGCCTAGGACAGGGTGAAAATGACTTCCTGGTCTCAGCTCCTTACCCTCCATCAGATGCAGAGGGCAGCTAATGAGGCTTCACCAGGCACCCCTCCACTTCCGCTGACAGGGTCAAACTGCCCTTGTGGGTTCTGAGACGAACTCTTCACAGGAGCAGCAAGTCCCTTCTTTCCCCCCACTTTCCTTGGAAGGATATCATAAATACAGAAAGGTGCAGACTCTGCACAAGCTGAGCCCACCCACGTGCCCGAGTCCCCAGCACGTTGGTCAAGAACGAGCACATTTCTAGCACCCAGATGACCCTTCTCAACTCGCTTCCATCACTCCTTCCCTCTGAGGGCTACTCGCCGTCCTAACTTCTAATGGGGGTCGTGGTGGTTCCATGATAGAATTCTTGCTTTCCATGTGGGAACCCCAGGCTCGATTCATGGCCAAATGCGCCGTCAGGGCACCCCCAGCCCATCCGTCACTGGAGGTTGTGTGTTGCTGTGATGTGAACAGGCCTCAGCAGAGCTTCCAGACTCAGCTGGATTAGGGAGAAAGGCTGGTGATGCAGTGGCGGAAACTCTCCTGGGTCACTGGGCCCCCGATCCTCTTGTGCAGGGGGTCACCAGGACTCGGGGGGGCTGACTTGGTGGCAGCCAGCAACAATGCCTTCTAGTGCCCTTGATTTGCCTGGGAGGACTTCTCTACAGAATTGCATTGTTTTGGAAATGAACCACAACATGACATGTTGGTGTCAAGATCATGGTGGTGAGTGCTCTTTGTAGATGGGCGTGGATTTCACTCCTATTCTTGCCTGTGGTTGTAGATCATCAGTGTTGGATGGTATTCTGTTATGTGAATGTACACTGTTTATTAATCTGTTCTGCTGTTGGCAGGCATCCGGGTTGTTTCCAATTTGGAGCCATTTCAAACAGCTCTGGAATGAACAGTGTGGCATATCTTTGGGGGTCCTAAGTTCGGCCTGATTCATCCCTTCATCTTATTATTATTATTATTTATTTAATCATTGTATCAGGAACTCTTACAGATATTGTAACAACCCAATTCAATTAGATCAAGCATAATTGATTGTACAATTGCCGCCACCATCATTCATCATTTTCAAAACATTTTCTTTCCTCTTGATCTCTTTGATATCAGCTTCCCTTTATCCCCTCCTTTCCCCACCCTACCCCCAGGAACCTTTATTATTATGTTATATATTATTTGTTTACGTGTGTGGTTGTTTGTTTGTTTTTTTGCCATATCTTACACCAGCCAATGTATCTGTTCACCTACTCTTCTGTTACTAGCTCCCCTCGAGTGGGGCTATACAGTCATCATTGCTCTTGATTCCTCCTCCCCCCGCCCCCCCTTTCTCCCTGTACCCTCAGGGAAGCATTTACTCCCATTACTATTTCTGTAGTCTTTCTCTAGCTTGGATTTCATACATCAAATGATCTCAGTGATACAAATGAATATACACAGGTCTAACAAGATTAATGAGGCGAAACTAAGACTGTAATAGTAAGGGGAGGAAATATTGGAGAACTGAAGGGTAGTTAGGTGTTTACCAGTGCTACACTGCACCCTGGCTGCATCGTCCCTTCCGTGACCCTTCTGTGAGGGACTGTCCAATTACCCTACAGGTGGGGGCTGGGTCTCCACTTTGTGAGTGTCTCTGGAAGACCCGGGCCTCTCAGGTGTCAAAGGAACCGTCCCATAAGGAACCATTTCTTGAGGAAGCCTAACCATGGAGGAGGAAAGACATCTTGGTGAAGGAAGAAGCCTCTCTAGCCCCCTCACGTTCTGTGGTGACTCTTGATGCTGCTCCCACCCACCCACATGGGCCTCACATGTAGGACAGGAGATCCGAAGGAGCTCTAGACCAAGAAACTCCCTCCTTGGAGTAGGAATGGGGTGGCTGTTAGCTGACCACCTCTGTTCTCTTACCTACTTTCTGGTAAGCTGCTCAATTCTCCTGGTGCGCTCAGCTCTCCATCCATCTCCTCCCCCATCCAGCTATGGATCCAGCCACACACCTGTCTGCTCTTTCACCCAGGGAGGAGTGGCTGGGCCCCTCGGAGGAGCGGAGGAGTGTGAAGGTGGGGACCACACCCTCTGAGCAGGTGCAGTCACCTTCTAGTCTTTCCCGTCCACAAAGGGCAATTCAACAGCCACCGCTGCCAAGGGCCCAATGGTACAAGGACTGAGCCCAGGGACAAAGGCAAAAAAACCAAGGCCTGTGTGCTGCCCTGGAGGGGCAGCAGCCTGTGCGTGGAAAGTAAAGGCTGCCGTCGACAGGGAGACTGAGCGATGGGGAACAAAGGGCCCGACTGATGCTGGGGGTCCAAACCGTTTTGCTGACTGCCCTAGTTCTGATCCCTAATTTTCTACCCACCCCAAGCCCGGTTGCTTCTCCTTAGCCTCTTTTCCTGTTTGACAGCCATTAGACCTGGCAATTAGGTTTCCAAACCCACCCCTGAGATTGGGGGTGTAGGGGCTTGGGTTTTAGAATTCCTATCTAGTTCGGGTGATGAGAATGCTGGAACTCTTCTGGGGGTACATGTGGACAAGTCTGTTTCCCCAGTACGTCCACGAACCGGTGTTTTCAAGCCAGAGTGACACTTTAGTGAACACGGGGGTCTCAAGAGCGCAGCAAAGGACCTGCAGCATCTAGATGCACGGAGAGTTTTGTGGGATCGATCGACAGGATGGATGGATGGTGAGAAAAGGAGATAGAGCACCTCGGTGGCGGCCAAGCAGAAGATGGAGACAGCATTATGCAGGTGTAGCCTTCGAGCTGGGAGGAGCTACTCTTTCTTGAAAGGTGTGGCCTCCCCTTTGGTGATGGGGCTCATTCTAAGCCTGCGCTTCTCTGGATCCCCAGTGAGTGGGACTGGGGATGGGCCCTAAGATGAGACTAACTTCAATCAAGCTCAAGCTTGGGTAGACCTCAAAGTAAAAAGCCTGCCACGTAGGAGGAGGTCATCTGACGGAAGGACTTATCAAGTTTTGAAGGGCAATCACATCCTGGCAATCGGCTTTCTTCTGACCAGTCCTCTGTCTGCTATCCCTTTGGCTGGTGCCCATGTCTGCCCACCTCTCCCTCCATCTAATTCCCCAAACTGCTATTGCTCCATTCACACAACGTCTACTCTTTTACCCATTCCACCTTCATCGTTATACCACCCACCGTTGTTCCTCCCTTCCTTCCACCCATTCATCCACCTTCACCATATATGATGTGAACATACTATACATACATCCTATACAAACACATCATCTTGCCCAGTGACTCCTGGTCCTCTCGTGGGAGGTCCAAGATGGGGAGGCAGATGTTCAAACACCTTATCCTGAGTCAATATGCTAACGGCTCCAGACCGACTGTATTTTAGCTCTTTTGGGGTCCTGGAGCGGGGCGTGGCCTGGCCTACATGGAGAGGTCTGAAAAGCCCTCACTGGCATGCTGAACTGGGTCTTCAAACAGAAGTGGGGGTTCATAACACAGTGGCGAGCAAGCCCGTGCAGAGGTGTTGAGGTGGGGGTGCATTCTGGGAGAAGCTGCAGCAGAAGCTAGAAAAGAGATGGGTCTGCACGGGAAGGAAAGGCCTTGAATGACAAACTGCATGTCAGCCATCGCCACTGGACGACGCAGTTAGGGAGGAGCTCCAGATTTTAAACTCTCCCTGGCACGTGGTGGAGGGAGACGGAGAACAGCGATGGCTCTTTCACCCTGGCTGGATCAATTACGACATGAAGGGGTGTGTGTGACCACTGATGTGAGGATGTGTGTAGTGGTGGTGGCATCGGGGTGCCTGGGAGTCCCTCTTCTCTTGGCGGCCCCACCGGAAGCTCATTTCCCTTCTTGGTCCCTGCCTTCACCTCCACCAGGCCCCTCACCTGACAACTAATAGCCACTTGGGTCTGGCAGGCCAGGAGTTCAGCCAGGAACTCACCTAGAGGAGGTGGGGCTGGCGCTCTGCCATGTCCTGGCTCTGTAGCGCTGCCCCCAGCCTGGGCATCACTCCCATGGAGGCTGAGCGGGGGACAGGCCTGGGTTTGCTGGGACTCTGAGATCCAGGCTCAACCTGTCTCCATGGGTTGACTGGATGAGGAATGGAGGGAGGTGGCCAAGGAGCTAGGTGCTGCGAGGAGCCTGGGTGCGGAGTCTCTTGGCAGAGCCCATCCAGCACACCCCTGGCACATGCCTGGGATGGTGTGTGTGGTGCATGTGCATGTGCATGTGTGTGTGTGCGCGCGCAGGCTAGGGCAGGCAGCCAAGGATGGCACAGGTAGGACTGGAAAGTGCTCTAGGGCCACATTTTCCTTTTTCTGCGTCCTTTGGCCCAATAGGCCAACCAACCCTACCCCGGGGAGGGGAGGTGCCTCGCTTGCAGGGGCAGGGTTCTTTGGGGCTGAAGCTGACTCTCCTCCGGTCTCCTCTGTGTCTCTGCCGTCTTCTTCTCCTGGAGTCTCTCTCACGCACTTTCTGTCTCTGCCTTGCCCATTCTTCAGGAATCTCGAGTGCCTTTCCCACCCGCTCTCCCGACAGAAGCTGGGAGGCAGGAATCCATGGCACCTCCCTTCTGGAGAACACAGTGCAGGTTATACTGACACGAGCGACCTCTGGGGTCAACGGAGTCCACGTTGGGCTCCACCTCCCCTGAGCACAATCGCAGTGTCTCCGTGGCACAGTGGCCCTTAAAAGCCTTGAGGGCCATGTGGAGCATACGGATAGCACTGAGCAATGGGTGCCTGTTGTTATTGTTGCGAATGTGGTTCTTCGGAGAAGCTAGATGGAAATGCCTGTGCAGGGACTCAGGGAGGGAGCCTGGGAGGCTGGGAGGCCTTCAGACTGTGATGGAGGGCTGAGTGGAGGCATGGAAGACCTCCACTCATCTAAGGCCAATTCAGTAACCCCACAGGCAGTCCCTGAGCTGAAGCTGGCTGACAAGGAAGGGCCCTGTCTCCCGGGTCGGTCGGCCTGAGTCTCCTATTGCACTGTCAGAGGGGTTGGGGGGCTTGGAAGGAGCCAGGGGCAGAGTGTGGCTCACAAACTCAACAATGGATTCTGGGTGGGCAGTGGCTGGGCCCCGACTCAGGCTGTCCCAGTAGCCTGAGGTCTGCAAGATGCATTCTTGTGGCCACCCCAGGCCTTGAGACAAGGGGAGGGAGAGGGTCTGCAGGCCCCGGGGTCTGAGATGGTTTGGGGGTAGGGGTGGTGGGGTGACCCAAGGATCAGAGAGGAGTCAGCAACCTGGGTCCTCGGGCATCACGTTCTGTTCCAGCCTGGGCCTGCTCTACCTGGCTGCCAGGCCTCCTGGCTGCGAGCCTGGCTTCTAACTGGCTCCTGGCTGCTGAATTGACATCCTCTGCTCCAGTCCAGTTTGCCTAGGCAGAGGGCTGACTCCACTGGTCTCTGACACCCCTCGGATCCCCTCCCCATCTCTCCTTCCTTCCTGCTTGGGGCTCCTAGTGCTGAGAGGGAAACTAGACCAGTGAGGGTCCTGGGGGAGGGGCTCAGGAACTCGATTCAGCTCCTCTTCCCCACTGCACTCAGCCTCCCACCCCAAAGTCGGGCATTCACTTGCCCTGACATTCAGCTGGGTGTCCTCTGGGGCTGGCCAGAGCAAGCTGGAGTCGGGAGGCGGGTGCAGAGATCCCTGGCCAAACAGCAAGGCCATTAGGGAATGAAGTTGGAGCCGAGCGAGTGTTTCTGGGCAGTGAGCTGAGGCCATCTGTGCGAGGTGGGACCAAGCCCTGTCCTCACTGCCCTCCACCCCCCATCCCCGCCCCGCTCCCCTGTGCTGCTGCAGATAGACTGCGCTGAGAGGGGTGAGCCATGCAGCCAGCTACTTGAACCCCAGCCAGGCAGTGTACCTAGTCAAAGCAGCTCGACTCACTGCATTGAGTCAGTGCCGATTGAGAGCAAGCCTATGGGACAGGGTAGAGCTGCTCCTGTGAGTTTCCAGGAGGCCCCTGTGTACGGGAGGAGAACGTCCTGTCTTTCTCCCGCAGAGCGGCTGGTGGTATCAAACTGCTGACCTTGCGGATTGCAGCCCTGCGTGTAACTGCTGGGTCACCAGGGCTCCTCAGTATGGCCAGCAGGCCTGAGCTGTCCCTCGCCTCTTGTCGGAATAGTAGCAGAGCTAGGGTGGAGCTGAGGGCTGTGCGGGAGGTACTGGTCTCCCCAAGGCTCCCCGGCACCCCTAGTCTCTCTGTGACTCAACATGGCATCTCTGGGACTCGGGGGTAAGACAGGCTGGGTGAGACCTGTGTCACCATGCCCTAGCTGGGTGTTTTTGGACAAACCACTTGGTGGCTTGCAGGCTCAGCTTCCTCAGCGGGGGTAGTGGAGCCCACAGCTCTGGCTGCCGTGATGGCTGATGCACTGTCGATGCCAAACTCCAGATCCTGAGGCAGGCCTCACTGCGTCCACCGTCCCTTGTCTCCTCTCGCTGACATCTCCTTTTCCCCCCATTTGCTGTCCTCCGTGGCCTGGAGTCCTGAATCCCGAGGCCAGTGAGGGTGGGATTGGGGTCACAGGTTGGTTGTTCAGGGAGACTCCTCTCTGGGGCTCTGGGGCTGCGGATGGAAGGTGAGCACAGCTCAGCCCAAGCATTGTGGAACAATCTGAGGCTGGTCTGCTTGTCACTTGGAATAAGAGCATCCACCTGGGAAGGCCCCAGCGGGAATAAGGTGATTAATCTCTGTGACAATGACAGCAGGTGGCCTAAACCAAACTCACTGCTATTGAGTGGATTTCGATTCCTAGCAACCCTACAGGAGAGAGCAGAACTGCCCCTGTGGGTTTCCAAGACGATCAGTCTTTATGGGAGTAGAAAGGCTCATCGTCCTCTCAAGGAGTGGCTGGTGGTTTCGAACTGCTGACCGTGTGGTTAGCAGCCCAACGAGTCACCACTACGCCACCAGGGATCTTTGTCAGCCCATAATAAACCCCAAGCCAAACCCACTCATGTGAAGGCATTTTCTACCTATAGCGACTCTGTTGGGTAGAGTAGAGCTGCCCCGCAGGGTTTCCAAGGCTGGCATCTGTCAGGAGGAGCCCTGGTGGGGGAGCACTCCACCAGCTGCAACGCGGGAGAAAGACGGGGCGTTCTGCTCCAGGAAACAGTGGCCGTCTCAGAAACCCACAGGGGCACTTCTACCCTGTTCTGGAGGGCCTCTGGGCGTTGGCATCGACTCGAGGGCAGTGAGCGAGAGAACCTGCAGGGACCCAAATGGCTGAATGGTCGCCCTATTCGGTTACGGGCACAGGTGAACGGCCCCCAAATGCTTTCGTCCTGAGTCACCAGGGATCCTTTCAGCACAGGCTCAGGGCTCCACCCTCAGGGTTCCTCTTCCTCCTGGAAGGCCTTTCCACCTCATCTGAGTGGTCTTCTCCCTGGCTGGCTCATTGGATGCTTCCACTCTGAGCCCCTCTCAGACAGTGGGAGAGAGAACTGTGACCTGCAGACAGGTCAGGGGTCATGAAGCAACCAGCCTAATAAAGGCCTTGAAGTGGAGGCTCTGTCCGGCCTGCTGACAGCCCTGAAAAAGTGACCTGAGCAGGGGCCCTCCTTCCTGACTCTGCATTCGTCCAGCAGAGCAGAATCACCTCTGATCAGGAGAGGGCGCGCGGTGGGTGCAAAGGAAGCAATTCCCTGTGTTTTCAAAGGTCCCTTGGGACAAGAGGTTCTTGTCTGGAGCTCCATCAGTCCTTTCCCCCCTGACAAGTCCCCATGCAGCTTCCCTCTCAGCCCTGCTCCCAGCCAAACTTCAGGCAGTCGGAGGCATGGGGAGGTCGGCCTTGTGGTGAGGGGGGGTCTGGCCACCTCTCTCCCTCAGTGGCCTCCATCCTTCAGTGGCCTCCAGCAGGCTGGCCCTTTTGACCACCTCCTCTAGGAAGTCCCTTTTGGCTGACTTTACCCCCAGCCCACCCCAGCCATTGCTGTAACACCCCATGCCCAACCCCTTAGCCCCACAAATCCGTTAGCAGCTTCTGGGCAGACAGAACAGCCCTATCTGGCTCCACCGACCCACTGACCGGGCAGTTCCAGCCCTGGGCACCCCTCTGTCCCTCCACGGGCATCCCTCCCTCTGGGACTGCCATACTCCCTGTGCAAAGCTCTTCATGTGAATTTGAAGTCCCAAGGCCCAACTGAGGGACAAGAGGACCCCTTGCCCCCTCCCCTTTCCACAGTCCCTTCTCTTCCCAAGAGGCTGTGTATGTGTGTCCCCAGGTGTTAGCTTGGACTTGAGCACTCTTTCGTGCAACTTTAGGGGCAGGGAGAGATCTTGAGGCGGGCTCAGGGATGTGAGGGGTGGGGATAGGGGGTCACTGAAGCCCCCAGGCAGGAGATGAGTGAGCCAACTGGGAGAAGAGAGGTAGGTGGCTGAGGGTATTTGAGGAGGGGCTGGCTGGTTCTGGGAGTGGCCGAGGTGGGGAACCACATCAATGACAGTCCACCCCTCCCTCCCCTGCTGATCGCACCATCATTCTCTGCTGCCTCCCCTCTGTCTCTGTCTCTCCTCTCTCCCTCCTCCCCAGCTCATTCTCCAGAGCCTGTTTCCGAGTCTCCACCTGGCATCTACTTCCCTTGCCCCTCTCAGGGGTGAGGGCCCACGCAGGTTTCCCCCTCCCCGTACCCCTCCCCAGCAGGATCAAGAGACTCCTCAGTATGGCTGGTGCTTGTCCCGAATTCAGCCCTCCATGGCCCTGGGCCACTTCTCCTCCCACCCTCTCTCCTTTAGCTCCAGCCCTTCACCCACATGGCAGGATCTCTTTTCTGAGTGCTATTGCTGCAGAGGCTCAGCCTTTACCCTGGTGACCAGCCTGGTGACCCCATACAGCACCGAGAGGGCCGGCCACTCACTGGGTGCTGGCTAAGAATAGCCCCATGCTTGGTGTGGCTAGGGCCAGGTGGGCAGAGGCAGGATCCCGCCCCCAAGTTCCCTCCCGGTCTCTCCTGGGATGTATTCTGCTGGGGCCCTGGGCCTCCTCACCATGCTGCTGACCCCTGGGAAGGACTTCTTGGGGCTGGCAGTGACAACTTAGGTAGAGAGGCAAGCTGAGCGAGGGGCAAGATCAACCCAGGGTTCATAGCTGAGAAGTGTTGGTGGCCAGGACGGACGCCCAGCCTAGGTGCAGACCCTCCAGGACTTGGGGGCTTCCTTTACACCCAGGATGAGCTAAACATTCCATACATCAATTATATCAAGCATATTTGTACATACGTTGCCATCATCATTTCCAAAACATTGTCTACTTGAGGCCTTGGTATCAGCTCCTCTTT
>NW_022103899.1:44404774-44406078 GCF_000313985.2 Echinops telfairi | reverse complement strand
TCTTCTATACTGCACCTGGTTGAATCATCCCTTCCTTCTAACCCATCTGTGGGAGGATATTCAGTTGTCTATAGATGGGCTTTGGGTCTCCATTCCAACCCCCCTCATTTGCTTTGATACAGTTGTTTGGGATCTTTTGATACCTGATACCTGATTCTGTTGACACCTCATGATCACACAGGCTGATGTGCTTCTCCCGTGTGGGCGTATTTGCTTCCGGCTGGATGGCTGATTGTTTAACTTCAAGCCTTGGAGACCTCAGATGCTAGATCTTTCACCACATTTGCTTATGCCCCCATTTTGTCTTCAACGACCATGTTGGGAAGGTGAGGATCAAAGAGTGTCAGGTTATTAGAACAAAGTGTTCTAGTGTTAAGGGAGGCCTTGGGTAGAGGCCCAAAGTCCATCTGCTACCTCAATACTAAGCCTAATCTGTACATTGAGGCAGCCAAGTAGTTCTGCACACGCCTTGCTTTAAACTCTGGGCAGTGACTCAACCTCTTTGGGCATCAACTTTTCTACCTGGAAGACGGGGGCCTCCCACCTATTGGGGCTTCTGTGAGGCAACTCTCTGCGGTTGACAGAGTTCTAGCAGGCATCTTCCACAAGCCCACCCAGGCCTGCAGCCTCCATCTCTTTTCAGCCCAATCCTTGGCCCCTCCATCTCTTCCGAGCTTGGAAGGTCCACCTCGTGCCTGCGTCTCCATGTCCTCTCTGGTCTCCCTCCAACACTGCCCACCAGCAACTCTGAGGGCTGCAGCCTCTGGAAGATGAGGGCCTGCCTTTTGGCAACTTGATGAGGAGAAGGGGAAGAGGAAGATCTGAGCTGGTGCCCAGGATCAGCTATAGCAACAGGGAAATAGCTCTATGTACATATATTTATGAGTTAAGTATTAAGGTAGCAGGTGGACATTGGCCCTCTACTAAAGCACTCCCTCAATGCAAGAACACTTTGTTCTAATAACCTGGCATTCTGTGATGCTCACCTTCCTGACACGATTGCTGAAGAAAAAATGGGTGCATAAGCAAATGTGGTGAAGAAAGCTGATGGTGCCCAGCTACCAAAAGATATAGCATCTGGGGTTTTAAAGGCTTGAAGATAAATAAGCCCGAGAAGCCACAAAGCCCACATGGAAGAAGCACACTAGCCTGTGTGATCAGGAGGTTTGTATGGGATCAGGTATCAGGCATCAAAGACCCAGAACAAAAAAATCACATCACTGTGAATGAGGGGAGGGCAGAGTGGAGACCCAAAGCCTATCTGTAGTCAATTGGACATCCCTTTACAGAAGGGTCATAAGGAA
>NW_022103899.1:44399215-44403057 GCF_000313985.2 Echinops telfairi | reverse complement strand
AAGAGGTGGCTATTGCTGTCATAGGGCTTTGCAGCCTCAGGAACCCTAAGGAGCAGTTCTACTCTATCCTACAGGGTCGCTAGGACTTGGGATCGACTCCATGGCCAGGAGTCTTCTTTCCAAGACCCATTGCTGGCTTTGTGTCTGGATCCTTGTCTGTGGAGGTACGTGTGGAGAGGTGTCCTGGCATCTTCTCCACTGCACTCCAAAAAACCCCAAAAAAAAAACAAAAACCCGACACAAAACAACACAAACTCACTACCATAGAGGTGGTTTGGACTCATAGAGACCCTATGAGACAGGGTAGAAGTGCCCTTAGGGGTTTCTGAGACTGGAACTCTTTATGGGAGTCGAAAGCTCATTTTTCTCCGGCAGTGGGTGGTTTCAAACTGCTGACTTTGAGGTTAGCAGCCCGACTTGTAATCCACCCTGACCCCCGTGCCCAACAGAACGAAACACTGCTCAGTTCTGTGCCAATCCTCACAATTGTTCCCCTGCTTGTGTCAGTCCAATGTGTTGAGGACCTTCTGTCCTGCTATCCTACCAAGCACGAGGTCCACCCCTTTAGTGGTCAGGAGTCCTGCTATCCTACCAAGCACGAGGGTCCACCCCTTTAGTGGTCAGGAGTTCCTGGGAGCCCGTAGCCCCGATTGCTTCTGGAGGTTGAAGATGAGGCCAGGCTGGCCCTGTCTAGTGCCTCAGTTTCCCTGGCTGGTGTCAGTGATGCCCTGTGCATATACTCTTGCCTCTTTCTCTGACTGCCATCCCCTCCAGCAGAAGCCAGCCACACTGCCACTCCTGCTCTATCCCTTCATCCCCCACTGGCCTCCTCCCTTCATTTGCTTCTGTCACAGCCCCACCTGTCCCTGCACTGCTGCTCTCTCCGAGGCCCCATCCTGTCCTGTCCTCCTCTCCCTGGTCTGACTTCTCCCAGCTCTCTCTCCCTGCCACACACCCCTGAACATGACCACCAGCCACAGGCTGAGGGCCCAGAGGGAGTGGGGAGCCTGGGGTTCTAGTCAACCCACCTCACGCTTCCCATTGCAGATACTGGTCTGCTGGGTTCAGAGAGATGCCCACAGAGAAGGCCCGCAGGAGAGGGGTGGAAGGTGGCAGGGGTCAGGACCAGACCACAGGGGGACCTGGGTGGGGATCTGAGTGGGCAGAACCTGATGAAAGTCTCCAGAGGTTCCTGCCTATCTCTCCCTGGGACTGTCTTCAGCCACCTGCCAGGCCCCGTCCCCTGCCTTTCCCTTTCTGAGTCCTCTGGCTTCCCAGGACCCAGGGGCTCCAACCCAGCTTCTCTCCCTCTGTGCCTCCCTCTGTGTCCCCTTCAGGGGCAGATGAGTCAGCGGGATGATTTCCCAGGAGGGGGTTGGGGCTAGAATACGGGAGCAGGTGGGGGTGGGGTGGATGGTAATTGCATTAGCTAGTTCTGATGCAATTGGGCTTCCCAGCCCTGAGCCCTCCCCAGGCCTGTTTCCTTGCCCCCCCCCCCACCCTCCCCTCATCCATTCATTTTGCTCCCTCTCCCAGTCCCATCAGAATCAATTAGACAGTCCCTGCTTTAATCTCATTGCTGGATCCTGGGCTCAGACCCAGCCACTCAGCTTCCAGGGCTACAGACTCCTGCCGAGGGGCAGAGAGGGATGATCAGGATAACCTCAGGGTCCCTGTTCTCACCTCACCCCCAGGCTCTGGCCTCCCTCCCACCCAGCCACCCTGAGAGAGGGATCCCCACGGATCAATACCCACCAACCCTCCAAGCCAGCCTGTCCCCGCCCCTCCCCCGCCCCGTTTATCATGTCAGCTACTGAGCATGATGGAAGCCGCTTGGAAAGGGGCCCAGAGGACGGGGTTCTCTGCCTGGAGAATAGAGAGGGGTGGGGGTGGGGGGCTGCAGGGATGGGGGTTTGAATAATGAGCTTCCTGTCAGAGTCTGGAGTCTCCAAAGGGCTCTCCTTCCCCAAGCAAGACCGGCTGGGAGCAGATGTCCTAGAATCTGAGAGGAGGGATGGAGGCCTGCTATCAGGAGGGACTTTCTTCCCAGGACTTTAGACCTGGCTTTATGGTGGTTGAAGGGAGAAAAAGAACTTCATTGCCTCTGCCTCCCCCACCTCTCCTGCTCCCCCCACCCCCATTTCCCTGCTCTGCCATGGAAATGCACTGAACCAAGAGTGGGGGTCCTGGAACCAGGTCTGCCACTGCCACTGGCTGGCTTTGTGACCCTTGGCAAGTTATTCTACCTCTCTGGGCCTGAGCATCTGACTTGGGTCCATAGACTGTGTTGCGGGGCAGGGGCAGGGGTTTGGTCTCTTTCAAGGCTAACGGGAATCAGCACTGGATATTGGGGAGCTATTTCCAAAGGATGGGGAGATGGGACCCCTCACCAGGGGTATGGGGCTAGAGGTATATAAGGACCAGGACATCCTGGTGGCAGCAGCCCCAAGAAAAGGACACGCTGGATTAGGAAACAGGGGAGCCAGTCTTCCTTCCTTCCTTATTTATTTATTTTTTTCCCATACAACCAACCAACCAACTCATGTTTTTCAATCATGTTCTGGGCACTTGAACGAGAGGCCAGGTCCCCTGGGAGGTGGCGCTCAGGTGGAGAAGAGAGTGGGACCGTGCACAGGGAAGCAGCAAGGCAAGGAGAGATGGCATGAAGCCCTGTAAAGACTGGGGCCAGAGGGCAGGAAAAAACCCACAAAGCCAAGCCCACATTCTGTTTTGCCACATAACCACCTACCTGCCATCGGGTTCCAAGGCTTCCAAGGCCGTAAATCTTATGGGAGCCGGTAGCCTCTCCTTTCTCCCTGGGAGTGCTGGCAGACCCCCAATTATCTGACAGCACCCCCACGGAAGGTGTCCCTGAGGCATAGGGCCCCAGCTCTGCAGGAATCCTGGTTCTGTGGCATGGACAGAGGACCCGGGAGCTGGGTGCGAGCTCTGGCCTCGTGAATGTTTGCAGGGCTCAGTGATGCACGTGGCTGGTGAAAGGTGTCCTCATGGAGGTGCAGAGCCCTGTTGGGGGAACCTGGTTGGGGAGACTCAGGCGAGAGCCCTCTGGGGGCCACAGGTGGAATCGCGCCCTCTCTGTTGTGGGAAAGTGGGTGGGGGAGTGGAGAACCTACCAGAGCTGGGCTGCCTGATGGAAGAGACAGGCTGGGGCTTCCCCCGGGAACCTCCTGGGTGCATCGATCTTTGGGTGTGAAATTGAGACCTGCAGCCTCTGATCATATGCCCCAGCGATTCTCCCCTAACAGGAGCAGCCTTTGTCCCCTCAGACAGAGCAGCCAGGGGCACTGTGGCCCTGGGGGCCGATAGAGACAGCTCTGTGTCCAGCTAGCGCCAGGTGGGCCTCCTCCCACCACCTATCCCCAGGGGCTTGTGGGGGGCTGAGCAGCTCTCCTGTTTCCTCACACCTGTCTGGGGTCGTTCTTAGGTTTTTCTGGGGGACAGGAGGCTCCTGGCTCAGACCCAGGGAAAACTTGGGGTGGAGGGTGAGAATAGCCCCTATCATCTACCCTCCTATCTCTGAAGTCTGGAAACTCCCTCCTGGCCTGCCCTCAGAAGCAGCAGCCCTGGGCTTCCCAGCACAGAGGGATGAAAAGGGATCCGGCCTCTTTCTGGCCCTGGGCCAGACCCACAGTGCAGCCCCTGGTTCCCAGTCCGCTCTGCCACCGAGGAGAAGAGGGACTTTGTGCATGGGGCAGGGGGTGTGGGGTGTGTGTGTGAGAGAGTGTGGGTGGAGAGGTGGCAGGGCTGGGAGGCCCAGGGTCTGCAGGAGCCCAGAAAGAGCCATATCCCATGGACATGGGGACAAGGAGTCCACTGAGGGT
>NW_022103899.1:44396315-44397619 GCF_000313985.2 Echinops telfairi | reverse complement strand
GCAGCAATGAGTTAAACTGAGAGAGACAGGCAATGGAGATAGAGAGGAGACTTTTGGGGGTCAGAATCTCCTCCTTCCTCTCCCCACACCCTGAGTTCTGATGAGAGAGGAAGCTCAGGGGTTCTCCTAGAAGCTCCTAGGAGGCTCTTGAGTGGCCTCCGAGGGCCTGGGGAGTCCTGCAGTGGTTGCCCACAGGATTCCAACCCTTCCCTGGTGAGAGAAACCGAAGATGGTCAAGTCTGATAAGGTGCCAAGCTCCATGCCTTTCTGTGTCCTGGGCACCGAGGGATAGAGTTACATTGACCTTCAGAGGTGAGACAACTGGCACAAAGCTCAGGCTCAGTGGAGTGTGGGTGGAGTCAGAGGCTGGAGGAGAGAGCTGGAGAGGCAGTGGCATGCCTGACTTCCTGTCCCTGCCAGCCCCAGCCTCTCCCCTTACCTGGGGAAGGCCACGGGCTTTGAGACACTTCCTGCTGGGCAGTGGCTGGAAATGAAGGACTCTCTGCCCTGCTGAGCCCTTTCTGGGGATTCAGGGGGTCTGCCTGGGGGCAGGACCAATTCAAACCAAGCTCACTGCCATTGAGTGGAGGCCGACTCATGTCGACCCTCTAGGACAGGGTGGGACTGCCCCTGTTAGTTTCCCAGTCTGGGGCTGTGTCCCGGAGTGGAGGGTCACGTCTTCTCCCCGTGGGAAGGGAGGGTTAGCTAAAACCATCACGTCCTTCCCACTGCTCCCTTTCATCTATGTCTCTCCGGTGTCTTTCTTGCCCTCAGTGTTGAGAGGACTTGAGATCCTCTCCCAGAGTCCTCTTAAGAAAATGTCACTCCCCGTTGCTAGCCAGGCGCTGCACCTTGTCCGAGCTCATCTGAAAACCTTCCTTGTGTTTTAGGAATTCAGCACATAGACTTCTTTGGATAAGACTTTCTTCCACTTTCTGCGCATGAAACCCATGTCTTCATGTTTCCTGCCTTATCCAGTGCCACAGCCGGGAGGGGTGGGGATTTAAGACCCCCTAAAGAGGAGGGAAGGCCCCTCTGCAGGCCTGGAACCCATCCAGCTGGTGGACCCACACTGCCAAGATCAGGCACCTGGACTCACTTCAGTGGAGGGCGGAGGGTGGCGAAAAGAGGAAACCCCTAGACAAGCTGGACTGACCCAGTGGCTGAAACCATGGGCTCAAATGTCAGAACCATTGTGAGGATGGCGCAGGACTGGGCAGTGTTTTGGTGGGTTTTTTTTAAGATCATCTTGTTGGGGGCTCTTACAGTTCTTAAAACAACCCATACATCAATCGTATCAAGCA
>NW_022103899.1:44392435-44395076 GCF_000313985.2 Echinops telfairi | reverse complement strand
CATCCAGAGTTCTGGGGTGCAAGGGAGTGCCCTCAACCCTATCCTCTGAGGATGGGCGCTAATTCAGGGTTGGGGATGCAGCAGGCCCCCTCTAGGGGCGGAGAGCGCGGGCGCCTAAGGAAGTCCCTGAGGGTCCGCGCTCCTCGCGCGCTCCGCCGGCCCCTGGCCCGGCTCCTCCCGCTAGAAGGGACCGGGCGCTCGGGTGGATCCTCCGGCTCCGGCCCCCCAGCTCCACGCCCGGAGCAGCCCTCCTGGACCTGGCGCGCCCCCTCCTCCGGGGTGCCCACCCGCGGGGTCGCCATGACGCGCCTGAGCTGGTGCTTCTCCTGCGTGATCCGATGGGGCAAGTTCCTCTTCTCCTGCCTCCTGCCCCTGCGCTTCTGCCTCCGCAGCCAGGTAACAGCTGCCGCCTCTCCGGGCACCCGGGCCCACCTTCGTCCCCCACCCCACCCCCGACACGCACCGCGGTGACCCTGGCCAGCCCGGCTCGCTCTCCCGAGTCTGGAGAACCCGAGGGTCCCCAGCCCCGCCGCACGCCCTCCTGCAGGTTGGGGTGGGTGGGGAGTCTGGCTGCTGGCCCCGGGCTGGGGGCGTCCGGGCCGGGCAGGAGGAATCAGGATACCCAGGGACCTGCCGGGGGCGGTCTCAGCACCCCCAACCCCAAGTTTCTGTGGGCCGCGTGCGTGGGGTTCCCGCGCCGGTTTTTTCTCCTGGGCGCAGAGGCGAAGGCAGAGAAAGAACAAAGTGCTAACTGGGCTGGGACGGCTGGGGGCGGTTGGGTGGGACTTACAACCTAGGTGGCAGGATGGAGGGATGGGGAACCGGCAGGAAGGGTGCAGGGGTCCCCTCCACGTAGCAGGCAGGGAGCAGCCGCTGGGCTTGTGGGGGGAGGGCGCGGAGGATGCAGTCTCTCCCAGCCTGCAGTGCTGTGGTGGGCGTGGTCCAGCATCTTTCTCGGACCTCTTCCCAGCAGTGGTGCCTTCAGACCGTGGGGGTGAGGAGGGGAGAGGAGGGGATGGGGGGTAGCCGGTCTGCAGAGGAGGGCACTGGAAACATGCTAACGGAGCTGGCATTTTCCCCTGGGCAACAGGGAGCACTGGAGAAGAGAAGCCCCCATGGAGGGGGAGGATTTCAGGAGCTGGGGGTCCTGGGGTGGGGGCTGACTTTCTGACCCAGACTCTGAACCAGAGGGGCCTCTGTCACCAGGGCCTGCCACTATTCTGGTTCAGAGGGCCAGCTGGGACCAACCCCCCTGGCTCAGAGTTCTGGTTCAGTCGCTTGCTATTTACCTAGTAGTCTGTCAGAACGTTTGTTTTCCAAAGGAGCCCTGTTGGCTTCATGGTAATTTGTTGGGCAGTTAACTTCAAGGTCAGCGGTTTGAAACCACCAGCTTCCTTTACTCCTCTAAAAGAGTGACAGTCTTGGAAACCCACAGGGGCAGTTCTACCCTGTCCTGTAGGGTGACTGTGAGTTGGAATTGATCCAATGAGAGTGAGTTCCTTTTCTCACCTGTAAAACAGGGATCAAAAGTCCCTACATCAGTACCTACATCCCTGGGTTTTTGGGAGGATTACATGCGGGAAGGTGTTTCAAGTACTGCTTTAACCAAGTGTCAGTCCCATAGCAAATGGCCGATTTTATTAGAAATATTATTTGTGTGCTTGTCAGGGAAAGAGCTTCTTTTTAAAAAAATCATTTTATTGGGGGCTGTTACAGCTCTTATCACAATCCATACATACATCCGTTGTGTCAAGCACATTTGTACATATGCTGCTTTCATCATTTTCTTTCTACTTGAGCCCTTGGTATCAACTCATTTCCCCCCCTTCCCTCCCCTCCCTCATGATCCCTGGATAATTTATAAATTATTATTTTTTTCATATCTTATACCGACCGCTGTCTCCCTTGGGAAGGAGCTTCTTAAAGTGGTTGGGACTGGGCCCACAGAAGGTGCTGGTAGAGGGAAGGTGGAGGAAGGGTGGGATGATTCTTTCATCTTCCCCCTTGCAGAATCTCAGACAGCCAGAGCTGGGGTACATGGGAGCGGGTGAGGAGGTCTCGTCCAGTATCCATTCTGAAAGGATGGACAGGGTCCTTCCACAGCATGGGGAGTTTGAACTGTCAGCTCCTCCTCCCAGGTGCTGCCTCTGGGCCTCAGTTTCTCTCTGCACCCCTCCGCAGTGGGAAAAGGTGCCAGCAGGCTCCTGCTCCCGTCACCCAGGGATTGGCTGGAGGCAGGCTCTGCAGGGCTGGAGCCCCATTCATGTGCCTGTGGGCGCCGGGTTCAGATGCTGCGGAGTCCGAGTTTGGGAGAAGGTAACCTGCAGTGGGAGATGGCCAGCCAGGACCAGGTCAGTTGGACCCTACAATGCCCCCTCCTCATTTGCAGAGATAGAGGATGATCTAACCGCAACCTCCACACACCCGTAATCCGCCCCCCCACTTCCCCTCCTGGGCCAGGCTCTGGATGGTAGGCTACAGCTGCCCTTCCTCTTGCCTGTGAGGCGCCAGACTCAGGCAGGAAATTGAAGCAGGGAAAAGATCAAGATCGCAAAGGCTCATTCTGGGAAGGATCTTATGAAAAATGGTTGGGGTTGGGCCCAGACACTGTTCCCACTCTGGGTCCTGGTGGAAAGGGGGG
>NW_022103899.1:44387868-44392006 GCF_000313985.2 Echinops telfairi | reverse complement strand
GGAAGAGAGAGGCGACCTAGAAAAGCCTGTTGGGAACACAGTCCCCCACCCAGCCACATTGTCATGGGTGGGGGGGGGGGCGCGGGCGCGGGACAGATGACCTGAAAGGAGTCCTTAAATGGCGCAAATGGCTAAGTTCTGTGCTTCTAACTCAAAGGGGTGGCAGTTCAAAACTCACCCAGAGATGATGAGGCGGTAAGGCCTGGCTATCTGCTTGTGAGCGGTTGGTCACAGGCTGGAAAGCCCCACGGGGGAGGTGGAGCTCTCGCTGCATACCCAGGGCTGCTTCAGCTGGAGGCACCTCCAGCAGCAACAAGCAGGCGGCAGGGCCAGGCCCATCCTCAGCAGGATCCCAGCACCGCTCTTGCTACAACTGCGGATTTGCAGCTCTCCTTGGCTCTCCAGAGTCGCTCGGGGGCCAACCAGCCTGGTCCTGAGCCCCGTGGCAGCATGCCCTCAGCTTCCCTCTGTGGGCCTCCTCACCCCACCCAGCCTGGGCCTGGCCCCCTTCCTGGACCTGGAGCAACAGACTTCGGATCAGGAGTGCGAGGGGTGGGGGTGGGGGAGTAGCTAATACTGTTGCCGCAATTCTAGTCCCTGAGTGACGGTATTGCTACAGGAGCAGCCTGAAAATCCGTGACCCCTGAGAGAGAGGGAATTCGGTACCATTAAAAAGGAGCCCTGGTGGTGCAGTGGTTAAGCCCGTGACAGCTAACCACAAGGTCAGCAGTTCAAATCCACCAGCTGCTTATGGGAGAGAGATGTGCTTCCATAAAGATTCTCCCGGCCATGGATTCCCTATAGAACCAGGTAGAACTGGCCCTCCCTGTGGCTTTCTGAGACTGTAATTCTTCTAGGGAGTAGAAAGCCTGGTCTTTCTCCTATGGAGTGTCTGATGGTTTTGAACTGCAGACTTTGTGGTTAGCAGCTCAACTTGGATTCTCTCTGACACCAGGGCCCCTCTCCATAAAGATCACAGCCTTGGACACCCCAGAGGGCAGTTTTGGGTGAGCACACAGGGAACTCAAAGACAAGGGGCACTGGGCTTCATGGTTGCACATTCTAATGGTGGGATGCCGAGCAAGGTGCTGAGTCCCTGCCCTTCACTCTGCACAGCTGTGAAAAGCTCATGGGAAAGGCCTTCAAAACATCACTGAAAAGATTCCATTATTTTGTCACAAACTTTTTGAAGCTCGCTTGTGAGACTCTTAAGGAGCCCCTGGGGGCTGGGGGTCAAGAGGGCTGGGTGCTGATTGCTAACTGGAAGGCTGGTTGTTCAAATCTACCCAGAGACTCCTCCATAGCCTTAAGGGCCTGGTCATGTTTCTGCAAGGTCCCAGCTGCGAGACTCCCGTGGAGTTCTACGCTGCAGCACGCAAGGCTGCCAAGAGGCAGAGTGAAATGGTGGGCGAGACTGGCTTTTTAGTTTTTCTTATCTAGGAGGTTGAAAGGGAGCCCTGGTGGTATTGTGGGTTATGTGTTGGGCTGCTAACCGAAAGGTCAGTAGTTCGAAACTACCAGCTGCTCCTCGGAAGAAAGATGAGGCTTACCACTCTTGTAAAGAGTTAACCTGATACCTGATCCATTCAACGCCTTGTGATCTCACAGGCTGGTGTGCTTCTTCCATGTGGGCTTTGGCGTTGAAGGGATCAGGTATCAGGCATCAAAGACCAAAAAAAAAAAAATCATAGCATTGTGAATGAGGGGGAGTGTGGACTGGGGACCCAGGACCCATCTGTGGGATATTGGACAGCCCCTTACAGAAGGGTTGCGGGGAGGAGATGAGTCAGTCAGGGTGCAGTGTAACAATGATGAAACATACAATTTTCCTGTAGTTCTTGAATGCTTCCTCCCCCCAACTATCATGATCCCAATTCTACCTTACAAATCCAGCTGGACTGGAGGATGTACACTGGTACAGATAGGAACTGGAAACACAGGGAATCCAGGACAGATGAATCCCTCAGGATCAGCGGTGAGAGTGGCGATACCGGGAGGGTGGAGGGAAGGTGAGGGAGAAAGGGGGAACAGATTACAATGATCTACATATAACCTCTTCCCTGGGGGATGGACAGCAGAGAAGTCGGTGAAGGGAGATGTCAGATAGTGTAAGATAACAAAATAATAATGTATAAATTATCAAGGGTTCAGGGGGGAGGGGAAATTGGAGAGGAAGGGGAAAAATGAGCTGATACCAAGGGCTCAGGAAGAAAAGCAGATGTTTTGAGAATGATGATGGCAACATATCTACAAATGTGCTTGACAATGGATGGATGGATGGATGGATTGTGATAAGAGTTGTATGAGCCCCTAATAAAATGATTTTTTTTAAAAAGAGTTAACCCACAGGGGCAGTTCTACTCTGTCCTAGCGGGTCTCTGTGGGTTGAAGTGAGTTTGAGTGAGTGAGCAAGGAGGGAGACGGAAGTGTCCCTCCTATAAGTAAAGGCTTGATGAGAGCCTGAGGGTCTTTCCGAGGCTGGAGCAGGAAGGGGCAGTATGGGAGTTCCTGGTGTCAGGTGGTGGCTGCAGCTTGGTTGGCAGCATCTAGTGTAGGTTGTTGATGGGTAACCCCAGCCCCAGCTCTGCACCTACCTGTTCGATGGGGGTTGCCTGGCATGACCCAGGGCAGGGGTTGCCACAGGGGCGGGCCCCCCTCTGTGAGCACAGCAGGGTGCAGGGCTTGCCAAGGAAAATGAGAACGTGGCATGGGTCTGTTGGTGACCGGACATCTGGGTGCTTGGAAAGAGATCCACGGCCTGGTGGTCCTTGGAACTGGGGTCCTGCTCCTGCCCAACTCCGTGGCCCCTGGCAAGTCATGCCACCTCCCTTTGAAAGCAAACTCTCTGCCATCAACTCATAGAACTGGCCTCGTCGTCGTCGTCGTTTTCTGAGATGGTACCTCTTTAAGGGAGTCGGAAGCCTTGTCTTTCTCCCTCCAGTAGAAGAGGGGGTTGGATGCAGTGAGAGGTGCTCCCAGGGACAAGCCAATATGTTTGGCTTGACTTTTGGAATGGTTAAAACACACAGGCACACATGAAAGCCAATACTGAGATTTCAACATTCCTTTTCCATAGTAAAGGTTTTATGTAGAACTGTAACCGGGGCGTCTCTTGATAGTTGCAAGAGTCTGGCGGTGGGGGCTGATGTCACTGCAGGCTGGCTGTGATCCGTGTGGAATAGCTGGCGTCCCTTTAGCTGGATCTCTCAGCTCCGCCCCGCCGCCCCCTCACCTGCTTCCCTCATTACCTTTTGTCTGGGCCCAGGAGAATGTGATTAAAAATCTAAAATCCATACTCACCGCCAAGGAGTTGATAGCGCTCACCCACCACCCACCCCACCCCTGCGGGCAGAGGTTTCCTAGGTTTATACAGAAGCAAACTTTCTCCCGCAGAGGGGCTGGGGGACTGGCCAGTTCCACCAGCTGACCTGGTGGTTAGCAGCTGAGCTCTTTAATCCCTGTGCCACCAGAGCACTTATCCACATGCACAGGGGTTAGGATCCCAACACGTATTTGGGCAGAGGGAGGGGACCCCATTCAATCCATGGCCCCGATCCAGACTCTGGGCAGGGACCCCAGGATGAGCAGAAGTGCCTGCAGCCTGGGAGGCTGAGAGGCCGGCGCCTGGCAGTGGGGCTGGGCAGATAGATTTCAAAGAAAGAGGGCGCTGAGGACCAGCCTGAAAGAGGGGTGCTGAAGGGCCAGACTGTAGGATGGAGGCTGGAGTGCACAAGGCACTTTCAAGGGGGCCCAGGAAGGGAGGATGAAGATTTGTGGGAGGAATATTAGATGCTAAGAGTGGGGAAATACTTATATTAGGACTCACTGATTGGTTCACTCATTCACTTATTCTTCACCTACGTCTCTGCGTGCTCTGTGTGCCGGGCCCTGTGCTGCACTCTGGGGGTACAGGGAACTTTCCCTTCCTTGCAGGGGAGAAGCCATGAAGGAGGAATAAGGGGGACCTGGGGCAAGGTCATTAGATACAGGGAGAGACCACTCAGGCCGAGGATGATGGTTAGGTAGCAGGAAGGACTTCCCTGCAGGGAGAGGTGGAGGCACAGAGAGAGAGACACCTCCAGGTGTGGGAAAGAGGGGTGGGACATTCAGGAGGCAAGGTTCCCCGGGAGACTCTCAG
>NW_022103899.1:44378693-44387145 GCF_000313985.2 Echinops telfairi | reverse complement strand
ATCAAATACTTTGTTCAGGCACCTGCTTCAGGAAGGACCAGGACTAGGTGCCTCCCTTTAGCATCTTCCCCTGACTTCTCAGCATCCCCGGACAACAGAGGATCAGTCTTCTGTGCAGTGCGAAACTTGTGCACCCGCACAGGACAACCCTTTCCGGGTCAAACAGCAAGCATGTTCTTCTCATCCTGGGCTTTCCCCGGTGGATAGCTTGGGTGGACTGCAGGCTGGGGGCCAGCACACCTGGTCAGGCAGGACCCCCCAAGGCTGGTGGTCGATTGCAGAAATTGAATTCGAGGACGGCATTGTCTGTGGAGTGGGTGGGGAGTTCTGAGGGCATGGTTTTGGGTGGGTGGGAGGTGGCAGGGGGCTCTCTGGCCCTTTGCACCTGGGTCTCAGGGGTGGACTGCACACTGGGGCGTGCATCCGAGCCCAGACAGACTTGCCAAGTCACTCTGTCCCTGAGTGTCTGCCTTGGGCGGGGCCCTGTCCTCAGCGTTTTGTGTGCTTATGTGACTTGGACAGTGTGTCCTGGTGTGTGTGTGTCCGTCCACCGCAGAAGGGCGTGAGGCTGAGCCTGCTCTCCCTTCCTGGGATGGCCCCAAGGAGCTGGTGATTCATCGCCCCCCACCCAACCCTGGGTCGGTCCAGCTACCACCAGAGCTGGAGCACAGAGTGGAAGGTTGTTTGGGGAAGGGGAGTTGAGACAATGAGGGCCTGGGGCGGGTCGTGCAGGATTCTGGCTATCGTGAACTCGGTAATTCAAGGGAATTCTTGACCCCATTTTCCTCCCACCCTCTCTAGACCCCAGACAATTGGTGCTGGGTGAAGGTGGGGGAGGGGGAGGGCTCCAGAGGCTGGGGTGGGGGTGGGGGACCCTGTGGGGGAGCCGTGGGTCTGTGGAAGGAATGGTGGGAAGCAAGCAAGGGCCTGGAGGGGGCGGAGGGAGAAGGAGGAAGTGGGGAAACACAAACCAAATGTTGGCCCCGGGTGCAGGCAAGAAAAACAGACTCTCGCGGGAGCCTGGAGCGGGCTCTCTTTAGGAAGGGCAGGAAGGGCTGGGACAGATGTTTGGAGAAAGGAAAGAAAGAAGTGGGGAAAAAAAAGAAGTTGAAAAAAAAAGAAAATTGGACCGCACTTCGGGGCCTGGGGGCAGGGCCAGTCTCCCTGAGACCTGGGCCTGGTTCCTCCTGTGTTTAAGCGTGTCAGGGCCCCCACAGAGGAGTGTGTGTACTGCGGGGGTACTGGGACCAGGAGGAGGGGGCTGAGGGCCCCCCACCCCTGAGCATGGCCGAATGTGACTGCTGAGTATGTGTGTGTGCCCATCTGTGGTCTGGGGGTCCCTGGAGCGAACCCCCTGGATTGGTTGGCTATAGGCAGGGGCTCAAGGGACGAGGGGGTGTACTGAGGAGGGGAGGCTCCAAGCCCACCAGCAGCAGATCCAAAGAAGGTTGGAGGTGCTTTGATGGCATCCAGGGATTGTGTATCGGGGGTGAGGGGTGTGTGTGGGACGGTGCAAGGTGTGGGGGGTGGGAGGGTGGCTCTGGGGAGCCCTGCTTCTGGTAGCTGTCTCTTTGCCTGCCTCCTTCACACCCCCTGCAAAGCAAGGCTTCAGACCCCAAGGCCACCAGTGTAGCTGGAGCGGAGGGAGGAGAGAGGAGGCTGATGGGGAGGGGGAGGAGGGGGAGCTGGAGGCAGGCTCAGCGAGAGGCCGGCAGATGCTGGCTGAGCAGAGGAGCCCAAGCTCGCAGTCAGATCTCCTTCTTTCTGCTCCGGGGCTGTGAACTCGGCCGGCCGAGGACTGCGACCATGACGTGGCTCTGTTTGTCCTGCATGCTCTGGGTAGGTCTCGCTGCTCTGCTTGCCCCCTCCCTCCTTGCCACCTTATCCTTAAGCTGAGAGCCTGGTAGAGGGGGAGTTGTCAGGGAGGAGGGAGTCTTTCTGCCTCGGAAGGACAGGAGTACAGAATGGCCGGAGTGACCCTTAGCCTGAGACGTTCCCTACCAGCAGGGCACAGCCCCTGGGTCTAGGTACCCACACCCCTGTGCGTAGGGACACAGTGCCATCCTCCACTCCCACCCCCACCCGGGAAACTTCTCTGTACCTCATTGCCCTGCACAGCCTGAGACTTTGAGGCAAGGGCTGTGGTGGGGACCGGGACCTGGAAGCAGGGAGCACTAACGTGGGAATGGAGCTCTAGAAGATCCAGCTGGGGGTACACATGGATTCCACATCCCCATCCCTGTGAGACCTGGTTTCAGCCTCTCCCCTCTGCCACCCTCCTCACCAAGTGCCCCCCCCTTCCCTGGAGGAAGGGGCCCAGCCTCCCTCTTCTGTCTCTCTCGGCCCCAGATTCCGGAAGGTGTGTGAGGACGGGGGTGGGTGGGTGGGGGCAGGCAAGGCAGGTCTGGGGTTGGGGGTGGGGTGGGGGCTCAAAGATGAAGGCTTAGAAATCATCCCAGCTCCAGCTTCAGGCAGAGGCTCCGAAGGAAACTGGACTCAGGCTGTGGAGAGGGGTGGGGGCAGGGGCAGAAGGAGACCCCCGTGCCCCCCCTGACCCCCTTTAGAGGCGCTCTGGTGTCCGTCCAGGCCAGGCAAAGGCATGCACAGGGGTCAGGAGGGTGATAAGTCAGCCCTGGCTGAGGTTCAGACCGAGCTGCGAGAGAGGGGTGGCCTTGGGGGGAGGGGCTTCAAGCTTGGGCTCCAGATGTGGCCTTCTCTGGCCCTTGCCCCCGCTCACCAGTCCTGGGGAAGGCCCGCTGGGAAGTGTGGTGGAGAGACAGACTCTGGCTGCCAGGGTGGGAGAGGAGCTGTGGGGAGGGGCTCTGGGTGCGAGGGTGAGGTCTTCCCAGGAATAGACAAAGGTTCCCAGAGTGTCCTGCTGTGGGGCCGTGGGGCCGTGGGGCCCTGACTGCCGTCGGAATCTGTACAATGGACACCTTGGCCCAGTCCGTCTCTTAGTCAGAGCCTGCCAAGTCCCTGGACTGGCCTGATCATTGCGGTGGACACCGTGGGGGCCTGCACAGCAGGCATGACAGTTAGACAGAGGGTCCTGTTGGCCGCTTCCGCTGGAAGGCCTTGGAAAAGGCTGTGCCTCAGTGAGCCTCAGGTTCCTCCCCACCCACCCACACAGCTGGTGAGATGAGGATACTAGAGGGGGTTGCAGATAGGGACCCATGAGACTGGATCCAAGTGGCTGCACAGCACCTGGCCCAGAGCACCTGTGGGTGTCAGGGTCACCCTGAGAGCCAGGAGGAGGGCGTGGTGGCCAAGGGCAAGGGAGGAGGGCGTGGCCTGGGCCTTCTTTGAGGCCAGGAGGTTTGAACTCTTCCTCTCCCTCCCTGAGACTCCAGCTGGGTCCCTCCTGAGCTTCCTGTGGGAGCTGGGCTAGCTAGATGCTACTAGCCTGGGGCTGGGCTGAGGTGCGATTCTCTCTCTGCCCTGCCCAGGCCTGGGGCTGTCTCCAGTCTAGGGGAGTGTGGCCTGGACCGAGGGAGGAATCCCAGCCCGGCCAAGGTTCTTGTCCCCTGAAGGTTGCCTCCGGCCAAGGTACTGGCTCCCCTTCTCCCTTCTGGGTGGGCCTCTGCTGGGCTTGGGGGTGGGGAGGTCTGTTTATGGTGGGGACTGAAGGGGTGGGTAGCACTGGACTTGGAGAGGGGGCACAGAGGCCCTAGAGGCCGTGCCAAGGGGTTCCTCCTTTTGGGGAGGGCACACAGGGGTGGACAAAGTGTATGAACTTTGTCACCAGAGCCAGGCTACGATCCTAGTTCCCTCATCAATGTGCTGGGTGGCCGCAGTTTCCTGCTGTGTGAAGTGGGCAGAATATGACAGCCCTTAGGTGACTGGGGAGAAGACAGAGACAATGCATGTGTTGAAAGATCAGGAATCCAGGCACTGGCCCCCTACGTCCTCCCAGCCCACAGGACCCCCTCGTTCCTAGGTTTGATGTGGGGGCAGGACCTCCTGAGGTGGGTGTTGTCTCTCCTGATTGTCCTGGGTCTTTGTTCTCAGAGAGGTCAACTAATGCACAGTCTGAGACGGGCCTTGTGTCCCGGTATGAGTGCATCTGTGGGCTCGTGGCCCTGAGCAGGGGGCAGCTGTGAACATTGGATCGCAGCAGTAAGACATCGGCAGTGCATGGATTTAACAAGCTCAAGGAATAAAAATCACTTTATTAGCTGAATAGCATAGCCATATATTATGCATAACTTGATTTGCTCATCAAATGCTCCCATTCACTATTACATATTCAAGTATGCTTTGTTTCAAAAATAATTACATGCCTATTAATTGAGACTTTTGGTGGTGTGCCCGTGGGGCCAGAGCTGCCGCCCCTTCCTGCCAGAAAGGCTAGCTCTGCCCTCAGGGCCTTGAAGGGGTGCCCTGGGATGGGGTAAAGGAGCCCCACGGCTGGGGCTGGCCACTGAGTCTCCCTGGACCTGCCCTGGCCGAGCTGTGTGGCCTCAGAATGGTCACTCGCCTTCTCTGGACCTCACAGAGGTTGTCTGTGCACATGTCCTCAAGGCTGCTTGCAGCTACAGACAATCCTGTGCTGTGCAATCTGACATCGGGTCCTTCTGGCATGAATGAAGCACACAATGAGGCTCCCCCTCGGGAGCCTCCAGATTCCTGGTGTGGAGCACCTGCTGTGTAGCCTCTACTCTGACCCTCAGTAACCTCAAATCAGGGCTTTGTCCTCACCCCCACCCCTGGTCCCCTGATCAACAGCCACTTCGATCTTGGGCCTGGAGCTGGGTTGGCGGGACTGACCAGGGTCTCACATCAAAACCCGCTGCTTATAAAGATTTAAAAAATGATCTTTGAGGCACAAAATAGGTGAAGGGGCCATGCATCATGCTGCCTGCAAGACGTGAGCCTGGCTTTGCCCGGGTGTGGATCCTGCCCTGGTGGTATAGTGGTTAAGAGTCAGGCCGCAATCCGTAAGGTCAGCAGTTCGAAACTACCAGCCGCTGCTCAGAAGACAGATGGGGCTTTCTACTCTCATAAAAGAGTTACAGTCTTGGAAACTCATAGGAGCCAGTTCTATCCTGTCCTGTAGGGTCACGCTGAGTGATATGAGCTTTGAATCCTGCCTCTACCAGTTGGTGGCTGTGAGCACTTAGGCGAATAGCTTCCCGTCTCCGAGTTCTCCCCGTCCTCACAGACCGCTGGGGTGACTAGGTTTGAAAGGAGCTAACTTACATGTCTGTCAGTGTGTCTCGCTGGGTTGGCTGGCCTGTCACTGTGATGCTGGAAACAATGGCACTGATATTTCAAATGCCAGGAGGACCTCACGTAGTGAACACGCTTGAGCAGGGCTTCCAGAGGAAGACAGGCTAGGAAGAAAGGCCTGCTATCTACTTCCAAAAAACGAGCCCATGAAAACCTCTGAGTCACAGCGGAATATTGTCCCAGGCGGTGCTGCAGCGTGAGTCTCCGAGGGGAGCCGGAAGGCACTCCGATGGCTGGGAGGGCAGTGCCGGCCGGGGTGAGGACGGGCTGTGTGCTACGTGGGGCCCTTCTGGGTCAGAGCTGACTCCGGGGTAACCAGCAACAGGGCACTTCACACAGACTTTGTCTGCGTCTCTTACACAACAACGGCTCAACAAATGGTCCTGCTTATACGATGGCATGTTTAAAAATGTTTAATAAGTCACTTTATTGGGGGCTCTTACAGCTCTTATGACAACCTGTACATCCATTGTACCAAGCACATTTGTACAGATGTTGCCATCATCCTTTTTAAAACAGTTTCTTTTCGCTTGAGCCCTTGGTGTCAGCTCCTCTTTGTTTTACTCCCTCCTCCTCCCTCCCACTCTCATGAATCCTTGATAAATTATTATTATTTTCATATCTTACACCATCCGATGTCTCCCTTCATCCATGTTTCTGTTGTTCGTCACGGGGGGCGGGGGGAGTGGGGTGGTGGTGGTGGGGGGTTATACGTTGGATATTGCAATTGATTTCCCTTTTTCCCCTCAACTTCCCCTACCTTCATGGCATCCTACTCCCAATACTGTTCCTGAGGAGTTTATCTGTCCTGGAATCTGTGTGTTGAGAGCTCTTATCTGTAGCAGCGTACATGCTCCAGTCTAGCCGGATTTTTAAGGTAAAACCAGGATCATGATAGTGGTGGGGAGGAAGCATTAAAGAACTAGAGGAATGTTGTATGTTTCATAGTTGCTATACTGCACCCTGGCTGACTCATCCCTTCCTTGTGTCCCTTCTGTGAGGGGATGTTCTATTGTCTACAGATGGGCTTTGGGTCTCCACTCTGGTCTCCCTAATTTGCACCGATATGATTGTTTGCTTTGGGTCTTCTGATGAATGGCACCGTTTTGAAAAGGCCCATGGGCCAGTTAGAATCAGGACTAGAATTCGAATCTCCCGCCTTCCACCCAGGCTCTCCTTTCTGGAGATACCTCCAGGAAGGGCAAAACTAAAGAACCCCAAACTCACTGCCATCAACTTGATTAACTGCCCCAGTGGGTTTCCAAGGTTGTAACTCTTTACGGGAGTAGAAAGCCCTATCTTTCTCACTGGGAGTGACTAGTAGTTTCGTACTGCTGACCTTGCAGTTAGCAGCTGAATGTGTAACCACTATGTCATCGGGGCAGGGCAGGTGCGGTACGTGCCGGTGGGGCCATAAGATTGAAGGGAAGAGGACAGATAACCCCCTCGGGACCAGTCATGAGAGAAGCGATACCAGGAGTTTAAGGGGAAGGTGTAGGGAGATGGGGGGAACCAATCATAATGATCTACCTATAACCCCCTCCCTGGGGGACAGACAACAGAAAAGTGGATGAAGGGAGACATCGGTCAGTGTAATACATGAAAAAATAATAATAATTTATAAATTATTAAGGGTTCGTGAGGGAGGGAGGGAAAAAATGAGAAGATGATATCAAAGGCTCAAGTAGAAAGAAAATGTTTTGAAAATGATGATGGCAACAAATGTACAAATGTGCTTGACACAATGGATGGGTGTATGGATTGTGATAAGAGTTGTATGAACCCCCATAAATGATAAAAATTTAAAAAATAAATGACGGGAAGGTTAAAGAGTGGCCAGGTCATAGCATGGAGGCAGCTAGCTCACACAGTGGACAGAACATAAACCCTGACATCCGCCGGCCCCTTGGGTGTAGGTCTTGCCTCTGCCACTGCCTAGCTGTGCAGCCCTGGCATGTTCCCTGTGCCTTCCCGGTATACATGTCCTGTCTTACACAATTCAATTTGAGCTCACCGTAACTAGTGAGGTTGGCAGAGCAAGAATGAATGGTCCAGGAATATCCAAGGAGAGGAAGATAGGGGAAGGGAAGTGACCTACCCAAGGCCACATGGCTCCTGGGCTCAATGCCCCCCTCCCCCAAGGGAAACCAAACCCCCCACCCAAATCACTGCCGTCGAGTCCATGCCAACTCATAGTGGCCCTATAGGACAGGGCAGAACTGCTGCTGTGGGTTTCTGAGACCGAGGCCCTTTTTTCCTCCTTGGAGCAGCTGGCACTTTCAAACTGCTAACCTTTCAGGTCGCAGCCAACTCACAAGCACTACACCATTGTGGGGAGGGGGCGGCTACCCTGAACCAGGGGAGGAGGAGAGTCAGGAAGTAAGTATCTCTGTGAGGCGTTCAATGCAATTTTGAAGCCAAGAACTCAGACGGGTGTGCATGCATAAATATGATTGTGGGCTGGGGCCCTTTAGACAGAGATGCCAGCTGCCGACCAGCCACCGGACCGTCCACCTGTCACGGTGGAGATCCCCTTGAGAAGATGGGAGCATTGTGCCTGCCTCCTGGGACCCTGCCTTCCATGCATCTGGATGGATTCCTGGCTCCATTTGGTCCTCCTTGTGTGGCCCTGGACAGGTTCCATGGCTTCTTCCTGGATTGAGGTAGTGAGGATTAATTGAAAGAACCCACAGCAATGCCTTGACACAGTGTGAGACCCCATTTCTGGGGCTCCGAGCACCTAGCCTCTCGGAGCCTCCCTCCCTCCCTCCGGGAGCAGAGCAGAAAATGGACTGGATGCTCAGAAATGCGAGGAACTCGTGTTGTGAAGGCGTTAACAGGGTTGGTGGTGGTGGGTTGGTTACATGTTGGGCTGTGATCTGCAAGGTCAGCAGTTCAAGACCACCTGTCGCTCTGTGGGAGAAAGACGAGGCTTTCTCTACCCCTGTAAAGAGTTACAGTCTCAGAAACCCACAGAGGCAGTTTACTCTGTCCTGTGGGGTTGTTAGAAGCCAGCATCGACTTGAGGGCAGTGGGTTTCTGAGTTTGCCAAGTGCTAGGCACCATGGTATCTGCTTCATGGGCATTCTCAAATTGATCCCTCAGCAACGATCCGAGGTGGTTACTATGATTAGACCACGGACACACTAGTGAAGTGAGGCAGAGAGGTGTTAAGCAACTTACTCTGTGTGTGTGTGTGTGTGTGTGTGTGTGTGTGTGTGTG
>NW_022103899.1:44374463-44377802 GCF_000313985.2 Echinops telfairi | reverse complement strand
GTAGACAGTTTCAGATAACTAAAGGAGACAGCAGGTGGGGAGGCTGGTGCTGACCGTTGTTGAGGGCCTTTGGGGAGACTGCCCTTAGACACAGAGGGTGGGATTAGACTGAGGGGCACCTGGAAACGTGACCGTGAGGAGAAGACAACGAGCATGCTGGGAAGAGGACACAGTATGAACGGAGAGGCTCAGAGGAGGCCTGGGGGCTCCCGCTGAGGGTGGGGAGCTTTCTGTGCGGATTCAGGGTGGAAGGTGGGGTGTGCGTGGGGGTCGAGGCCTGGTGTGAACCGAGGTAGCATCCCCTGATCACACAAGAATCCACGGGAGCAGAGCGGAGGTGGGAGGGGGTGCCCATGACCCCACAGAGCCGTGCGCCTAGAGACAGCACAGAGGCTATGGGCGGGATGAGGTCGATGGGGGGAGAGGGAGGGACCCAGCTGCCTGTTGTACCAACCCTGGAGAAGATTGAGGAGGCCCCATTAGGGCACAGGCAGCGGCGCACAGAGCGCGGGAGCACAAGATGGTGTGTTTAGGAGGCAAAATTCACAGAACCTGGCAACTGCTTGGACTGGTGGGGTGGAGGGCAGGGAGGGGTGGAGAATGACTCAGAGTTTCCCATCTGGGCAACCAAACACGCCAGGCCACTTGTGGGCCAGGGGAGAGGAACGCTGTGAGCCCGTGAAGATGAAGCAGGGGGAGGATGCTCAGATTTGAGGCGCCCGCCCAGGGCACTCCCAGAAGGCACTGCAGCTCTCTTGGGGATCTGCGACTTCCCCACAGAATAGCTGATGCCCACAGGGCCCTGGTCTGCCCCGCTAAGGGCAAATCGACCAAGTAGTAGCTGGCCAGGAGGCCAGAAGAGGGGGAGGCAAATGACCGCCCCCCCCAGATCTGCCCTATGCCTGTGCCTGTCCCTCCACCCAGCCTGCCTCGGCCCCAAGCCCAGGAGCTAATGCCTACGGTGCCATGTTTGGCCACAGGTAGCCTAGTGAAGGTTCCAGGGGAGAGGAAAAGAGCCCCGGAGCTGGGGACACCCCCCCACCCCTGGGTGCCATCAACCCCTTCCATCCATGTCCCCTCCCCCCACCCGGTGGAGAAAACCCGCAAACAACGTTCCCACCCAGGGCCGAGGACTCCCGCCAAGGCTGCCGAGCCAGATGGGCCGCACCCCTCTGGCAGGAACACATATCCGGCAGGCAGGCAGGCAGGCAGGCAGGCAGGCTTGGTGGGAGGGAGGGAGGAGAAGAGGGAGAGAGGACACCCCTGGGGGCCAGGAAACCCTCTGAGACTGGGTGGGGCTGTGGCAGGGCCAGGGTGAGCGGGCACGGAAGGGTGGAAGAATGTTGCCATCAGACATCCTTTTCTGGGTGCCGCCTGTCCAGGGGGGTGGTTGCTGCAGACACCGGTGGGCAGCCCTGCGGTGACGCTCAGTGCCCACAGAGGCCCTTTAGGAGCCAGCGACCCAGCAAAGGGGGCGGGCTGGCTTCGTGAGGCTGCCCACCACTGGTCAGGTGAAATGGTGGGTGGTCATTGTCCTAACAAATCCTACCCTGGGAGGACACTTGACACTCTCCCAGCTCTTTCCTGTCCCCTGCCTGGACCTGCCGAAACACCCCGGGAGGTCCCAACAGCTCTGTTCCTATTTCTTCGTGCGTTTATTTATTTATTTTTACAGATATAAACATCTGATCACTAAGAAGTCCTTCCCCCTCCCTTTCTGAGCCCAAATAGAGGAGTCCTGGTCCCCTAGGGCTTACGTATCAGGCTGCGATCCGCAAGGTCTGCAGTCTGAAACCGCTAGTCACTCCAAGGGAGAAAGATGGGGCTTTTAACTGCGCTAAAGAGTTAGTCTTGGAAACCCACAGGGGGCAGCTCTCCCCTGTTCTGTAGGGTCGCTGTGAGTTGGCATTGACTCCATGCCGGTGAGTTTGGCTTATGGGGCTCCGGCTGCTGTTGTCCGTGGTGTCGAGTGGACTCCGGAGCAGAACTGACGTGCAGGGTTCTCATGGCTGTCAACTGTCCCCCGTCCTCTTCATCCCCACAACCACCCCCACCTTGAGGTCAGCAGTCAGGGGCAAACAGCTCACTCCACCAAGCGTTTGTACTGACTGGCTTCTATCCTGCTTCCATTAACTCCAGGAGCCTTGATGGTGGAGTGGGTTGAACGTTGGGCCACTAACCCCAAGATCAGCAGTTTGAAACCACCGACCGCTCCACAGGAGAAAGACTGGGCTTTCTATTCCTGTAAAAATTTGCAGTCTTGAATAACACAGGCCCAGCTCACCCTGTCCTGTAGGGTCTGCTGCACAAGACTTCTTCAGAGTGTTGCAAAGCAAGGATGTTACCATGGGGGTTGAGGTCCCTCTGTCCTAAGTCATGGTATTTTATTTCTTTCTGTTTTTTTTAAATCATTTTATTGGGGGCTCATACATCTCTTATCACGATCCATTGTGTCAAGCATATTTGTACATTTATTGCCCTCATCATTCTCAAAACATTTTCTTTCTACTTGAATCTTTGGTATCAGCTCCTCATTTTTTCCTCCCTCATGAACCCTTGATAATTTATGAATTATTATTATTTTGCCATGTCTTACACTGACCAATGTTTCCCTTCACCCACTTTTCTGTTCTCCGTCCCCCAGGGGGAGGGGGATTAAATGTAGATCCTTGTAATCGGTTCTCTCTTTCTCCCCCACCTTCCCCTTCCCCTCCTGGTATCACTACTCTCATTGTTGGTCCTGAAGGGTTTATCTGTCCTGGATTCCTTGTGTTTCTGGCTCTTATCTGCACCAGTGTACATCCTCTGGTCTAGCCAGATTTGTAAGGTAGAATTGGGATCATGATTGTAGCAGGGGGAGAGGGGGGAGGAAGCATTTAAGAACTAGAGGAAAGTTGTATGTTTCATCTGGGCTATACTGCACCTGACTGCAAGCCGTGGTATTTCCAATGGCCTCACATGCATGAGAAAGTTGGATATCGAATAAAGACGACTGAAGAAGGATCGATGCCCTTCTGTCATGGTGCCGGAGAAGCACAGGGAAAGCACCACGGACTGCTGAAGGACAAACAGATCGGTCTTGGAAGAAGCACGGTGAGAGTGCTCCTTAGAGGCCAGGATGCCGAGACTTGGTCTCAGCACTCTGGACGCGTAGTCAGGAGAGACCAGCCCCGGGAGGAGGATGCGATGCTCAGTCCAGTGGCGGAGCCGAGAGAGATGGATGGATGTGGACGGCACGTGACTGCCACAACAGGCGCGGGCATTGCAGGGACGATGGTGAGGATGGCGCGGGACCAGACAGAGTTTCATTCTGTAGTGCATCAGGTTGCCGCTACAGGT
>NW_022103899.1:44372928-44373870 GCF_000313985.2 Echinops telfairi | reverse complement strand
CAAAGCCATCTTGCAGGGAAGCAAACAAGCCCGCCAGGTGGGCAGTTTTAATCCACCTGGAGAGAAAGCCGCGCTGCCTGCTCCTGCCCAGAGCTCCAGTCTCAGAACCCCCAGGGGTAGTTCTTCTCTGTCCTGTAGGGGCGCCACGCTTCGGCATGGGCAGAATGGTAAACCCGTAGGGATGGAGTCCAGGGGCCACTCGGCCTGGGGAGGGCAGAGCTGGTCTCCTCGCTGCCCCCACCCCCGTCTCCCAGGGTCGCCCAGCCCCTCACCTGAAGAAGGAGCCCTCCTCCTAGTCGACTTCCTCCCTCCAGGTTCTTCACCCCAGCTCCAAACTCCATAACGGCCATTCATGAGAAGGTCCCCTGGGGACAATGGGGGTGAGGGACTGGACAAGGTTACATGGGGTTGCTAAGAGCCAGAGTGGACTTTCTGCTAACGAAGCTGTCCAACATGACGTGACCTGTGTGGAAGAAGCAAGATGGGACAGTGTCGGCGTCTCCGGGGCTCCTTGATCTCCCAGTTCCAGGGTGGGCTGGAAGAGGGGCGGGAGTGAGAGGTGGAGACTGGATCGGGACCCACACGCTGCCCTCAGAATCCCGGAGGAGAGATTTACAGACTCAGCGATCGTGGCGCAGGGCAGGCAAACCCAAGGCCCAGGGGAGAGGCTGGCGTCAGCCTCCCATCTGCCCACAGATTCTCTGGGGGCACTCACTGCCCACCTGTGTCCTGAGGAGGAGGCCTCTTTCCCTAGGCTTTGAGCAAAGCTTGATTGGGGGGGGTGGGAAGGGAAATCTTGGGGAAACACTGGAATGGGGAGCTCTGCCCTCGCCCTAACTCCAGCCTTGACCCCTCCAAACAAAAGCCAAGTTCACGACCACCGGGCCGATGCCGACTCCTGGTCACCCCGTAGGACTGGGCAGAGTGGCCCCTGTGAGTTTC
>NW_022103899.1:44369597-44370529 GCF_000313985.2 Echinops telfairi | reverse complement strand
TGGGAGGCCCTGGAGCCAGGTACAAGGAGGGGGATTTGAAGAGCGCAGCCTGCCCTCACATTGGTCCAGGCTCTGGGATCCGGTGGTCTGGGCCTGCGACAGGGTGGTGTCTGTGCCCTGGGGACCTCCGCTGCTGGGGCTGGGAAATGAGTCAGGCTGGACACCAGGAGGTGTCTTGGAGGGATGATTTAGGGATGATTTCTCTTAAAGTGGGGGAGAGGTGGGGAGTCCCCAAAGTCTATGCCTGGAATGGGGGCCCTGGGTGTGGGAGGAAGATCAGGATGACAGGCCATCAGGGGACAGGAAGCATTGTCTGTACAGGACTTTGTGGCTTCGAGGGCAATCCCATTGGTGGTCCCACTACCAGAGCTGGAGGCGGTGGTGCTGCCAAGCAGGGGAAACTGAGGCCTGTGGAGTGGTGGGAGGTGTGGGGGCTGGCTGGCCCACAGCCTCATATCAAGTGGGGCACAGAGGAAGGTTAGGTGTTGGCGAGCCTCTGGTTTCAGTTCAGATGTGGTGCTGCTTGAGAAGGAGTATTTAACATATTCTCATAGGAGATCCTGGGTGAGCCAAACAGCTCACATACTCAGCTGCTAGCTGAAAGGCTGGTGGTTCGGGGCCACCTAGAGGCACCGTGCAGGTGCAAGACCTGGTGATCTGCTCTGACAAACCAGCCCTTGGAAACCTGCTGGAGTGTGCTTGTGCTCTGACATGTGGGGTCACCGTGAGTCGTAATCAACTTGGTGGCAACTGGTTTATTGGTTTATAAGGCAAAGAGTAGAAAATAAGGATAAAACGGAAAGAAGCCTACTGGCTGGAGCAAGGGGTCGTGGTGAAAGAGAAGGAGGCTTTCTGGGGACACGGGCTAAAAGTGAGGGCCTTTCACAGCCAAAGGGAGCCAAGCATCGGCGGACCCCAAACCCAACCCACCA
>NW_022103899.1:44362166-44364839 GCF_000313985.2 Echinops telfairi | reverse complement strand
TCCATGCATCCATCCACTCACTTACCATCCATGTCTCCCTCCTACTCATCCACCCATCCACCACTCCCACCCCTAACACCCCTCCCTCCCACCCACCCTTCCAGCTATGGTTGTTCTGTTGCCTCCTGGGTGAGGGGACCTAAAATCCAGCTCTTTTTTTACTCACCCAGTCCAGCTCAAAGGATTCTTCTCTGCTCTCTGGGTCCTCTTCATGAATCTTGGGGTGCAACATGGCCACCCTATGGCTCATGGGTTGGGGATGATGGGCGGGAGATGGAGGGGGTTTGGAGTACCAAGGCTGTGAGTCCCCAGCCTCGACTCACTCACTGGACCAAGTCCACTCTGGCTTCAGTGACCTGGGCTCCACAGGGCTGGGGTTTCCACAGGGTTGGAGGGAGCAGTAAGGACGCTTTCCTATACCTGGAGAGCCTGGCCTGTGTCTCCCTCTCCCTCTGGCTCCCCGCTCTGGTACCTGGCCGGCCCTTCCACTATTGCTTTTCACTCTTTAGTGTAATACAGTTGAGGGGGTGGACTACAGGGGAGTCCAGGGCCCCTCGCGTGTCTGGTCCCGCTTTCAGGAGGCCCCATGATGAAGGAGCCGACACAGAAACAAGGCAGTGGTACATGGTGACAGTCGAGATCTACAGGCAAAGAGGTCACCATCTGACCTCCGGCAGATCTTTTGCTTCACTCACTCCATTTCCTGTCTTGGGAGAAGTACGGCCAGAGTAGTCAACTCCTTAGAGGCAAGGATGGCTAGACATCTTCTGACACGCTTGGGACCTGTCATTCGGCGCGAGTCAGTTCTGGAGAAGGCCATCCTGCTGGGGCAAATAGAGGGGCAGCGGAAAAGAAGACCCTCAGGAAGTAGGAGCGGCCCCGTGGCCGCAACAATGGGCTCAAGCACAGGAAGGCTTGTGAGGTGGCACCAGGCAGGGCGGTGCTTCCTTCTGATGTGCCTCCAGTCTGTCCGTACGGATCAGAACCGACTCAGCGGCACCTCCCAGCCACATCAGCAAGCCGTCTGCTTCCTCCTTAGAAGCCCTCAGTGGCTGGGTTTAGGGAAAGCTTGTCTCAGGCTTATTCTGTTACCTCACTGCGAACCCCAGCTTCCAGCCTGAGTCTGAGGACCTCCTTACAGCCACTAGAGGCAGCCTGGCAGGGCGGGAAGACTCTGCCCTTGGGTCAGACGTCTTAGAACCAGATTCCAGTTCTGCCGAGCTAGTTGTGAGTGCTTGGGCAGGTAGCCTCAGCCTCCTCACCTTGAAGATGGGTGATTGTGGAAATTAAAGGAGATGCTAAGGACTTCAGAGCCGACCTCTGCGTGCTTAGTCCCCGTGAGCCATCACCGTGTGTGAGGTGCACACCAGCCTCTCTACACAAAGAGTCTGGCTGCTCACGGAAACATTTGGAGACCGGCCGAGGGGATGACCGGGAAGCTTTTTTTCAGCTCCAACTTCAGAACCGTACCAGGCCGCCAGCGCAGCCCGCAGTGCAAGAAGCACCCAGCCTGTGTGATTCAAGGGTTGTAAAGAATAAAACCTGAATCCGAAGGAGGAACTACCGTCAGAGCTTAATTTGTGAACACCCAGTTTGCAGAAGGTTATGGATGACGGTGGAAGTCCAAAGTCCAAGTGCAAAGTCCCCATGAGGATTGTCTCCGGTGCACCCCCTCTGTCCATAGTTGAGGGGTGTGGATAGCCTGGCCGTCAGTGAGAGAGCATTGGAAAGCAGACTATGGCTGACGTGGTTATGTTAAGGTGTAATACTGCAGCACTTGACCTCTCTTTCGATCCCCTTTGAAGTTGTTTCAGTTTTCACTATTTTATGCTTTCTCCCTGATTAAGGTTTCCCATATTCTGTCTAGTCATCGTTCTTTTTGTTTGCTTGCTTTGTGTGGTTTTGTATTGTTTGGAATGGTTTTCTGTATATGAAGATCCAGGAGAGGTGTAGCTATAGAGACAGTAGCTGGATAGGGGTGCAGCTGGGGAGGATGGGAGGTGGAATGGGGCGCTAATAACAATGATGATGAGAAAGAAAAGTATCATGCCTTGCTGCCTGCCCTGACCCCTCCCTGAAACAGCCCAGGCTAGCCCAGCCCCTGAATATGGACAGGGCGGCCGCTAGGCAGTCTGGCGAACAGGTGGGCCCTCGGCTGTCTCTCAGCCAGCCAGGGAAGGAGCGAGGCCCAGCCAGGCGTGGGGCCGTGACCACGGGGTCAGGTACACACTGAGGCGATGTGCTCATTTTCCAAGCCCGGTCCAGGAGGAAAAGGCCATTTAGATCCCAACAATGTTGGCTTCCTGTGTTCCCGGGAGGCAGGAAGCCACCCTAGGACAGAGAACAGGCAGCCCAGCTGAGGAGGGGCTGGGGCCAAGGGCTGGGCTGGGGGTGACCTGAGGACCCCTGCCCAGTCTGGACCTCTCCATTCCCTCTGGGACCCTGCACCCTGCTGTGGAGGGTGTGCTGACACCCATGGTTGGTCTCCAGGGGGCTCTGATTGGACAGGGCGGCTTCCAGGGCTCGGTTTCGCAGGGCAGGCTTGGGACAGTAGGGGGAGCTGCTGGGAGGTGGGGACTGATGCTTGGATGTGCATCCAGGAGGACCAGAGGGGGGGGTGTCTGGGGACTTCCTGCCCCATGGTCCCACCTTGGGAGTGAGTGTCGCTGCCAG
>NW_022103899.1:44350838-44361535 GCF_000313985.2 Echinops telfairi | reverse complement strand
GGCAGCCAGGTCTCTCATCAGCAGATGAGGGTTCTTCCATAGACTGATGGTTACGGTAACAAAGACACAAACGAAGGCAGCGGTGATGCTGCCCACCGCGGCAAACCCTTAGATGGAAGATCCTCTGTGTCGAGCATATGCCTTAACTTGTTCAGTCCTTACAATGGTCCTTGGGGGTAAATGCTAACACTACCCCCATTTTCCAGATGAGGAGGTGGCTAGAGTCTCAGCTGAGGTGTTTTGCACTGTCACTGTTATTCTTTAAGGTGGTGTCGTATTCTGTTGGGGAGAAAGGCAGGGTTTCTACTCCCCTAAAGAGTTACAGTCTAGGAAACAAACCCCCAAGAGCAGTTCTGCCGTGTCCTCTGGGGGGTCACTATGAGTCCGAATGACCTCGATGGCAGTGCGTTTGACTCTTTCTTTGAGTATTCCGGGGGCATATGTACCCATGTTTATTTATCCGTTCCTCCATTGATAGGTGCATCGTGTTCCAGTGAACATGGGTGTGCGCCCATCCGTGTTACAGTTCTTATTTCTCTAGTAGGGGGCTTGCTGGTTCACCTGGCATTTCTATTCCTAACATTTTGAGGAAGCAGCACACTGCTTTCCAGAGTGGTCGCACCATTTGCTAGTCCCACCAGTAGTGTCTGAGGGGTCCAGTCTCTCCAACCCTTGGCAGCACTTGTTGTTTCCTGTTTTTCAGGGCTTTGCTGCTAATGCTGGGAGAGATGCCGTCTTGCTGTTGCTTTGATTTGCAGCTCTGTAATGGATCATGATTGTGAACATGCTTGTTGGTTGCCGCACCGTCTTCTTGGGGGACATGTCTGTTCATGCCCTCTGCCCATGCTTTGTTTTTAAATGGGATTGTTTGTCTTTTTTCTTGTTGAGGTGTTGAAGTTTCCCATCGGTTTTAGAGATTAGCTTACTTTTATTTTTTTAAATAATTTTATTGGGGGCTCTCACAGCTCTTATAATATTCCATACATCAAGTGTATCAAGTATATTTGTACATAGGTTGCCATCAACATTTTCTAAACATTTACTTTCTATCTGAGCCCTTGATATCAGCTGAGATTTGTTTCTTTATGAAGAAGGAAGAGGTAATTCACTTCTAAAAAATTAGCCACCAAAAACCTTATAAATAGCAGCCAAATATTGCCTGCTATGGTGTCAAGAGATGAGCCCCTAGGTTGGTGAGCCTCTCAGGGAAGAAAGCACTCAACATATGATTGCTTCTTCAAACTAGACTTGACCTTACTGATATGAATGGAGCAAAGCCTTCAGGACCTTCACTTGTTGATATGGCACCACCTAAAATGAGAAGAAACAGCTGTGAGCACCCCACTAATAATCAGAATGTGAAATGTACAAATCTAGGAAAATTAGAAGTCCTCGAAAATGACATAGAACACAGAAAGATATGTTTCCTAAGCATCAGTGAACTGAAACGATCTGGTTATGGGCCATGTTGAATCATATGATTTACTGTGCTGGGGGGGATGACAGATCCAAAAGCAATGGCAGCACATTCATCATCGAAAAGAACATCTCAAGATCAATCTTGAACTACAATGTTGCCCGTGACAAGATAATAACTATACGCCTGCAAGGCAGACCGGTGAACACAATTATTACTCAAATGTATGCACCAACCACTAAGGCTGGCGATGAAGAAATTGACAAGCCCTACCAATTCTTGAGATTGAACTCGATCAACCATGCAGCCAAGATGCACCGATGATTACTAGTGACGGCAATGAGAAAGTTGGAAACAAAGAGGAAGGGTCAGTAGTTGGAAAATGGCCTTGGAAATGGAAATGAAGCTGGAGATCACAAGATAGAATGTCACAAACCCAATGACTTATTAATTGCAAATACTCTTTTGCAACAACTTCAGTGGCAACTGTAAATATGGGCCACACCAGATGGAAAACACAGGAATCAAATAGGCTTCACCCTTGTGAAAAGACTACAAAGAAGCTCTGTGTCATCAGCCAACACAAGGCTCGGGGCTGACTGTGGAACAGAACCTCAGTTACTCATGTGCAAGCCCAGGTTGAAGTGGAAGAAAAAAAAAGAAAACAAGTACATGAGCACCAAAATATGACTTTGTGTGTATCCCATCTATGTTTAGAGACCATTTCAAGAACAGATTCTAAGCACTGAAAGCTAATAACCACGATAGTGAGGACCTACAGGTAGATGTGTAGTTAGACACCCAGGCTGAGCAGGTATGGATGCCCATGGGTATATATGTATATATTTGAGAATGAATGTTCGTATAGGTCTATCTTTGTTGTAAATATATCCATGGATGTGATGGAGCCCACAGGGAGTAAAGCTGTGAAAACTTGTGGGACATAACCAAACACCTGAGGGACTGTATCACTGGACCTGGAGCCTCAGGACCATCGTCTTGGGGGACACTAAAGTCAACTGGCATGACGTAACCCACAAACACAATGTTCTACATCCTACTTTGGTGAAGAGTGACTCGGATCTTACAAGGTCTGAACAGCCATCTAAGATGCACAGGTCTCTCCCTGTCCGGGGGAAGAAAGAGTGGTGAAAATGGAAAGACATAAGGGAACAAGAAGTGATCTAAAATTGACGGGGAGGAGGGCATAGGATGCCTAGTAGGGCTTGATCAAGGGCAACGTAACCGAGAGGAATTACTGAACCGAACATGATAGTGGGACAAGAGGAAAGTAAAAGGAAATAGAGGAAAAATCTAGGAGGCAAAGGGAATTTACAGAAGTCTAAATACAGGCATGTACATATGTAAATATATTTATGTATAACTATAGGGAAATAGATCAATGTACATTAAATATCAAGTATCAAGGTTAAGTATCAAGGTAGCAGACGGACATTGGGCTTCTACTCAAGCACATAGGGTGACTGTTATGTCAGTGCAACTAACAACAACATGGTCTCATAGCTCACTGCCAATTTCTTTTCCTCCCTGTGTGTTGATTAGGAAGAGATTTCTTTGGGGGCAATGACACAAGGTGGAGGTAGGACCAGGGAAATGCAGGACCTTGTAAGATATGCTGAGGAATTGGGAAGAGAGTTCTAAGAGGGATCTGATGTGATTGGTGAGGGTTTGCACATGATCTTGGCTTTGTGAATCGAAGGGGAAAGGATTAGTAGGAGATGAGGGTTAGTTAGGTAAGGAGAATTGGTTTGAACTTGGGCAGCAGTGGAGGGCTGGGGGCAAGGAGACACACAGGGATTGAACAGACTGTAGCTACTTTCTGGGTTGCGATGACTAATTTTTTTTTTTGAGAAATAAAGGAAAAACTCAACACCACACCCATTGACATGGACTAGATGCTGACTCATAAGACTGAGCACAAGGTTTCCGAGACGGAACATGTATATGGGGGCAGATGTCAGTTCTGACTCATAGCAACCCAGTGTACAACATAGTACACAACGAATCACTGCCCTGCCCTGTACCCCTCTCACAATTGTACTTACATTTGAGCCCATTGTTGCAGCCACTGGGTCAATGCATCTTGTCGAGGGTCTTCCTCTTGTTCACTGCCCCTCTATGTAGCCAAGCCCAGTGCCCCTTTCCCAGGGACTGGTCTCTCCTGATAATATGTCCAAAGTAGGTGAGACAGAGTCTCACCACCCTTGCCTCTACGGAGCCTTCTGGCTGTAATTCTCCCAAGACTGATCTGTTGGTTCTTTTAGCCATCCGTGGTACTTTCAACATCCTTCATCAGTACCACAGTGTTACAATGCACCGTTTTCCTTCTGTTTCTCTTCGACGTCCAACTTCACTTGCAGACGAGGCAATCAAAATACTATGATGTGAGTCAGGTGCGCTCCAGTCCTCAAAGCGACATCCTTGCTTTTCAACGGTTTAAAAGAGGTCTTGTGCAGTAGATTGACCCAACGCCATGTGTCGTTTGATTTCTGGACAGTGGCATCCAAAAGCATTGATGAGTGGATCCAAGCCTGGTGAAATTTTTGACAACTTCAACCCTTTCTCCATTTATCATGATGCTAGTTTGGTTTTCTTTTTTAATCATTTTATTGGGGGCTCGTACAACTCTGGTCACAATCCATCCATCCATCCATTGTGTCAAGCACATTTGTACATTTGTTGCCCTCATCATTCTCAAAACATATGCTTTCTACTTGAGCCCTTGGTATCAGCTCCTCAGTTTTTCCCCTCTCTCCCCGCTCCCCTCTTCCTCATGAACCCTTGATAATTTCTAAATCATTATTATTTTGTCATGTCTTACACTGTCCGATGTCTCCCTTCACCCACTTTTCTGTTGTCCATCCCCCAGGGAGGAGGTTATATGTAGATCCTTATAATTGGTTCCCCCTTTCTACCCCACCTTTCCTCCACTCTCCCCATATCGCCACTTTCACCACTGGTTCTGAAGGGATCATCCACCCTGGATTCCCTGTGTTTCCAGTTCCTATCTGTACCAGTGTATATCCTCTGGTCTAGCCAGATTTGTAAGGCAGAATTGGGATCATGATAGTGGGGGAGGGTGGGGAAGCATTTAAGAAGTAGAGAAAAGTTATATGTTTCATCGTTGCTACACTGCACCCTGACTGGCACGTCTCCTCCCCACGACCCTTCTGTAAGGGGATGTTCAATTGCCTACAGATGGTCTTTGGGTCCCCACTCATTCACAATGATATGGTTTTTTGTTCTTTGATGCCTGATACCTGATGCTTTTGGTTGTCTTTACACTGAGTTTTAATCCCTACTAAAGGCTGCAAAGGAGCCCTGGTGGCATAGTGGTTATGTGTTGGGCTGTGATGCATAAGGTCTACAGTTCAAAACCACCAACCGTTCCATGGGAGAAAGATAGGACTTTCTATTCCCACAAACGGTTATAGTCTTGGAATCTTACAGGGGCAGTTCTACCCAGTCCCACAGGGTCATAATGAGTCAGCATCAACTACATGGCAGAGAGAAAGGCTGCAATCCTTGCTCTGCATCAGCAAGTGCTTCAAGTCCTCCTCCCTTTCAGCCTGCAAGGTTGTGTCATGTGCCCTCATCTTTCTCCCGGGAAGGACTAGTGGGTTTAAACTGCTGACCTTGTGGTTAGCTACCCAACACTCACCCGACAGAGCCCCCAGAGGTCCCCAGGGATCAAGGAAGGGCCCTGGAGGTTCCCAGGATCAACTGTGGGTCTCCTGCTTTCCGAGGGATCTTGTGCTTTAGTGTCTGTATTCGTTGTCTCTTGCTGTGGTCAGGTGCCATGAAGTCGGTTCTGACCCACAACGACCCCATGCACAGCAGAAGGACACACTGGCTGGTCCTGTGAGATCCTCCCAATCCTTCCTGTGCCTGAGCCCCTTCTTGAAGCCACTGTGTCCATCCATCTTGTTGAGGGCCTCCCCCGTTTTTATGAACCCCCCAAGTAGAGATTTCAAACAAATCCAAGATAATTATCTCACGTGGTTTCTGAAGGTCAGGGATCTCTGAGTAGCCCTGGTGGTGTAGTGGTTCTGCGTTGGGCTGCTCACTGCAAGGTCAGCAGTTCGAGAGACAGGGGGCTTTCTGCTCCCGTAAAGAGGTACAGTCTCAGACTCTCAGGGGCCAGTTCTACCCTGTCTTACAGAGTCGAGTTACAGTCTTGGAAACTCACAAGGGCCGTTCTACCTGGTCCTAGAGCAGCAGTTCTCAACCTGTGGGTCGTTCGACCCCCAAAGGGGTCGCAGGGGTTGCCAGATTCATAACAGTAGCAAAATGACAGTTACGAAGTAGCAATGAAAATAATGTTACGGTTGGGGGGTGACCGCAACATGAACTGTGTGAAAGGGTCGAGGCATTAGGACGGTTGAGAACCACTGTCCTAGAGGGTCGCTGTGAATCACCATCGACTCTATGGCAGTGAGTTGGGTTTTGGGGTGCAGCCGGGTTCAGGCGTGGGGTCTCCCATGAGGTGGTAGTCAGGATGTCAGCCAGGCTGCAGTCCTCTGAGGGTCTGGCTGGGGCTGGAAGATCCACTTCCGAAACGGTTCTCGCTCATGGCTGTTGACAAGAGGCCTCAGTCCCTCCTCGGGAGGCTTCTTCTTTACAGCTTCGGTATTCCTATGGCAAGGGAACCGGCTTCCTCCAGTTTGGTCTCCAGCAGCTCACAGGGAGCCTACAGTGTCCCTGGGAGTTTCTTTCATTTCTACAACATCTGACTGGTTACACACATCAGCCCTGTTCACCAGGGAGGGAACCACACAAGCGCATGGATACCTGGGAGGCTGGCAGCCAGTGTCCCTTTTCTGTAGCATATCTGCAGGGCCACTGGGCTGGGAAGGGAGAAGCCAGCAGAGTAGCATGACCCCAACCCAAGGACAGCGGGAGAAATGGAGGTGACATAGGAGGAGATGCTGCCTCATGGGAGAAGAGCCGGGAATGCAGGGCACACAGGGCGAGAGGGCCTCCCTGGGGTTGGCTGTACATCTGCAGGTGTAGACACCCTTGGGCTTGGCAACTGCTACCCGTTGGGCTGTGATCCTCAAGTCCAGCAGTTCGAAACCAACAGCTGCTCCTTGGGAGAAAGACAGGGTTTTCTACTTCCATAACGTTATTGTCTCTGAAATGCACAGGGGCAGTTCTACCCTGTCCTATAGGGTTGCTATGAGCCGGCATCGACTCAGGGGCAGTGAGGCTGAGTGAACCCTGCTTGGAACCTGACACTTGATTTTTCTTTTCTTTTCTTTTTTAAATAGTTTTATTAGGGGCTCATACAACTCTTATCACAACCATACATACATCAATTGTGTAAAGCACATTTGTACATTCATTGCCCTCATCATTCTCAAAAGATTTGCTCTCTACTTAAGCCCCTGGCATCAGCTCCTCATTCCCCCCCTCCCCCCTCCCTCCTCCTTCATAAGCCCTTGATAATTTATAAATTATTATTTTGACATATCTTGCCCTGTCCAGCTTCTCCCTTCACCCACTTTTCTGTTGTCTGTCCCCCAGGGAGGAGGTCACATGTAGATCCTTGTAATCGGTTCCCCATTTCCAACCCATCCTCTTTCTACCCTCCCAGTAGCGCCACTCACACCACTGGTCCTGAAGGGATCATCTGCCCTGGATTCCCCGTGTTTCCAGTTCCTATCTGTACCAGTGTACATCCTCTGGTCTAGCCTGACCAGCAAGGTAGAATTCAGATCATGATAGTGGGGGTGGGAAGGAAGCATTTAGGAACTAGAGGAAAGTTGTATTTTTCATCGTTGCTATATCACACCCTGACTGGCTCGTCTCCTCCCCGAGACCCCTCTGCAAGGGGATCTCCAGTGACCTTCAAATGGGCTTTTGGTCTCTACTCTGCACTCCTCCCTTCAATCACTATGGTAAGATTTTTTGTTCTGATGATGCCTTATACCTGATCCCTTCAACACCTCGTGATCGCACAGGCTGGTGTGCTTCTTCCATGTGGGCTTTGTTGCTTCTGAGCTAGATGGTCGCTTGTTTACCTTCAAGCCTTTAAGACCCCAGACGCTATATCTTTTGATAGCCGGGTACCATCAGCTTTCTTCGCCACATTTGCTTATGCACCCATTTGTCTTTAGCGATCATATCATGGAGGTGAGCACACAATGATATGATTTTTTGTTCTTTGATGCCTGATAACTGATCCCTTTGGCACCTTGTGATCACACAGGCTGGTGTGCTTCTTCCATGTGGGCTTTGTTGCTTCTGAGCTAGATGGCCACTTGTTTACCTTCAAGCCTTTAAGACCCCAGACGCTATATCTTTTGATAGCTGGGCACCATCAGCTTTCTTCACCACATCTGCTTATTCACCAGCTTTGTCTTCAGCGGGAACCTGACACTTGAGTGCATTTTCCTGAATTCGTTTATCTTCTGGCCTGTGGGTCTCAGGAGGTGGGGGTGGAGTGTATGTTTTCATGTGCTCCCCAATGGAGAGGATCCCAGCTTTCAAGGATGGGATTCCTGCATTTCCAGCACTCGGGAAGCATCCAGCACTCAGTACTGCAATTACTCTGTGATGTCTCCATCCGACTACCATCCATGGGTGTGTCTCAAGGACCTTTGTTGAATGTCTGTCTCTCTGTGATAAGCAGAGCAGCCCTTGATGGCCATGCAGGCCACCCAGTGACGAGGGCCCACCCACATGGTGCTCACCAAGCCATGTACCTTCTTGCTATTCCTAGAGGGAACCGGTACAGCAGCCCAGCTATGTCCCTGGTGCTGGTGGGCTCTGAGAGTAGCCCTTGTTCTAATGTGTACAGAGAAGCATGACCTGGCTAGAGAGATGATGTGAATGAGACAGGCATGCTCTCTGCCCTTAGGAACCTCGTGTCAGGATATCTATATCTATATCTATCGATCTATTGATCTATCCATCCATCTAGCTATCTATTCTGTATAAATCAGCAGGAAATGACCCAGGATGACTTCAGTTTGAGAAGTGGGCTGTGAAGAAAATGAACAGGGTGCTGAGAGTGAAAACAAGGCCATTGATTCTAGTTGGGGAGCCCCTGGGTGGGGCAAATGGTTAGTGTGTTCTGCTGCTGACTGAAAGGTTGAGGGTTTGTTTACCCAGAAGTGTCTCCAAAGAAAGGCCTGGCTATCTAGCACGGAAAAGCCAGCCCTTGAAAACCCTGTGGAACACTGTTCTATTGGGACACCTAAGGGATCACCAGGACTCAGGGACAACTAACTCAAGGGCGAGTGGTACTCTAGTTTGGTTGGTCTGGCAAGGTCTTTTTGAGGAGTTGGCTTTCAGTGGATTCACCTTGGTGAAGGTTCGAGTGCTTCGGGAGAGGAGAGTGCTCCCGGCAGCGGAATAGCAAATGCAAATTCCTCTAGGTAGGAGAGCGTGGTGCATTCTGGGAACTGTCAGGCGTGTAAAACACACAATTTATCAAGGAGTCATGAGGGTGGGGTGGGCGAGGGAAGGGAGAAAAGAAGAGTTGATACTAAGGATTCAAACAGAAGGTAAATGTTTAGAAAATGATGATGCCAACATATGTACAAATATGCTTGATAGATTGATGTATGGAATGTCATAAGTGCTGTAAGAACCCCCTACAAAAATGATTACAAAAAAACCCAACAGAACAAAACACTCGCTGCCATCCAGTCGATTCTGACTCACACATAGGGCTGCTGATGGAAAGGTCAGCAGTCCGAAATCACCCAGTAGCTCTGCAGGAGACAGACAAGGCCCTCCACTCCCATCACGAGGTACAGTCTTGGAAACACCCCGGGCAGTCCTACCCTGTCCTATGGGGTCACTGTGAGTCGGCAGTGAGGCGATGGCGTGAGTTTGGATTGGTCAGGAGTGTAGGATGAGCTGCTGGAACAAGGGCAAGTCCTAGCTTCCTTTGTGTCTCCGCTGTGCAACCACTCAGGGTTGCCCTTTGATGGAATCAGAATGCTGATGAAGTGGAGGTATACGTAACTCTGTGGAGGTCCAATAAACACCAATTTAAGCTGTTGTATATGAGGTGCTGTGCAGGGTAGTGTGTGTGTGTGAGAGAGAGACAGAGAGAGAGAGAGAGACAGACAGACAGACAGACACTTCCTTCCCTTGTAGGCGCTCTCAGCTGTATGACCCGAGATAGTGGTCTAAGCCCCTGGTGACACAGGGTAGGGAGTGGTGTAGAAAGGGGTGCTGAGACTTATTCTTGAAGGCTTAGGACCAGGATTTGGTCAGCTGACGGAGTCCCTGCAGGAGGCTTTCTCGATTCCACCCTTCGAGGTCAGAGAAGAGGCTGTGGGGCGTGGGGCAGTGGGGCAGGAATTTGGGTAAGGGGTATTTCCCAGCATGGCTCCTTCGGGTAAACCCCCTCAAGGTCAGGGTTGGGAAGGACTGAGTGAGCAAGGCTGGGTGGCCCCTGGGGTCAAGGAAGCCTTGCTCAGCACCAGCGGAATCATTGGCCTGAGCTGGGGCCAGTTCTGGCGGACACGGCCATGGTCAAGGTCTCATCCCAGACCTCCCTACTTTGCCTCCCACCTTCTGGAGAGCACCCCCTCCTTTCCAAAGCCTCAGGTGGGGAAGCCCAGAGCCTTTTTTGCCCTCCTCTGCCCTTATCTCAGGAGCCCAGGCGGTATAGTGGTTAGGAGTTGGCCTTCTAACCACAAGATCAGCAGTTTGAAACCACCAGCTAGCTCTGCCAGAGACCGATGGGCTTTCTTCTCCCATAAAGAGCTACAGCCTCGGCAGTCCTACTGGAGGAGGGTCCCTATGCGTCCTCAGCAGTGACTCAGTGGCAGGGAGTTTGTTTTCCTCAGCGTTCTGTGAGGAGCATGAATCCTAGTGTGAACCTGTCCAATCTCACTCAGAGACCCTAAAGGACACAGTCCAACTGCAAAGAAGGGTTTGCAGGGTTTTGAAGTTTTTAAAAAAAATCTTTACAGGCAGACAGCCTCTCCTTTTCCCTTGGAGCAGAGGGAAGGGGGGCATGAAACGCCTCAGCCCCAGCCCTTGGACTAAGGGGCTGCACCCATCCCCCGGCCCCCTTCCAGTACTGGAGGGTAGGGTGGGGTGGGCAGGGCTAGGGACATTCCAGGCAAAGGGAACCTGATAGGAAATTTGATTCCAGCTTCTGGTAGTGGGAGGGCGGAGCAAGACTGGTTATGTATGTGTGTGTATGTGTGTTTGTGTGTGTGCGTTTCAACTCTTCGACCAGAGGTGTGTGCGTCCTGGTGAGACCCGTGTGTGCACGTCTGTCGGGGCTTGA
>NW_022103899.1:44348367-44349591 GCF_000313985.2 Echinops telfairi | reverse complement strand
TGCTCAGTGCTGGTGGGCCCGCCCGCCTGACCCCCTGCTGCCTCCTTCCCTGGAGCAGCCATGATCAGCTGGAGGAATGGGCAGGGGCCTGCGCCTTGACACCCCCTCTCCCCACCCCGTGGACTGCTGGGAAGGAAATTGCTGTCAGGTGGGCCCTGGAGGTGGAGGCGCCCTACCTTACCTTTCCCTTAAGGAGCCTAGGTGGTGCCAGGGTTCAGAGCCGGAACCACCAGCGGTCCACGGGAGTGGGGTGCTGGCCCTCTGACCCTCTCAAGATTACTACCGAGGGGACGCTGATCTACTCGGTCTTACAAGGTCGGCGTGAGCTGGAATCAGCGCTCCACAAATCCGACCTTTCCTCTGGAGCCAGAGCTGCCAGCACTTACCCCGGTTGTTGTGCAGACCCTGGGGGCCAGTCGCTGGCAGGCCACCTCGGCTGGCCCTGTCGGGCTGGAATTCCACGCACCGCACCGAAGGAGGGAGGAGACTGCCCGTTGGAGTCGCAGCCCATGATTATTCGGCGGGGCTCCAGCTCTGCTTCTTACTGGCGGGGTGGCTGTGGGCAAGTCCTGTAACCTTTGTGAGGCTCTGGCCCTGGTGGTGTATAGGGCTGAAGGAGGCTGAGATGGGGTCTTGTGTGGCAAGTGCCCAGTTGTTAGCTGACAGCACGTTGGCCCCTGACTCCCAGTGACCAGACCCAAATGCTGCCTGGTCCTGGCAGCATCCATGTCTGGTTGCAGGTTGGACTGTTGCAATCCCTAATGGATTTTAATTAGCAGCTTTTCAGAAGTAGATCTCCAGGCCTTTCTTCCTAGTCTGTATTAGTGTGAAAATGCCACCCAAAACCTGTTCATCATCATTTAAACAGACAAACAAACACCAACCCTATTGCCTTAGATTATGACTCACAGCGACATAGAACTATCCCACTGGGTTTCCAAGGTGGCCGTCTATATGGAAGTCCACTGCCCCCTCTCCATGGCTGGTCTGTCAGAGTGGCTGGAAGAGGAGCAGTGACTGGGGATTGAATCTGGTCTCGTGCCTGGAAGGCAGGACTCCTCCCAGTGAACCCCTTCAGCCACCTGGCACATAAAAGGTACACACACACGTAATTGATTACTGTGAGTGGAGAGGCTGCTGATGGGGCAGACCAGCTTCCTCCCGATGGCGGGCCCTCAGCAATCTGCACAACCTGCTGGGGTCCTATCTGCCCCCTCCCTCCCC
>NW_022103899.1:44340412-44348097 GCF_000313985.2 Echinops telfairi | reverse complement strand
GCCCCGCCCCTCACTCCCCTCTTCCCTCTCCCCTCCCTGAGCCTGTTTCTCTTATTAACAACCTTGGGAAAGGTCCTGGAAAGTACTGCACGCACATTATCTGGGTTTATTCTTCGCATTCCATCAGGAGGGAGCTTAGAAACCATCACTTAAACAGGGGAGAGTTAGAGATAAGGAAAATGAGTTGCCCTCAGTAAGACCCCCCAGCCACACTCCTCCCCTACTCTGCCCCCAACCGTCCTGCTTCCTTGTGATTGGACCTAATTGCCTATTGGCAAGCTTTCCTTGATCCTTTCCTCCCCATTTTCTCAATCTTCTGCAACAGGGTACACTAAGAGAGGATAAGGAGATGAACTTACAAGCAGTGGAGTTGCTGAGTAGGGCGAATGGGTGGCCCGGAGAAGCTCAGAGAGAAATGACAGGCAGTGATCACTTGTTGTATGGCAGTCTCCTGGCAGGACGGGTGTGTGTGTGTGTGTGTGTGTGCGCGCGCGCGCGCGCGCTAGAACGATGCCAAAGATGGCTAGGAATATGCTGGGGGGTGGGGGCTGGGATGCATCAGACTGCAGCTCTCTTGCTCTGCCCAGCCAAGGGGGCTGACCAGGAGAGGAGAGGGTAGATGGGCAGAGAGTACCAGACCATAGGGAATGTGACCCACTGGTGGCATGAGCTCTACCCATCTGGCAGCCTCTCTCCCCAGCACTACAGCTCCTGACTGCCAACCTGCCCTTCCCTCCTGCTCGGATGGGCAGTGTGAACCCCAGAGCACACAGAAGAGCTCTCTGTTCTCTGGATTTTGTACGACCCAGGTCAGCCTGGAGGTCATCTTGTCCACCCCCCTGCCTCTAGGCAGGATTCTTTCAACGTGGAGTTTTGCCACGTGCCAGACGCTGGTAGGGAGCAAGACAGGTAAGGCCTTTGTCCTCACGGAGTTCACATTCTAATAAAGAGGATCGAACAAATAGCACCACCAAGTCAGAAAGGAAATGTGCCAGAGTAGTGGGGTCTGAGTGATTAGGCAAGGACAGCCCAGGAGGACTTCTTGGAGGAAGTGTTGTGGGATGTAGGATCCAAATGGTGTCACCTGGTGACTGGGGAATGGAAAGAGCAAGAGCAAAGGCCCTGAGGTGAGACAAACTTGACTGGGAGGCTGGAGCATGAGAGACATGCTCTGGTTTCCACCTTCAGAAGGCCAGTCTGGCCTCAGCTGAGCAGTCGCAGGAACAGAGAGATGATCCAGGAGCCGCTGAAGTTTCCGAGGTGAGGCAGGTGGGTGGCTTGGTCCATGGGGCTCACAGGGAAGGTGCTGAGAAGGAAGGGGTCAGAGTGTGAGAGGGAGAGAAACGACTTAAGACGACCCCCAAGTTTTTAGCTGGAGCAGCTAGGAGATAGGTGAAGTGGGTGAGTGATTTCTTGGAAAGATGGAGCCAAGATGTGTACTTTGCTTGGTCTTTCATTTTACAGTTCTTCTCCTCTCCCACCCTTGGGGTTTCTTATTCTCCTGTCCTCTCCAGTGCAGACCCCTCTGGTCACCCCAACCTATTCGTGACAGGTGCCAGGTGCCCTGACATGCCACCTACCAGATTACTCTTGCAACGTGAGCTGAAAGGGGGCTGCACTTATTTCTCTCTGCTATGTAACACATTGTCCCCAAATTTGGCAGTGTAAGACAGCAACAAATATTTATTACGATCTCACCCAGCTTCCATGAGTCAGGAGCAGCTTAGCTAGCTGGTTCAGTCTCAGGGTCTTTTGCGAGGTCAGTGTCAATGTTGGCAGGGGCTGCAGTCCTCAGAAGGCCTGATTGGGACTGGAGGCTCTCCTTCCCAGGTGGTTCACTCGTATGGCTGACAGTTGGGGCTGGCTGTTGGCAGGAGGTCTTCCTTGTCATGCACTTCTCTGTAGGGCTGCCTGACATTCCTTCCAAGATGGTGGCAGGTTTCCCTCGGAGAGAACAAGGGCTGCCTGCAAGGCCTTTTGTGACCTAGTCTTGGAAGACGTGTTTGTTGGGTGTCATTGAGTCGGTTCCGACCCTGTGCACAACGGAACAAAACACTGCCCACTCCTGCGCCATCCTCACAATTGTTCCCAGGCCTGAGCCCCCTGTTGTAGCCACTGTGTCCATCCATCTCCTTGAGGGTCTTCCTCCCCATCGTTGCCCCTCCACTCAACCAAGCAGGATGTCCTTCCCCAGGGACTGGTTGCTCCTGACAACACGTCCCAAGTATATGTAAGATGAAGTCTTGCCATGCTTGCCTCTAAATCAGTGGTTCTCAACCTGTGGGTCATGACCCCTTTGGGCATTGAATGACCCTTTCACAGGGGTTTACTGATTCATAACAGTACCAAAATGACAGTTATGAAGTACAACGAAAATAATTTTATGGTTGGGGGATCACCACAACATGGAACTGTATTGCAGGGTCGAGGCATCAGGAAGGCAGAGAAACACTGCTCCCACTCCCCTGGCCTTCCTTCTTCTGAGACAGATCCTACTCTTGTTATTTCTACAAGATTCTACCAGTCACTTGGTCAGTCCAGTTCAGTGGGGGGAGCGTACTGCCCAGAGGATACCAGGAGGCAAGAATCCATGGGCACCCTCTTGGAGGATGCCTATCACAGAGCTCCAGAGAGGGTGAGGCTGACCAGGCTGGCTCCTGGGAGGCTGCAGGTGCATAGGAACCTGCGTTTGAACTCTGCCCCGCTGCCTTCCGGCTGTGGGAGCTGGCTGGTGGAGGGCTGAAGGCACACCAGCGTAGAGTGGGCACCGTTCAACTGCTTCAGAACCGCAGATGACTAAAGAGCCCAGGGACCGTACCCAGGTCTTTGCCTCTTGCATGTGCTTGAGAAGACATGCCCAGTGTTGGGAGGGGAGCGCTCCGGTGCCTGTCTTGTAGTGGGCATTCAGTACAGGCTTAGGTTCCCGTGGGCTTTCATCTTCCTGGAGAAGATGGATCGCAAACAGGCACACAAGTCAGAAAGGCAATGAGCTGCATGAATGGGTGAGCGGGACTGGGCTCTAACCACATTATAGGGGTACCCATTTGGGCGCTAGCACCCAATAGGGATACAGTAAAGACATAAAGGGGTGGGATGAAGGAATGTTGTGAAAGAGGAAGTGCCTATTTAGGGAGAGGCTGAAGGAGCGGGTGGAAATAGGGAGGCAGTAGCAGCAAACCTCTTTAATTCCCCCCTGACCCCGAGATGGAGGGCACTCCACTCCAAATAAGAACTTGAGTCGTTTTAATGTTATTAATTAGGCTAGGACTCAAATACCATCCAGGACACACAACTGAAATGGACAGCTTGATAAGCATTTACATCCCTTTGAGTGAGATCATGCTCTAGAACAGTGGTTCTCAACCTTTCTACCGCCGCGACCCTTTAATACAGTTCCTCATGTTGTGGTGACCCCCAACCATAAAATTATTTTCATTGCTACTTGTGTTAGTCTGGGTACTTTAGAGAAGCAAATCCACAGAAACTCATGTATAAGAGAGAGTTTTATATAAAGGGTAAGTGCACATCAAGAAAACATCCCAACTAAGTGCTGCCCAAACCCACAAGTCCAACATTAACCCATATGTCCGACACCAATCCGCAAAGTCCTCCTCCATCTCACAAAACATGCAATGATGCCGACTGCAGGAGGAAAGCTGAGTCAGTGAATGTGTAAGCATCTCAAGCACTGGCAGGGGTCTCCACATGGCTGCTCCAGCACCCAGGGCTGCATCGGGGTAGGTCCATGCGGCTTCTTGGGGATGTCTTGCAGGAAGTGAGCCTTGCCAGCTAAAGCAGGGAACTGGCTAAGGCAGCTGTACCCTGGTCCGACCATCAGAAAGCAAGAGACCTGAGAACTAGAAAGGTGAGGCTTACCAAGCCATTTATCTCTCCACCCTTCAATTAACCCCACATGTGTTTATCGGCCAGGTTGGCACAATAAACTAACTCACTACATAACTAATTTTTGTTACTGTTATGAATCGGGGGACCCCTGTGAAAGCACAGGTTGAGAACCGCTGCTCTAGAACCTCCTGGCAGCCCTATATGAGCCCATGCAAGGTGCTGTCCCCCACAGGTCATTGTGTTCTCAGATGATCAGGGATATTCGTGTGGTCTGATCTTGAACTTCTTATGGATGGAATCAGCCGTATGTTCATTTCTGTCTCTGGCTCGTTTTCCGGTCTGGGGAGGCCCGACTTATTCTTGTGAGTTGCAGTGGCCCCTTGCATATTGATACGCAGTACTCCGCGTCCTATGTCCTGTGACGGATTGCTGCTTGGGGGATTTCCAGTCCAGCTCCTATGAACAAGCCTGCCCAGAACTTTGTGCCACAAAAACATGCCTTCACTTCTCATCTTCACAGTTCTGGGAGGTGTGCAAGGCTCGGGGTCACCCCATTTTACAGACTCCCAAATTGAGGTCCAGAGGAAGGAGGGTCAAGATCACCAGCATGGTGAAAGGCATCTTGGCATGGGGGCCTTCCACAGGAATCTGGCACCGAGCAGCGAGCAGGCGAGAAGGGCAGAGAAACCGAGCGAGTGGAGGCAGACCGTTCAGCCAGACAGGCTCAGGGACCAGGCAGTCACTGACTTCGCAGAATGCCACTCCATTGCTCTCCTGCAGAAGCCTTGCTAAGCCTCCCTTAGTCCCCACCCTTATGTATGATGGGGGTCCCTCTCTGTCCCCAATTGTTTCTGTCCTGTGCAGGACTTAAAATGAAAGGCCCAGGATTTGCCACCCACGTCCAGCACAAGCCTGGGGCCCATAGACAGCGGATTTTTCTTCCGATTTGTTTGTCTCCTCTACAGCATCCAGTCGCTGGGGAGGGGGGCAAACAGGTACAGGTTGGTGCATCCAACCCTCCCAGAGGCAGCGGAGAAGTTGGTTTCTGGAAGGTCACCTCTAGGGAGCTGTTGTGTGCACAGGTGGGGTCTCCCTCAGAATCGAGGCAATTAACATCAACAACCACCCACAACCAGCTCCGGATACAGTGTATGTCTTTCTGATGGTGGCAAAAACAGAAGAGTTCAGGTAGACCCGACACTCAAGTCTCCCCAAATCCCCAGCTTCATTTATGAGACATGCTTTCCTCGCTGCTGATTGGCCCCTGGTTTTGAAACCTTTGCCTCAGCGAATAGCAGCAACTCCTCCCAGCCTAATGCCCCTTGCTCATCCACTGTGGACCAGACAGCTCAGGGGAAAGCCTCTCTGTAGCTTCCTCTCACCTACTGGTTTCCTTCTTTTTTTGGCTTCCTTTATGGGGCTCCCCCACCTCCTTGGCCTGGGTCAAAGCAGGTGGACCGCCCTGCCCCAGCATCAGCTCTGGGGTGAGGAGGAGGTGGAGGTAGTGACTGGTCTCCTGAAGGGGCGTACATCCATCCTTGAAACTTGAAAGGAAAGGAAATCCTGTAATTAACCCCCACCTTTCAGGCTCCTTGCGACCAACTTTCCTGCCCGTCTCTCATAAACACACCTGCAGCTGGCCTCCCCGCTTGTACCAGACTTGCTATCTTTGCCTGCCTCCAGGATTGGCTGGCTTTGGGGCGGTCATTGGCCTCAGAATCCCCTCAGTTCTCTGAACCTAGTGGAGCGTGTAAGTACTTTGACCTCAGGGACAAATGACTGAGTTTGAATTCCAGCTATATCAAGAGCTGGCTGTGTGGCTTTAGGTAAATCATTTAATCTCTCTGAGCCTGTTGTGATGGAAATGATAAAAAGCACTTGTTTTGTGGTGCTGGGAATTAAACTTCACATCAAATGCCAAACTCAAAGGTAGGGGTCAAGAAAGTTACAGTCAGTGCCACTGTGATGATACCCGCTCATAGCTACCCTGTAGGGTAGAGTAGGAGCTACCCCTTTGAGTTTCTGAGACTGTAAATCTTTACAGGAGCAGACAGCCTAATCTGCCTCCCATGCAGCAGCTGGTGGGTTTGAACCACTGACCTTGTGTTTAGCAGTTGAGTGCATAGCCCACTACATTACCAAGGCGCCTTAAAAAAAACACGTTCCTAACATGTACTTTCGTGTCATTTCTCTTGTCCTGTCTACCTTATAAAAGACAGGAGCGTCTCAGAGACCAGCAGAGCTCGATGAAGGTGTGGGGTAGATACTTGGATGTGTTTTCCTTTCTCTCTTCTCAGCCATTCCCCAAACCGAACCCGATGCTGTTCAGTTGATTCTGACTCATGGTGACCCCCGTGCTATTCCAAAGTAGACCTACTTAATGGCATTCTTCTCGGCTTCAACTTTCCAGGGACAGCTAGACAGGTCTCTCTTCTGCAGCACTGCTGGGTGGGTTCATACTGCTGGCCACGTGTCTAGAAACCCTGCACTGGAACCAGGGCATCCTTTCAGAGGAAGAAGCCAGGCGTGAAGGAGACCCGATTCTCAACCTGTGGGTCGCAACCCCTTGGGGGGGGGTGTCAAATGACTTTCACAGGGGTCTCCCGATTCATAACCGTAGCAAAATGACAGTGATGAAGTAGCAACGTAAATAATTATATGGTTGGGGGGTCACCACAACTTGAGGACCTGTATTAAAGGGTCTCGGCATCAGGAAGGTCGAGAGCCAGTGCGATAGAGGGTCACTGTGATGGGAAGCGATGGCAGGGGGGTTTGGTTTGGGGTTCATGAGCATACGAACATAAGAACATGTTCATGAACATATCTTTACATTTATTTAGGCGTTTAGGTTTTCTTTAATTCTTTAAAGAATGTTTTGTGGTTTTCAGTACACGTGGCATTTATTTTATTAAACGTATTATGTACTTTCTGACGCCATTAAAATGAAATTGCTGCCTTAATTTCATTTTTGATCATTCATTACTTGTGTATAGAAATATGATTGATTTTTGTACAGTGATCTTAGATCCTACCATGTGCGGAATTCACTGATTGGTTCTAATGATTTAAAGTGGATTTTGTAGGATTTTTTATTCTGACGCCATCTGAGAAGTTAGTTGCATTCTCTTTCCAATCCAGATGCATCCGTTTTTCACCTTCATGATGTCCGCGGTGGAATTGTCATAGGTGCTCCTTATCAGGTGGAAGAAGTTCCTTCTAGTCCTAGGGTTTTTTTCCTAAATTTGGTGTGTGTGTGTGTGTGTGTGTGTGTGCTTATCACAAGAGTGTCAGGTTTTGGTAAGTGCATCTTCTGCATTTCCGGAGCCTGGTGGAGTCGTGGCTAATGCTTTGGAATTGCACAACACAAGATCAGCCGTTTGAACCGGCCAGCTGCTCCTCTGGAGGAAGATGACGCGCCCTGCACCCGTGAAGGGTGACAGCCCCAGACACTCCTGGGGCAGCTCTGTTCTGTTCTGTAGGGTTGCTGTGAGTCCACAGGGACTCAATGACAGCGCGTTTGAGTTTCACTCGTTAGGGTGTGTGATACGGATTGATTTTCAGATGTTAAACCAACCGGCCGTCCTGGGATGAGGCTCACCGGTATGGTGTGTCATTCTTTTAAATCGGTTGTTAGATCTAGTTTGTTAGCATTTTGCTGAGAATTTCCCCTTTTGTTCTTAAGAGACATTGGTCTGTAATTTTCTTTTTCTGTGATGTGGAATGAGGGTAATACTGGTCTCGCAGTGTTTTCGCCTCGTCTAATTTTTGGAAGAGTTTGTCAAGATTTGCTGTGAATTTTTCTTGATTATTTTTTTTGCCTTCATTATTTTATTTATTTA
>NW_022103899.1:44330994-44340019 GCF_000313985.2 Echinops telfairi | reverse complement strand
TCCTAGATTCCCTGCGTTTCCAGTTCCCATCTGTACCACTGTGCATCCTCTGGTCTAACCAGGTTTGCAAGGCAGAATTGGGGTCATGGTAGTTGGGGGGAGGCGTCTCTTGATATTTTTGGTAGAATTTGCGGTGAAGTTTCTAGGCTTGAGCTTTTCTTTATGGGTCATCCATGGATAGCTTTACTTGTCCTAGGTTCATTTAGCTTTTCTTAGGTCAGTTTTGGTAGTTTCTTTCTTGGAATTTGTCGGTTTGTATCTAACTTATTTTCATGTATCCTCTCATATCTGATTCTAGCAACTTAGTATTTTCTCTCGTTTTGGTCAGTCTAGCCAAAGGTTTGTCCATTTTGTTGATCTCTAAAGAACTGACTTTCTCACTTTCTCTTACAGGTTCCTTCATTGTCGTTACTTTCTTTATGGTCACTGTTTATCGAGTATCTGCTGTCCAGCACTCATCTCACTTAATCTCTGAAGTATTGCACAGAAAGCTGGTCCGATGACAAAATCGAGGCAGAGTGCCTTAAGCCAGTCATGCAGCTAGAAAACAGTGAACTGGAGGTCTTTCAGAGTGTGGATGGGTGCGGAGGACAGCAGGGGACCTTTCCTGTTCTGTTCCCAGCCTCTGCCTTCCGTGGCTGGGCCGTTATCCCATAGCGAGCGCCATTGCCAAGTCAGGGCCTTGGTCACCACTCCCACGCATCCCATGTCCCTGGGCCTCAGTGGCCCCAGGGGAGACTATTAAGCACATCCCTGCCACCTTCAGCCCTTTTTCGGTCGGTCTGGGGTTGGGTCCTGGGGTCACTGTATCCCAATGATGCTCTGATGGTGTGTAACCAGAACCTACGAGGGATGCTCTTCTGGGCCAGACAGACCCCAGGGAAGCCTCTGGCTGCTCTGACTCTGCTAGTCTCCTGTTTTAGTGAGACGTCTTCCCCTGCAGTGAGGGAAATGTGATGGCCTTGAGTGGGAAACCATTTCCTTTGTAAAAGCTTGCACGAAGTCTGAAGCCCCCACCCCCCTCTCGTCTCCGTAAAGTTCTCTCTGAGGTAATGGTGTGCAGGACCTGCAGGGGCTAATAAGTTAGCTTGGAATGTGTCATAAGCAGTCAGTGTGCACCTAAGTGCGTACACACACACACACACACACCCTGCTCCCTCATTGGTGGGGAGGGGCTAAGCTGGGGGAGAAGGGGATATGGGGGGAAGGAGGCAAGCAGTGGGGTGGGGGCTATGACTTCTCATTTCCCTGGAATGTGGCTCCCAAAAGGTCTCATATTTTTTCAGTGTCTCCAACTCTGGGGCTGTGTAAACATCGCATGGGGGTCTGCTGCCTCCGAGAGGCGTTCGAAAGGGGGAGGGTGGGAACTTGGAGCAGGGAGAGCCAGGCAAATCCGTGATGGAGAATGAGCTCAGGGGAGGAGGAGAAGGAGAAGAGAGGAAGCTCCCGGGGTCCTGTTGAGGCAGGAAATGTGGTGAAATGTGCTGGAGGGAACAAAGGCACTGGGATTCCCACTTCCCACGCTAGCACCCGGGATCTGGAACAGGCTGGGGTCTGTGGGTATGTGTGTGGGGGGCAGCAGGGCCAGCCCAGCTCAGGAGCTCTGGCTGCAGGGTGGGGAGGCTGGGATGGCCTCTCTGAACCCCTGGCCCAGACCAGCCTCCCTGGCTGCTTCTGGCTTCTAATGTGGGGGTCTTCAGTGTGTGCTGGAGCAGGAAGGGACTTGTAGTCCCTCTGTCTTCTGGGCCACTATCTGTCTCCGGAGCCTGCCTGAGAACCAGTGTTTTCTCTCTTACGGGGGCTCCGGACTTTACCTGGAGGCCAAGAGAGGTCTTAACTCCTAAGCCACTGGTGGAAAACCATTTCTAGACCCTGGTGGAGTCCCAGCCCCTCTGGCAGTGGGGTTCAGATGTCTCTTGTCGCACTCTTTCTAGGAGCTGTTTATCGAGCGAGTCTTGTTCTCCCTGTGTGTCACAGTCGTGAAGAGGCACGGTGGCGTGGGTTCCGACTGCCGGTGACCCTGTGCAAGACAGAGAAGGACAAACTCCTCCAGCCCCGCCACAGTCATGGTCCTCACTCTGTGCTATTGTTGCAGCCGCTGTGTGCATCCGCGTGGGGAGGGTCTTCCTCTTTTTCGCCGACCGTCCACTTTACCAAGTGTGAGGCCCTTCTCCAGGGACCGGTCCTTCCTAATAACACATCCCAAGTCCTTGAGAGGAAGTCTCGCTTCATGTGTGAGGAGTGCCCCTGGCGGTTCCTAGGCCACAGATTTGTCCCTTCGTCTGACAGTCCATGGTGTCTGACAGTCCATGGTGTCGCCCACACTCGCTCATTGCCATCGGGTGGGTCGAAGCCAACTCGTAGCGGCCCTCTCACACAGGGTAGATCTGCCCTGTGGGTTTCTGAGACCGTTAACTCTTTACAGGAGTAGAGGGCCCGTCTCTCTCCCGCCCCTGGTGTAGTCTACTCAATATTCATCGCTGGCGCCGGAATTCAAAGATCCCAGTTCTTCCGAGCTCTTCCTTTTCTTCACCATCTAGCTTTTGCATGTGTCCAAGGCGATTGAAAATCCCTTCTCCTGGGCCAGGTAGGACCTTAGTCCTCAAGGGTGACATCTTAGCTTTTTAACACCTTCCCGAGGTGTTTGGCAGCCCCGGTGCCCAAGGCAACCCATCATTTGATTGCTTTACTGCTGCTTCCATCCACGGGTGCTGGCTGTGGATCCGAGTCACCTGAGATCCTTGACAACTTTGCTCTCGTCCCCTCTGATCGTGTCGTTGGGAGGGTTGTTCTTTCCTCTGGGAGAAGGTGGGATACTGAAGATCCTCAGTAGCTGCCTTTGATCTTCATCAGTAAGCGCTTCAAGTCCTCCTCACTTTCAGCCGGCAAAGTTGTACCACCTGTTAATGAGCTTCCCTCCAGGCCTGCTGCTGCGTCCCTCTCTCCTGGGTTGTCCAGTTCTTTGTTGGGCATACAGACTCAATAAATACGGTCACAGGATACCACCCTGACATACCCCTGTTTGGATTTGAAGCACTGTGCCTATCCCCTGGTTCTGTTCCGTGGCTGCCTCTCCATCTAGGCCCAGGCTTCTCATGAGCGCAGGTGCCTGGTCTGCCCTCAAGGGTGTGTGGATAACAGGTTGGCCTTGCAAGGATTAGATTAACTGCGAGGACTAGACACAGTGTCGGGGAAACCTCGGTCCCGGAGAGGCTCTCACTCGATAGACGATAAGTCTTCGTCTATTTACAGTGAACCCTCGTTTATCCCGGTTAATTGGTTCTAGATCCTACCGTAATAAATGAAATTCCGCGAAGTAGGATTCCTTATTTGTAAATCAAATATTTTCGTAGTTAGAGCATAGAGGACATGAAAAAACACCCTTTAGTCACCATTACACTCGTATTACCCAATTTATTAAACAAAAAAGGGAAAATACAGTAAAACATTTTGGACGTTACAATTATCATTTATTATTTATTATATTATTTATGGCATCAAGCGTGTACAGTATGAGCCAATCAGTGGCAGTAATGACAGAGCATGCGCTGTTTCGCAAAAACCGCGATAGAGTGAAGCCGCGGAAGTCGAAGCGCGAAGTGGCGAGGGTTCACTGTATTCAGAGACTATGGTAACAAACAGCTAAATGCCCCAAATATCTATGAGCTAGCAGGCCTGGGCAGCTCCCCAAGAATGACTGTGGCTCCCTTTCTTACTTCCTTTCACACCCCACACCGAGCCCTCTGCCTGCAACCTCCACTGGCCTGCGGCTCCTTCCTGGCAGTTCTGCCCCCTGGGTTGCCCTGCCAAGGGCAAGGACGCAGGAGGCCTCTGCTCCCTCTCTCAGTGGGTCTGGCCTCTGGCTGATGAATGACTTGGCCCTTTGTCCCCTGCAGTGAGCAGGGGGGTGGACATGTTCGTGGGGGGTCATTAGGAGGAGAGGTGTGCCTGTGTCCTGGGGTGCAGCGGAGCACAGAGCAAGTTACTCCGTCTGCTTTGGCCGGGCGCAGGGCCAGGGCACCCAAGCAAGGGTGTCTGGAGGTGTCTAGGTTCAAGGTGGATTCTGTTCCAGGAAGTAGGGGAGGAAGGTCACCTACAGGTCATAGGTGATGGGGGAGCATCAGAAGAACTCTGGGCCTGTACCTGGACGGCCACCTAGCTTGAGCTTCGCCACTGCACAGCTTACCAAGATCCAATGTCCTTGCACATATAGGATCTCGTTTAATCCAGTCTCCCCAGTAGCACATCAGGGATTAATATAATCCCTTGGGAACAGAGGAGGAAACAGGCTCAGAAGGGTTGAGCCAGAAGCTCACCCAGCCAGCAAAATGGGGATACACAGGACTCAGAAATCAAACCCCAGCGCCAGGGTGGGGAGCCTCGTGGAGAGAGTCAGTTCTGGGCAGGAAAGGGTAGTCAGCTGGACCCCAAGTCTGTGAAGTTCTTCAGCCTCACTGTCTGCAGTGTGCCATTGGTCACGTTGCTCAGCTTCTCCGAGCCTCGGATTTCTGCCTCCAACCATCACTGTGGAAACGAAGTGAGCCTCCCCAAACCAAACTCTCCACCATTGAGTCTGTGTCAACTCATAGCGACCCTACAGCACAGGGTAGAACTGCCCCTGTGAGTTATGGAGCCTGTAACTCTGGACGGGAGTAGAAAGCTATAACTAGATGGGAGTAGAAAGCCACGTCTTTCTGCGGAGGAGCCACGGGTGGATTGCAGCAACCGCATAACCACGGTGACACCAGGGCTCCTCAAAGTGAGCATGATGAATAAGCATCATGAATTGAGGCCCTCGACTTACAGGGACCCCTAGATCATGCGAATCAAACCCTGGACCGTCCTGGGCCAGCCTCTGGCTGGGGATCGGACCACTGTCACGGGTGGGGTCTTCCCACCTAATGATTTTCAAAAGTAAATCCCCAGACTTTCATTTCTAATCTGTCTCAGTCCGGATGCTCTGCTAAACCTGTTCCCCAGCCTGTGCCTCAAGGGCATTGGCCAGGTATTGAACTTGGCTCTTCTGCATGGGAGGTGGACTTGTACTCTGAATCACTACTGTTCCACAAGTGCTTACTGAAGTGTGTGTGGCCTGGACACTGGCTTCTCCTCTTGTACGCACCTTCATGGGAGACGATGAACAGCCTTGGTCCCCATTGAGCTCATGTAGGGAAGTTAGGTGGAATGGGGCAGTCATGGTCTCCTGTTGTGAGACACAGCATTGGAGACTTGGGCTGGAAGTGTTTACTCTCCTGGCTACTTACAGCTGAGCCATCGTGAGCCTTTCTGAACGTACCTGATCATCAGTTTCCTTAGCAGACCACCCTCCTGGTGGTGAGGACCGAGTGCGTCTCAGGTTCTGTGCCCTGTAGCCAGCCATCTGGGACACCTGTACTTGTGACGCTCAACTTGTGGTCATATTCTTTTCAGATGCTGAACCTGACTCTCCTCCTGCTTTGATGACAAATCCTGCTTTGATGGCAGATGCTGTCCCAGCTATGGCTTCCACCCAGTTCCCCAAATCCCTAGACCAGGGCTCTTTGCTGCCCTCTCTGAGCAGTCTGCCTTCTCCCATCATCCCTGGACTCTTCTCTGTAGTGGCTGGGGGCCCGGGCTCCTCCTCTGTCCCTTCCTGGGTTGATCTTTTTTCTTCCAGGGACCTAATTCTTTAACTGTCCTCAGACATCTCTTCTGACCTGATAATCTGATCTTCCGGGTCATTTTTATTTTTCAACTTTGAAATGATTGTAGGCTTTTTCACAGAAAACTTTCAAAAACCGCGCCGAGTTGCCATAGGCCTTCATGTAGGGTCTCAGCATCTTATGTAATGATGGCACTGTGTGCAAATGCAGGGGATTAGCATTGATCTGATACCATGAACGACTTGACATTTCCTCAGCAGAATTGGGCCCATTTCCCTGCTACCGCCTCTTCCCTGATCCCGGATCCAACTCAGGGGTCCACACAGCGGTTCATTGTCAGGTCTTCTTGCTCTGTTGCTGTCGGCTGGATTCTGACACCTAGTGACCCTGGAAGGAGCCATGGTGGCATTGTGGGTTAGGCACAGCGTTAGAGGTTCAAACCCACCAACTGTTCCTCTGGTGAAAGATGAGGCTGTCTTCTCCCTTAAAGTTTGGAAACCTTATGTAGAGTTGCTATAGCGACAAACGACGTGATGGCAGTGGATTGGTTTTGGCTTAGCCAGTTGATGGAACAGAGGAGAACTGTACCCTCGGTTTTCCCAGGCTGTCATCTTCAGGGAAGGAGTCCCAGCGGTGCAGTGGGTTCAGCACTGGGGCTGCTAACTGCAAGGTTGGTGGCTCAAACCCACTCGCCATCCCTAGGGAGGAAGATGTGATAGTCTGCTTCTATAAGGATGGCCACTTTCAGAAACTTCATTGAGCAATTCTACTCTGGCCTGTCGGGGGCTCTTGAGTCGTAACTGGCTCAGAGGGATTGAGGCTTGGTGGGAAGCAGCCCGTCACATCTTTTTCCCTCGCAGTGGTCGTTGGGTTTGAACCGTCAGTCTCTTGGTTAGCAGCTGAGTGCTTAACCCCTGTGCCCCCAGGCTGGGGAGTTCTGCTCGTTTGGTCTTCGGCCTTTAGGGGGCTGGCATGTTTGAGGGGTACTGGTCCGGTTTTGATAGACTGCCCCTCAATGTGGACTGGTTGGCTGCTGCTGCTTCACGGTCAGATGGAAGCTATGCACTGTCGGCAAGAACCCCGCAGGTGTGAGCGTGAACCTCTCTCTGTGCTGGTGGGAAGCCGAAGACACAGGATGCCACCTGCCTCGTTGGTAACAAGGGCCACTTGGTGAGGTGGTAGTCCCTGTTGTCAGGTTTCAAGCGCCCCCTACCCCCTTTCTAATGAATAAGTACCATGTGGGGAGACCCATTGAGAGTGTACAAATTGCCCGTTTCTCATGATACGTCCACCCACTAATCTGAGCGTTGACGGTGTTTCTACCTGCCACAGTTAGTATCATTCGGGTTTTTTTCCCCCTTGAATTTCCAGTAAGGTTCCCATGTCACTCTGGTACGAGCTGGTTTGGGGTGACTGTAGCAGAGTGTCCTATGGCAGTAACTGAATGGTCCTCTCGCTCTCCCTGTATCTTAAAAAACTCGACTTGAAGAGCGGAGGTGAGGTCTCCTCTGTTGAGTGTGGATGGAGGGGCGATGGATGTCTTGCGTGCTCGGCAGCCTCTCCACCTCATTGCAACCACTGTTACTATTGCAATACGTTTGCCGAAGGGTGAGTTTCAGTTTATACCATTCCTCTACTCTAAGAATGATCCCTGTGTGTAGATGCAGTTTGTTTCTGTCAGATGAACACCTGGGTACTGAGCTGACTCGGTAGGTTCTAGTCCCGTGCTGCCATTGTTTTTCTGTGATCGGATTGACCCAGCATGGCCATTGCTAGGATATGAAGTCTCATTCTTCCATCCCAGGGTGACTTTAGAAACTTGTCTAACTAGACTGCTTTTTTTTCCAGCCATTTTTTTGGTGTACAGAGAAATGATGCAGGAAGTGTGAAGAGAGCTGATACAGGTCCTCTGTTATGGACACCTGGTTTCTCCAGGTCTTAACATCTGCACTTGTAACTGATGAACCAATATTGAAAACTTGTGATTAATTGAAGTCCATGGTTAACATTAGGGTTCACCGCTGTGCTGTACTGGCCCATGGCTTTTGGCATGTGGACTCAGGGAAGCTGCCCTTCCTTGTTCAATACTCACCAACAGTTATTCTGTAGTAAGCATGGATGCCATTTAGTTTTCCATGTGGCAACCACGTAGACCGTGGGGCCCATGTGGGGTGGGAGGATGGAAAATATCAGGGTCTTATCGGCCTGCTTTGGGATGTAATTCTGGTTCCAAACAGTGATACCCACTGCCATTGAGTCAATTTGATTCATAATGACCCTATAGAGCATGGTACAACTGTCCCTGTGGGTTTCTGAGACAGTTTACAGGAGTTAAGACGTCTCATTCCTCTGTGAAGTGATTGGTGGTTTTGAACTGCTAACCTTGCAGTTAGCAGTTTAACGTGTAACCACTAACCATATAACGTGTAACCAGGGATCCTCACCTGTTCCATTTCCAGATTTGACCTTTGATTCCTGCCGCCTTTGAGACCTTGGGCAAATCCCTCCTTTCATCTGTGAAATGGGAGAGTCATTATAGTTCTTGGGTGGGTGGGGATCAGAGGGAGGATTTTAAATGCCTCCCTTGAAGCTAGTGTGGTGGCCCCCCCACCGCCCCCCTGGAGGGCTTGGTTCCAGAAACTCTCCAGGACATGTAAGGGACACCCCAATCTCAAGTTTTCATTTCTTCTGGGGACACCCCTGGGACACCCCTATCTTCTGGGAGAGGCAGTGGTCGGGTCATCAATAGCGCTTCCTCTCTGATCTCTTCAGTCTGGAAGGGGCTCATCAGGGAGACCCAAGTGGGTTAACCACAAAGCCCAGGCAGGAAAGGTGGCCGCATGGCAATCTTGAGGGGGTGGTGGTGGTGGTGTGTGTGTAACAGACTCTGAGATGGTATTTGTAGGGAGGTATGCTGGAATTTGAACAAAGCAGTGGGCCAGCGTTGCTGTGCGAGGCTCTCTCGGGGGGACCCCTGTTCTCAGAAACCCGTTTGGCTGCTGCAGCAGCAGGGACAGGGGGAGAGACCTGCTTGACTGTCCCAGAATTTTGGAAGGAGATGCAGGAAGCTAGGAAAGGGGTCTCCATGCAAAGGAAAACACTCTATCTGTTTCCCGAAAACCTCCCGGAGTCCTGTGGACTCCCAGGGTCCAGGCAGAATCACCAAGGACAGACCGTTTCCTTGGTCTTCACAGAGGAGGGTAATCGAAGAGGCAGCAGGTTAAAACTGCAGCTGGAGGGAACGCATTCATTCTGAGGGGGTGTGCCTCTGGTGATGGGGACCCAGGGGGCAGAAAGCCCTGCTGAGACCCCTTTAACTGGACTCTCTGGAAGAGCAGCAGCATCTGGCCCCTGGGAAGGGGGAGCGCTCTGGATATGCACTG
>NW_022103899.1:44307234-44330890 GCF_000313985.2 Echinops telfairi | reverse complement strand
TGAAAGGAGAATCCTGCTGTGTTGACCCTGGCTGTCTGTAGCCCCTGAAGACCACTGTGTTGCCCTGGGATCTATCCCTGGGAGCTGTCTCAGGGGGTAGTGACTAGGTGGTGGACTAGGTTCAGCCTCAGCACCCTAAACTCAAAGATGGGCATAATGGGAACCACAGTGAGCTGGCTGTGAGGTTGTGAAGCGTTGAAAGGTGCACAGGGTGGAGGCATGTCCAGTTCCGGCTGGCAGAGGGTGGGTGCACCTTGATGGGGGGATGAGGCTGGCACCCTTCCTCCCCCTCCTCCTCTACCTTCACTGGATGAGGTAGTGGAGGGATGGTGGGGTCTCCCAGGCACAAGGATAGGTGAAGACACCTTTCTCAGTATCTCCAATCTCCTTCCCCAAATCCAGGAAAGCCAGGGCTCCCTCTCTTTCCTTTCTCTCCCCAAAGCCTCCTTAGTCTTCACCCCTCTGCCCTCCCCAGCACACGTGAGGGTGATAAACACGGGCCTGCTGTGAACAGAGCCTGACCTCAGCGGCAAGGCATCCCCTCACCCCCACCCACCCTCTGGCTGGCCTGCGTTCCTGGAGAGGACGAGGTTCAGCCGCAGCCACTCAGCCTCGCCCTTGGCCCTGAGCGTCCGGCCGCCTCCTTGGTCCTGCCCACCGGCTGCTTTCTCCATCCAGTCCTTGAATGCAGAACCTTGAATGCCAGATGGCCCCAGTGACAGGCGAGTGGGGAGGAACTGGCCTTCGGGCCCCATGGCTAAGCATTTGGCATGGGTCATGTTAGGGAGTTCTCCACGTGGGACATGGACAAGGGGCTATTTTTGTTTTTCCAGTTTTCTGTGGGGCAGGGAAAGGAGTCCTTGGGGCGCAGATGGCTGAGCATTCAGCCGATGCGGCCCGACAGGTTGGCGGTTAGAACCCACCCAGTGGCTTCGAGGTACAAAGGCCTGGGGACCTGCTCTGTCAAGATTATAGCTCAGAAAGCCCCACGGAGCCATTCTCTTGGGACGGCCCTGCAATCACGATAATTGATTGGAAATTGATGCCATATCACTTAGCAACAGTAACAGAGAGTGACTCGGGTGGGTGAGGCTCAGAGAGGTCAAGCCCTGCCCATCATTGCTCAGCTCATGGGAGGGGGGAATCAGGATGTTCTTGGTCTGTGCTCATTCAGGACCTCACACTGGCCCGAGAGGAGACAAGAAATGGGTGTGTTGGGGTGGGGGTGGGAGTAGGGGAGTACACACTAGGCTTGCCCAGGTGCCTGGGCCTTCGGGGGATCTTGGCTCCAGGAAAAGAGGGATGGGATTTCGTGATGCTGAGAACACTGCTCTCTGGAGGTAGCAAGCCTGACAGCTGGGCAAGCAGGCTGCCCTTGAGGGCTGCACCTTAGCCTTCTGGTCTCCTGGTCTGATGGAGGCATTCAGGGGACCTTTTTGTCAACGCGTTCCCTGTGCACCTCACATTTTGAGGACTTACACTCATCCCCCTATTCGTGTTCCTGCCATTTTGACCGTGGGTCGCAGCCTGCTGGTGCTACTTTCCAGTTCTCCTGGCGACCTAACCTCCGCTCAGCTTGCTGCGGTCTTGCCCCGCGTGCCCCCTTCTGTATCGCGTCTGGACTGTGCGGCCCGGCCTCTCCTCATCTTCCTCTCCTTCCCAAAGAGCACGTTCCCCTTACGTTTTTTTCGTTTGAGCTTTTCATTGTTCTGGCTCTCAGCTAGATGTCATTCTCCTGAGGCCCGCTGACCTGGTGCTTAGCAGATCCCTGCCTAGCCCCCGAGGACACCCCAGTCAGGGTGTCGGCTGTGCCGAGTCTTCCCAGGGCGGTGGGGTGGGGGTGGGGTGAAGCAATTTGAAGAAGTCCTGTTTGTTCTCAGTCGCAGCTTTTACACACGGCGGTTTCTACTGGCACTGCCAGTCCTGCGACTGCCAGACAGACAAACAGCAGACGCTCCGTAGAGGCCAGGAGCTCCGTAGAGGCCAGGATGGCAAGACTTTGCCTCACGCCCGCCCTCCAGACACGTTTTCTGGAGAGACCAGTCCCTGGAGAAGGACATCGTGTTTGGTGAAGTAGAGGGGCAGCGAAAAAGAGGAAGACCTTTGACAAGATGGATTGACAGGGGGTGAGGGGCGGGGGGGAGAGCTGATACCAAGGGCTCAAATAGAAAGTGTTTAGAAAAGGGTGATAGCAACATATGCACAAATGTGCTTGACACAATGGATGGATGGAATGTCATCAGAGCTGTAAGAGCCCCTAATACAATGACTGAATTTTAAAAGATGGATCGACACCGTGGTTGCGCCCTAAGAGCCCCTGTGAGGACCGCCCTGGACTGGGCAGTGGTTTGCTCTGCTTACACGGGCTGCTATGAGTCCAGCCAGCTTGCTGGCGCCTGACAACTGTCTCACAGGACTCGGGGCAGGGGGAGGGGTTGGAAATAAGAGTCAGCCAGGAGTCGCCATTGATCCATGGCCGTTGCTTTTGTCATGATGGTAGCCGCCACCACCACTCTGTCCCAGTTATCCGTCCACTCTCTGACTTCCCGGGAAATGCCTTCAACAGCCCCACAAAGGCTGACTTATAGAACTTGTTGCCTGCACTTCCGGCTCTCCACTCCCTGGGCTCACTGCCATCCACTTGGTCCCTCACGTCAAGGCCTTACCAGACAGAGAACAGCCACTTTGAGCCCATTGTCGCAGCCACTGTGTCCATCTGGTTCATGGAGGGCCTCCCTCTTGTCTAGAACCCTTTCCTTCACCCCGGGAGCCCTGGCGATCGAGTGGGTGCACAGGGTGTAGTGGGTGCACATTGGGCTACTCACCGCAAGGCCAGCCATTCGAACCACCAGCCGCTCTGAGGGAGGAAGATGGGGCTCCTCCTCCGGTGAAGAGTCACGGGCCCAGCAAACTGACAGGGGCAGCCCTGCCCTGTCCTAGGGGGTTGCTGTGAGTCAGGGTCGACTTGGTGGCTGTGGGCTGGTTTGGTTACTTTACCGAGCATGATGTCCATCCTCAGGGACTGGTCTCTCCTGATTAGAGGGCCAATGTCGGCGAGACATGTTAGATAGATAAGCGTTCAAAAAAAATAGTTGAAGTTGTTCCCCACTAAAGCCATCGGCGGCCCTTTAGGGAATGCGGACACCAGAACGTCTTCGTGTGTGTGTGTGTGTGTGTGTGTGTGTGTGTGTGTGTGTATATAACTTCGGCCATGGGTGATGTCAATCTGTCCTCCTGAGGACAACAATGCCTAATGGGTCCCCACATGCACCTCCCCCATCTCCAGCAGCCCTCCACTGAGTGCAGCCTCTGTTTTGTCTGTGCCTCCTTGCCCCCTCTTTCTCACTGGAGTGTTTTTAAAGCAGATCCCAGACATTATATCACAGCTCCGTAAATAGTTCAGGATGTATCGCTGAAAGATAAGGGCCTGTGTTGGAGCATGACCCTCGTCCATGATCACAGCCAGCACAGTAGGGATCATTCCTTACGCTCGTCCCGCGCCCGGGCCGCCCTCCCCACCCTCCCTCAGTTTCCCCTGCCCATCTCCAGAGTGGAGCAGCTGGGGTTGTCTGAATCAGCCGGGTGAACGCCGAAAGCAGGCTCTGGTCTCTGTTCCTAGTTCTGTAATCACCATGTGGTGACGGACTCCCGTGGTCTCATCTCCTGCCTTCTCTTCCATCAGTTGATGAGATTTGATCGCCTTTCCCCCCTGCATCCTCCCTTCATGCCCACCCCTCCCCATTTCTCCAACTGGAGTCTATCCAGTTGGACTCAGAATCTGGAGCCTAGTGTCCATCCCCCTCCTACTCCCCAGGCTCCTTTCATTGGCCCTAACTTGTCTACCCCACTCTGCCCCTCCCCCCTAGCCCGAGGGAGGAGAGGGGCACTGAGGGCTCAGGGTATGGGTGTGGAGGGCAGAACCTTGGGGGGAAGCTGGGCAGGGACGAGGAATCACGTGGCTCTCACCCTCGATGCCACATCTGAAAAGCCCTGTGTACCCCTGCATGTCCCTCTAAGGCGGCCTGCCTTCTCAGAACCAGGGCCAGCAGGCAGTGGCCAAGGGACTGGCTGTGGGGTCATGCGGCTGTGGGAAGCACTGGGCTTGACCCTCAGAGTGGCCTTGGGTGGCGAGGCCTTATGAGAACACACACCCTTCTTTCAACCACTGTCCCCTCTGTGGCTCCGCCCTCCTGTACCCAGGCCCCTCCAGGCTTTCACTGCCAGCCAAGGTCCTGCCCTCTCTGAGCCTGCCGACTGGTCTCAACCTTGGGACGCCACTCTGTCCTCTGCGCCTGGCACTTCAGGGCTGGGAAAGACCCCCAGAGCCCACTCCTGCCTCCCTCTGCCTCCACCTCTGCCCCCAGGCCCCAGGAGGATTCCCCTCTGCTGGGCGGTGCAGTTGTCTTCTGGGGGACTGAGGTGGAGGGGGGGCGATGATTAATCCTCCTGCCACTTTCTTACTGAGACCCTGTGCATCTTGGCGGAGGCCAAAGCCCCCTCTGTGCCTCAGCACGTGGCTGCATTGGCTGAATGGCCAAGAGACTCCTCAAGTGTGTGTGTGTGTGTGTGTGTGTATGTGTGCATGTTCAGACCTGTAGCCCTGGGACATTAGCCCTAAAAGGAGGCCTGCCTGAGACCTCCAAGACCTCCCCAGAACCCTTCAGAAGTCTCTGGAACCTTCTGGGCCCTGCGTTATTTAAGCCCCAGCCTGAGCCTCCCTGCCCTCCCCTCTTCCCCATTGTGGGTGGCTCCTTTCTCTATCACCGCAGCCCCCCAACCTCTCCCTGAGCCTCCTGTGACTCGTGTTGTCCTGTCCTGTCTCATGGGCACTTCTCTCACCTCAAGGTCGCTGCAGGTGTCTCCGGACAAGCCCCGGTCGGCCGCCACCTTGTGAGGTTTCACCCATGTGTGCTCCCGAGAGCCGCTGTCCCTCCTGATCTTGAGCTTGTCATACATAGACACAAGTTTGGTTCCCCCGCTTCTGAGGGACTCTGCCCTTGGTCTACCCAGCCAGCTGATGTAAAACATCTGGAACTCCAAGAGGAAGCCAGGAGGGAGGATTGCTTAGAGGCCGTAGAAGACCTGCGTTCAAATCCTGGGTCTCTCCCTTCCCAGCTCTGTGGCCCAGGCGGACGTCCACCCCCTGTCCCCTGGCAGTTGGGGGGTGCGTCTTCTGGTCAGTTGTGGACAGGTGTTGCGGGATCGGACTGCCAGGTCTTTTCTCCCACTGGTGAGTGGTGGCAGAGACGATGACTCACGGCAATGCAATGCGGCCTCCCTGCAGCCCCGTCTCTGCTGAAGCTGTGTGCTTAGCGCTGGAGGGCCCGGTGTTTGCCCAGGGTGGAGGGACAGGGCTGGACGTGGAATGTGGGGAGAGGACTCCTTTGTTCAGCCCCTTTCACCGCAGGCATAGACCTCCTCACTCCTTCTCTGGGCCTCTGAGGGGAATCGCAGGCCACAGTCCTCCTGGGCTCCTGCAGAAGAAGCTGCAGCACAGAAGGGAGCGTGGCCAGCCCTGGCCTGGGTGCCCTTGTTGGTGCCGGCTGCTCCCGGCTGGCTGGCCAGCTCTGCAGATGATGGGATCCACAGGGGGAGACTCTGGAGCCGGAACAGAACGTGCCGAGGATGCCTGGGGCTGCTTATCTGGGCCAGGAATGCACACGTTATTATCGACCAACAGCTTTCTCGCCTTGGGAACCACCACCTGGGTGGCACGGCAACCACCTGTCCAGCCCTGCCGGTCCATCCAGACAGCCTGCTGGTGCCTGCAGCAAACCTGCCATGCTGGGAGTATGAGTGCGTGTGTGCGTGTGCGTGTGCGTGTGTGCATGCGCATCTTCGTGTGGGCTTGTCTGTCTGTGTGTACTTGAACGTGAGGATGTATGTATGTGTCATGTGCATGTTGTTGTTGGGGACCCTTGGGAGAGTTCCGTCCTTAGGACCTCGTGTCAGTAGAACAACACAGCGCCCGGTCCTGCGCCATTGTCTCCCTCCTGGTTAGGCTGGAGCGCACTGTAGCAGCCTCTGTATCCGTCCACCTCCTGTCCTCTTTTTTTGCTAACTGATCCTCTCTTTGACCTCACGTGATGTAACTTTTTTAGGGACTAGTCTCTCACGATCATTTGTCCAAACTACGTGGGGTGGATTCTCACCATCCTCCCTTCTAAAGGAGCTTTGGGGCATTTCGATTCCCAGAGAGAGCGGTTTCTTCCTCCGGGCAGTCCACGGGGCTTTCAGTGGTCTTCTCCAGCACAGTTCACGTGCGTCCAGTCTTCTCCGGCCTTCTGTCTGCACTGTCTAGCTTCCCATGCAAATAAGACGATTAGAAATATCCTGGTGTCCAACTGTCCATGTGTATGAGGCGATTGGAAAGACCATGCATGGGTCTCAGGTGCCCCTCAGTTCTCAGCTCTCCAACGCCGTAGAAAGGTCTTGTGTGCAGATTTTACCCACACAATACGTCATTTCACTTCCTGACTGCTGCTTCCCTGAACAGGGATAGAGGTGCAAGTTAAAAGAAATCCTCGCTGATGTCGTCTTCCCACTGTGCGCCATGCTGCTGGCTCCTGGTCCAGCTGTGAGGGGCTTTGCTTGCTGTGTCCATTGAACTCAGTCTGCCCTGAAGGCCACAGTCCTCCGGTTTCAGCAGCATGCACTTCGGGTGCTTTAGATTGTGGACATAGGATTGTGTAAGCGGAACTCTCTGTGTGTGCATGCATTTGGTGCAGGTGTGTGTTTGGACACCTGTATGCATGCAGAGGAGTGTGCAAATGGATGTGTGGGCGCAAGTGTGCCTTTCAGTGTGAAGTGTGGGCTCAAGTGTGCATCTTTGGCAGATGTGTGCAAAGGATGTTCATGCGTGTGCACGTGTGTGTCTGCCTATTGTGCACAATTGTGGTGAGTGCATTTCAGTGAGTGTGCTTGTGTTTCTAGTGTGTGGGCATGTGTGCCTGGAGGTTTGTGTGGAGAGCATGATTGTGTGGACTTGTCTGTGGGTCCCATTTCTGGAGGTTTGGGGAGCAGGGAGAAGCTAAAGGACTGAGGGATGCGGATGAAGCTCAGAGAGGGTGATGATGGGGGGGGGGGCTTCTGGAAGGCCAGGGGGTGGGGACCATCGGCAGAGATGCACAGGGCTGATGGGGTGAGACACTGAGATTCTTGGGACTGGGAGCCTGGTCAGTCCTCAGGGCTGGAGTCTCTGAGGCTGGTCAAGAGCATGGTCAAGAGCCCAGAGCACCAGTGGCCTGAACTGCAGTCCTACATCCATCAAGATGACTTTGGGCAAGTGACTTAACTCTCCCATGTCTCATTGTCCTCATACATATGACAATAGCAATAACAGTTCCTGCCTGATGGAGTCACCAGGAGAAATCAAATATAGCACCGGGAACATAGTATGAACTCAATAAATAGTAACGTTACCACCACCATCTCCATCTTCACCACCGCTGTCATCATCACTACTACCACCACCATCAACATTATCATCATTACCACTATCACCATTACCATCACTACCACCACCATCATTATCATCACCATCAATACCACCATCATCACCACCACCATCAGTCATCACTATCATTACCACCACCACAATTACCACCATCACCACCACCACCACCATCATGACCACCACCACTACCACTACCATCATCACCATCATTATCACTACCATTACCACCACTGTCACTGGTCATGGCAGGTCCTCCCTGGCGAGAATCCCCAGGCAGAATGGAAGAGTCCCTGCTGATCCTTTTATGATTAACAGTGACATGGTGGCTCAGAGAGGGCATGAGTTTGGCCTGCATGGCCCTCAGGGAGACAGGGGGTCAAGAGCAGTACTGCCAAGGGGAGAGGATTCTGGCAGGATTCTCAACACACAGCCCAGGACCTAGTGTCCACCCTGTGTCTTTTCATAGGCCTGCTTTCCCCCTCCTACCCTAGCTGCTCCTCCATCAGCCCTCTGCCTTTAAACACCGTGAATGTTGACCTCACAATGCAAAGTGGAAGCAGAGGCTGAGCTGAAGGCCAAGAGAGGCACCCCAGGGGACAGGTCCCAGCATCCCAGCTCCTGGACTTCAGTCATGGCCAGGAGAGCTGGCCACCTGGTCCTGGCACCTGCTTGGGTTGCCCCAGCATCACCTTTTGCTAGCGCCTGGCCAGACGGGAGTGGAATTCCTAGGAAGCACTGGACTCCCACTTGCCCTCCCTCTGCCCAGCTGGTACGTCCTACATTCTCTCTCCTGCCCAGCCTCCTGGACCTCCCAGGTGTCAGGACGGCCTGCTCCCTGTGGGGCAGCCAGCCCAGGTGTCGCCAGGAGTGTGGAGGTGGGAGTGGCCCCTTGGCGCTGGGGCTTGGTGGGACCTGCCAGGACCCCGAGCCAGGGCACGCAGTGATTGCCTGGAAGCCAGCCATGCAAGAATTGTTTTTGCACTACCACACTGACTACCCGGAAAAACACACACACAACTCAGCCACCGACAAAAACAACCACCAAACTTTTTTTTTTTAATCTGCAGTTAATGGCCGATTGGTTGTACATTATTAAACAGGCAGTTGGAGGCCTGCCAGGGTAGACGCACAGCCTGGACACAATCAGTGTTCCTAGGACAGTCGGCACCTTGGGGGTCTCTGGAGCAGCCAGCAAGAGGGGTTCAGCTGTTTCCCCTCATTTTGGCCACCCCTCCCTCCTGTCTCACCAGCGGTCATCTGGCAGAGGGCGAGACCTGGCGGCCCCTAGAGTCCACAAGTCCATTGCCTGGGCCCTGCAGCCCCCAGCTGCTTGGCTTCCCTCACCCCCCGGGGTCCAGACTGCACTTGTCCCCCTCATGGCTAAGTGATCAGACCTGCTCTAGACACCGCGAACAGGGGCTCCTGCATCTGGCCTCAGATGGCCAGGGCACTGCCCCCTCTCCCGGTGCCTGAGCTGGGCGGGAGCTGGAGACCTGGAGCCAGGGCTGGACACCATTGGGTTCCTTTGTGTGGTGGCGATGAGAGAGAGCTGGTTCTCTTCTGTGTGCCTTGGTTTCCGCAGGAGTTCAAGGAGAGGACTGGATTGACCAACGCTAAACCCTCACCAGCATTTTGTGGCCTAGGGCCCAGGCTGTGGGCAGAGTTGTTTCCACAAGAGTGGGACCCTTCTTGCCCCATCCCTGGCCCCTTAGGTGCGACCAAAGGCACGTCTAAAGCAAACTCCGTTGACGGCTTAGGCCACTAGCCTCAGCCCCACCTTCTTGGCCAGTCCTTTCTGCCACCTTGAAGCGTATAAGGGTAAAAGGTCAGATGTCAGAAGGTGACATATGTCAATGGGTTGGCGAGTCTGGAGTTGAGGTGGCCACCACCTTGGTAAAGCCAGACATCACAGTCTGGCCTGTGAGGGAAAGCGCAGCTCTGCTGTTCTGCACTGCGTGCGTCCGGGGAGCCCTGGGTCTCAGGAACCCTCTTAGTCTGCACGTAGAACACAGCAGTGCAGGGAAGGGTATACGTTCTGGTTCGGGTTTCATCCCCATGCTCCTCCGCTGTCCTGCGTGGAGCTCTGCCGTCCATCACCTCGCGCCCGAGGCACAGGGCCTGGCCCCCACAGCTGCCCCCTCCGCCTTGGTTGAACATTAAATGGATGAACCTGTGGGGGCCCAATGGGGAGGGACCAGAACGAGACAGACCCCAGAGCACTTGGAGTGTAGGGGACACAGGAAGTCGGGGAGCCGGGATTGCCCCGCTGGGGAGTGACTGCTCAGAGGGATTGTGTGTGTATGTGTGTATATGTGTACGTGTACATATAGGGGTGTGTGCGCATGTTAATGAGAGATTTTTGAATTGAGCTTTGATGACATTCAATCTCAGGAGCCCCGGGCAGCAGATTAGACTTGGGGCCGGGAGCTGCGTGGCGTGGGGAACGGACTCTTTGCCTGGCCTGTGCATGCAGAAGTTGGCACAGGGCTCTCAGGGGCAGGGAGGTCCCTGTGTTGTACAGGACGCTGATGAGCAAAGGCCCGAGGGCTCTGCCCGCATCATGCCGCTGCTTCTAGAAGAAGAGCACCCCTCATCGCCACTGTCTCTGAGCCACAGTTTTCTCATCTATGAAAAGGGATCAGGACTCCCAGGGGTCAATGGTGGTGGCAACAGATGTACAAACGTGCTTGATGTACAGATTGAGCTGCAGGGGCCCCAATAAAATGATTTATACTAAAAAAAAAGACTCCTAGGGGGTCTTGGGAGCATTGCACGGAGTTCCTATCTGCGACGCCATAGAAACAGTGCCGAGTTCATAGACACACACGAAAGTCCCAAACCGGTTGGGGTTGAGCTGATTCTGACTCATGACGATCCTAGGGGTGCTAGCATAGAGCTCCACTCGGGGTTTTGTCAATGACTGGCTTTGCTGGGCGTTTCTTGCCAGGCCTTTCTTCCAAGGTACCAGTGAGTGGACTTAAACTGCAGCCCTTCAGTAAGCAGCCAAGTGTTATAACCATTCCCATCCCCCAGGACCTCTAGGCTACACAGAAAGCCCTCAATGAATATTCAAGCTCATTAGAGTGCTCCACAGGAGGGAGAGGGAGAGGTGGTTTGTGACTCTTGGTGGCAGTGGGCGATTGTTTCTCTGAAGGCAGAAGATGTGGGAGAGGAGTTACAGGGAACCCTGGTGGCATAGTGCTTCCTGGTTGGGCTGCACACCTCAAGGTCGGCAGTTCGAAACCACCAGCTGCTTCTCGGAAGATGAGGCTGGAACCTCACAGGGGCAGTGGTCCTCTACCCTGCGGTTCTCTCTGGGTTGGAATGGACTTGATGGCAGTGAGTTTGGGCTTGTTCAAGGCCACACAGCTGTAGCCTGGAGACTGCAAAGCCAGGACCTCTTCCCTTCTCTCTGGGCCTCTGATTGGGGTCGGGCTTCCCTGATGCTCATGTTCTGGGGTGGGGGTGGGGGTAAGCTCATTTTAAGGCAGAGCAAAATGATGATGAGTATGTATAGGGGTTAAACCTCTGCAGGGGGAGAGCCTCCAGCACACCTGAAGGTGGAGATCAAGTGAAGGTGGGGTGAAAGGTGAAGGTGCCTTCATCCCACTGCCAGACACAGGGCAGATCATAGGAGCAACCCGAGGGACAGGAAGGCAGGTGACCGGTGGGCCTGAGGGCATTCAGGTCAGTATGAGGAGGAGGAGGAGGAGGAGGAGGAGGAGGAAAGGGCCGTACAGATGGGGGGAGGGGGAGGAGGGAGGAGGAAAAGAAGGGGTGAGGGACCAAGGGCTTGGCAGGACTGAGGCCAGTCCCTGTGGGGCTATAAGTGGCGAGTGGGCACATCCTGAGGTTGGAGTGGCAGATCAGTGGGTCAGCCGGAGGGCCTGATGTGTGAGACAAATGTTCACCCCCTGCCAACCTCCACATGTCCCCCAGCCCGGAAGGCAGCACAGCTAAAGGTCAGGCCTGGTAGTGTGGCCAGCATGCTCCCTCGACTGGCCGCCCACAGGACCGGTGCTGCCAGGATGCCTTCTCTGCCAGCAGTTGTTCAGCTCCTGGCTCTCCCTGCCTTTGGGACTCAGACAGGAGCAGGAAGGTCCCAGGCTGCAAGGAATTCCCAGATGCAAGAAGGGCCGGAGAGCTTGCCCTGGTGCTGAGCGGGGCATGCTACATTCTGTTAACAGAATGTGGAGTCGCTATGGACCAGAGCCAACTTGAGGGCACCTAACAAAAACAGCCACCACCCCTCCCTCCTCCTCTGGCAACAACAGCAACAACCCCCTCCACAACACACTCCCCCTCCTTCTTCAGATGTCCTTTGGCTTCTAGAGCCCAGAGTAGAACCTGACAGCTCTGAGGGTATCCAAGCAGAACAGAATGGGACTAGTGTATCACTTATGGTCTAGACTCTCTCTCTCTCTCTCCAGCCTAGTGTGTGGCGTAGTGAGTTACACGTTGAGCTACTAACCACAAGGTCAGCTGTTCGAACCCTCCAGCTGCCTCTTGGGAGAAAGATGAGGCTGTCTGCTCCCATAAAGATTTAAAATCTTGGGACCCACAGCGGCAGCTCTACTCTGTCCTGCCGGGTCGCCGTGAGTCGGAATCAACTTGATGGCTGTTGTTTTTTTTTGTATTGTCAGCTAGATGGAATCTCCATTTTTCACCATTGCCTAAAACCCTTTTTTGGCCTGAACTTTATTAATTCAGCTCTCTGCTGATGCTGGGACACTGGGCTTTGCAGGGCTCCTGGCTATTTCTGCACCTTTTAGAATGTCAGCTTAGCATTTGGATTCATTCCCGGGCTCAGCACTTACTTCTCCTCCCTCCCCTCCAGTTTTTTTGTTTTGTTTTGTTTTTCTCTTCCTCACAGACTTGGTAAGCCTGCCTTCTGAATCTTCACCTCAGTTACTGATAAGTATGTTGGACAAGCCAGGACAGAGGACAGGAGCCCTTTGGCAAGTCAGGACTATGACATTGATCTATTAATCAACACCCCTTTGCTAGCTGCCTAGGAATCCACTCCGCTCTCTATCTTGTCTCCCAAGAATTTCCTCACTGATCCTGCCAACACTTTCCTGAAATTCAGAGACTCTAAGTCTGGGGCTTAACCTTGGACCCCGGGCAGACAAGAGGCTTTGGAAGAACAGAGTTAGGGGGTGTTGTGACTGTGGGAGGGAGAGAGGGAGGAGTCTCGGGCTCCTGGGAAGGATTCTATCTGAAGCTGCTGCTGGTGGTGGTGGGGGCTAGGGCAGCTTGAGACTGGCCCAAAGGAGATCTGTCGGAGGTGGCTACACCTGAGGGTCTGTCCAGGGGATCTGAGGCATGTGTGTGCCCTGAGCAGCAGTGGTGGTAGGGACTTCCCACAGGGAATCTCCCTTGTTGGACTTTAGAGGCCACTCTGTGGGGGGTTGACTGGGAGGGACTGAGATGTGCCTCAGGTCACCAGGGCCTGATGACTAGGCTGGGGCCTCCATCTCAGTTGGAGTCTCTCTTGCCTTTTCAGGCTGGAAACAAACAGGGTTTGGGGAGGGAGCTGCTGCCAGCCTGCGACTTGGGGACAAGCAGCTGGCAGGCTGTTTACCATCCTTCCCCCTGCTCTTCCACCCTCTGCCCTCAGACTGGGCACAGAACTTCCAGTGGGATGCTGGAATGTGCCATGGCCCGCACTTCTTGCTCCCCAGGGGGGCCGTGGCCACGGGGCATGGTGCCGGCTCAGTTCTGCTCTTGAGAGCTGCCAGGAATGTATGCAATGAGATGTAAATGTTACGGTGAGGAGGGGGTATCCTCCTCCTGTCTGGGCCTGGCTGAGCATTAAGGATGACAAATGGAAGACATGGCCCAGCATCAGGAAGGAAGTGGGGCGAGGCTCTGGGGCAGCTGGGAGGGCTGTGGTCAGTCAGCTCTGGATGAAGCCTGAGAAGCATGCAGGGAGCTCCCTAGCTCGTCACTGGCCCGAGGGAGAGGTGTAACCCACATGAGTAGACACTGACCCAATGCCTAGGATGTGCCAGGAGTCTGGTCCCAGTCAGCTGTGTGCTGGGGACCCCCAGGATTCTGAGGCTCCTACCCTGGGCCCCACCAAGGATGCCAGACTGTGCTCCAGGCTCTCCCTTGGCACCTGGGCTGTGACCCTCCCCTCTCTCGGGATGAGGGAGGGAGATGGTGGCGGGCAGGGCACTAAAGGAGTCCAAAGTCACTGCCATTGAGTTCTGATTCACAGCGCCCTTATAGGACAGGGCAGAATTGTGCCCTGTCTTGACAGAAGTAAGAAGCCTCATCTTTCTCCTGAGGAGCAGCTGGTGGTTTCAAACTGCTGACCTGGCGACAAGCAGCTCAACTCATACCCCACTCTGCCACCAGGGCCCCTTACAAAAGGAGGCAGCTCTACTGACCACCCAGGAGGCCTGTCCCATCCCCACTCAGGGTCTGCCTGGCGGCTTGGACAGCTGACACCTCCCTGCTGGGGTGGGTGGCCGACTTCTAGCTCAGCCCCAAGGAGCATCTCCCTTGTGTTGTTAAGAACCCAGCTCTCTGGCAGGTGTGTCCTCCTGTGACCACAAGATCTGGACCTGCATTACAATTCTGTGTCTTTCATCAGCTGCTCTGTGATTTGGGGTCAGGCTCTGACCCCATTTCCCAGGTGTTAATTCCGGGCAGGGCTCTCCATGGCGAGGGTAAAGGGGCCACTCTTTGGAGAGCCAGACGGTTAAGCACTTGGATGCTAACAAGAGGGTTGGATGTGCTGGCCCATCCAGAGGCATCTGGGGGAAAAGACCCCCATGATCCACTGCTTCAGGGTCACCCCCTTGGAAGGAAACCTTGTGGAGCGGATTTCTTTTCTGCATGAGTCTTTGTCCACACGGTGGCATTTACGTGGCTGTAGGACCACTTGTGGGAAAGCGTGCAGCCTTCAAATGAAAAACGAGGCACAGCTGTGAGGGCCCCTCCCCTGCTCCAGCCTCCCATGTTCCCAAGTCTGAGGGGGGCATGACTCTGTGCTCCCAGGCCCCTCCAATACCAATTCCCAGGAATTTTGGTAGGGCCAGCCGGCCAGGAAGACTGGATTCAGTTTCTGGGCCTTCTTTCTCATGACTTTAGCTTTGCTTTTGCTTCTCTGCTTCTTTGTGCCCCTTTGTCCCCTTCTTGTCACGTCCCTCCTCGCCCAATGCAAGTGCCTAACTCAGCACCTGGCCCTGACATGCACAATTCATACTTCCCTGCCCCTCTCTCTCAATGACCTCTCTGTGGCTCACAGTGCTGTCCCCCCTCCTCCCGCCCCCCCAGCCCAGGCTCTTGCCCCTTCTGCGGCTCTGTGGCTGGTCCCCTCTTTGTCCCAGTGGCCCTCCCTCCAGGCTGTCCTGCCATCGGATTCTCAGGCTTCTGTCTTCCCTTAACAAGCACCCATTGAGAGCTTCCTGGATGCCAGGCACGGCCCTTCTCCTTTCTCGGTGCTCTCTGGATGCCTCCTGACCTTCTGCCTGGTCTCTTCTCTCCCCCCCTCACCCAGAGCACCCCACCCCCCACCCCCTGCACCCCCAGCTCCACCGGCCGCCACCACTGCCGCTATTCAGTTTGATGAGAAACTCCCAGGCCTACCCCTGAACGGAGTGACCACAACTGGAACCAGATGTGTAATCTCACACTTTGGGAGTTGTGGGGGGAGGGGAAGGGGCAAGGGCTGGCTTACAGTCCAGGGGAGGGGATTGGGGATGGAAGATGGGAAGCTCTAGCAATCTGGAGTCCTATGGGTCAGGAGGATGAGAGCTGGCAGAGCTGGCAGATTTGGAGGGGGGGGCGCTGTTTATGTGTTTGAATGATGGTGGGACTGAGGATGGGGAAAACCTGGGGCGGACCTTCAACTGTGGGACAGCTCTTGGAACTGAAAAGGAAGGCTCCTCTTTCCTTTGAAATCCTCTAGCTCCACTACTTCCTCTCTGTGTGGTTTCTAGGGACTTGCTGAGTTTGAGGTCCCTGACCAGGTGTTGGAGCTGCAGGCTGGGAAAAGAGGGCTTGCTGCTAGACGGTGGATGGAAACATACCTTCTGGAGGCTCCTTGGGGCCTGCTGGAGGAAGGGGGCTCTCAGTGCCTCTGGATCTGCCACAGACCGGAGGCCCTGCCTCCTGGGAGACCCCTGTATCAGTCTGATCTGTGGTCTGCAGGTTCTAGCAAAGTCTGTTTTCTATAAACAGATTTAAAAAATTGGTGAGTAATTATCTTGGTGTACAGCCTGGTGCAGAAGGAAGCATTTTTAAAACATCGTTTTTATTCAATTATTAACCAGCTATCCATCCACCCTTCCCTCACCCATCATTCATTTATCCATTGCCCACTTACTGAAAACTGTTTGTGCCGACTCTGTACCAAACACAGGGCAAAGTAGGAAATGGGGAGGATGGATACATCTTTGCTTAACCAATGGGAGAGGCAGAAGGCTCACAACCAACTCTATTTGGAGGCATTATTGTAGGAGCAACAGCCAAGGGGGTTCAGAGGAAGGGACAGAGCCTGCCCAACAGTGCAGTTGGAGCCAGGTCCAAGGAGGAGAGACTTTTGAATTTAGCTTCGAATGCCAGTCGGGAGGAGAGGGATCGGGAGGAGAGAGAGCTCAAGAGGCAGGGGCCGGGTCATAGAATGCCAGCATGCCCTGCTACCAGCTGGGCTGGCTGGCTATGGTCAGCAATGGGAGCCAGTGGGCGTGGGCTGAAGGAGGAGGTAGGAAGGATGGTGCTTTCTGCTATTCTAGTGACTTGAACGTGGGAGGGGGATTCCAATTTTATAACCTCTTTTCCTTCCCCTTCATTCCACCCTCCACCTTTGTAGCAGACACAGAATCCCCTAATTCCCTGCCTGCCCTGGGCTGATCCAAGCCCCAAGGGCCCTTAGTCTGCAGAGGGCCTGGGGCGCTGGGAGGGATTAGATGATCAGGAGCCTGTTTTGCCCCTGAGGTTGGGTCAATGATGGGGAGACTTGGGAAGGAGGACAAGTTGGTTTTTTTACACAATCCACCCATCCTTTAGGAGACATGTTTTTCCCCATCTCTGGACAGTCAGTGTTCCTGCTCTTTTGCACTGACCCTACCATCAAGGCTGGTTTTTTTGTTTGTTTTTTTTCATTAAAAATTTGTGAATTGGGTAAAAGTGTACAGAGCAGACATGTGTTCCATTCAATAATTCCTACATATTTTGTTTCATCTTATTGACTGCAAACCCCACAATGGAATACTGCTTATCCCACTTGTTTCCATCCCTAACCCATCTGAACTTGGTCCTGGGACAGATGCTTCCCTTTGGATCTCACAGGGCTGACTCTAGGGTATCTGCACCGCTCCAGTGCTACGGTTCCTCTCAGCACCTTGTTTATTGTCTGGCTGACACGGAGTCTTGGGGATGAGTCCAGGTCCAGACCTGGAGGGTGACAAAGAGGCATCATCTTGGGGTTCCATCCGTCTCCACCCAAAGAGTAAAGCCCGGTGGTCTCCTCTATGATTTTGAGTTTGGTCCCATGTGTCTCTCCCGCTGTATCCAGGACCTTCTAACTCGACCTCTCTCCCAGCTGTGGTCTCCGTGGGACTGGGTGCCCTCTGGCTCATCTGGCTTTAGGGTCATGGAGACACATGTTCCTGTTCTGTTGGCCTCGTTGTTTGCATGCATTTAAAAATTTTCCCCACTCATCTTTCCTCTGGACAGGAAGGGACCAATAGTTTAGACCGTAGATGCCTGCTCCAGAGCCTTTGAGACCCCTAGTGGCTACTTGCCAAGGTAGGCTACAGAGTGTTGACTTTGTGGATTGTGTGTTTTAAGGCTGGGAGGTTTTGAGATGCTGAAGTCCGGGTAATGGGATCCCTGACTCTCTTTCCACCTGGGAGGTTGCCATCATCTTGCCTTGAGGGCAGGGGGATGGTGGACGATGCCTTCATCTCGGCCCTCCAACACATTAAGGGCCTCATAGGGTGCCCCCCCCTATGCTCCCCCAAGGGTTTTGTGGTCACTGATAGAGCCGTGGGGCTGGGCAGCCTTCCAAAGTGCCCGCTCTCTCCCTGTGGCTCTGACCCTGAATGCCCCCAAACCTTTCCTTGGGGCATCTGCTCCTCCTCTGGGCCTCCCCTGTCACTTTACTCATCGGAGGTCCCCGGGAAGCTTGGGCTGAATTCCTAAAAGTGGTGAATGAGAGAACCGGCCTGGGTCTTGAAGACCACTGGGCCCACGCTCATCTCACAGCGAGGCAAACAAACTGGGAGATGGGAAGTCACTGGATGAGAATCACAGTCAAGGTGGTTCAGCTAGCGCCGTCAGCCTCTGGGATGAGGCAGAGTTAGGAGCTTGGCTAGGGAGCCATTCTGCCTGGGGCTGGGTTCCAGCTCTACGCCAAGTTCTGCAGCCCTTCTGAGGCCACTTTCTTTGGCTATAACAACAAGGATGTTTGGAAGATGCAGCGAGAGATAATATGCATTAAGTGCCTGGCATACGATAGGTGTGCAGCAATTACGATTTTCCTCCTTCTCAACATACTAACTGCCTCTTCGCGTTCGTCATTTGATAGGCTGCTCTGAAGGAGGCCTGGTGGTGCAGGGTTAAGTGTTGGGCTGAGAGCCCCAAGGTTGGCAGTTCAAACTCCCCAGCTGATCCTTGAGAGAGACAAGGTTACCTGTTTGCATGAAGATTTACAGGCTCAGAAAACCCCAGGGAGTGGTTCTAACCTGTCTTGTGCAGACCATTGGAGTGGGAATCAACTTAAAGGTGGTGGGTTGGGTCTGATCTTTGGTGGGGTCCTCTCCAAAATTCTCTGTCCCTCAGATAAATTGTATTAGAAAAAGTTCAACTACCCCAAATAAATAAATGAATAACATGGAAAGAGTTATGCCGTGAACACACCCTGAAGTTCTACAGGGCCACTTGGTTCTGTTTGCATTCTCACTTCTCTCTCCACTTGTCAATCCATCTTATTTTTGGATACAGTTCAAAGAAGCCCAAAGCGTGCGTTTTATTAGCTAGCGTTGAATGCAAATCACTTTCAGATACACGTTCACGAATGTCCCAACCCAGCCGAGAAAGAGACATAAAGGAGTAACACAAACACACCGAAGCCCAGACCGAGGGGTGGGGGTGCGTGAGGTTCCTGGCCCCCGTCACAGAATGCACTGGGGAGAGCGGACAGCCCGGGCGCTCTGCAAAAGTCCGGAGCAGCGATTACTGTTCTTTTCTCATAAAGTATTCTGCCCCACCCTCTGGCCAGTCAGAGGTGTCTCTGCCATGTGATCTTCCCCAAGGCCTTGAACCTCTTGGCATCCTGTTACTGTCCCGTCCCCCAATGCCCATCACTGCCTCCCAAGCCTCTGGCCCCTCCCTTCTGGTCCTCTGGGAGGCTGTGGGACCAGGGATGGAGGCAAAGCCGACTTCTTGCAAGCTCCTGCTGCCGGCGCCCATGTCCAGCTATGGACCTGGCTGCTAGTGGGATCTGGACCGTGTGACTGGCCGAGCCCTGAGGGGTTAAAGGAGGCGGCCTCAGGGCGGGCGGTCACAGGGGGCTGGGCTGCTGGCTGGCTCCGGGAAGGAGGCGGTGCGCACTGGCCTGCCTGCCTGCCTGGCCCGCCCGCTGCTGCCGCCGCCTGGGGCGGAAAGAGGAGGGTGAGCAGCGTCCAGCACTTAGGCTCAGTTGCTCCCAGCTGTGGCCCTGGGACCAGCTCTGCTCCCCGTGCCCTGCACCCCACGCCCCGCTTGGACACAAGGCTCGCTCCCTGCCACCTTCCTCTTGGCAACCAGCGCCTTGCCAGGCCAGCTGCTGTCCTGTCACTACCCTGCCCACCTCCCTGGAGCTGTAAGCCTTTGGCTCAGATACCCACCCCACCCAGTGGGTCCTCTGCCGGAAAGGTGAGTGAGTGTGTGTACCTGGGTGCGTGAGTGCGTGTGTGCACGCTCGTGCGGGACTCTCGTGGGCAGGGCGCCTGGCACCTGCCGGGGCTGCCGGGCTGCCCAGTGATGCTGTCAGGACCCCTGGCCAGGGCTGAGTTAGGGGAGAGTGAGGTCAGCTCCGACAGGTCACGTGTCCCTGGACTAGCCAGGTTCTTTGGCCAACCTGTCAGTCCCTGCTTTCCAGAGGGTCCGTGGTTCAGGGGGACATCTGGGCGTGGTTGTCCCCGCTCTGACAGAGTGGGCAGACACACTGAGTTGTCCTTGCTGGGAAGTTGTTCATGTCAGTGGCTGCGTGGGGCTGAGGCCAGAGTGGGGTATAGGGGAAGACCCACTGAGCAAGGAGCGGGTAGGAGAGTGGGTCTCTAATTGCCAGGGCTGGCTTCTGCTCCCACTGGGCTGTGCAGGGAGAGAACCTTCTCCACATTTCCCTTGGAAGCTGCTGCCGGGCCCCTCTCTCCTTGTAGCTCCCTTCACGGGCTCCCCTCTCTGGACTCTCCTCCATGGGATGAAGGGGTAGGCCCAGGTTTCTAGGGATGGTTTGGTGGGCCTGGGGCTGGGAGGAGAGGCCTTGAAGACCCTTTCCCATTCCATCCTCCAGCTTGGTGGCTTTCTCCTTGCCCATAGGCACAGGCTGGCATGAGTGCCCCCAGCCCCCCTCCCCCAGCCCTCAGCCCCTACTGCTTCCTCTGGGCAGAAATGGCTAATCCAGGTGGTTAATGAACAGACACAGGCAGCTGCCTGCCACCCCCCTCCTTCCTCTCTCTCCAGCCCTCATCTCCTCCACTGACCCTCGGCTGCCCCCCGCCCACACCCCTTTCCAAGGTGGACAGGCCACAGGGCACTATCCTCAGGGTCTGCCATCCACTGCCCCCTTCCCACCCCCAAATATGGGCCCAGGCCAGAATGGCCTGCCCAGATGTTTTTAGGCTGGCTACTGACCTAAAGAGGAAACTGAGGGGGGAGGGGTGTTGGCCTAGGGGTACCAGAGGCACTGCTGTGCTCCCCAGCTGCCGGGCTATCTATACGGGAATGGGGTGGGAGAAGGGTGGGCATTGGATTGGGGGCTGCGCTGGAGACCTCCAGGTGTCCAAGTCTGGCTGGGAGGGGAAAGTACGAGGGGTCCAGAAGCTGGGCTCCAGGGGCTACCCGCGCTGTGTGGCAGGCTACACAGACCACTCTCTTTCCCCAGTCTCTGCTGGGCCCCTTCCTAAAGCTGCCTGGTTGGGGTGGGGACCATTGTGGTTCAGACTTGGCCTAAAGGCACTTCTCCCCCAGCCAGCTGGCTGCTCTCTTGTTTCCCTCGCCCCAACGCTCCCCCAAGACCTCAAAGCTCAGTGCAGATGAACCACCCTGTGGCCTGACACCCCTGGCCAAGGGTGGGAGTGGGGGAGGGAGGGAGGGGCTGGGTGTCGGGTGAGAGAGCCCTAAATGGGATCGACACTGGGCATCCCTGCTTGGGATTGGTCTGGGTGTTGCTGCCCATGGAGAGGGGAGCCTGAGAGGAGCTGGCTGGGGCTGGACCTGGGGAGGGTCCCTGTCAGCCGGAGGCACTGCTAGAGCTGGGAGCCAGGACCTCGCATCAGGAGCGGGGTATTCATGGGAGGTGAACGAGGTAACCTGGGGACCAACCCCTGGGCTTTAAGCCCTTCTGGGTCACCCCCCCCCCAGCCCCTTCAAGTCTTCATCCAGCCCCCCACTTCCTCCTCCTTTCCCCGACCCTAATCCCACATCCCCCCTAGGGCAGAGGTATCCAGGAGTGGAACGCAGCGAAGCTGGTGGCCCAGTGGATGGGGTGGGGTTAAAGATGAAGATGGGGCGCTGATGAACAGTTACTTGGGTCACCGTTTCCTTGTGAGGCTGTGGTTGGAGTCCTGGAGGCTGAGCACCCTCAGGGCCCGGTGTCCCGGGAGGTAGGGGCCAGAAGCAAGGGCAGGAGAGATTTTTGTTGGGTTGAATGAAGGTTAGGGGGTCGTTGCTGCGGTGGAGTCCTTGCTTGGTTTAAGGATGGGCTTCTAAGCAGCTCGGGTTGGTTAGTGGGGGAATGGGCTGCCTTGTACGGTAGTGAGTTGCTCATCAGCGGGGAGCTCGCACCAGCTGGACAAGCGTCCCTGACGTGGGATGTGGTGAGAAGGGATGAACTCTAAGGTCCTCTGGGATGCGGAGGTCCTGGGATTCTCAGAGCTGGGGAATTCTCCGACAACAGAAAGGGGAGCAGGAGGGCAGTGGCGCCTGGCCTGGGGAGGGGCCCACCACCCTCCCTGGATTTGGGGGCACAGAGCCAGAGTGTCCACTTGCCCATCTGGTGCCCGCCGAGCCCCTGCCCTTCACCCTGCCCCTCCCCTTTCAGGCCTTGCTCAACCTGCACACGAGGTCTGCCCCCAGCTGCTTCCTGCACACCCTCTGCGTTTCTTCCGATTCCTCTTGGCCCGCTCTGTGCCCTTCCCTGCTGGTTAACCCTCTGAGGGCCGGAGCTGCCCTGTGCTCTGCATGTGAGTAGAATAATGGATCCTAGAGGACCCCCACCCCCGCCACCCCAGGGGGTTCACAGGCCAGTGTGCTGGACAGGTGGCTGTTTGCTCTATGCCCCTGCCCAGTTTGGTCTCCTCCAATGGGGTCTTCCAGCCTGCCTGGGAGAGCAGTGCCAAGATCTATGGGACAGGAAGACACCCGGGCTGGGGTATGGGTGGGGGTGGGGCAACCAGCCTCACCTGACCCTCACTTTCCAAATGTGTACAATACTACACAGCGTTCATTGTCCGGATGTGTGAGGTGGGTGGTGTGGCTAACAGTGGGCCCTATGAGCCAAGGGCACTGCTCTCAAGGCCTTTCAGGGGAGAGCAGGGGCACAGGCCCCTGCCTCTGCCTCTCTGGGCCTGTTTTCCTTGGTGGGTGGTGAGAGGACAGGCTAGGGGTGCGGGTGGGAGTGGGGTTGAAGTGTTCTGCAAACCTCGCCCTGGCTGGCTAGGGCGTCCTGTTCTGGGAGTGTCCAGGTGGGCTGGGGAGCCGCCTGTCCTTCCTGCCCCGGTCTTCTTGGCCCCTGCAAAGCTTCCCCTGACACCGGCTGTGAGACTCTTTCCCCTTAAAAGGAGAGATTGGAGGAGTAGGTAAGTCAGAGGCCTCCTTAGGGTGCTCCTATCAGGGCAGCCCCGAGCGTCCAAACCAAACTCCAAATCCCAAACCAAGTGTGTGTTCAGGCCGATTCCATCTCCCGAAGGCCCAATGGGTGAGAGAGAGTTGAACTGTTCCCAAGGGCTTCCTCTGCCACCAGTGGCCGAGAACAGCGACGACTAGCTTGATGGAAGCAGTTCACCAGGCCTTTCTTCCTGGTCCCCACCCCTCCCCACTGGGTTTGTACCAAGTGCAAACCGTGCGTTCCCTGGGGTAGCGGGATTTGGTTATCGTCTTTGGGGCAGCCCTTCCCAGCGTCCAACTTCACTTCCTCGACTTCGCGCCAGGGCTGCTTAATCTGGACACTTCCCTTTTCCCCAGAAGAGATGACGCAGGGGGCAGGGAGGCTTGTGTGGGGAAGGGGCATGAGGTGCTGAGCTCAGCGGCAGGCAGGGCTTCTCTGCCTTCTTGCCTTTTGTCACTGCCCCCCCATGCCCCCCCCTCTCCTGGGCCCCCTGCTGTTGATGGAACTCTGTCCCCAGGATCTGCGTCACAGGGTCCCCTCTGTGCCTGCGGTCCTCCTTCCTTTTAGGACTGGCTGGTTCAGTGTAGGGTGAGCCTTAAGTCTGTCTCCTTTGAGGTGTAAGGGAGAGACTGGGCATGAGAGATGCCAAACCAGAGGCAGACCGCCTGCCCCGGGGGGTGGGAGTGGGGGGCGAAGCTCGGAGATCAGAAAGGACTTGGCAGAGCTGACACAGAAGGCCTTTCCCTCGAGCCCGCACCCTGATTTCGGCCCGTTAGCCTCCTACACAGTGAGAAACGCCGAGTGCTTGCTAGGCTCAGCCACCTGCGGTATCTGTGACAGCGGCACGAGGCAACCGAGGGACCTCAGAGAAAGGAGCTGAGGCCCAGTGGGGGGCGGGGGTGTTGTGTGTGAGGAGACATGGGGAGAGGGGACACCCCTCCCAGAGCCTGGACTCGGAAAATGGCAGCTCCGAATGGACGGGGCTGTTCGGGGAGGGTGGGTGTCTTTTCGACGCTGGGAGGGGCTGCATTGGCTTGGCCCCATCGCTGCACCTCCTGCGTGCCTCCCCTGCACCCATCGCCTCTGGCTCTGTGGCTGGCTGGTTCTTAGATTTCTGTTGAACTGGTAGGTGTGGGCACAGGCGAGCTGGAACG
>NW_022103899.1:44299639-44307103 GCF_000313985.2 Echinops telfairi | reverse complement strand
TTGTCTTTCCTTCTCTGAAATCCCTGGGATGGGGGCCCAAATGCTCCGGAGTGGTTGGGCCCCCTGCCTGCTTCGGCCCAGGTGGGTGACCTTGGCTGTCTTTCTCTGGGGGAGGGTGGCTGCAGTGTGGGGGTGGGGGTGGCAAGTGGGCTTGAGTCAGGCTCTGGCACTGTCTCCTCCAGGGCCAGTCTGGACTCCTGTAACCCCTGCTTTTTTAGGGCTGGAAGCCCTAACTCAGGCCTGGTGTGGGAGGCAGAGGGACGGGGCTCAGAGGGCGGGGCTTGGGGGAGGTGAGGAGGGAGGACGGGTCACACAAGTGCCTGGATAGGATTCTTGCCCTTCTGCCACCATGGAGACCCCAGTCCTCGTTGCAGTACCCCCTCTCCCAAGAACCTTCCCAGGCCTTCTCCAACAGAGAATGTCTGGCCTCTCAGCTTCCTGATCTTTGCACGCCCCCTGGGTACTTCCTGGACTTCTAGTTGGAGTGTGGACCCCTTGAGGCCAGGCCTGTGCCCTGCTGCCTGGGTGTCCCTGGCCATGGACTGAGGAAGGGCAGGGGAGGAAGGGGGCTGGGGCGGGGGAAGGGCCCTGCTGAGACCTCCTGAGGCAGGAAACAGGATTCTAGGGAGCTGGGAGCAGGGCCCTGGAGCCAGACTGCCTAGCTTGGCACTTGTCCCACTCCGCTGGCTAGCTGTGTGGCCTTGGCAAGTGACTAGACCTCTCTGTGCCTCACTTAGTCACTGTGGGATCCGATGGGTAGTGCGACGCTTTAACTAATTGATTAATTCATTTCTGTTATCTTCATTCTCGCGCTGTGCCCTTAGAGCACCGAGTTGCAACCGCACACAGTCCCGTATGCTTCCCGTTGTTATGATTACTGATGATGATGTTGTTTACGGCTGTGTTGTTGTTGCGATTACTGATGACGTTGTTATGGTTACTGATGGTGTTGTTGTCCCCCAGGCAAGGTCTCTTCCTTCAGACTTTGCCCCTGGCCATGGTAGCTCCTTCCCTACAATGGGGGGAGGTTCGTGGGACCAGTGGGTAGAGGAGGTGGCTGGAACTGGAACTCCGGAGGGTCGGGCCCTGGTTTTCTCCCATGCCTTGCTCTGTGCCTTGGGAGGCGGGGCCACAGGGTGGGCAGGGAGGTGGGGGGGCCTCTGGAGGCCCTGTCTGCCCAGGGAGCCGATGGGGAGCTGTGTTTAGGGAGGACTGTGAGGAAGCTGTCATAGATGGTAAACAAGACACATCATTCTGTAGCATCCCTGGCTCCCTTCCCGGCTCCCGGCCCACTCCTGCTGGGAGGTGCTGGGTCCGAGACTCCAGGCTCGACCCACGTGCCAGACGTCCTGGGCCACCTGTGGGGGGTGGGATCTGTGTTTGAAAGTGGGCTTCCCAAACCATCCCGAACAACTGTGTGCCTTATCCCCTGCTAGTTTCCCCGCAGTTGAAGCTCCATCCCCTCCATCCTGCCTCTGACCTCTCTGGGGTCCTCTGCTTTCTGTCCCCCCTGACAGTCCTCTACAGCAGGGCCAACCCTCAGGCCTGCCGGGCTCTGCTCGCCACCCAGCCCTGTCCCACCCAGGAACGCTGGGTCACTCGGGGTCAGAGAGGAGCTCCCTTTCCGGACCCCTGGCCCGCCTAGCTGCAGCTGCAAAATGCATTTAGCGTTTTGTGGAGAAAGAATGGGTTTGGGTCGATGATGATGTTGGCAGCTGGCGAAGTCTCTTGAGTGCAGCCTTGGCCCTGTCTCCAGTCCCCTCCTCACCTCTGCCTTACTTCTAGGGCGATTGTTCTTCTTGAGGTAGACTCATCTGTCACCCTTGACCCTGAGCAGACCTGGGAAGAATGTGCTGGTAGCTAGCAGCCCCTTGTAGGGGGTACAGTCTGTGCCTAGGTCAGCCCTGGGCTTGGGGCTGGGCTGGGACTGGAAGGGTAGCTTGGTGGTGGTGGTGGTGGTGGTGACACACACATGTGTCCCAGGACCTCCACCCTGACCTGGTCTCTGCCCCTGGATCCTGGATGGGTCACTCCCACGTGGGGCCTCGGGGGCCTCCCCTGTCCGAGGAAGGCTGTGTGCATCCGTGCAGAGCCTTGCCTAGTCCCAGACTTGGAACGTCACCTTGGGCTGACCTTGTTTCCTGCCCCTCCCCCAACGCTGGCAGTCCCTGGCAGGAAGTGCTGCTGATTAGGGGCCTAATCACGGGCTGAGACTCAGCAACAGCCAGGCTGGTGGAGCAGAGAGGGGCTGACCAGCCAGGAAGGGGGGGCGCCCATTGCCCCCTCCCAGGGCTGTGCGGTGGGGTGTTACTGGTGGCCCTCCATGCCTGCCTGTGATTGAGGGAGAGAGAGATGGCCTGGCTCCCCAGGGTCTGCCCCCAGGGTCTGCTCCATGGGTCCAGAGTAGTGGGGAAGTGGCCGTGAACAAGTGAAGGCTGTGTGGGCGGCAGCTGAGCCCATCTGGGCACATGGGGCCCCTGGTTGGCCCCTTTAAAAAGCCTTCCTGCATCCAGCCTATGTCAGGCCTGGTGCCAGGTAGGGGAAGGGCGGGAAGACGTAGACTCAGGGGACACGGGGCATAGACAGGCTTCTGCAAAAGGTGGGGAGGAGCCGGCAGGGTGGGGAGAGGTGTTTGTGAGCTGAGTTCTAACGGGTGATGATGAGTTCTTCCAGAGGAAAAACCCAAAGACTTCTTTAGCCAGGCCCAGGGACAGGCATGTCCCCAGGCCAAGTGGTGCATTGTAGGGGGCTGAAAGAGGGGTTCTGCCCTGGGCTAGAGTCAGGCAAACTGGGGTGAGCATTGGGGCAGGCGCGTGTGAGATGAGTGTTGTATGGCAGAGCCTCATTTTCTGCCTCTGTCAAATGGTCATGGCCCATCATGAGTGTTATGGCAGGTCTGCACTGCCACATGACCTGTGACGTGCCCAGTTAGATCAGTGTCCAACACAGACCAAGCCCACTGCAAATGTGGTGTGAGAGTGGGTGGCTTTGGGCAGATGCTGCGAGGCGTTTTCTGGGCCAGGTTAGAGAGGGAGGGGACCTTGACTGTGGTGAGTCAACAGGATGAGGGGACTCCTAAGGGAGGGGCTTTGGATTGCTGGGGACAGATCACAAGCCAGGACCTGGGTCCCTAGACTCCTGAGTTCAAGATTCCTTAGCCTCAGGGCTGGGAAATCCTTGCCTGAGTCATCTCATCTCTCTGGGCTTCCTTCCCATGCGCTGTCCGTGACTCTCGGATCGTGAGCATGGAGGCACTGACAAACTCCTTCCTGGGACATGTTTCAGGCCAGGGAGCGCCTGCCTTGGCAGGACTCCACATACAGGCTGGAATGGATGGACAGCAGCAGGCAGGAATGAGGGTAGACCGCAGGGAGCAGGCATTACTAGGGAGCCCAGAGAAGGCCCTTTGGAGGACCAGCTCTCACAGTTTGCCTGGCATACAGCAAGTTTTTAGTCCTTGGTGGATGAACGAATGGACACAACTGCTCCCTGCCCCTGCCCCTGCCAGATGGTAAGTGACTTGCCACGGTGCCAGGGATGGCTTTTCTCCGGTCTTTCTTGTCATGGTCCTGCAACTCCCACCAAATTAATGGGCAGAACACATGGTGCTTGTGGCCCACCAGGGGGGTAGAATAGCTTACTAATTAGGCACATAAAAGTGCATGACACCTGCGTGGACATGGGACCCTAACAAGGGTATGAGTCAGTTTTGACATCCCCACTGGCCGGAAGTGGGGGGCCTCACCACCACCATGATGAAGAGAAGGGTGCAGACTGTATCCTTTGGACCTAAGGTTCTTGTGCTGAGAACCTCCAGGAGACAAAGACAGCTGTAACCCTGGAGATGGTGCAAACCAGTGAGAAGTGGCGGCTGCAGAACCAGGAGACCTGTGGGAGACAAGGCGTTGGGCTTCCCAGATGACAGAGCTAAGCATTGCAAACACATGGATTGAGAGAGCCCAGCACCTCCAGGCAGGAGGGTTCCTACTGGGCTGGGACCCCACCGGGCACTTATTAGAAGAGCTAAAGAGCTTTGTGACGCTAGCCTAGGCAGAGCCGAGGCCAGGCCAAGTGCCAGAGAAAGTCCAGCCTACAGGCAGGACTGAGAAGAGGCTGTCCTGATTGATGAACTGTCGCTGGCAACATTCCTGATCCGGAATCGTGATACGTTACTTCCCCAGTATGACCCCTCACTGTGAGTAAGGTCTGAGGGTCCTGCTGTGTGGTCATCGCAGTGAATTGTTGAGCCTAGCAAGACAAGTGGTGTGTGGGAGGGGCAGCTGGCATCAGCATTGGCAAGAAGGTTGACAAGAGGCTGTAGTATGTGCAACCTCCACCTTATGGTTTGAGGGCAGTTGGTGCTGATCATTATATGACGTCAGACATAGGAGGTCAGATTCCACCCCCCCATCCCCCTCTCCCCCCATGTCACCACAGAGACCTCCTGTCCAGAGCCGAGCGACTGCTGAGCCTCTGTCAGGGCAGGCACTGGTACCTGGCACATAGCAGGCACTGGTGTCTCGGCCTGGATGCAGGAGCATGGATTTCAGCCCCTGCGGTGTGCTAGGCTGCCCACGGCAACATTCGCAGTTCTCCCTTGTCCTGCTATGCCTTGGAATTGCCCTGATGGCAGCGAGTTTTAACTTCTTGGAGGGAAGACCTATGGGGAGCAGGATGGAGTGGGAGTTAAGATCCCAGACTCTCCAGCCTCATATCTGGGTTCACAGCCCGACAGTACCTCCTGCTCCCCGTGTTGATGAATGCCCACCCTGCCAGGGCTTCAGTCTGCCCGTCTGTCAGATGAGGGAAGCAGGGCACATCTTAGGTGCTTTGTGCGCAGCCCTTGGGCCCTGTTGTTCTACTGAGGGGCAGCAGGGAGGCGTGTCCAGGCAGGATGCGAGAGGACAGCATGGGCAAGGCTACTCTGGAGGCCTGGGCGGTGGTGTGGTGGTGCGTGCGTGCGTGTTCGTTCCATCAAGGGCTCCAGACCGGCATCCTCGTCACCACTCGCAGGGCTGCCTCTGCAGCAGCCCAGCCCAACTGAGCTGAGTGTGGGAACCAAGGCAGGGCCAGGCCCAGATTCCAGCTGGGAGTCTGGGGAGGGGAGGGGAGGTGGGCAGGGAGGAGGCTTGGACTCTTTCAAGGCCCCCCGCTGGGACCCCAGGCAGTTCCTCCCATCAGCTCCTGCCAGAGGGCCTGGCCTTTGAGCTTTGGATCCTCTGGAGGTCATTTGGTCCATCCCCCTGTCTTCTGGGAGCCAAGGCCCCTCAGCTGTTAGAAAGTGAGTCCTGGGCCTGCAGCTCCTTCCTCCCTCCTCACCTAGTCCTCCTGCTCCCAACTCTCATCCGGAGGCGGGAGGTGCAGAATAAACAGATGCTTATAACTTGTAAGGGGAGGGAGGGAGGGAGGACTTCAGGGGCCTCTGACTGGGGAGATGCTGGGTCCTGGAGCAGGTGCAGCTCCAGGCTTGAGGGTGTGTGTGGGAAATGTGGGGCGCAGACGCAGGGCGATGGCAAGGGAGTCAGGCCGCCTGTTGGGAGCCCCACATTGGCTTTGTGTGCCCTTTGGGCTTCTGCACTCTCCCACCCCCCTAACCCCCCAATTGTGCCTGAGGAGAGGTTGGCGTGAGGAGCAATCTCCCATGAGCCAGTGCCAATCCCTGTCCGTCCCTGGGTTTCTGCAGACAAGAGGCTAGAGCTCTGAGGGCCATTCCAGGAGGGAGGGGGCTCCCAGTGTGGGGGAGTCACTGTCGGTATCTGTAGGGACTTCAGTCCTGAAGTTGGGGGGCTTTCCAGCGACCATTCCTCGGGGGGTGGGGGGGCCCTTACAGGGAGGTCCAAGCAGAGGGCAACAGCTGTCCGGTTGAGTGGGCCAGAACCTCCCAGTCTGCCCCAGTGAGGACTGACTGCCTCCACGGGGGTGCATTGGCACCCCGCCACGGGCCTGCTCCTCACCGCCCCCTGCAGGAGGCTGCGCGGGAGGCAGTGATGTGCTGGGCAGCAGGGCAGACAGAGTGAGTAAGCCATGAGTAATGGCCCTGCTTCTGTAGCCCTGGCTTCTAGACCATGCAGGGATGTCTGGGGCCCTGGAGACAGGCATGGAGGCTCATCCAAGGAGTCCCAGCAGGACGGAGTGCCCCTGTCTTGCCCCCCTTAGGAGCTGGGGATTCTACACCCTTCTTTACCCCCTCTCTTTCCACTTGAGCTCCTCCTCATTGGACGCAGTCACTCTCCCTGGGCACCCAACCGCCCCTGTTTGTTCTTCTGGGCACCCAGTGCCCAGAGAGGCAGCCCCGGGTGTGGGTTCTGGCTCAGGGACTCCAGGTTGTGGGTGACCTTGGGCAAGCCCTGCGACCTGGGTGTGTGCTCTGCCTCGTGTGGACAAAGCCGGGATTGTCCGAGGCCCATAGTGTGACAATGTGGCTGAAAGACAGTCTGTGTTAGGTGTGCTGGTAACAAGCCTGGCCTCCCCACAAGCCCTACACTGCCTGGTGGCCTCTCGGCCTCCAGCCCCTCCTGTTCTGCTGGTCTGTTCTCCCTCTCAGCTCTGCCCACTGTTTTGAGACCTGCCTCACTCACACAGCCGACACCTCCTACGGCGTCCATGTGCTTCCTCCCTTCACTGCTTGACCAGAGGGCGGGATGAGCCCAGGCTCCGCAGGCAAGTCCAGGGAGAATTTGTCCACGGGTCCTGGGTGCTGCCGAGGTCACTTTGAAAAGATGACTTTGTTGATCTGGGTGGGCTTCGGGGACCGTCTGCTGGTTTATATATATACCCCCTCTTCCCCTGAGGTCCCCTTGTCTGTCTCCCTCATGCTGGGGGTATATTCTGTGGGGGGCAGGGGGTGCACCAGGAAGTGTCTGCATCTGGACATGGCAGTGGTGCCTGAGGATGTTCTGAGCTGCCCGTGGGGCCCCTGGTGGCTACTTGATGTCCCCTTTTCTCGGTTACTTGAAAGCTAGCTCCTCCTTTTCCCCTGCTTCCTCTGGACCTGGTTCAGATGCGTGCATCTCCAAGGAACAAGGAAACATGGTGGCGGGGTGGGGGTGGGGGTGGGGGGGCAGGAGGGGGGCGCGGTTGATGTGCGTCAGATGGAGCCGAACAATGCTGGTGACAACCAGTCCTCCTCTGGCCGTGAGTGCTGCTGGCCTGGCTTCCGTCTCTGCTGCTGGCACAGGGGGCTTCCTGCGGGCTCCAGATGGATTTAAAGTAGCCACATGGAGCTGGGCTGTGGGGCCCTAGGGACCTCCCACTTCCAGGGATTCAGAGGCGCCTGGTCCCGCCGAGCAGATGGACTTCCACGTGTACCCACCCTCCCACTCCCTGCTCACAGGGATACCTCGGGGGCACCTCTCAAACAGCGCCAGCCTGCCACACGGAAGAGTTAGAGCTTAGGGGAAGGTGGCTATGGTACCATGGGGTTTTCTTGGCGTCACCCACCCACCCACTCATCCACCCACCCAC
>NW_022103899.1:44296976-44298353 GCF_000313985.2 Echinops telfairi | reverse complement strand
GTGCAGAAGGGTTGCCAGAGCACTTGGCTAAGGCCTCAGGGGCCCCAGTCTACTGTGTGTCTTCTCTGTTCCCGACCTCTCCCCTGACACCATCCTGACCACACTCAGAGCAGCTCTCACGACCCCTGCTTTCCAGCTGTGGAAACAGAGGCTCCGGGAGGTTAAATAGATGTGTGCTTTCGCTGTTCTACCTTCCGGCTTCCCATTGGTGTCACACGGGCTTGGTGCACCCGGCATTTAGAAATGCGGTTCTGCACACACAGGAGATGCTGTGCTCGGTTGGATCTTAGCTGCTGTCTGCCACCACGCTTCCCTGGGCCACGGAGCTGACCACGGATGAGGAGACACAGTGGTCTTTGCAGAGAGGGGGCGGGGGAGTGGCCCAAGGAACATAGGAGGCTGCAGACAGACTTGGAAGCTCTGGGATTGTCTCCTGAGGAGTATGTGGCTGGGATGGGTTTGCATTTATTCTGTTCCTTCCTTTGGGAAGCCACTGATTTAAAAAACAAAACAAAAAAAAAACAAAAACAAAGAAAAAGAAAAAGGAGTTTTGGAGACATCAGGAAGGACTTCCAGCTTGTCAGCTGCACTGGGCAGTGACGTGGGCAGCTTAGGGAGCCTAAGGAATCACTGCCTGTTGAAGGCTCTTCACCTCTGAGCTGCCTCTTACATGGGAATGTTTCTGAGAGTGGAACTTCCTCTTCCACTTGATGGGTACACTTAGGGTAGTGCTTTTGCCCTCCAAGGCTGTTACCCAGTTGATAGTGCCCTGTGTAATCAATGGCATCCTTGAGATGCCAAAGAAGAACAGCAAACACCTGCTGTTGGCAAGGAGCTGTCTGTGTGTGTGTGTGTGTGTGTATGTGTGTGTTTTAGGGGAGCAAATCCCATCCTGGAAGCCGTGTCCTGGCCCACAAACAGATGGAGGCCGGGCTGAGGCAAGTAGAAGACCCTCTGATGTCCCTGTGGGTTTGGGTGTGTCCCCTGATCCTGCACTTCTCTATTTTGGGCTTGGCAGGGCCACATCCTCCTTCCCTGGCCCCTGACCCCCACCCATGCTAGCACTTCCCAGAGGCCGCAAGCACTTTCCTTGGCTGTTCCCGAGACCTCTGGCTTCTTGGGATTTCCCCGTTGAACTCTGCTTTCTTTCCCAGGCACCCTTCCTGTGTTCCCACTGGAGCACAGCTCAGGGTCAAAGACTTCTGCTCGCTTAACATTCTCATCTGGGGACAGGAACCCTTGGTGAGGGGCGAGGGGTGGGTGGGCAGCCTCTCTTGGGGTGTAATTCCTGGAAAAACAGATGAACTTGGGTCCCAGTGAAATCACTGCCTGCTTTGTACTCTGGGAGAAGCAATTACTGGGCTGGTTGTTAATTCT
>NW_022103899.1:44292757-44293961 GCF_000313985.2 Echinops telfairi | reverse complement strand
CTGCGGGCGGAGCAGCGGGCAGAAAAGTGGGGGTAGGGTGGGTTCTGTGTAGATGTGGGTTTTGTTGGGGTGGCTCCGCAGGTCTCTAGTTCATCGTATCTCTGCGTTTTAGGGCTCCCCCGCCCCCTGCTCATTCTCCCGCCCAGTCTGATTCTTTTGCTCCACGGAGGTGCTGTGCTGTTGGCTGTGTCCCTTTCCATCCCTTGCTTATCTTGAGCTCTGCATCCTTCCCCTCCCCCCAGGGCCTTTGTCTGTCTCTTACTCAGGTGCCTTCAATGACTCCCTGGTGTTGGCAGTTGCAACCCTTAAGGCTCTGAGTGCCCTAAGTTCCCCATGGTCAAGCCTGGAAGGACAGTTTGTAGCAGCGTTCTGCTCTCCATCCCCTGCAGTGTCCCCTCTTCCTTCCCTGGCAAACACCCTGTGACCTAGCTGTCTGGCATCCCTGAGCCCACGCCTCACCTGGCTGCTTGTTTCTGCCGGAAATGCCTTTCCTCACCTCTTACCTTTCTCAACCGGATCCATGATCCCCTGAGCATCAGCCCCTGAGGAAGGTGTAAGGGTTCCCTGCCTGAGCCCTCTTAAAAGTTTAGGAAAGACACTGTAGACAGAATACAAGCCACAAGTCCTCAAGGCCCAGAAATCCCTCATCAGGCCAACATGCCCAGCATGCCACCCTGCTCCGTGCCCTGGGTCCCCACAGCCTGGAGGCAGCCTGGCTTATGGAATAAGCTGGTCTGGCAGGATCAGGCACTGGTACTGCCACTTGGTGATAGTGTGCTCTCTGAGTCTCTGGGTTGTGGAGGAGATGGGTTGAGATCCTGTAAGGCGAGACTGCTGGCACCTTCCTCCCTGGACTTGGTGAGGAGCCAAGGGATGGACCAGGGCCCAGAACAGGGTCTGCAGGCACACAGCATCCCTGCGAGAAAAGTCTAGGAAAGACCCTCTCTCCCTCTGCCAGCAAAGCAAGTTTTAGAGAAGCCGGTTACTGTCCCGCTGACTCTGATGGCGACCCTGGAGATGTGTGTTGCAGCAACATTAGTGGAAGGTTTCCGGGAAGTAGATGGCAAGGCTGCCCAGGGGTGGACAGAATCCCCGACCTCTTATTTAGCAGCTGAGCGAGTTAGCTCCTGGGCTCCCTGGGGGACTCCTGCTTCTGCCATGACTTCCACCACTGGACACCACGGGCCGCAGATTGTGAGCCCCT
>NW_022103899.1:44290432-44291675 GCF_000313985.2 Echinops telfairi | reverse complement strand
GGGGAGATGATTGGAGGGGAGGGGAATCTTTGTTTCCCTCACCCCTCCCCAACAGTTTTATTGGCATGTGATGCATGTATCATACCATTCAGTAGTCCGGTCGCATCAAGAAGAGTTGTACGATCATCACCACAGTTCATCGTTATTAGCTCCCCGCCCCCACCCAAGCCTCCCCTGCCAAAGCTCCAAGGAACCATTAATCCCGTTACTGTCTCTAGATGGCCCACTCTTGGATTTCATATACAGGAAAACAAATAAGAATAACAAAATAAAACAGATCAAAACCCCATATGGAAAGAAAACAGGCAATATTTAAAACTAGGACACATTTAAATGGATCATAAGGTGGGTCAAGTGATAAAGTGCTAACTCTTAACCTGATTGCAACCATCCACAGTCCAGTGCATTCTGCACATTTGCAAGGCTGGTCTCATCCCTGCTTCGTGGTCAGAGGGGGCTTAATCCATGGGTAGGGGGTGAATTTTATGTCTTGTAGGTGTTACCCAAATAATTCAAAAAAAACAACCCTGAAATAAAACAATGTGTAGAGCAAGCAGCTCAATGTCCCTCCCTTCCTGGGCGCTTTTGGGTATCATTTGGTGGGGGGGATCTAGGTGTCAGCACGAACTTCTTCACTCAGGATGCTGTGGAATGCAGCAGTCACAGTGGCCCCAGCCCAGGCTGCCCTGTCCAGCCCTGGGCTCTGGTGTGGGCAGGCTGGGGAGCCCCTCGGGAGAGGGCTGTGCAAGTTTAGGGGCCTGGTGTTCTGTGCACACATAACTGAGACTTGAGGTCTGAGTATAAGCCCTTGGTAGCCAGAGGAGTGGGGTGACAGCGGAGCAGAGCTAGGGTGATGTGAGCTTTCTTTAGATCTGCAAAGAGCTGTGCTTGTACGCCCATCGGGCGAGGTTCTTCCTTCAGCCTGCCCCAGCCCAGCTGATGGACCTGCCGGGGCAGGCGTCCTGACCTCTGTGAGCCTCACATCTTCATCTGTGACCTGGGAGCAAGGCTGTGGTCTCTGCAAGGCCTCTGAGAGAGCATGCTTATGGCAGGACCAGCTCCGGGCTGGGCCCAGAGCACGTGCTGAAGAAATGGCAGCAGTATCCCTGCTCGGCTCCGGTGTCCCCTTTCTCAGTTCCTGATTCTCTTTCATCTGTTCAACAAGGAATACAGAGCCCACCTGCTGTGTGCCAGGCTCTGTGCTGGGGAGTCTGTCATGAACAGGATATATCCATTCCACCCC
>NW_022103899.1:44285467-44289558 GCF_000313985.2 Echinops telfairi | reverse complement strand
TCGAAGGCTCTGCACAAAAGCTGCAGCCATGGGTGCTGTGGGGGTGCTTGGTGAGGATGGCACAGGCTAGGGTGCTGTGGCAGCTGGGCATGAGGCTGCCCTGAATTGGAGCTGACTCGAGGACTAACAGCAGTTTTAGGAAGGAAGAAATGCAGGAGAAGGCTGGAAGGTCCCAGCTGTGTCGGGCATTGAGGAAAGGGTGTTCCTAGCAGCCTCTAAGGAGGGTCAGACCTTGGTATGTTCAGGGCTTGAGAGGCACCTACCCTACTGTCTGGGTTTGGACTCTAGACAAAGTGGGTGGACACAGACTGATTGTGGAGAGGAGGACCAGCTCAGGCCAGGCAGGCCCGGGGTTAACTGCTGACTGTGTGTTCGACCCTCAGGTCCTGGTGCAGTTGGTAACATGTGCTCTGTTGGTGGCACTGTGCCCAGGGACTTTTGAAGTTCAGAGAGAACTAGTGGGTGGAGGGGATGAGGAATACCAGCCACTGGGAGGTCTAGGCTCAGCCCAGTAACCCCTGCCTGCAGCACCCCCCTATTTCCCACCCCACAGCTTTCCAGCACGAAGGCTCCAGGGCTGGACTGCTCTGCTGCAGTGGCCCCGGACAGCCTCAGATTTCCTCATCTGTGATGAGGGAACAATACTAGTTTCAACTGCAAATGTTTTTTATTAGGACCCAGTGACTCAGAGCAAAGTGCCTATGCTTAGCACGGACACACACACACACACACACACACACATGCTCACACTCAAGGAACATTCTGCCCCTGTCCTTGCTGGTGCCTCAGTTTCCCTGAGTGTCTCGAGAAGAGTCAGCCTAGCGGATAGGGCAGGATCACGCCCTCTGGAGCCACGCCACTGGGCTTGCCTCCTGACAGCACAGCAAAGGCCCTGTGCCTCCGTTGCCTCCTCTCCAGAATGGGGCCTGTAATGCACATGCTCAGGCATGCTGGAGGAGCACGCGGGTTGGCTGACAGTCACAGAGTGCTGTCTGGAGCAGGCAAAACCAACCCGCTGCTTGTGTTTCGACGCTGGCGCAGGCGAGCCCGTGTGAGTCAGAGCCCAGCAGTGCGCTGTAGTGTCTTCTGTGGCTAGCTTGTGGGAGGCTCATCACCATGCCAGGCACCTCTGGGTGATCTAGAACCTCCAGCTGTTGGAGTTGAGCTGAGTGCTCAACCCTGTGCCACCTGGGGATAGCACATCGAAAGTGCTATCTAAGTGTTTGCTGCTCCTGCTGCTTGCTAATTATTCTAATATGGCACTGTGGGAGGAGCCCTGGTGGCCCTGTTGGGTAAGCGCTGTACCGTTAACCACAAGGTGGGTGGTTCAAACCCACTAGCCGATTCTCAGGAAAGAGATGAGGCTGTGTGCTCCCAGAAAGATTCACGGCCTCAGAAGCCCTCTACAGGGCAGCGATGCGTCGGGATGCACTTGATGGTAATGAGTTTCTGGGTGGGGAGCTGTGGGTTAGGCCAGGGGCTGCTAACCTCAAGGCCAGCAATTCAAAGCCACCAGCTGTTCTGAGGGAGAAAGAGGAGACTGTCTACCCACGTTAAGATATAGTCTTGGACCCCTATACAGGGTCCCTGCAAGTTGGAATTGAACGCAACAGCAGTGGGTTTTTACTCAGAGCAGAAAGGTTTGGCATATGTCCGCCTCAGTGCCCCATGTGTGCATGGGTTGTCTGAGGTCCACCAGGGAGGGAGGCTTACCTGCGGGAGGAGTTCTGGGTCCGAATCCTGGAATCCTGCACCGCCAGTCCTGGGGAGGTACATGGATGACAGGGTGGGCAGTGACAGCCCCTGAGGACACCCCATGTTTGAAATCTGAGTCCCCAAGGGGCTGTGGGGTGGCCACTCCTGACAGGAGGGTGGTGGGACCAGAGGGCAGGAGTGCCGAGTGGCAGGGCCTAATGCTCCCTGGCACATTCCAGGCTCCTGAGCAGGTGGCCAGGGGCCAGGGTGCCGGAGGGAAGGAGCGAGCCTTTTAAGGAAACATTTCTCTGCTTTAAAAAGAGAGAGAGAGACACAAGAAACATTGAAGCACACAACAGAGTGAGTTAGTGGGCGGCCAGGCCTGGAATGCTGGCCGTGGGTGGAAGCGGGAGGAGGCCGCTGGGGGGCAGCAGGCCCCTGGCTGGCACTTGGCAGCATCCCCCAAGAGTGAAGTCCTCAGTGGGAACAGGGAAGGGCCCTGGGGCCGGGTGACCCGGGCTGCCATTCTCTCACTGCCTAGGTTGGGACTAGGAGAACCACCTGCGCGTTGTGCCCCCACCTGACGTCCACTTCCACCTGAGGACGGAGAGTGAGGCTGATGGACTTGCTAAGCTCTGGGGGTGGTGCAGGCAGCGAGCCTCCGGGGCCGGTCATCCCCACATTGGGAAGAAAGGACCATGGCCAGGGTGGATTACTTGGTAAGCTTGGGAAGCATGGTCTTGTGTTTACTCCACAGCTGTGCGTCGTTCACAACCCATTGACTTCAGGTGACAAAACACATGACGCGGTTTCCTGTGGATGGGTTAGTAAGCACACGTAAGCCCCTGCTTCCCTGGGTGATTGCTTCGCACCCTGGGGAATCTGTCCCTGCAGGGGATTACACATTGAAAAGAGACTGGTGCAGGAAGGTGCTATGGGCTGGGCAGAGGGACAAGAGGGCTGCCAGCCAGACCTAGAAGCAGACTCTGTGATGTGGTGGCAAACCAGGAAAGTGTTCAACACAGTGTAGTAAGCAAGCACAAGGATGCCTGTGCTTGCCTTGCCTATTGCATAATCAGACAAGGCCTGGGGCTGCTCCCACCATGTGTGGGAGAAGGGACACCAGAGGGGGGGGGGCTGGGTTCTGACACCTTACAGAGTACACTTTGGGAGCTCCTGTCCTGAAGGTGCCTGGCAGGCGCAGCTGTGCCCCTGAGGCTGGGTCCTGGTGGTCAGGGAGTCCCAAGTTACAGCCAGCTCCTGCTAGGGTCCCTGGCCTGGCCTTTCACGGGGTGCCCCCTCCTTTGTCCTGGCTGCCCCACCTCCACAGGCCTTGCTGAGAAAAGAGTGCCCAAGTGCCCCTGCTTGTGGGTGTCCGGAGCTTGCCATCCACCTGTTGCCTTATCCCCCTGAAAGCAGGGGTGGGGGTGGGGTAGGGTGGTGGTAATTGATTGATGCAACCCTTCACGTCCATTCTGGGACTCAGACTCCCTGGGTTCAACTCCGGGCTACTAATCGGCTGTGTGATCCAGAGTGAGTTGTTTGACCTCTCTGTCTCTCTCTGTATTTCAACTGGGGATAATAAGGGCACCTGTCGTGTGGGGTTGTTGAAAGGATGAAACAAGTTAACATAGGAGAGCATTGGTAGTTCTGCCTCTCATGTATTAAATGCTTGCTAGCTGTTGTTCTGTTGTGTTTGTTGGTTTTTGAACGGCCTCGTGACTTCCCAGCTGTCCTGGAGTTCCGCTGAGGAGAGAGGGAGTGGTATGGAGACTATTTGGGCCTCTTTGCTGGAGAATGAGTTGGACCAAGGAATCAGGAGCCTGGCTGGGTCAAGAACCTAAGGGTGCTGGCTCCCAGTCCCCCACTCCTTCAGAGCTCAGTGTTGCCTGTCAAGCAGGTGTTGTCCTAGTCTGGGTTCCGGTGTCAAGCCTGGATATCCCTCAGGCGGGCGGGCGGGACCTCAGGACAGGGCCAGGGGAACAGAGGGTCCAACTGAGTGTAGCCGCCACTGGCCAGCCAACCCCACCCGGGGCTGTGGCTTCTCACTGGGTGGAGGCTGTGGGCTCTCATCAGGGTGGGAGCTGGGGAAGGCAGCCACCCTGTCTCTGGCATCCATGGCCCTGGCCCAGATGCCAGAGGGGGAATGCCCTCCCAGCCTTTGTCCCCTGCATGGGCCCCTGTCTGGTGTCGGGATCGGGAATTGGAGCCAAGGTTGAGGATTGAGCTCCAAGAAAAACGTGTCCTGGCTGGAAAAGGCTAGAGCAAAGGAGCACATTGAGTCTCTGATAAATGCCCCTGCTAATTGTCAGGGTGATGGCTTGGCTGCCAGGCTGCCAGGGCAATGTTATCTCAGGGACAGGGCAATCAGGCCTGCCCGCGTGGCGGCCCCCCCC
>NW_022103899.1:44270692-44284135 GCF_000313985.2 Echinops telfairi | reverse complement strand
GGAGGCAGTGGTGTCTTGCTTCCCTCTGCTTGGTCTCAGGCTGGGATACCTTTTGTGGGGGAGGCAGGATCGCTGGATGATGGGACCCACTGAGCCCATCTACCTGGGTAGTTTCTCAGGTCCAGGTTGTACTGTTTCTGCTCTCTGCCCCACTTGCCCCTCGTCCCCACCTTCAGCTTCCAGAGTCACGTGGGCAGGGGTGGGGAGTCTGAAGAGGGCACTGGCTCCAGACAGATCCCAGCTGAGCTGGTGGGGAATGTTCAGCGTTTTCCTCCATGACTTCTCACTACCCTTTTTCCCTCCAGGGACCCTCCCACTTCTGCCTGTCGCTGGAGACAGCGGGACTCTGGGGGTTGGATGGAGGACATGCGTGTGGTCCCATGTGCCTGTGTGTGTTAGAGGGGGATGCAGGGGGCACATGTGTGCACCATCAGATGGGCTGGTGCAGAGCTATCTGTGGTGGTACTGATGCTGGTGCGAGTCTGGGGAAGGGGCAAGAGTGTCCGCAGGGCCCAGGTAGCCATGGCATCCGCACACCGTGCAGAGGGCCAGGCCATCCCAGCCCCGCTTCAGCATTCCTCTCGTGGTGAGGGGTCCTGCCTTCTTTCCGGACCTCAGTTTTCCATTCTGTGAAAGACAGGGCTTCATACCTCAGCGGCTTTCCCAATGCTGAGGAAGATTCCCACCTCAGGGTCAAGGGCACATGTAAGCCTGCCAGGGCAAAAGCTTCGTTAGGCTTCTTGGTGCCCTCCTGGGCGAGCCCCGGGCCCTGTCTGTTGTCTGCGTCTGTTCTCCCAACGAGTCACCCTGTGGAGCCCAGCCAGCCATGCAGATGCTCCGTGTTCCTCACACAGAGGCCAGGTGGGGGCCATCTGACAACAGCAGGAGGGAGGGGTCAGAGGGCAGGCCTGGTGGGGGGGAACACCAGGGGAGCCAGAGGTGGCTGGGGAGGGTGTCTCTCATTCCAGCTGAGCAGCCCCCTCGCAGCTGGCTGCTGAGGACAGAATGTCCTTGGCTGGTCCAGAGAGGTGGGGGATCAGGGTTTAGGGCCTGCCAGACGGAGGCTCTTGAGCTTTGCTTACATGAGGAGGGGTCAGGGGGTGGGACAAGAGGGAACCAGTTGGCATTCCCCAGGAGGGTGCTGACAAGACTCCTGTCTGAGCACGGCTGTGGAATCCTTGCAGCTCTGTGGCGCTTGCTCACTGGCACAGGGCAGCTCTGCCCCTGGCTGAGGTTGGATGGCAACTGCTTTCGGCGGTCTTGTCCTTCCCACCTCAGGGGCCCAGCGCGAGGACCCCTCTGCGTCCCCATCCCCCCCGTCACTCTGTGGGGGCCTTGGATGCATTGCTTAATGCTCTGGCCTCAGTTTCCTCCTTTTGGAATGGGATTTCATACTAACGCCTACTCCATAGGCCTGGGAGCCCGGTGGTGTCGTGGTTACACGCTGGGCTCCGACCTCAGGAGCAGCCCTTTGAAACCACCAGCTACTCCAAGGGGAAGACTGAGGCTGTCTGTGCTCCTCAAGTCTCAGGACCCCTCCCCCGCCACCCGGGAAGTTCTACCCTGACCTAGAGGATCACCACGTGTTGGATTTTGCTTTATTGGGAGTGAGGCTTTGGTTTCCATTGTAGGTGGTTAAAACAATGAAATGAGAATCCACTGAATTAACTTGTTCTCAGGACCCTCCAGGGCTGCCCACTGCGCATCCAGTCTTCAGCCTTCCCCTCCCCAGCACACCTCCCTCACTGCCTTCTTTGCCCCTGGCGTTCATCACCCCTGATGCATTGAATTATTTACTTCCATATTTCGCGGTGGGACTGCACCCTCCTTATACCTGTATGTAAATACTCTCAGACAAGAAGTTACCTGGTCTATATCTGTTGCTCTCTCCCCATCACTTGGCACACAGTAGGAGCTCCCTGTGTCTATTAAATGACCCCAAGTGTTCACTCCGGGGCTTGGCACGTAGTAGGTGCTGCAACAGAGGGGCTGCACTAACCTTCTTCCTTGGAGAACAGCGGATAGGGCCTTGGGTTCAGAGTGGGCATCTGCCAGGGGTGCCTGCTGTGGCTCCGTGACTTTCCTAATTGAGTAGGAAAGTGACTTTCCTAATTGAGTAGGAAAGTGGTCCTGGAGAGCCAGCCATGGGGGCGTGGGGGGAAGGGAAGCAGATGCAGGAGGGGAGTTTGGCTTCCCCCAGCTTGTGCTCAGGCCAGGTGCTCTGAGCAGGTTCACAAGAGGGAGGAAAGGGCGGGTTTGCATTTTTCCTTCCTTTTCTGTTTGCTGCCTGCTCTTCAGCTCCCTTCATGCTCAGTAGCCCCAGAGGGGGGTGGGGTGGGCGTGTGGGGTGGGGAGGTGGGGGTGAGGCTGGTGTTGTGGACCCAAACCTGGCAATACTGTTAGACACCTACAGGCCCAGACACCTACAGGCTGGTCCATAGAATTTCCATACTGTGTTTCGGCAGACTTACTCTTTTTCATAAAGCCTTCCCTGTAGTGAGTTAGGCCTGCGCTCACAGTTTTTGAAAGCACAGCTGACATGGCTCTGTGCACCTGCAGGGCAAGGAGGTCGTGCTGATGGACTCCTTGAACCTTCTCGTGCATGCTGTGGGGGGCGGGGCATCATGATCACCCAATTACCATACTGATGCCTGGGCTCCCTCCCTCTGTGGGCCCAGTCAGATGCACAGGGAGCAAACGGGAGGTATTTGAGCTTCTTTGCCACCTATGCGCCAACTCCTTTGAGAACAAAGGAGTCACGGGAGGAAAAGGAAGAGCTTCTTGAGGGGCCTCTGCTCAGTCCACCCTGGTGCCCGGTTAGTGTCGTCCCTCAGCGCAGAGCGACTTGACAACTCGGGTTTGTTAGTGTTCGCAGAATTGAAGAATTGAGTCATTTTAGCAATTGACAGCTCTATTGATGGTCTGAGCCCTGATAGCAGCATGGTTACACTTTGGGCCACTAACCGGGAGGTCGGCAGTTTGAAACCACCAGCTGCTCCCTGGGAGAAAGACCAGGCTTTCTACTCCCATAAAAGAGTCAGTCTTGGAAACCCACAGGACCAGTTCTGCCCTGTCTGATAGGGTCGCTAGGAGTCGACCTCATCTCATTAACAGTGAGTTTAGAGTAGTCTGTGATTAACGTTGATAATGAGCATGACTAAGCATGCTGTGTGATCTGGTCTGGGAGGAGGCCCGTGTGTGTGTGTGTGTGTGTGTGTGTGTGTGTGTGTGTGTGTGTGTCCATGAGCTACTGCATTGATTGGCACCAGCCCCAGTGACACCACTGTTGGCGCTGGTCTTCAGCTACCCTCTTCCCTCCTGCTGTGCCTGCTGTCTGTGTGTCTGTCTTCTGTCTGCCATGCTTTCTCCTTGTCTCAGGCTGGCCCTCACTCTCCCTCTGGCCTTCATACCCACCTCTTTCAGTCTGACTCTCCGGGGACTGCCCCACCCCCACCCCACCCCCGCCCAGTCCTGGGCACGGAATTTTTCTAGGTCCTTCAGGCCAAACACATTCTTCAGCCTGTGCCCGGGCCAGCCAGGGCAAAGTGGCTTAATCTTCAACCCATGTTTTCATCTTACCCAACAGCCGTCACCGGGGTCTTGAGTAAAAGGGTTCTAGGGTCACCTCCCTCCTGGGGGGTGCAGTGGCGGGGCCGGGTGGAGAGGGCAAGGGCGTGTTTGCTGTGGGCACCTCTGCTTCTTGGAAAGAGCTGAAGTGGTTTTCTCCTTTCCTGAGAAATAAGAGTCAAAGGCATCTTCTGAGGGTGAAAGCCAAACAGAGTGGCCCCCGAGGTCGAGGCTGCCAGCCCTTCCCCTCCCCTCAGGGCCAGCCCCACGGCAGGCACCGGAGTTGCCCTTACAGAGTGAAGTAGGGGTCTGGGTGGGGAGTCTGAGCAGGTGGAGGGTCTGGGGCTGATGGGACTATCAGGTTGGTTTCAGCCATAATTGTATTAATGACGAAAACCTCAAACCAGTTGCCGGTGAGTCAATCCAGACACACAGCAATGGCACGGCTGGGCGTCAGAGTAGAACTGTTGTGTAGGGTTTTCAATGGCTGAGACCGTCTGGGACTGGCTGATCTAAATTAAACTCACAGCCACTGAGTACATTCTGACTCACAGTGACCCTTCCGGACAGAGTGGAGCTGCCTCAGAGGGTTTCTGAGACGAAATCTTTATAGGCACAGACAGCCTCTTATTTCTCCCTGGGAGTGACTGTGGGTTTGAAGCGTTGGCCTTGCTAAGGTGGGCAGCTCAGTGTGTATAGCCCACTATGCCAGTAGGGCTCCTTAGTTTTGAAAGTAGATGTTAGGTGCTGTCGAATCCGTTCTGCTTCAGAGTGAGCCCATGTCTAGCAGAGCCAAACACCGCCCGGCCCTGTGAGGGAGGAAGGAAGGAAGGAAGGAAGGAAGGAAGGAAGGAAGGAAGGAAGGAAGGAAGGAAGGAAGGAAGGAAGGAGAGAGAGAGATAGCCGGCCTTTTGGCGAGGCGTCTCTGGGTGGATTTGAACTACCAGCCTTTCAGTAAGTAGTCCAGTGCCTAACCCTGTATACCACCAAGAGACTCCATGATAGTAATCATAGCTATAGTCAAAGGCTAGTGTCTCATTGGCTGAGCTATCTTCAGGACATTTTATAAATACAAACTCATCTGATTCGAAATCACTGGCATTATTGAGATCCCAGTTTGCAGATGAGCAACTAAGGTGCCCGAGGCTCCGAGGAGGAGCTGGGAGTCTGAGTCCGTGGTCTGGCACCAGAGCCCGCCCTGGTGGCCACACGTGTCACTCTCACTTGTTCAGCACCTGCTCTTTTCAAAGTCTCTTCCCTGATCCGGGGCCACCGGAAGCCACCGTGATTGTGAGGAAGCAGGTGCGACCCCACCTGGGCAGGTGTGTGATCCCATCGGGAGTTGGTGGGAGGAGCTGATTGTGCAGAGCAGCGAAGTGCAGTGCAGAAAGGCAAGGTCACAAGGAAGGGAAGAGCCAGCCAGGGTGCAGCACAGCACCGAGGGGACAAACAACATTCCTCCAGTTCTTGAATGCTTCCCCCCACCCCACTATCATAACCCCAGTTCTACCTTGCAAATCTGGCTAGACCAGAGCATGTACACTGGTACAGATAAGAGCTCTCAACACACAGATTCCAGGACTGATAAACCCCTCAGGATCAGTAATGGGAGTAGCTATATACCATGAGGGTAGGGGAAATGTGGGGGGAAAAGGGGGAGAAACGGGGAACTGACTGCATATAATGATTGATGTTCTAAGCCCCCTCAGGGGGCCGAACAACAGTGTTGGCAAAGGGAGTCAGCGGATATGAAAATGATAATTGATCATTCATCAGGGGTCCATGGGGGGGAGGGGAAAAAGAGGAGCTGATACCAAGGGCTTACGCAGGAAGAACATGTTTTGCAAATGATGATGGCAACATCTGTACAAATATGTCTGATACAATTGATGGATGGATTGTTATAAGAGATGTAAGAGCCCCTGATTAAATGACTTATTAATAATAAAAAAAAGAAAGCCAGTCAAGGTGACTTGCTCATGGTCACACTACCTGCATGTGGCAGGGGCTGGGTTTCTGTTCTGATGTTTCACCTGGGTCCCCTCAGGGCTCGGTTCCCATGTCATGACCCGAGGCGGTTGAGGGTAGGTCCTTTCTGGGTTCTTTCACCCTAAACAGAGCAGACTACCAGTCCCCCAGCCTCCCTGATGGCCAGTGGGCCTGGGACTTAACGGTAGGGTCTATTTGCTCATCTGTGCTGTGGCCATTAGGTGCTGCTGTCCAGTCCATTCTGCCTCTTAGAGACCCTACGTCCCACAGAAGGAAACACCGCCTGGTCCTGCACCATCCTCATCATCACTGTTTGAACCCATTGTTGTAGCTACTGTGTCAGTGCATCTCGTCCAAGGTCTCCTCCTTTCTAGCTGCCCCTCTACTTTACCAAGTAGGATGTTCCTTTTCCAGGGACTGGTCTCTCCTGATACCATGTCCACAGTACTTGAGACCATCGTTGCTTTTAAGAAGCATTCTAACTGTACTTCCTCCAACCTTACCACCACCAAATATTTAACAAACACCTACTATGTGCCAGGAACCCTGGTGGTGTAATGATTACTGCATTGGGCTGCTAACCACAAGTTTGAAACCACCAGCCGCCCCGAGGGAGAAAGAGGAGGCTTTCTAATCCCGTAAAGAGTTACAGTCTCGGAAACCCTCAGGGGCAGTTCCACCTGGTCCTGTGGTTTGCTTGGAGTTGGCATGGACTCGATGGCAGTGAGTTTACTATGTGCTAAACGAGGGGTGCGGGAGCCCGTGGGGTAGGGAGGTCAGGTGCGTGGTGGGAGAGAAAGAGGTGTGATTCTGGGTATTGTATTCCCAAGAGGATCCCTCCTAAAGAGGGCATGTGGTTGACAATCTCAATTTAGGTCAAAACTAAGGTTTCTCATTTGAAAGGGGAAAACATTGGGCCAGGGGAACATGAAGTGGGGAACAAATGACCCCCTTTTCTATTGTTCTCTAAGAGACCAGGCAGTGGAGGTGGGTATGAAGAGGAGGGGTTTTGAGCGGCCCGCTGGGGTGGTCTCAGGACTAGATGCTTTCGAACGGAACATGTGCCCCTTGGTGTGTCCTAGGCTGTGAGCTGGTGAGCCTCTCCAGGGGGTCTCTCCAGGCAGAGGACCGCAGGGCCTGTGAGGCCCTGCTCTGAGCCGGGGCTGCAGATCTGGGGGACGTGACCCCTGGAGTGGAATGAACACTCCTTTGTGGCCCCACTGAGAGAGGACCTGGTAGGACACCTGCAGGGCTCTCAGGAAGAGAGAAAGAGAAACTGCTGGGATCGTAGCTTTGGGGCCTGGAAAGAGAGCAGTTAGGATGTCCTGGGACTGCTGGGTAAAGTCTACGTCTTGTTCCTTATGCAGTTAAGATTGGAGCACACAGAAGAAAGGAGAGGAGGAAGAGGGAGAGCCTCCCAGAAGATGGTGGGATGGAACAGAGATCGGGTTGGGGCCACTGGTACACATTACCCAGTCTGACGGGCCAAAGCCAGTGTGAAAAGCTTCGAGCAGCTTGCCCTTGCAGATCAGCGCTGTGACTGTGCTTCACCAGGGTCCGAGCACATCTTGGGGGCCCTGACTTGGGGAGGTATGGGAAGAACCGAGTGCACTGAGGATTTTGAAGCGAGTGTAGGTGTTGGGCTGTTCCTTACAAGGCCAGGGGTTCAAACCCACCAGTCGCACCATGGGAGGAAGAAGAGACTGTCTGCTCCTGTAAAGATTTACAGCCTCGGGCACCCTGTCTAGGCTCGCTGCGAGTCAGAATCGACTCTGTAGGGTGTGTTTGGTGTTGGCCTGTGACTTGCAGGGTGACTTGCAGGGTGGGCACTGTCAGGAGGCTGCAGGCCAGACCGGGAGGATGTTGCTGCCGAGGCTCGGATGCAGGGTAGGCAAGGTTTAGGCAAGAGAGCATTACCAAGGAACCTGGGGAAGTAAGGACCTCCAGCCTTGGCTGAGTGGGGCAGGGGGACAGCGTCCACGGGCAGCAGGGCCTGGGGACCGTCGTGAGCAATGGCTGGTGTCATCGAGGGCTTGTGCGTGTGAGGTGCCTACTGGTGTCCAGCCTCAGTCAGGGTTTGAGTGTTAGGTCCCCTGGGGTGAATTGGGGGTGAGGCTAAGGACAGGAGTGGGCTTGCTCAGGCCCCGCCCACCACCTGGGAGTGGGGGTGGGGACATGCCAGGAGAACCAGACATAACTTTCCGTTTAATCACGGCCAGCCTGTGCTTTTCCTCTAGTGGCCTCAGCCTGCCTGGGAAAGGACGTGACCTTGGAACCACTGAACCCAGACACTTCAGGGACCAGGCTCAGCTGCTGCCCTCACCTCCCACCCCTGCTTGGCTCTGCTCCCCAACCCCCGGCCCTCTGCACTGGTTCCTGGTGCCTTCTGCCGCGGCCCCCCTGCACTCTCCCTCCCTCGATGGGATGGGGAGCAGTGTGGGGCGGAGAGTTGTAGGCTTTGGGGAGCACAAAACTGAGCTCCCACTGAGCAACTTATGCTCACCTTTCCTGTGATGTGGTGTCCTTCGCTGGTCAGAAGGGGTCCCGGGACAGGTGGGACACTGCCTGGGTGGGAGGGTGGTTCATCCACTGGCTTCCTCTTGCCATCGCACTTGCTATTGTTACCACGATGGACAGTCCTGCTGAGAAGGCTGCCCAATGGCCGTGCCTTCCTCCTGCCCACCATGCTCCTCCCAATGGCGTCTCGAGGCCCGTCCCCTTCGCCTTCAGCCCCTTCCTGCCTCTGCCGGGGCTTCTATTTCTGGAACAAGTGAGCCTGGAATAACTTTCTCTGGGCCCTGTGGCTGAGCACATTCCAGCCCTCCCCGGCCCTGACCACCCTCCCTCTCCTCCTGCCTCTCCCCAGGGCGAGTGTGACCTCACAGTTCATCGCCATGGCAGTCGCTGTGATGTCACGGGGTCTTTTTGGCCTGAAAGCCTGCCTGGATTCCAGGCCTCCCAGGGGGCCTGAGTGGGGAGAGCTGGAGGGGGTGGAAGGGGGTGAAGGGGGTGAGGAATTTCTGGACGGAATGTTCCTCTGGAGGCCCAGTCTGCATTCTGCACCCGCCCCCCACCCGATTCTCAGTCTGCCTTGGCCTTCCTGTCCATCAGCAGCCCACCCTCCCTGCAGGCTGCCAGTGGGTCCTGCAGCTTGAGTCTCTATGTGGCCCTTACAGCAGGCCCCTGGCAGACCTCGCCACCTCCCTCCGGCTCACACGTTAGGGGGCGGGGTTGTCAGTAAACCCGTATGTGTGGCTAGGGAGAGGGCACGTGGGTTCTTCATGTTGGCAAGACAAACATGGAAGAAGGGCTTTTGCTGTTTTCTCTCTCCACCCTGTGGTTCCCAGCCTGTCACATTCAGGAAGTCCTCTCTGGTGTCTGATCTCAGTTTCTCTGGTGACAGCCTTCTTCCACTCTTCCTCTGGAAATGTATTAAAGAAGTGTCGTTGTTCCCCCCCCCCCCGCCCCACACACACCCCGCCGTGCCCCCCTCACACGGGACCCAAGACAAGGGCTGCTGCCCTTCTGTAAGGCCCAGTAGGCTTGTCCCAGACAGGAGAGCAACTGGTGGGAGCCAGAGGGATGGGAGGTGGCTTCGAAGAGTGGGGGGAGCTTGAGGGATTTGTAAGGAGTCACTTGCTATGGCGGGACCCCGTGTGTGTCAGAGTAGGGTTTCTGATGATTGGGTCTTGGGAGAAGTTTGCCAGGCCTTTCATCCGAGGCACCTCTGGGTGGGTCTGAATGGCTCACTTCTGTTTAGTGGCCAAGCTCATGCACTGTTTACACCTTGGGGAAGTGACTTATCCCCTGGGGTGTTCAGCTTCCTCCAGCGTCCATCAGTCACCCTCACTGGGAGGGAGGTGCTGGGGATGGACAGTCATGAAAGCGCAGAGCCCAGTGCTGTCCCCAGGGCACCCTGAGTGCTTCCAGCCACTGCACTTGCAGCCACACTGTGAAAAGGGGTTCCCCGGACCAGCGCTGGGACTAGGGTGAGGCAAGTGAGGTACCGGGGGTGCAGGGTCTGAGAGGTGTTACTGCTCTGGGTTGTTCAGGTGCACTTGCAGGACCCAGAGCGAGGGGGCCTCTTTGTTTCATGCCCCGGGCACTGCCTGCCTCCCTTGCCCCACCAGACAGCTGCGCTACACCAGTCTCCTGGCCTGGGGGCATCCACAAAGAGCAAGGCCTGCTTCCCCAAGGGCCCCACCAGGACCAAACCCTACCCCCTGCTCTCAAACTAGGTCCAAAGTTGTCTTGCCCGAGGGCCAGAGGGCGTCTAAAAGACACCTGGAGAGGCCCTGAGGCAGCTTCGCGAGGCTTTGGGAAGCCTGAGGTCCCTACAGCAAGCTTTGTCCTGGGTCTGGACTGTGAGGTGGGACCTGAATGGGGAGGGGTGTCCAGCTGGGCTCCATCTGCTCCTTGCTTCTGACAGAGCCCTGTGGTAGGACCCAGCCACCCCTGCCTGCCCTTGCTTGGGGACCGAGGAGGGTAAGTGGAGGTGAGCTCCTTGCAGGTGTCCCAAGGCCTGGGTGGGTCTGATGCCCGGCCCTGCCACTCCCCTCAATGCGAGATGAGACTGTTCATACCTCTCCAACCGATGCTCCCCCTCCGTTGGTGACACGGGGATGGACGAGCTGGCGTCTCTGCGGAGTGAGGTGAGAGGACTTTGTGAGGGAGTGAGGGAGAACCGTGCAGAAAGGTCCTGGCAGATCGGGAACGTGAAAGACGGGACCTCTGCTCTGGAGGTCTGCGGGGCTGAGCTGTGCCGAGTGGTTGCCATGCAGGTTGGAGTGGCAGGAAGATCGTGAGGTTTATGCATTCCACCAATATTTCCAGAGAGCTCAGAGCAGTGTGCCAGGCACTGTCCTAGGTTTGGGAGCGGGTGCAGATGAGATGTGTCAATCAAGTGTAGCATGTGTGGGAGGTGAAGAGGTAGAAGAGAAGCAACCTGGGGAGAGGGTGGAAGGTACGTGGGTGTTGGGCTGTGGGTAAAGGTGGGGCGATGGCTGAGGCCTTGGGAGCCCCTCGGAGTCCAGGGGTAGTGCAAAGGGCTTGGCTTCTAGTCGGAAGGTTAGTAGTTCAAACCGTCCTGGAGGTGCCTCCGGCTGTGTTTGAACCACCAATCTTTCGGTTACCTAGCCTGTTTGCACCACTCGGGTCCACCACCACAAAGCAACCCCTGCTACCCGGTGGCCTTGTTTGGCAGTAGGTTCTCTGACGATGGTCTCAGTTAGGGGAATGTGGTTTTACCAGAGCAAAATGGGTCCTAATCCCCTCTGAGGGTCATCATCTTTGTTGTTTGTTGTTGTTGGGAGAGGCCGTTGAGTTGACGCTAACTCACAGTGACCACCATGTGCCGCAGACCAAATCACCCCCAGCCCCGTGCTGTCCGCACAGCGGTTCTCAAGTCTGAGCCCGCTGTGGCAGAGGCTGGGTCAGCCCTTGTCGTCCAGGGCCTTCCTTGTTTGGTCTGTCGAGCTGCTCCACTAAGCGGGATGTCCTTCACCAGGGACTGGTCTCGCCAGAGGACACGCCCAGAGTACTTTGAGATGAGGCTGCGCCATCCTCCCTTCCAAGGGGCCTTGTCTGTACATCGTCCAGGACAGGTGTGTCTGTGACTGCGGCAGTCCAGGTGTGTGGCCAGTATTGAAAGGACCCTGTTCGGAGCAGTCCTCAAAGTGTGGTCCTGGAGACCAACTGGTGAGCCTCAGCGGGAACCTATGTGAAATACAGATTCTCCAGGCTGCCCAACACAAGCTATTCTACCTGTGTGTCAGCAAGCCCTCTGGGGCAGTAAGGTGTAGCTCCGGTCTGAGGCCCACTGCCTTTGAGGAGAAGCCAATTAAGAGGCTGCATCCGGAAGTGCCTGGGGGCGGTGGTGTCTGTGGAGCAGAACTCTTGCCTGCCCTGAGAGAGATCTGGGTTCAGTTCTCGGCCATGGTACCCCCAGAGTAGCTATCACCCTTCAGCCACTGTAGGCTTGTGTGCCACCCATGTCCTACCAGAACCTCTACTCAACCAAGCATGCTGATAATGGGTTTCAGCACAGCACCTGGACCAGCAGTTCTCAACCTGTGGGTTGCGACCCTTTGGGGGTCAAACAACCCTTTCACAGGGGTTGCCTAAGACCATTGGAAAACACTTATTTCTGATGGTCTTAGGAACAGAGACACCGCTCCTCTATCGTCTCCAGGCGGGTCTGTCCACACGTAGCTACATCTACATATGAGTACCCAGTGTTAAGACTGTTACCCATGCTATGCCATGCTTCAAGACAAAATGTTGTCTATTTGTAATCAGAAATCAATATTTCACAATATATAATAACATATTGTTTTTGTGATTAATCACTATGCTTTAATTATGTTCAATTTGTAACAATGAAAATACATCCTGCCTATCAGATATTTACATGACGATTCATCACAGTAGCAAAATGACAGTTATGAAGTAGTAACGAAAATAAGTTTATGGTTGGGGGGGTCACCACAACAAGAGGAACTGTATGACAGGGTCGCAGCATTGGGAAGGTGGAGAACCGCTGGCCTAGATGAGGACAGATGGGGAAGAAAGTTCTGCCAATCTACTTCTGAAAAGCAGGCAGTGGAATTCCCATAGCTGAATGTGGTCTGACCCCATAGGGTGTGGGTTCACATGAGTCACGCTGCAGCAAACAGCTGACACTGCTGCTGGGGAGGAGGACTCCCCCAGGCTGGACCCCAAGGGGGAGGGATGGGGGTGTGTGGTTGGAGATAAGGGGGATTTAGAAAGGGGCTGGGACACTTGCTTGGGGTTGGGATTAGCAGATCCTCCTTGGTTGAAGTTAGGATTATCAGGTAGCTCCTTGGTTGGAGCTGGGATTAGCAGACAGCTCCTTGGTTGGTATTTGGATTAGCACAGAACTCCTTGGTTGGGCTGGAATTAGTGGACAGCCTATGGCAGGGAGCCTGGAGGACTTCCCTGCATGGCTTATCGAGTGGGCTCATTAGCCCCTGCTTAGGAGCCTGTGGTTTAAGAAGGATGCTCTGGTAGTCGGGTTAGAATTGAATTCCTGCAGTGGAAATTGTGTGGCAGTGGGGAGTAGTGGGAGGAGATGGTATTTTTATTCATCTTCCAGAGCCATCCTCAGACTCCAGGTGGGGAGAGGAGAGTCTATGGGGGTGGGGGTAAGAGTGACTGGCTGGTGGCCCTCCTACTCTCCGACTCTGGTTCTGGCCCTGTGCTTTCTCTACCGCCCCACCTGTCTTGGCCCTGAACTGCCCAGGAACTGTCATCCTCTGGAGAGGAGGTTTGACTTCCACATCCCAGACAGAAGGGGTGAACCGGTCAGCCGTCTCCAAGCCAAGTGAGGACTCACGCCCTCGTTGGCCCACTGTATCCTCTGTGCCCAGCTTGGCTCAGCCTTCTGCCTGCCGAGCCATTCAGAGTCCCTGTGCCCAGTCTCCTGCCTTCAGACGTGACCAACTCAGCCCTCAGGTCCCAGGGCCTCACTGGGAGTAGGGGGTTCCTATCCTGAGGGACTTTATCTTAAACACTGGTCAGCCTTGTCCACAAAGGCTGGTTTCTCTTGACACCTTTACAGTCATGCCCGTGGCCTTCTGAGTGACTCAGTAACCCTGTGGGGAACAGTGCATGTCGTCCACGGTTGACCAGAAATAAGAAAGTTCGTTTCCTGGTGTGTTGTGTGTAAGTGGGGAGGAAGCTGCTTTGAGGAATGCCCTGCTGTTGGCCTGTGCAGAGGCAGGATGGCGCCTGGAGGTGAGGGTGAGGCCAGGATCCCTGATAGTGAGGTGAGAGGCAGGATCCACTGGCCTTGTTGTTACTGATGATCCACTGGCCGGGAACTGTGGTCCCCAGAATGAGGAAGCTTGCGACCCGAGTTAACAAAGC
>NW_022103899.1:44267450-44269086 GCF_000313985.2 Echinops telfairi | reverse complement strand
GATAGAAGAGAGCCTTTGTCCATGGAAGTAGAGGTCTGTGGCGGTAGCTGGGGACCTTGCATGTCCACTGAAGACTGGGGATGCCTCTCCCGCTGCTGGGACTGTGTGCGGGGAGCAGGACTCGTAGAGCCCCGAGGCTGACCTTCCAATCCTTGAGCTCCTGCTACTGTTGATGACTTTAACCTCCGAGCCCGAGTCTTCCTGTCTGCCACCCGGGGCGGAAAGGCAGCAAGGGCACCCACCTCAGCAGGTGCCTGTCTTCACGTGCGGAAGTGAGACGGGCTGTGTAGGTGCTCCTTGATTGCTGGTGAAATGGTTGCTCGTTGGGCTTCCATCTTTAAGGTCCACAGTTTGAAACCGCCCCCTACTCCTCAGGAGAAGGACGGGGCTTTCTGCCTCCTGTAAATGGTGACCATCTTGGAAACCCACAGGGGCAGTTCCACCCTGTCCTGTAGGGTCGCCAGGTGCCGGCATCGGTTCGATGGCCGTGAGTTCCGTTTCTGTCTGATTCTGCTCGAGGGGCCAGAGGCTACTTACAAGCAGAGTGCTGGACAGAGGCCACATGGGCCCCCGGGAAGTTTGGAGACATTCGCGTTTCCTTTGCGGAGCCTGGGACCAGCTGGGGCTGTCTGGTCTGGCCTTGCTTGGGCTGCTCACCATGGACCCCGGTCCTGGCATGGACTCCGGTTTTGGCGACGTGAGGCCTCACACCGTTTTCTCCCTTTGTCTGCAGCCCATCAACCCTGAGAGTACACAGAAGCATGTAGTAGACACGGTGAGTGACCACAGTGGTGGTGGGCTGGGGACTACAGCATGGCCAAGAGCTGGGAGGTCTGGGCCGTGTTTAGCCGGCGCTCTCTGGGGTAGAACTGGGAAAGTAAGCAGAAATGAGGGACACTTTGAGTCGGACACCTGCCTATCCCAGAGAGCTTGAGGGTGGGTGTGGAGAACTAGGAAGACAGATGAGGGGTGGGGAGCCGAGGGCAGGGGGTGCTGACTGAGCAGAAAGCAGTGGCGGTGTGTGTGGGTGTGTGTGTGTGTTGGGGGGTGGGGCAAGTGGTCTCCTTTATTGAAGGTGAGGTCAGAAAGCAGGTCGGAGCTTTCTAAATGCATCCTTCTGAATTAACAAAGAGAGAGAGAGAGTCCGCAGGCAGGGAAGGAGGTGAGTAGGCGAGTACTGAAGCTTAGCAGCGTCTCCCTGCAGTTGGGAGCTCAGGGTTCCAATCCTGACTCCACCATGAATCTCACTGGGTGACAGCACGCGAGTCCCCAGGCTGCCGCTTCTCATCTGCCTAATGGAGGGGGAGGAAGAATGTCCTCCCACAGGAGGGGTCCCGGGACACAGGAGAAAGAGTCTGGCTCTCTAGCAGGGGCATCTAGTGGACAGAGAGCCTGGGGCCCGCAGATACAGGCTGCTCCCAAGTTTCTCTGCGCCTGTTGGCCCGGAGAGGAACCACGCGGTCCTCTGCTTATTTTCCCTGGTCCCTCTCTGACTGCCTCTTCTCTCTCGGTCCACAGGGAGCAGGAGCCATCCTGGGGGGAAACACAAGGAAGATCCTGGAGGAAGACGTACGTCGGGCTGGAGACGGGGAGGGAGGTGTCAGAGCCTCAGCCTGCCTCGCTCAATGGGCCTTCT
>NW_022103899.1:44262919-44266689 GCF_000313985.2 Echinops telfairi | reverse complement strand
GCTTGAGAAGAAGACAGCCACTCCTGCAGACAGCCACACTGTGGGGAGCCCATTGCCACGGCCATACTGCCCTGGTGCAGCCTGCAGCACCGAGGCGTCTAAGTCCCGGAAAGGCCCATCAGGAGGAGCAGGGAGCATGGCTCTCAAGTTAGTGGGGAAGGCCCTGTTCAAGGTATGCTTGACCCCTGGGCGCAGGGAGCATTCTGGGGAGGTTGCCTCGTGCACGCTGTGAGGTTTCTGGGGCTGGGTCCACGGGGAAGCGAACATTTCGTGTAACCGCTACTGAGGGTCAAGTGACTGGATGCACACGGAGCATCTATAATGTGTGCTCAATACATGTGAGCCATGCTCACGACTGCCCTTTCGACAGAGGGCCAGAAACTGGACTGGGGATTTCCAGCTCCTGATACCCTAGGATAGTAGATTCAAGGAAGGAACAAAGGCTCCCCGGACGCCTTCGCCCTCCCTCCCTGGGATCGCTGCTTGGATCCAGTGTTATCCAGGATTCCTAACCCTTGGCTGGGGAACAGGGTGACTGTGTGGGAGCCAAGCCCATTAGCCAGTGGTCCGAGCAGGCTTATAAGTCAAGGCCAAGAGTGGCTGCTCCCCACATCCCCAGCCTGGCCCACACCGATCCTGTATGCAGGAGCTACAGCGGCAGGGTGAAGTTGGACATCATGAAGAATTTTTTGACCAGGAGGGTGTGTATGACCATGGTTCTGGAGAGGGAAACCTGGCCCGATTGTTGGGACTGGAGAGTTTCTTTCTTTTTCTTAAAGTTTTGCTGATCTGGAATATGCGTGTCTGTGTGTGTATGTGCCCACATGTGCGCGCATGGGAAGGATGGGTCAGGGGCTTGGGATCTTGTCCAGATTTAGAAGGACAAGGTAAATGTGGGAGTAGGGCAGGGGTGGGTAGCATTTCTTCCTGCCAAAGCGCCATTAGGATAGATAGCTATGGCATCATTCTTGAGCCATCTTGGTCAAACATTTAGTGAATTCCCTTTAATATGAGTGGTGGCATATCAGGTTACGTGTTAGGCTGTGGAACCATAAGGTGAGTAGTTTGAAACCACCAGCTGCTCTGAAGGAGACAGATGAGGCTTTCTACTCCTGTAAAGAGTTATAGTCTTGGGCTCCTCCGGGGGCAGTTCTGCCCTGTCCTTTAAGGCACTGTGAGTCAGAGTGGACGAGGGTGGAGAATACTTTAGTGTGACGGCTAGAACAGCTTTTCTTCTGAGAGGCGTGGGGTGTCAGCTAGCACTGATGATGTCTTGGGCCTTCTATGGCCTGTGGACTGGATGGTCCCCATTCCTGGTCTAGCAAGTCCAGGTAAAGGATCCCAGGACGGACCACGGGAGGGAGTGGGTTCTCTGGTGGCCTGAGGACTTGCCGAGGGGAAAGGGCTTTCTAAGGTACCTGGGTGCGGGCATGAGATCCAGTTGGTCCAGCCACTGAGGGGACAGAGCTGCCCGGAGGCCACCTGCACATCCCTGCCTGTTTGCCCAGATGGCTTCCTGCCCCTGTCCCTTGGCTCACAGGGCAGGAGCGCTGCTTTCCGCCCTCGGTGTGGATGTGGATGTGAAGTGCAGCCTGCGGATGGAGTGCCGTGTCGCACTTTGTTTTGGAAAAATCCAGGCTGGAGGCAGGAAGGAGAGAGGAAGAGGTGTGGCGGGAGGGGCTGGTGGGGCGGGGGTGGGATGGGGTGTGTGATAGCCCCCAGAGGAGATGCCGGAATGGGGATGGGCGCTTGACGTTGGTGGAGCCCCAGCCTCAGGCTGCCTGGCTTGGTGTTTGCTTACAGACCCCCCTCCTCCCAACCGTGCACCCCTGGGGCTGGCAAGGAGGGGGGCTCAGGAAATAGTTTTCCTTCTGGGCCAGTGCTGTGGTGTTTGGTCTGTGGACCTGGATGGAAGGCTGGGCTTTCCTCGCACCTACCCACGTCCTGGGGCTCTTGCTTCTTGTCCCGTGGAGGAGGACAGGGAGTGGGGCCCCCAGCCACTGTTTAGTGGTGACCAGTGAGGCTGAGGCTTAGAGAGATACCAGATGGAACGTTTTGGTGGTGGACGTCTTTCAGCCAAGGAGTGTTTGGGTGGGGAGGGGGTCCTGCTTGGGGTCCAGGGACATGGACCAAGAGTTTTTCTGTGGATCTCTGTGTGGGGAGGAGCCATGAGGACACTCCCAGCCACTTGGGTAAAGGGCTTTGGGAGCCTTGGAGGGAAAGGGGTGGGGGCGGAGGGAGAGAGGAGACCCTGGTGTGGAGAATGACTGACCGCCGCCCTGGATGCCAGCCAACGTAGTGAAGCGTCAGTGCATTCAGAGGCCCCGGAAGAGAAGCCAGGTAGGGTCTGCTTTGGAAAAGCCCCCTGCCAAACTCTTACGGTAAACAGTTCTGCTTGGACACAGGTGGGCCACCTGGGTCTCAGCTCCACAGCGACAGCCCTTTGTCAGAGTTGTAGAGAGATGGGCGTTTCTACTAAAAAGAAAAGCCCTTTGTAGCCCTGTTTGTAAAGTCTCTCCTAATTTCCCAGGTGCTATAGGTGGAGCAGGTAGGAAGTGACAGGAGCAAGGTCTCCCCTGCCCCTCCCCCGCCGCGTGCCCCACGAGGCTCAGGTGGGTGGAAGACACCAGGTACTTTTCCTCAGTGGAATATCAGCAATATGAGGCTCCGGGAACAGCACCTGGATGCAGGCCGTGGCATCTGTCAATGGACATCCTTCAGGGAGGGAGCGAGCGCAGTGGTGGGGGTCTGTAGATGCTTGGCTCCCTCTTCCCTCCCACCTTAGTCTGCACCTTGAGCCTGAGGTCACCGCTGTGTGTGTGTGTGGGGGGGGTGTTGTGTGTGGTTTGCTTGTCCACAGTTCCACCCCCACCCCCCAGCCATTCACCGTCCCTGCAGTCTGCCCTGGGGGCACCAGCCCTGGACAGACCTGTTCGCCCCCCCACCCCTCCTGCACTCTGCCAGCAAGCATCACGTGCCCCCATGCTTTGCAGAAAACAGGAAGTCCTGTCAGTTCGCCAGTAGCCCATTGATTCATCAGGGGGTGATGGTCCAGCTGTCCGTGTCCCCCTCCTCTGCAGTTGGTGGAGGAGGGGGGGCACTGTCCATGGCAGCCCCACCCCCGGCCCCCAGGCAGCCTGGCAGAGGAGAGAGAGGCAGCCTGGCAGAGGAGAGAGAGGCAGCCTGGCAGAGCAGAGAGAGCCAGCCAGGACTAGGCCTTATCACCTCGGAGGCGGCCTGGCCAGACGAGGGTGCAGCCAAGTTTTTATTTATCTTCCTGGCTTTTGGGGGTGGGGTGGGGAGGCGGAGGAATGTGGCATGTTGTAATCCTTGGGAGAGGGGAAACAGAAGCCAGCTCTCCTGGTGACTCGCCCCCTGGCCCTGCAGCTTTGGTGGCTCTCAGCTCTCCTGGGTACCCCCTTTCCCTACCAAGTCTATCTCAGGTATCCGTTGCTCCTCTCCCGGGTCCCACGCTTGCACCCCTTTTCCTGGCCACGCTGCCGGCCTTGGCTTTGGTTGTGGTGTCCAGCTGTTCAAAGCAGCTGTGGTGGCCTCCTCTGGAAGTGGCAACACTTGAAACCCCAGGGGCTATTTATAGCAGGGTGGCCCTGGAGCCTGAGCACAGGGCCTGAGGCTGGGGTGCTTTAGCCGCTCCTCATCAGGGCCTGGGCGGAGCAGAGATGGATGAAGTGTTGGCTTGTTGTGGGCCCCAGGGGTTGGGGTGGGGGGCAATTTGGGTCAGTCTAGTTTGGGGCTTGATAACCAAACAC
>NW_022103899.1:44260526-44261868 GCF_000313985.2 Echinops telfairi | reverse complement strand
GCTGGAGGCCCGAGAGGCTGCCCCGGGGGATCCAGCATCCAGTGTGCAGTTGGAGAGTCCTGGCCTGAGCTTGCCCCGCTGGCATGGCAGCCTGCAGCCCTGGGGCCTGGTGGCACAGAGGCCCTGAGGACTTCTGTTGGGTCACTTTTCCCTAATTGTGTCTGCGTTGTCAGCTCTGCCAATGGCAGGGCTGAGAGGGAAGACAGGCCAAGAGCGGAGCCTCCGTGGGAGCCACTCTTGCTGGCTGCAGCAGCCCTGCCTTGGGCCCGTGTTCCACGCCTGCCCGTCTCTTCCCTCCCAGACGTCTGATGGCACCACTTGGCATTGCTTCCTTAAAGGGGAGGGAGGGTAGGACAGTGGTGGTAGGCACACACGGATTCAGATGGGGCAGAGGTGCACCGGCCTTCTCGCCTTCCTCCTCTTCCATGGTCCCGGTGTCTGCTATGTGGGCTACTGTTTTGCTGGGCCTGGGCCTTGAGGTGAATGCGGGTCGGCAGCTGTTGATTGAGCGAGTCCTTGGTGTAGATGATTGTCTAGCTCAGGTGGGGTTCGTTCTAGGCACCGGGGGCAGGAAGGACCGTCCCTTGGGGTCCATCCACCCGCATGCAGGCGTGCCCCAGCAGCTCTGACACGGTTTTGGGTCTGGGTGACTGTGGTGCTGGGATCTGAGGGTCCCTGGGATGGAATGCTGGCCGAGAAGGGAGACTAGGAGGCGGACAGCTCTTGGCCATGCCCGCCACACCACCCTGACTGCCCCTCCATAATGCCTCCTGTCCCCTCTCTCTTTCCAGGGCTCCGACAGAATCACTCCGAGCGTCCAGCCCCGTCCCCTGCCTGTCAGGTATGCTTGGCCTGCCTCAGGGAGGGAAGGCTTTGGGGGTGGGGTGTCGCTGCGGGTGTGTCCTTAAGCTTTGTCTCTGGATCCCAGAGACTGCAGTGGTAACCTCCCAGTAGGGAGCAGGGGGGACCCAGAGCGCCTCAGTGCCAGTAGGCACCCCGAGGGCCCTTGGGAATCACAGGCTCCCGGTTCTCCCACTAACCTAAGCTTTGAGCTGGACTTTGTGTTTACCTGCGTTTACCTGCGCGAACTCATTTCGCTCCAACAACGCCACAAGGCAAATCTGTAATTCCCACTCAGTCCAGGAAGCAGGGCCGGTCCAGGGAGGTAGGGTGACCTGTTCAAGGCCGCACAACCACCAGGAGGCAGCGGGATGGCTTGAATCCAGCTCTGGCTGACAACGCTGCCAGCCAGGCTGGAGGCCACTTCCCTCAGCAGACAGGTTTCCGATGGTGGAGGGCCCTTCCCAGAAGGAACGCTGCCCGTCTGGGCTGGAGAAGAGGG
>NW_022103899.1:44255567-44260322 GCF_000313985.2 Echinops telfairi | reverse complement strand
GCGATGGAGCCCCAGCCGAAAGGGCCATGCATATAGTAGCCTTCCTTCCGCAGAACCTGAGCATCCCCACCTGCACCCACAGCCTCGGGCCCACTTGGGGCCAGTGGGGGCGGAGTGCAATACCTCTACCATCCAGGTGGTGGTGCTGGCTCACCTGCTCAGCTCAGAACCATGAAGGGATGGGGCAGGTGTCCAGCACCTGAGGTGCTGCTTGCTCGGATCCATGCTTCTCCCGGCCCTGTGTGCCAGCCCATGCCCCTCCCGTGTTGGGGGTGGAGGTGGGGGCTGGGAAGATGAGAGAGCTCAGATTGCAAGTTCTCCGGACACCCCAGGGTCTCCTTTGGAGCCAAGACCGGGCAGGGGTTTGGAGGGTTAGGGGAGACTTGGCTCCCTGCCTTCACATCCATGTTCCTTGTCCCAGGCTGGCCGCCCTGACAACACTCACCTTGGGCAGCTCATGGCCTGAGTAGGGACCTCTCCTATTGATGAGTTGACACCGAGACACTTCCCAGGGGGACAAGGGACAGCTGGGGCTCATCAAACTCCAACTGGGAGCTGGGTTCCTCACCTGAGACCACTGGATACTCCACCCCCTATCCTGTCTCCCCCACGAGCACCACCCGGGGAAGCCACATATCACCTATGGCTCGCCCATCTCCCAGCCCCATAGGCACAGGTGGGCATAGACACAACCCTGTGGAGATTGGGTATGGCCCCTTGGTCCCGGGGTTGTCCTACCCATGCAAGGTACTCTGGTCCCTGGTGGCGACACTCCTTCAGCTCCCCTCCAGGCTCAACTCTGTCCTGGTGTCACCAAGGCTGTACAGATAAGATGTGAGAGTTTCCCCCTTCCTGTAGGAGAGGGAAGTGCGGACCTCATCAGAAGACCCCCGAACAAACAAACAAACAAGCAAACAAACCATATTGTTGAGAATGAGAGAGGTCAGAGCAGAGACCCCAAACCCTTCTGTAGACAATGGGACATCCCCTCACAGAAGGGTCACAAGGAAAGGATGAGTCAACCAGGGCACAGTATAGCACTGATGAAACACACAATATTCCTGTGATTCTTTGAGGCTTCCTCACCCCGCACCATCATGACTCCTGTCCTGACTTTCACTGCGGGCTAGGCTGGAGTAAGTACACTGTTAGGGATAAGAGCTCAAGGCACACGGAATCCAGGTCAGATAAGCCCTTCAGGAACAGAAATGGGAGTAGGGATACCAGAATGGTAGGAGGAAGTTGGGGGGGGGAGGGCGAACCGATCGCAATAATAGACATATTATCCTCCCCCCCCCAGGGGGATGAGCAACAGAATCCATGGGTGAAGGGAGACAGTGGTTGGTGTAAGATATGAAGATGATAATAAGTTATAATTTATTAAGGGGTCATGAGGGTGGGAGGGGGGAGGGAGGGAAAAAAGAGGAGCTGACATCAAGAGCTCAATAGAAAGTAAATGTTTAAAAAATAATGATGGGAACATATGTACAAATGTGCTTGATACAATGGGTGTATGGATTGTTATAAGAGCTGTAAGAGCCCGCAACAAAATGATCTTTAAAAAAACAACATACACACACACACACACACACACACACACACACACACACGGCCTCAGGAGCTCACAGCCTCTCCTGCAAAGTACTGCTGGGCTTTAGAAATGCACTCCAGAGTCCATGGCCCCTTCCCGGCAGCTCTTCTGTGGGTGCCCACACCCCTTCCCTGAAAGAGAAGCTGGGGTCAGGTGTGCAGATGGAAGTCCAACTGTGTCCTCACCCGGCACCCAGGGAGGATGAGCTGCCCAGCCCAGGGCCTCCCACCTCTCTGGGGAGCGTACATGGTGCTGGGCTCTCTGGGGCCACCTGCCCGACACTCTGAGGAGCAGGGAACTGTGCTTCCAGCCAGCAGCTCGGCAGGTGGTGGGAGGTGCCGGAGGTGGGGAGAGAGCCAGGGAACAAAGGGCAGAGGTGCCTGCCTCCAGGAGGGCTGGAATGTTCCCTGTGGTCTTCCCCAGAACCCCAGGGAGCATGTCACCTGAGCTGCCCCCTTCCCCTGAGAGGCCTCCCTGCCCATGCCATAGCTCCAGAGCCCGGGAGGGGGCCTGCTGAAGATGCTGGAAAGCACCCAGCGTGGGTTGCCCTTTGTCTTCCCAGCAGTCGGCTTCCTTAGGAGACTTCTGCCCGGGCCGGGAGGCTGTGTTGGGTCTGCAGACAGAGCTGGGCTCCCGAGTGCCCTGGTGGAAGGCAGGGCAGACAGGATCGATGGGAAGGTGGAATCCGTGTGGCCTCTGGTTTAGAAAGGATCTGGAGTCCTTGCCAGCCCAGTCTGCTCTGCTCTCTGCATGTGCGGGGGAGGTGGCCTGCTGGGTGCACTGGCCTGGGCCTTGGGAAACCCTCTGCGTTGGCTGTGGGTCAGCAGGTAGCCCAGTGCCCTGAACTGGATGGGGGAGTCTCGCGTGATGTGTTGGGGTATAGGTTAAGGTGACCAGATGTCCCACTTGTGGCAGGACAGTCCCGATTTTTAAAAATTTTTCCTGTATCCCGCGGCATTTTAAAGAAGTCCCGATTTTTTGAAAGAATCCATGACAAGCTAGGGTATACGGTTTTTAGCTGCCATGTGGCTATTTCTCCAGGATATGGGTTTTATCAGGGGTGTCCCACATTTGTCCCACTTTACCAATGTTAAAATCTGGTCACCTTAGCATAGGTGTGTGTGGCTTTCCCTGCTGGCTGCGTGGCTTCTCATCTGTCCCTTCCCTCCCCGCTACCCCCATCGTGTCCTCAGAAGCATGAGCGTGAGCAGGACGATGGAGGACAGCTGCGAGCTGGACCTGGTGTACGTCACCGAGAGGATCCTGGCTGTCTCCTTCCCCAGCTCTGCCAACGAGGAAAGCTTCCGCAGCAACCTCCGCCAGGTGGCCCAGATGCTCAAGTCCAAGCATGACGGCAACTACCTGGTGAGGGCAGAGCCTCTGTCCCCCAGGCCTGCTCCCCTCTCCGCTCACCTGCTCGCTACCTCCTTGATGCTGGTGTCCCCGCCCATGTGCTCTGGTCCCAGGCCATCCTAGGGGGACTGTCACAAAGTGTACCCACGCTGGTTGGCTTGTGGTACAGGAATTGGTGGTCCCAGCCTCTGGAGACCGAGAGCCTGGGATAGAGTGAAGGACAAGCTCTTCCCGGCCTTGCTTCTGGCCTCTGGTGACAACTGGTGATGCCTGGTGTCCCCCTCTCATCTCTGTCCCTGTGGTCCTTAGCACAGGGCTGGCTGGCGGGTGGGGAATGGGGACCACTCCATGGATGTCACCACTGTAACACGGTGGAGGCCGTCTCTCTGGGGATGTGTGCATGGACAAGAGTACTGGGAGGCTTCCGGCTTTCACGAGGCCAGGAGCCCGGGGGTCTCTGAGCTGTGTCATCTTCCCTCTGTCCCGCCCAGCCAGGATGGTGCTGCCCCGTCTCGAGTCTTGCTCTCCCCTTTCTCCTCCTCGCTTCTAAGTGAGGGGTCCTTCAGAGGAAGTTAGAGATGACACCTCGGTCCCCAGTGGGATGCTCGTTCCAGTGCCCCTCTCTCCACCTGCCCCCCACCCTCGATGACCTCTGTCTTTTTCTCCTTCCAGCTTTTCAATCTCTCTGAGCGCCGACCTGACATCACGAAGCTCCACACCAAGGTGAGCTGGTGGTCACGTGTTTGTGGGGGGAGGTTTCTCTTCACCTGCAGAGAACGAGGGGGGATGCCCACTGGTGGCGGGGGCATAGGAGAATCTTGGCAGAAGGGCTGGGACCATTTGAAAGGTCTACTCACAGTTAAAAAGCCACAGCACACACGGGACTCGGCTACGGTAGAAACTGTTCATCGTTTTCACAATCCTGTTACTAAGAGTAAGGCTGGGCCTGGCGCTGCCCACTGTGCCTGGCCCCTGGGGCCACACAGGATCTCTGGGCTCAGGTGGGGCTTGGGAGATGATTGCTGAAAAGTACCTCGGATTGAAAAATTTGGGTTTAAACTGCTTTAGCCACTGACGCTCCTCCCTCCTGGGCTTGCTGGTGGGTCTTGAGTGGCTTTGCTATGGCTGTTGTTGGCTCTCGACTCCCGGCTCCCGGGGCCCATCCCTGGAGGCCCCTGGGTCTCTCTTTGCACATCTGAAAGTAGATAGTCTCCTTAGAAGTCTTCTTTTCCAGCTGCTCCCCAGCAGAAATCCTCTCTGACGTTAAAGTTTTATGAGTTCAGGGGTCTGTGCTTCTGCCCCTTTGGGCTTTCCTTGGCTGGCCTGAAATGACGTTGTAGAAATGATGTTGGCCTATGTGGCCTGGGATCTGGATAAGACCCCCCCTGCCCCCTGCAGGGAGTCCCCCGCATTTCTAACCTGAGCCAGGCTGCTCTGCATGTTTCAAGGTCAGGGCCTGCTGGAAGAGGCCCCAAGCCTTTCTTTTATCGGCATAAATGGAACCTGAGGGTCTGAGAGAGGCTGTGACTGGCCTGCGGCCCCACAATGGGCTGAGCCCAGGGCCCCGTGTCTTCAGTTCCGGGACAGCGTCAAACAGAGCAGGGCCAGGGTCCCGCTCCTGCTGGCACTGCCCTTGGTGTAGGCATCCAGTGTGTATGCCACTCCTGCTCTCCTGGCTGGCTCAACCGGCGTCTGCCAGTGTCTCACTTGTGGCTCCGACCCCAGGTTTTGGAGTTTGGCTGGCCTGACCTGCACACCCCTGCGCTGGAGAAGATCTGTGGGGTCTGCAAGGCCATGGACACCTGGCTCAA
>NW_022103899.1:44252941-44254075 GCF_000313985.2 Echinops telfairi | reverse complement strand
GATCCCGTGGTGATGGAGCAAAGGCTCTGTGGAGGACTTTCAGTAAGGGCGGTCATTGATGGCGCTAAGAAATCCAAGCCAGCCTGTCGTTGCTTAGTGCTGCTCACTTCCTATACCCCTACTCCATGCTGGCTCTGTGATTGCTGCCACCTTTGAAGAAGGGGGTCCTCCGCTGCTGCCACAGACAAGAGCAGAATGAGATCCCGTGCCCAAGGGGCATAGCTGCGAGGAGGTGGGCTTGTGATTGGCTGGCTCTAAAGCCCACGTGCCATTTGCCACTGCACGGGTGGAGAGAGGCTGCAGCTCTCTGCCAGGAGGCTTCTGAGCTCAGGCTGGCTGCAGAAGGGAACCTCTCCTCCCACTAGGCACCAGGGAGGGCTCTGTGGGCAGGGAGGTGTAGGGGTGGGGGCCAAGGGCTCTTGGACATGGGACTCATCTCCTCTGGCCACTTGTCACTCCTTGTAGTGCGGACCAGGCTCTGGACCGGTTTGCAATGAAGCGGTTCTATGAGGATAAGATCGTTCCCATTGGTCAGCCGTCTCAGAGAAGGTAGGTCTCTGGGCCGTCCCGCTTAGTGCACACATGTGAGTAACTGCTGTCTGCAGGGAGGAGACTGTGTACACATCAGGGAGGGACCAATGGGCTCGTGTGTGTGTGTGTGTGTGTGTGTGTGTGTGTGTGTGTGTGTGTACCAAGCACAGCTGCTCAAATACCAGTCTCTGGGTGTCTGGGATGTGTCGACTCAGGACTTAAATGGGCCAGCTGGTGGACTCAGGCAGGTTGGCATGGCAGTCATCTCCTGAGACCCATGCCAGAGGGCAACAGGGTTACCTGGGGTGGGGAACACTGGTGGCTTACATGTGCTATTCTTGGAGCTGGAAGCAGGGTTGCTCTGTGGTTAGATGAGCCTTTAGAAGGCTGACATCATGGCAACGTGCTCTGGGGAGGTCAGAGGCCCATGATAAGGACCATTATGCCAAGAGTTTTACCAAGGGCACTTGGCCACATGATCATGTTGGACTCTTGCAACAGTACATGCAAGAAGCAGGGCAGAGATAACGGATGTGTGGATGGATATATGGATAAGTGGATGGATGGATGGATGGATGGATGGATGGATGGATGGATGGATGG
>NW_022103899.1:44222190-44251600 GCF_000313985.2 Echinops telfairi | reverse complement strand
CACACACACACACACACACACACACACACACACACTCCTTCCTATCCTGTGTGACTGGCTAGAGGGCACTGGAATAGCTACCAGCTTTTGTCATTTTAGTGGGAAGCCCAAAAAGAAAAGGAAGTCCTCAGGCAACCCGCTATCTTACCACTGGTTCGAGACAGCTGGTAGCCAACCTGCGGGTCAGCATTCAGGACTGGGTGTCTGTCTGTGCAGAAAGTTCTGGGTAGGCCTGGATCCACAGCAGCTGGGACTCAGGGTGTTTTCCCTAGGAGTTCAGACCGATGCCTCACTGTCCCCGGGCCGACAGCGTGAAACTGGGGTGGAACCAAACTTGTCAAGTGATTATCAGTGTAATCACCAGAAGAGGGAGCAGAACAGGTCAAAGGCGGTGTGTCTGTTGCCTAGCAACCAAACCTCTTGAAGAACACACTAGGAAATAATGGTGTCCGGCTCATAGCTGGTGGCCTCAGGACTCCACTTTGAATGTGTGACACTTAACACTTGCTGCAGTGCTGGCGGGAGTAATGCAGTCTCCTGTATCAGGCTCTTGAGAGGGCTTACCTTTGCCTCATCCGATTGTTCTAACCCAGGACTTAGACCCTTAGTGGTGCTCACTGTGGTTAACCATTTCCGTATACCCATATTTTGCAAATTCAGATGTTCTGATTTAGCTGCATCGACTGTCACTGAACCAGTCCTCTGAAGCCCATTTTCCTGTGGCTGAAGTTTCAGAGAGGAAAGAACTATGGGCCCTGCACTGGCTCCCCGGGCCCTGGCTCATCACATAGCTGGTACTCCTAACTGGTAGTCTTGGGCATGGGTGTGGCCCCTGAACTTGAAGGATCGGGTATACAAATAGAGGAGCCTGCTGTTACCATGGCACAGTGTAGCGTGGAGAAACTGGGCAGAGCAGTCTGATCCTTGGAGCTGAGCAGTGAGGGACTGGAGACTGGGAGTCAGGGTTATCTCTGGGGAATAGTGTTACGCTGTGTGTGTGTGTGTGTGTGTACACACTCTGTGTGTTGGCCTGGTAGCTTATATCTGCATCTGCTTTGAGTGCCCACGTGTGAAACTGCACCTCGAGGGCTTGTTCTGCATTTGCTGCACTTCCCCGCCCTCTTGTTCACCTTGCCTGCAAGGGATGTAGCAGCTGGAGGAGAGGAGGGAAGGAGGGAGGGGATTTGCCTGAAGGCTCGCCTCCCCCATCCATTGTCACCCCACCCCTGGACTCATTGTCCCCAGCACACAGACGCATCCTGTTGGCACGATCTGGGAGCCGATAGGCATTCCGCCATTCCAGCTTTCCGCTTTGAGAAACGGGGTCGGCGCTGGACAAGGGCCTGAATAGGGGCTGCAGTTGCCCATCAGATTATCTCACTTGAGTGGTTCGAGGGGGCCCCACCCAGGCCCAGAGACAGAGGAATACAGGCCTGGAGGCGGGCCAAGGAGCCAATAGACAGGAAGGGAGCATTGTCATGGTCATGTGGGTTCCGTTCCCACCGCCCCCAAACAGTTCCTGTTGACCCCTGCAGAGTCTTGAAATTGGCATCAGTGGCCAGTCAGAAAAGGAGGACGTACGGCCCGTCGACCAGTAGCACAGGACTGACACCTATTCCGGGCAGATGCCTTGAGTTCCAGCCTCACTTCCTCCCTCCCCACCCTCTCCAAGCTCTGCTGTCTTTGGGGACCAACGCCCTTTAAACATTCTCTCTATCAGGAGGACGATGAGGCTTTCTGCTCCTGTAAAGAGTGACGGTCTCAGAATCCCACAGGGGCAGTTCTGCCTGGTCCCACAGGGTTGCTGAGTCAGCGTCAGCTCCTTGGCAGTGAGCTTGGTTTTGGGTTATTTAGGAAAAACTCGCTGTTCTCAAGCCAGTGCCCACTCAGAGCTACCCCCTAAGACACAGTGAACGGCCCCTGTGGGGATTCCGTGGTTGTGAAGCTAGGGGAGCAGAAAGCCTCATCTTTCTCCCTTAGAGCAGCTAGTGGGTTAGAACTGCTGACCTGGTGTTAGCAGCTGAATGCGTCCTCCCCCACCTCCGGACTGTTTGTCTAGGAGTGGAAGTGGGCTCATCCTCAAAACAGGATCTTTGTGAAAAAGAACGGGGGGAATGCTGGTCCTAGAGGGGGAAAGACTTATTGGCAGTTTAGTTATCTTCAAATAGCCAATGAAATCCTCTATGCCAAGAGATGTCATGTGCTTTAGAATGCCGCACACTCGTTTTTTTAAGGTCTGTGATGATTGAGCTGTCATTGCTATTCTGGGATTTTCATGTGGTTGGGGGACCTTAGGAGACCAGACCAGGGTAAGTGTAAGCTCTGGTTGGACTTGGCCTTGGCATAGGGGCATCAGAGCTCTTTGAGGGCTGGTTGGTTTGCCTTGCGTAGCATTAAGCGGCTAGAGGATGCTTCTCAGGCACGTGTGGGAGGGACTTCGGTCCAAAGTGAGTGAGGCTCGGCGGATTGACCACCAGGGGGCACTGGAGAACGCCAAGTGGGATGTTTGGCTTGACCTGATTCCAGGTCTAGAAGGACTCACTAGCACTCTCTACCGGGGGCTGCAAGTGGCCCCAGTAGACAGGGTCTCTCAGGTGAAGTCCTCCCAGAGATGGGATCATAGCATCTTGAATCTGATGGAGATGTCTTATGCCAACCTGGTTCTCCAGTCCCGCCTGGCGTTCTTTTCTTTAGACAGGATTTAACCTCCTCTGGGAGGTCCCTCCTGATGTTCCACCTAGCCCTTGTCCAGACAGTTCTGGCCTGTTGGCTCAAACCCTCACATGGAAGGTGAGAAAAGATGGGCACCCGTTGTCCTGGCGGCCACTCTCACCCACGGGGACCCCCATGAGGGTCCGAGTGGAAGGATGCTCCACAGGCCTTCCAGGAGACCCGGCCCTGGGCGCTTTTCCAGAAGCAGTGCTGTCCTTACCCTCTTTGTTCTCAGAGCGTTGCCCTGGGTCACCTGCCTGTCCCTGAGTCTCATGGGCCCCCAGCCCGGCCTCCCCCACTGAGGCAGCCCCCTCCCTGCTGCAGGTATGTGCATTACTTCAGCGGCCTCCTCTCCGGCGCCATCAAAATGAACAACAAGCCCTTGTTCCTGCACCACGTGATCATGCATGGCATCCCCAACTTTGAATCCAAAGGAGGTACCTGGCCCAGCCGTGCCCCTCCCCCCCATGTTCCCTCCCTTCTGCCTTTTCCTGCTCCTTCTCTTCAAAGGCAGCCTTGACTGGTAAAAAGCCTCCGAGCCACCAGTCCTAAGCTTGGATTGGTGTCTCAGCGACTCCCAAGACTTCTTTGAGTCCCAGTCTATTCGGCTGCAAAGTGGGTGTGATACTTGCTACTGGCTGACCCTCTTGGGAGGTGGCAGTGTTCTCTAACCTTGAACTGGGAGAGGAGCCCAGCTATGGGGATAAGCTGGACACCAGGGCCATCTGTCACGAGCCACACGTCGGAGGTTGGCATCGATCCCCCTTTCTCTCCTCTTTGTCTCCTTCCTGCTGCCCTTCGTCCTCTTCCTGCCTCGCCTTTCCCTGTTCTTTGCTTCCCATCCTCTTCCCACCTGCTGTTTCCCCTTCTCAGTTAACACCCGCCCTCCCTTGCAGGATGCCGGCCCTTTCTCCGGATCTACCAAGCCATGCAACCTGTTTACACGTCGGGCATCTAGTAGGTATTCCGAGGGAATGAGGCCAAGGGTGCACACAGCCGCAGGCTGACTGATGGCCCGTGGGGATGGTTGAACCTAGGAGTCGGCACCAGCTGAACTCTTCTTCTAGACAGAGTTTGAAGGGATGAAGTCAGCAAGGATTCTCGGGGGAGAACTGTGCCCCCACCTACCCAGTGACCTCTCTCCCTCCCCAGCAATGTCCAAGGAGACGGCCAGACCAGCATCTGCATCACCATCGAGCCCGGGCTGCTCTTGAAAGGAGACATCCTGGTGAGTGTGCCCTCTGTGTCCGACCCTGCTCGCATGTCTTTATTGTCTCCTGGCCTTTTCCTCTTTTGCCCCATCGGCCTCCGTTTCCCTTTCCAGACAGCTTGCTGGGGTCCCAGCCCTGGAAGTTGTAGGCTCTCAGGGCTCCCTCCAGGCCTTCTAGCCTCGAATGCCCCCCTCCCCGACTGCCCCTGTCCATCCCTGCCCCTGAGTTGGACACCCCTTCTTCTGGGTTTCTCTCTTGTTTTGGAGCATCTCCAAGGATGACCTTTCGGGGTGAGCTGGTTACCCCCTGACAAGGACTGCTCATTTCCATGTCGGGCCTTTTGGATGCAGTTAAAATCCATCCGTCCTCTCATCCTGGAGAAGCCTGTGTGCAGCAGCTTCTCGGGAGGGCAGGCCAAGACTGACCTACAGCTCTCTGCTGTTCTAGACATTTGCCCAGAGAGCTTTGGGGTCCTGTTTGGTGTTGGTGACCTGCTCTTCACTGGGCTGGGGGTGAGCATGGGGGTGGGGGTGGGGGTGCCCAATCAGGAGATTTGAAAAAGGTAACCCTCAGATCTGACTTCCTGCTGCCAGCCCCCTGATGCCCTCTCCCCCTCTCCCCACCCAGCTGAAGTGCTACCACAAGAAGTTCCGGAGCCCGGCCCGGGATGTCATCTTCCGAGTACAGTTTCACACCTGCGCCATCCACGACCTGGGCATTGTCTTCGGGAAGGAGGACCTTGACGACGCCTTCAAAGGTGGGCCCTGTGGGCGGGGCCAGTGGCGGGGAAGACGAGCCCAGCGGGAGGGCATGTGCTGGATGCAGGCATGGTCTTTAGGGAGACACCTGGCCTGCTAACCCCAGGGTGTTCTTGGTGATGACGGGAGGGCGTGTTGGACACGGGGAATGGGCTGGGCTGTGAGCTGTCAGCAGGAGTGGAGGGAATGCGGGACGGTGCTCTCAGTCTTGCTTCCAATCCTGAAACTCCCTGCTTGCTAGTGGGTTCGTACTCCTGTGACCCTTGAGGAGGGAGTAGACCTGCCCCAGACTGTAGATCTGTGCAGGAGGAGGCCGCCTCCTCTTTCTCCTGCAGAGTGGCTAGTGGCTTCAAACTGCCCACCTTGTGGTAGCAGCCCAGGGTAGCCCATGGCCCCCTGAGCTCCGCTCCAGTCCCTAGGCCCTTGATGCCTCACATCCTTAAGTCCTACGTCCCCGTGTGCCCTTCATCTCGGCAGTCTGCTTCTCAAAGGTCGTAGGCATCTAAAACCTCATGGCACAGCACTGCTCCGACACACGTGGTCACCCTGAGGTGGGAATTGACTTGACCACCCAGTGGATTGCTGGTGGCAGTGAGGGGAGAATCATGTTCCAAGGGGGGACACGGTGTGTTTTTGCTTCTTTCCTCCACTTGAAGTTTTAGCTGTATCACATCCAGGCCCAGGTGTATTTCCATCCATCCTTCCTTCCTTCTGTCCACCCATCCAACTGCCTACGCACCCATCCGTTCTCCAGCCAGCCACCCAGCCATTCATCTAACAATGCCTGTGTGTGTCTGGTGTGTGCCTGGCCCTGGACATAGCGAGACATGATGTTAGGCCCTGCCTTCTGGGAACTCACAATCTCATGGGAGGGAGTGACACACTGTTCTGATTCTACGAAGTGGTGATTGTGTGAATGGGACCTGTAGGGATCACAAGGGGCTCCAAGAAGGGCCAATGTTCATCCTTGGCTAAATCCTCTTCCCCGTAGAGTGGACGGTGCCCCCTGGGCAGAGAGGGCTCAGATGGAGAGCAGAGAACAGAGCTGGGGGCTTGGAGGAGGCGCTGGATCTGCCCAGGGTCTGACTCACGCACAAGGTGCCAGCCTCTGGAGATAGGAGAGGAACCCCAGGAATGCTGTGATCATTACAGAGCCAAAGGTCAATGCGAAGCATCTTAGCAAGGACAAATGAAGGTAGAGCTCACTGCCATCAAGTCTGTTTTGACGCATGGCGACCCTCTAGGACAGGCCAGAACTGCTCCTATGGATTTCCGAGCCTGTCACTCTTTACAGGAGTAGAAAGCCTCCTCTTTCTCCCCAAACTCAACTCCCCACTGTTGAGTCGATGCATACTCATTGCATCCCAATAGTGATTACACATTGGGGTGTAGTCCCCACGGTCAGAAGTTCCAAACCACCAGCTGCTCTGGAGCTCGGGAAAGAGACCGGGCTTTCTCCTCTCATCGAGTCCCAGGCTGGGCAATGCACAGGGGCGCCCTGCCCGGTCTGTCCTGCCCTGAAGGCTCCCCATGGCCAACATGGACTCCTGGCCGTGAGTGTGGATGCAGGGAGAGTTGACACTTGATAGGTGGGGCTGGAGCAGGTCTGAGGAAGGACCGGGAACAAGTGTCCTCCCTTCACCTGGCGAGAGTCTTAGAGACAACGGGCGGATGAACAACAGCAACAACGACAAATAGAAGCTTCACTGTAGTATGTAAAGTCCCCATGGTAATCGAGGGGAGCATGGATTCATCATGGAAACCGTCGTCATGCAGCTCACCGGTTTTAACGCCAGAGGTGGGAATAGTGCAGTGGTAAATCAGTAGAGACTATTGAACACTAATATTTCAAGAAATAATGGTGTAGAGCACTTAATTAGCCACCGGTAGAACAACACGTAGGCACGGCTAGAAGTGGTGATCTCCGACAAGGAGGATTGTCGCCAGGATGGGCAGAATATGTGATCATAATAGTATGAATAATAATGATAGCTGTCATATGAGATTATCAACCATGTATACGTCTATCGGGCCCTGGGATGCCATAAACCGTGTGCACGCTTCTAAGAAACTAAAGGGTAGTGGTTCAAACCCACGTGGGAGTGCCATTGATGAAAGCTCTGGCGATCTGTCCTCATAAAGATAATCGCCACCAAAGTGCCGTGGGCAGCTCTGCTTCGTAGGAAACACGAAGGGCTTGCCCTGCACTGGGATGGACTCAATGGTAAATGAATCCAGTGTGGTTATCCATGCGGTCCTTTAATTTCTTTTTCTGTTTTTTTCTGGAAGAAAACTTCATGTGGAGTCTTATTTGTGAACAGTTTACCCATTTTTGATTTTTTTCTTCTTTTTCAGATGACCGCTTTCCGGAATATGGCAAAGTGGAGTTCGTATTTTCTTATGGGCCAGAGAAAATTCAAGGTAGAAGCCAAATGAAAATCTGTTGCCCCATCTTTTCCCTTCTGCTGTGAACTACCTCTGTTCTGATCCTGAACCATCCAAACAGGCTGGTTGCCCCAACACTTAGCGAGGTAGATGTGTTCGAGTTGCAGACTAGCCGGACATGATCTGTGCATCCGAGTGGACCCCCCAGCCAAACAAGACCCAGTGACTTGAATCTCTGATGTAACAATTCAAAAGCAGACAGAGAAGCGCTGGGCGGATGAAGTGTTTGGTCCCATTAGGTCATCATTGTATGCTGTTTGGAGATCCAGGGTCCCGGGGGAGGGAGGGAGTGGCAGGGGCAAGGCTACAGGTGCTGGGTGGATGATGCCTGTTTATGAGACCTGAGGTGATTCAACCTGAAGACGAGAAGGATGATTTAATCATCGTCTTTAAGCTTCTGGACTGTTAGCTGTGGCGAGCAGTCATTCCCCATCTTATCTGAGAACAGATCTGGAAGAGCTAGAGTTCGCCTATAGCGGAGGGACCGGCACTCACCCTGGAAGGCCTGGCCTGTTAGTTAGTGCTGTCTTCATTCCTGCGAAGCTCAGGGGGGACTCCCCCTCTCCCCTCAGATTTCTGACTAGAGTGGAGGACGTCTTACATGAGGGCCAGGGAGTTTGTTGGCCAGGGTGACCTCCCAGAGACCCCATGTCCTCTCTAGATCAAGCCTGGGGCTGGCCTTGCTGTCTCTGACATCATGCAAACCTTCCCACATGCCCTGCCCTTGACTCAAGATGCAGACCTGCCAGACCTCTCGCCACTGCCCTGGTGGGCCCAGGGCCTGTTGAGAAAGAGGCCGCTGTCCAGCCTGAGAGTCTTCCCAGCTCTCTCCTGGGTCTCCGTTCCTCAGTGCCCTGTCCTGATTCACCCCTGTGACCTGGTGTGAGCCTTTTCACGAAGGCAAGAAACCAGACCGCTGGATTCTCCTTCCAACCTGAGCCACTGGTCCCTCCCCCGCCATGCTCACGAAAACCGAGAAGTCCCTGAGGAGCATCCTGGGAGAGAGAGCTGCTTGGCTCCCTCTGTCCTTCCAGCTGCGGAGCTCATTCTCCATCTCCTCCCTGTTAGTCTGGGTGGACTGGAGAAACAGATTCATAGACACTCCTGTGTATAAGAAAGAACTTTATGTCAAAACACAATTGTATATTCAGAAAACAACCCAGCCAAGTGCAGATCAAGTACGTAAGTCCGATATTAGCCCATATGTCCGATACCAATTTGGAAATTCCTCTTCAGACTCACGCAACACATACAATGACGCTGAATGCAGGATGATCACAGGCCAGTTGGTAGACGGTCTTGTGGATCCAGTGGTGGTGGAAGCATCTCAGCACTGACCTGGGTCTCCCCGTGGCTCCTCCAGCTCCAAGGTTCTGGCTGCCATCAGCATGGCTCCCTGGGGCTTGTCAGCAGGCATGTCGCTTGAGGAGACAAGCAGGGAGAGTCTGTGTAGTTCTGGCCTCCAGTGAGCTATTGATCTCTGTAGCACCTCCAAAATGAGGTCATCAAGCTGCAACCTGATTGACAGGCTAAACTCCACCCCTCACCCTAAATAGTCTCACGTTGACAGCAGATATGTAACTACCACACTCCCTGACTGCTCCCCTCCCTGCTTCCCCCTCAGGCATGGAGCACCTGGAGAACGGGCCGAGTGTGTCTGTGGACTACAACACTGCCGACCCCCTCATTCGCTGGGACTCCTACGATAACTTCGGTGGGCACCGAGAGGATGGCGTGGAGGGTAGGTGGGGACCAATGGCTTCCAGCTCCTGCTCTCAGGGACCACCTCCATTCTCTCCACTGGCTGCCGCATCACCCTGGTCAGAGGAGGGCAGAAGTTGGGGGTGGCCCAGAGAGGGGGTGAAGCAGAGTAGAAGTCCAGTCACCTCTGGGTGCTCACAGCTCAGTGGGGACAGTTAAGACCAAATGCACTGACGTCTTAAAGAATGTGGACACAGCCAACCAGCCCAAAGGTGGTATCATGGGGGTGCAGTGGTGGGGGCTGGATGAGTCACATAGCCGAGGTGTTCGGAGGTGGAAATGGTCAGGTGGGAGTGAGGGGAGGGGAGGTTCCAGAGAGCCAGCACATCCCCGAGGGTTCCAGGAAGCAGGTGGCCCTGAGTGACCTTTGCTGCACTGTCCAGGCTACGTTCAGACCTGCAGTTGGGGTTCTCAGGCCCAGGGCCTGAATCCTCTGGAGCCAGAGCATGAGGAAGGGCAGGCACAGCAGCCCAAGGAGATGTCTGAGTGCTGAGAACAAATGGACAGAGCCCCCAGCTTGCAAAGAAAACCACAGGGGTGATGGGCATGGGCATTTAATTGCGCTCCGAAAACCTGACAGCAGGTCAGCTGGCTGACTGGAACTCAACCCAGCTCCTCTGGGAGATCGGAGGAGTCCTATGGTTCTGTGGGGTTCACATAAATGGGCGTGGGGTGGGGCCTCCGAAAGGGACATACCTGGGATTCTGCCCGCCCGCAGACTCGCGGGCTGGGCTGTGGGCTCGGGCTGGTCTGCTGGACGGAACCCTAGGACCGACCGCAGAATGTTTCAGCCGGGAGTGGTCTTGCTGCTGCCTCCCCTCCTCCATTCTCTGCTGGGGTAACAGGCGCCTGAAGCCTGGGTCCCCTGAGTTAGCTACCCCCCCTGCCCCTCCCCCCTCCAAGTCAGAATGGATGGACACCAGAACCCAGACTCTGAGCTTCTCTTCCTGGTGGGGCCGGTCTTGAGGCAAGGCTGCAAGGTCCCTGGGGACCCTTGGCCTTAAAACAGGGCTGGGCCAGAGACAACCCTGTTGTCTGCCCTCAAGGCTGCTGGGCCGCCTACCTCTCTCTCCCCCCATGTTCTGGAGTTGCCCACTCAACCCCCAAAAGTCCTTGGGCCTTTTCTTGAGTCAAGGTGCTCCCTTCGACCTTGGCCTGGGAGATCCCGGACTGAGCAGTGGGGTTCAGAAGGGGTGAAGGGCCATCAGGGACTTGGTGAGGGATAGATTTTTGACATGGACCCTTTAAAAACTGACGATCGTCCTTGTGTATGCCCTACTCCAGGGCACTTCCTGGGTAGCCTTCTCTTCCTCAGGGCCCTCTGATGTCCTGAAGTGCCCCCAGCAGGCTCTCCCTGCCCGAGAAGAAGCGCTCCTCTTGCCCCCTCGCCCTGCCTCCCTCCCCTGAGCTGAGGGGTAGGAGAGAGCAGTGGTGAAGTGATTACTCGGACATCCCAGTGGCTGCCCGCCCAGCGCTTCATTCTCTGGGGTGTTTGCATTTTTAACAAGAACACTTGGCCATTTGAAGGAATGCTCACTGTCTCACCGTCTCCCTGGTGCAACTTCAGGACGACAAGCAATGTAAAAACATTCCGTAAACTGTAAAAGTGCCAGGCAGATCAAAGGTAAACTAATTAAGGGGGAAGAAGAAGTGGGCGTGGGAATGACTGAGTGGACTTGGGGAGAGGCAGGAGAGCAGGCCGCTGAGCAGGGGAAGGAGAGGCTTGGCGCCCCCACCCTTCTACCTCCTCATCCCTCTCTCTGCCCTGATCTGCTCCCCCAGGCAGGGGATGGAATTGCAGGGACCTTTTGACCTGTGAAAGGTCAGCTTGTCCATCCTGCAGGGACAAGGGGCTGCTGTGTGGAGACCTGAGAGAGAGGCTGGCCTAGTGCTTGGCCGGCAAGAAGGAGGCAGGGAAGCGGTTGCTGGCCCTGACTGACCCTGCCACTGGGCAGTTATCAGGGGCACACCACCTCAGATTCCCCCCTCTGCTTCTCCTGGCTGGGGTGTTTGTCCAGGGGTCTAGATTCGGGAGGCCAGAAGTAAAAGTATTCTTTGTGAAGAGAGGCTGTCTCAGTGCCTGGATCTGCCTTCCTAGTGGTAGGTGGCCAAGCCCACCATGCCTCCATGTCCCCAGACTATCTGGGTTAAGGGAAGTTGGTCACCGGACCCCTAAGGGTCCAGGGTGTTCAAGAGATGATTCTGGTTGGAGCTGGGAGGGATCCAGGGCTGGGTAGATGCCTGATGGGAGGGGGTGTGACCCACAGTAGCTGTGCCTGCTCTCTGCAGAGGTCCTGGACCAGGACAGCCCCTAACTGACCACAAGGCACTGACAATATTGTAGTGGTTAAGCAGATGTGCTTTAGAGCCATTCTTCCTGGGTTCAAATCCCCGGCCTTCCTTTGGAGAAATTATTTAGCCTTTCTGTGTCTCTGTTTAAAATGGAGTGCCCATTTTCCTTGGATGTTATAGCACTGTTTTGAGAGACAGCATGTACAGGGTTCAAAGGAGAGCTCTGTTACTGTTGCGGGAGCCGAACTGTTACTGTTGCAATTCTGACTCCTGGTGGCTGCCCAGGGGGATTATCTAGGCTGTAATCACTGTGGATACCCATTGCCATCGAGTCAATTCTGACTCACAGCTGCCCTATAAGGCGGTGGAACTGCCCCTATGGGTTTCTGAGACTGTGTCTCTTTACGGGAGTACTGTAGAGACCTTCATTTTTTTCCCCGAGGAGCAGCTGGTGGTTTTGAACTACTGATCTTGGGGTTAGCAGCCCAACACACAACCCACTACCCCACCAGGGCTCCTATGAGTCAGCATTGACTCAGTGGCAATGAGAGAGTGTAATTTTTTTTTAATTTTAAATTTTAATACATCATTTTATTGGGGACTCTTACAGCTCTTACAACAATCCATACATCAATTGTATCAAGCATATTTATACATATGTTGCCATTGTCATTTCCAAAACATTTTCTTTCTACTTGAGCCTTTGGTATCTGCTCCTCATTTTTCCCTGTCCTCCCAGCCTCGTGAACCTTTGATAATTTATAAATTATTTTAACTTTCATATTTTACACTGGCTGCTGTCTCTTTTCACCATTTCTGGGGTACAGTTATACATCATTGTGATTGGTTCTCCCTTTCCCCCCCTTCTCCTTCCACCTTCCCCCTACCCTCATGGTATCGTTATTCCCATTGTTGTTTCAGAGGGGTTTAATCTGATCTGGATGCTGTGTGTTGAGAGCATTATGCTCCAGTCTAGCCAGATTTGTAAGATAGAACTGGGGTCATGATAGTAGGGGTGGGGAGGATGCATTAAAGAAATAGATGAATGCTGTGTGTTTCATCGGTGCTATACTGCACCTTGGCTGGCTCGTCCCTTATTGTCTACAGATGGGCTTTGGGTCTCCACTCCAACCCCCTTGTTAGCATCGGTAGGATTTTTTGTTCTGGGTCTTTGATGCCTGATATCTGACCCCCTTGACACATGATCACACAGGCTGGCATGCTTCTTCCATGTGGGCTTTGTTGCTTCCTAGTTGGATTGCTGCTTGTTTACCTTCAAGCCTTTAAGACCACAGATGCTGTATCTTTTAATAGTCGGACGCCATCAGCTTTCTTCACCACATTTGCTTATGCACCTATTTGTCTTCAATGATCGTGTCGGGAAGGTGAGCATCACAGAATGCCAGGTTATTAGAACAAAGTGTTCTTATGTTGAGGGAGGACTTGAGTAGCGGCCCAACATCTGTCTGCTACCTTAATACTTAACCTATAAATACATGTATATAGACCTATCCCTATCATGATATGTTAATATATTTACATATGTACATGCCTATGTGTACACCTCTATAAATGTCTTTTGCCTTGTAGTTCTTTCTTCTATTCCCTTTTACTTGAGAGTGAGAGTAATCTTTATGGAGAAAGAGAACCAGTCAGTGTTCCCTTGAGTGACTGGCGGTTTTGAGCTGCTAACCTTCTGGTTAATAGCTGGACACATAGCCATTCTTATACGAGGGCTTTTTGGAGCCAAACTACCTGGGCTCAGATCTCATCCTGGATGACTGTCCTTTGGGTGAGATACCATTCTTCTTGGTATTAGTCAACAAATCGTTGGGAGCATCTGGTCGGGAGCAGGAGCAGGGACACTGGAGTGGGTGGGGTCTGGTGTGTCTGACATCAGCGGAGACGAGTCACTGTCTCCGAGTCTTCTGCATGAGTGACCAGCCCTTCCTTGACCGTGCGCCAGCTGCAGTGTCAGGACCGCAGTAGAGGCAAGCTACATTTAATGCTCACAGCCACCCTGTGAGGGAGGTGCTGAGCTCATCCCTGGATGGGGAAATGGGCACAGGGGGGTGGGGCACTGACCCAAGGTTGGTGAGCTGGTGAGGAAATGGGTTGTGAGTGGAGCCGCTGCACTGACTACCGGGCTGTTCTGGGCTGGCCAGCTTCCCAGGGAGCCTGTGCTGGGCATTTGGCTCCATGAGGCGTGCCTGCCCCTTTCAACCTCTCACCACCCTTAGACAAGGCTCCCTCCTCCATCCTGTCTGTCTGGATGGGGCAGGGGTGTCGAATGGGATGGTGTGTGGAGGGTAGGGCCTCACGAAACCACTGGGTCTGCTCTGTGGCAGGTGTGCACAGTGGAGGCTCAGCAGCGCCCCCTCACCCCCACCCCTCAACCTTGCCCTGCACAGGAGGGGGGGAGGGCTGCTCAGTAATGCCACTGGTAAGGGGCAGCTGCTCAAAATAGGGTGGGGGCCATGTGCCCATGGTGGGAAGCAGGCGGCTCTGGAAGTGACCTGCCTCTTCTATTTCAGGCCGGTCCCTCCGAAGCCCATCTGGTGACAGAAAGCAAGCACGAGGTCCTGAGCCAGGTGCTGGGGAGCAAACACCCATTCTGATCAGTGTCCTGGCCAGAGAGCCTGAGTCCCTACTGGCCCCTCACTGGCGGCCAGGGGCATCGGTCCTGAGGGCAGCCCCAGATGGTCCTGACTTAGCTGTTAGGTTGGGACACTGCTCGGTGTTTGACCTCTTACTGGCTGCCTGCAGCATCCCTCCCCTTTCAGATTTAAGGTTTGGGGCATCGCGAAGCTTGGGGTGCCGTGCTCTAACCCTCAGGATGTGCTGGGCTTATCCCCGCTGCAAAACATAGAACCGCCTCAAGGGCTAGGGCATCAACCAGTAAACCAGTTGCCTTTCGGTCAGTTCCGACTGGTGGTGAACTTGTGCGTGCCCAGGTGGGCCTGTGGCCGCAGGGATCCAGTGACTGCAGGTGGATGGTGAGGCCTGTGTTCCAAATCCCCCTGGGCGGACGCAGACTTACTCACGACCTGCGGTTAACAGCCGAGCAAGTTCACCATGCGTCGCACCCACAGCCGTTCAGACCCAATCAGAATGTCTCGGGGGTCAGAATTGGTTCACTGGCAGTGAACCTGGCCTTTTGGGGGGTTGGAAGGTCCTCCGTCCACAGCGGGAAAACAGAGACCGATGAGAAGGGACTTCCCAGTGGGGAAGGAGCCCCGCATGCAGGTACTGCTGGGAGTTACCTCTGCTTCTGTCAGGTCATCCCCACCGCATGAGTGAAGGCAGCGTGAGGGTGGGGCTGCTGGTGACCTCACATGGGGACATGGTGTACTAGGAGGAGTTGGTCTGGAATCCGATGGGTGTGACTCTCAGCTCATTCAGCCTCTCACACCTCCCTTAATTCAGGTGACCTCGAGGTTGTCCAGCGTCTCCTCAAGCACTTAGGGTGAGGAGAGGCTGCTGTAGGGACTGCTTGACCACAAAAGATCCTCCCACCCCCCACCCCCAAACCTTCACTATTGGATGGCTCCAGGGAGGAGAGCCTTGGACAAGGAGGGAGGCAGACAGATGCCTTGGATCTGCCTGTGAGCCGGGACTTGGCCGGGACAGGGGCTGAGGGTCCACAGTGGCTCATCGGTGCATAGGTCGGCAGGAGCAGAAACGGCGAAAGGTGAAAGATGAAGAATGAAGTGGAAGGTCCCTGTTAAGAACTTCCAACCCAGACAGGGTTCTGGGCCTGGGACAGCTGCCCAGGGAGCAGAGGAGGGCCAGCCTTCCGATGGCCTGCGCCTTTGATCCTGGCTGGGGAGCGGGTGGAAGCCCACATCATGGTGAGAGCTCTGGGGCCCCTAGCCTGCTCCTTGAGACTGTCTCTGCCTCTCTGTTTGGTCTGGAGCCCACTGCTGGCTCGGTTCCCTGGCGCACGCCACGCTTCACAGCCTCCAGGAGCCCCATTAGCAAGTTGGCCAGAGTTCTGAAGCCCCATGCCCAGGTCCCTGCTCCCTGTGGGTGGGGGCAGGGCTGGGAATTTGCTGATACTGCATAGAGGAGGCTCCAAGTTCCCCCACTGTGTTCCAGGACAAGCCTTCTCGGAAGCAAGCTGAGACCCAGGGCCCAGGGGCTGCGTCCCAGCTCAGGTGGAACCCAGAGGCGGGCTGGACCAGAGCTGCCTCCTGACCTCTGGGGAGGGTGGGGTGTGCTGTTGTGCACGTCACCTGCTGCCAAAGAGGACGGGGCTGGTGCTGGGTAAGGGAGGAGCAGGGCAGTGCAGGTTGCACGATAGAGACGGGGAGAGAGAGCCAAGCTACAGGCGATGGGCCTGACTGAAGATGGCAAGGCGAGGGCCCAATGTCCAGTCCACCTCTGGGTGTCCCTTCCTCCTGGATGTCCACCTGCTCTTCCATTGTCTTCAGGGCTGGTGACAAGGAGGCTGGGTTTTGTGCCCAAGCTTCTCAGCCCACAGGCTCTGGGAGGGGTGCAGGGCCCTGACGGGGGAGAGCTGGAAGCTCGGTCAGCCGTTGCCTCCCCCCACACTTCTGTCTGAGCTGGGGCAGGGTCTCCCTACCTGGAATGGAAGCTCCACCCAGCGAGACTCCTCAGGGCCTGGGCCTGGCCACGGACTCTGGGTTTTGAGAGAGAAGAAAGAGGGAAGGAGGGGGGCCCAGCACACAGGCCAAGAGTGAGGGGCAGCCAGAAATAAGGCGCCCTTGCTTCAGGTCTTCTTTAAAACCAGTTACCTGTCATGTTGGTGCTGACTTCTGGGGACCCCCGGGGACGGGGCCCTGGGTGTCAGAGCAGCGCTGTGCCCCACAGGCCTTGCAGAGGCTGCTTGTTTAGAAATAGTTTGCTGGAGTTTTCTCTAAGGGCGCCTCTGGGTGGGCTCAGGCTGCTTTTCGGTTAGCAGCCTCCCATGTGAACCCTGTTACCACCCAGATGTCCTCTCTCACAACCCGGCCCCGTAAAATGAGGGTGGGGATGGGGACGAGCAGGCAGTGGTCCTTCCATTTCTCTGAATGCTATCCTGGCTTCTCTCGGTGGCGTGTGAGGAAGGAAGTTGGGCCTCCGGACTTTCCTCTTGGGCTTTCCCAACGTGCGCGAACTTGGGGCAGGAGGCAGCACAGTGAGCTGTCACACCAGTCAGGAGAAGTCCTGACGCCGCTGCTGTGATGGTTGGGTGGCATTAGTAACCAACCCACCCTGGATACAACCACGCCAATCATAATCACAGAGCCATGCCTCCCCCATCGCCAGGGTGACTATCGTAAAAAAGGCGAATTACAATAAGTGTTGGCAAGGATGTGGGGTAGTCAGAACTCTTGTGCGTGCGTTACTGGTAGGGATGGAAGATGATACAGCCATTTTGGAAAACTGTGTGCCATCTCCCACAATGTTAAACAGAGAGCTATCCTATGACCCAGGAATTCCACTCCTGAGCGTACCCCCAAGAAATAAATGAAAATCAGAGTGCACAACAACGTGTACAGGAATGTTACGACGTGTCAGCACTGACTGGCTGGCACCTAACTGTGGCAGCAGCGGTGCTTCATGATGCTGTGCCTCAGCTCACAGACTCACCGGTCATTCACGGATCCTCTGTAGAGAAACGTTTGTCCAAAACCTTTGGCCATGTAAGACAGCATGACTTATTTTCCTGTTACTGAGTTGTAGGGCTCTTTGGACAGTCCGGAAACAAGTTTGTTATCAGATACATGAGGGGGCTTCGAGGAGTTTGTGGGAAAATGGAGTGAAGAGATAATGGGATTGTTGCATGAACTCGTATGATTTGTGCATGCTTTCTCCCAGTCGTGCATTCTGTTCTCGTGGTCTTGAGCCATTGCGTTCAGCAATGCACGTTCATCTAGTCTCCTGACTCTCTTGGAATGAGAGCCCCACGGTCCTGGGCCTCTCTCTCAGTCAGTGGTTCTCAACCTGCCTAATGCCGCCACCCTTTCATACAGTTCCTCATGTGGGGACCCCCCAACCATAAAATGATTTTCACTTCTACTTCATAACTGATTTTGCTACTGTCATGAATCGGGTGACCCCTGTGAAAGGGTTGTTCGACCCTCAAAGGGGTCGAGATGCACAGGTTGCGGACCACTGTTTTAAGTGGAGACCCCATTATTCCAAGTAAGACCTGGTTACACTAGGGCTCACATTTCATAATGAAGCAAAGGAGGGAAGTCACAGAGGGGTTATAGACGGTGCCCAAGGCCACTAATGGGCAGGCAAGCTTCTGACACGGTGGGTGGTGGGTGGTGGTGCTGGAACCAGCAGCTGGGATCTGTACCCAGCTATCATTTTGTGATCTAATCTAGAAGATTCCTCGGCAGCAGCCTGAAAGGCATTATGCTTTTGGTCTGATCACTTTCCAATCTTAGAATTGGTTCCCAGAGTGGCCTGGAAAGCGTGCCCCATTCCACAGAGGGAGGCCAAGCCTCGCAGAACCCTGGACGTCTAAGCAGCCGCGAAGTGCACGAGTTTTGCCTCCCAGCTCCCAGGGCCTATCTCCCTTCGTCTCTGCCCCCCCACCCCCACCCAGGATGATGGTGGTGGGGGCAACTAGATATAGTCCTATTTGGGTTGGGAGTGAGACAGCTAGGCAGAGGAGATACGAGTCACTGTGCCTGCTCTGGGTGAGGTGGGAGAATGAGAGAGAACATGTGTATGTTCCCCCCCTCCCCCAGAGGTTTGCCCTTGACCGTTTTCTCCAAGCTTGACCTTTGTGTCTTCTGCACTTTGGGCAAGAAAGAGGAGGGTAAAATGGTAAAACGGTAAGTGACCCCAGGTTCCTTAGATAAAGGGTCGCCCCTGGCTATCTGAGCAGAGAGTGTCAGGGTTCACTTTTCTAGATTATGGGTGCCAAGGGGATAGAACTGAGCCCCAAACTTTTACTTGTGTGGAAACCGTATGAGAGAGGCAGTGGCTGGTCTTGGTTTCAGGGTGTGTGAGGGAAGGGCCAGGAGGACAGAGACCCCAAGACGCAAGCGCGGGCTCCTGTTGTGCCATCTGATGGAGGCTGCCACCGCCCAATGGCGGACTATTAGTAGCATTTCCCGCTGCAAGAGAGTGGCTCACCTGTGGCAGGGGAGGTTAGCTCTGATTCCCTCCGGCAGTGAGTGATGTGAAGAAAGTCAGGGGTTGGGTCTGCCTGTGGGACTTTCTCCAGAGGCAGGGATGATAGAGTTTCTCAAGTAGCATTCTGGGTACCTTTTCTGCCCCCTTCCCCCACCAACAGAAAAAGCCCTGTCTGGACTGGAATCAGAAAATTAAAATGCAAGGTCAGGGTGACCTTGTGTATAAAAATGAGGATACCGTTGACCCAGCCTTTCTGCCAGCCTTTCTGCTGGTCACCTGCTTAGCACTGTGCCTTGCCGGGTGGGGCTGAGTTTGTCCCAATGCCCCTGCCCTGCTCTGCAAGGTGGCTGGCAGGCTCTGTCAGCAAACCAGTTCCCTCCGGGTGAATGTGCCTTGGGCCTCTGTAAACCTCTGCCAGCAGGTGAAGGGTAGAAGGGTGGGAGCCTTACTGGAGCAGATCCAGCGCTCAGGGTCTTTTGGTGTTCCAGTGTCATGCTCCCAGCCGGCACGGGTGGGCAGTAGGACACACTTTGCACCCCTCCACCCCTTTTCCCTCTTCAAGTGCAAGTTGGCTGGACCATCATGACTCCCATTTATGAACTCTAGTCATACCTGAGACAAGAAATAGAAGCTTCTATTCATCCAGTATTTGAAACAAAACCCCTCCAAAACTGCTTTTCAAGCTACTTTTCGTGAGGACCCTTGGTGGGTCAGGGGTAGACATCGCGTCTTCCTGGCAAGAGACCTGGGTTTGATGCCACCAGTTCATGCTGGGTTAAGGTGACAGGATTTTAACATTGGTAAAGCGGGACAAAAGCGGGCACACCATTGATAAAACTCATATCCTGGCGAAATAGCCACATGGCAGCCGAAAACCGTATACCCTAGCTTGTCGTGCATTCTTTAAAAAAAATCGGGACTTTTTAAAAAACGCCGCGGAGATGCGGGACAAATTGTTAAAAATTGGGACTGTCCCGTCAAAAGCGGGACGTCTGGTCACCTTATGCTGGGGGCAGAACTTTGTCCAGCGGAGCTTCTGGACTAGGACAGACTAGGAAGGAGGGCTCGCTGTTCTACTGCCCCAAACTGTGAGTCTGCAGCCAATCACGGGGCTGGGGCAGGACCAGGCAGCATTGTGTCCCAAGATTGGAGACCAACTTAATGGCAGCTAACAGCAACAACAGAGCCGAGCTTCAAAAACCCTCGTGAAACTCTCCCTCCCCCACCCCCGTTTCCTCGCTCCCTTCTTGCCCACCTCCTGTGCTGTTCATGGCACTGGCAGGGTATGCAGAGCGCACTGGCCTGGGGCCCCCCCCCAGGCATCAGACAAATGTCCTAGCCATCCTAACCCATGACCGGATGTGGAAGGATCTCAGGAGGAAGTTGTCCAGCCAGGTGCCCTGGCTTTTGGAGGCAGAGGGGGATGGCGTCTCAGGGGTAGTGCATTGAAGCCGATCCTAAGACGGTACTGAAAACCATGGGTTTGGACAACGTTGCCCTGAGTGTTGGACGTAGAGGGGGGACAACAGTCAGCCCTGAGTGTAGGACGCAGAAGGGGTGCATCAGTCGCATCTTAAGGCCCCCCCGCCCCCCACACTGTTGTGGGGTGGACAGGGTGGGTTCTAGGGGAAGGTGGAGGTTGGAGTGAGGGGAGAGCTGAGGCAATCTGAGGTCGGTAAGTGAGGGCCTTCTTGGGGTGGCTGAGGGAAGGGTCCCTGGAGTCCCTCTGCTCGGGGCTGTCCCTGCTCCAGGAACTGAGCTGAGTTGGCCGCCTCAGCCCTCACGGGCTCAGAGTCGCCATTTCTCTTGGCAGGGACCCCTTCTCTCAGAGGTGGGGTGGGGTTGGGAGGGGCGACTCCTTGGAGCCCAAATGCCTGGTTCTGACACACTTGGCCAGCTCTTGGTGTTTTGCCCAGGTGACTCTTCCTGACCAGCACCTGGTGGAGACTCCTTGGTGTACTCCAAACCCCCCAGCCCCAGGCAGGCCAGGTGACATTGCTGTTGGCTCTGGTGAGGTGAGGGGGGTATTTGCACAAATAGTTGAGGAGCGGTGGAGACCTTCAAGGAAAGATCTGGGCTGCAGGCCCGCCGCCTCTCTCTGCAGCCCGGAAGCATGCCGCCATGTGGGAAAAGGCTCTGTGTCTAGTTTCTCTGCGCTGGACTTGAAGCTGTCTTCTTGGAGTTCTGGGTGTTGCCTGGGGCCTTGCTGTCCTTGGAGGATGAACCCTCCCCACCCCATCCCCACCCCTGCGCCCCCCTCTTTCTGCAGTGTGGTGCCCCTGGGGCTTGTGTGCAGGTGCTGACAAAGTTGAGCTCCTTCAGGAAGTGTCCTGGCCTGGCTTTGGGGCCACGTCTCCAGCAGCCTCCGGGAGGCAGCATCACGCCTGCAGGCTGTGTGCATCTTGTCCTTCTCCTCCTGCAGCAGAGCCCCTCCTTCATGACTCATGCTCTGAGTCCTGGCTGCTGTCTTCATGGCCAAGGCCGACGCCATGTCCTGGGCCTGGACCCGGGGAATGGCCAGGGCTTTGTCCTTTCATGGCCGTCCTCCGTCTAGTCCCCTAGCTTCTTATGAAAGATTCACCTTCTTCATTCTTTGCTCTCTCCTCCCTGCATGACAGTTCAGGGCAGGGTCTTAAGAGTGACTGGGAGGCAGTTGAGTCACCAGGAGAGGGACCAGAGGGCTGAGCCTCAGCTGTGCTTCTCGTCTTTCTCTGTTGACCTTGGGCACATCACTTAACCACTCTGCCCCCGAGTGCCCTCACCTGTAGGATGGAGACTAGGACAGCGCCTGTCTTGTAGCGTTGAGGACCCAATGAGTAAATCCATGGGTGCCTGGCTCAATGCCTGGCATAGAGTCAGTTAAAGTGAGCCTTCGCTGTTACAGCCGTGACTGCTGACCTTGGTAACCCACGGGGTAGCCTGCGTCGGGTTAGTGAGGGGTTAAACCTTTAGGAGAGGAGACAGTCTCGTCTCCCTCCCGTGGACCAGCTGGTGGGTTTGAATCGCCAACCTTGTGGTTTACAGCCCAAGACGTACCAGGGCTCCATCTGATTTTGGTGGCACTTTCTGAAATTCTTCCCCAAGTGTAAGGCAGCTCACCTTCCACCCCTTCCCCTCGCAGAGCTGGGTCTGATGGCTTCCCGTCCAGTGCTCTTGCCACGCAGGGCAGGTGTGTGCACGCACGCGTGTATGGACGTGCACCCGTTCCTTTTCTCCCTGGTTGGTGTCGGCTCCATTCCGAGGCGGAGGGATTTCTGAGGTCAAACACAAGTCAGGGGCAGAGCCAGGCCTAGCTCCTAGGGCCCGCCTGCTCTCCCTGGTGCCCATCACAGTGGTGGCCAGGGGTGGCGGCAGTGGGGCGTGGGGTGAGGGCTGCGGCTACTGCTTTCTCTTCCACTGGGATAAACAAAGCAGCCTATCAGCATGCAGGGGCCTGAGAATGACGTGCTCGTGGACATGACCTTGAGTCTGCTCTGTTGGGAGAAGAGGGAGAACAGCAAACCATCTGTGTCCCTCGCAGCATGGGCTGCCCTCGGTGACATTTGCTCGCTCATTCAACAAAGATGCGTTCCGGGCCAGTCCCTGGTCGGGAAGAACCTTCCAGGCAGGCAAGCAGCAAGTGGGAAGGCCCTGAGGCAGGCGTCCCCCCGGAGGGTCTCGGATGGGAGTCATCCCAGGGGTTTTTTGGCTTCTTTTTTGTTGTTTTTGTTTGTTTTGCATTTGACCACCTTTGTGTATTTTAACTTCCCCTGTGAGATGCAGGCCAAGGTTGGCAGAGCAGTCCGTTCTGCATCCAATCATTCATGCATCTTTTCTTAAAAGCCACCCGTTGCATCGCCCTCCTGTTTCTTGTTTCTATTTCTCCCTCCCTCTTAACATCTTTGAACATTGACTTGGGTAAATGCTGCCCTTGTGATCTCAAACAGTTTGGTTATTCTGGTATTGGGGCGAGTGAGTTTCATTCCAGACCTGAGGGGTAACCTAGGGCCGCTGTCTTGGGGGTCCCACCAGTCTCTATCTGACCAGACAGTGTGATCTCTTTTGTGATTCCCAGATCTGTTCTGTATGCTTCTCTCACTCTGCCTTCTGCTTCCTAGTGTTACCCTTTCCGGAACAGTGGAGAGAAGAATTTGGCTTTCACCCTGAGCCTTTTCTTCTAACAAAATGTCGTAGCCATCTTCCCATGTTGCTGTTGGGACCCATCGAGTTTGTTCCCACCCACAGTGACCCTGCCTGTGGGCCACAGGATGAAACACTGCTAGTCCTCATCACCCTCACCATTATTCCTGTGCTCTAGCCCCTTGTTGCGGCCTCAGGGACCACCCGTCCCCTTGAGGGCTTGCCTCTCATTGGCTGCCCCTCTGTCTCTTCATGGAAGCACATAACGAGCCATCGCTTTTGTTTTTGCATCACCTCCGCTGTACATATGTACAAGGCTATCCAACTATTTTCTTTAACTCTATCTAAGCAACACAGACATGTAGGTTGCTCCGAACCTTCACTGTTTCAAAACCAGCTCCTGTTCTGTTTTCCCTTGCCTTGGTCTCCGCAGGGCGTATTTCTAGATGCGGATTTGTGTGGGAGCGGGTGGTCAGACTCTGAGGGCACAAGGCAGCCCCCGGAAGGGCTCTGTGGATGCTGAGTCCGTCCAGTGAGTTGGTTAGGGGTGAGGAGGAAAACTGATCCCTGTGTAGACATCTTCGCTGTATGAGATGGAGTCTTCTGGTGGTGCCGATGGTTCAGGGTGCTAAGGAAAAGGTTGAAGGTTCGAATCCACCCTTAGTCAATCTGCTTCCGTAAAGATTCACAGCCTCTCAGATTCTATAGACTAGTTCAACTCCATCCCGACAGGGGCGCTAGGAGTAGGAATTGACTCGCCAGCACTGGGCTTGGTGTGGCTCATAGACCAGGGCGACTGATGGCTGCCAAGTGGACGCCAGGTGTGTCCCAAAAGAGCTCTCCTCCAGAAGCCGGGTGCACGTGCGCAGAACACCAAGCCTGTCTTCTGAGGTACCTTTTGGGAGACTCAGACCGCCCACTTGCAGTCCTGTGCTTAACTCGCTGTGCCACCGGTGTGAGGGGGCTTTTTCCTTTCCCTCCTGTAGCTAGTTCTCCTGTGAGCTCAGGACCCTCGCTCCATTGCACACATGATAGAGCACACACAGAGATACCAGCTTAGCGACTTTAACTGCAAGGCCGGCAGTTCGAGACCACCAGCCGCTCCTCAGGAGAAAGACAGGGTTCTCTACTCCCGTGAAGAATTACAGTCCCCGAAACCCGCAGGGACTGTTCGTGCCCTGTCCGATTGGGTCGCTAGGAGTCAGCCATGAGTGACCTCTGTTTACACAACCAGGGAAGGCCCAGGGTCTGGATTCTGACAGCTGCTACCTTTCAGCTTGGTGTCATAGAGGCAGGGTTCTGAGGAGCCCTGGGGACTGGTCCCTTGCAGACAGGCCCGTGGCTCAGCCAGCGCCCTAGAGTGTGTAAGCTCCGGGCACTGGGGTTTGATTTAAAATGAAAGCTTGCCTGCCCAGCCTTGCCCATCTCTCCATGCCTGGACCTGGGGTTCCCCGAAGGCCCACAGTGGTCAGTCCTGGCTCCTCTCTCCTGCTCTCTCCCCTCCCCTGGCCAGCCTCAGTGGGGAGGCCTGGAGGCTGAGGGTATGAACTCTGCTTGGGGCGGGGAGCCGCTTGCTGCCCGCTGCCTGGCTCGTGTGCTCTAGAGTCAGGTTTCAGAGTTTCACCGAGGAAAATAAATCAGCTCTTCATTGCCTTCCCAGCCCCCGAGCCTGCAGCCTCATCTCGTGTGTATTTTCAGACTTGCTGGAAGTCACTGTCTGTCCTAGCCCCCAGGGGCTCCGAGGCTGCTGCAGAAATAACCCTGGACGGAGTGTGACGTTGGCAGCCGCCCGGGCAGGAAAGGAGAGGCCAGGGCTCTGGGTCCCAACAGTACCCTCTCTTCGAGGGGCCCTGGGGCACTTCTGAGCTGGATCCAGGCAGCATTTCAGGGGTCATCCAGCTGTACGCTCCTTTTGCACGGAGGGTTGAACTGAGGCCCGTTTAAGATCCAGCACTTAGAACTCTGGCCCCTTGCCTCTCAGTATTGATGCAGCCAGACAGCATGTTCTTTAGGTCCTAGGGGGTCATTTAGGAGACCCTGGGTGGGGGTCAGGTGGTTTCTTCCCTCGGGAGCTAAACCAGAGGTTGGAGGTTCCAAGTTCTTCCAGAGGCACGTCACAGGAAAGGCCTGGAGAGCTACTGCGGATGAATCAGCTGTTGAAAAGCCACACCCACGGGGCCACTATGCATCAGAATGGATCGGTGGTACCTTGCGTGTCACTGACAGGCAGGTATATCTTGTACAGGTGCCACTTGGGAATTTGCTGGCAGCTCGAGAGAGAGCGTTGCGTTTGGCTGCAGCAGGAGGAGGGCGAGGTTTGACATCCAGGAGGACTGTCTTACCAGGAGGGAGGGGCAGAGGAAGCAAGAGCAGGTGACAGCTCTGGATTTCCTTGAAGTTGCAAAGAGCCTTCCAGGCCACCCATCATGATGAAGGACCATGGCACGTGGACATGGACAAGGCAACTTGGGCAGGGGTTCTGTGAGGCTGTGTGTGCCAGGAGGAGCCTGGAGGCTTGCCCTAAGCTCCCCCTTTTCCGTCTCTCCCCTTTTCTGCGTCAGAGTTACTCTCAAGACTGACAGGCAGGGATGCTGGGGCTCCTGCCCCAAGTAGTAGCAGACCTGCTAAACTTCTCCCAGCCTCCTGGTCGCAGGGCCCATTGTGTGCAACATCCCAGCCCCCTTTGCAGGTTGGAGGTGGGGGCTCCCTGCGTTCTGGGAAGCGGTGGGCGCCAGGAGCTTCTGACCCCGCCAGTCTCATCGTGGACCAGGCTCTGCGTCTTTACAGCTAGTCAATGCTCCGGCTGCCTGTCTGAGACATTTGCCTCGTGTTGTTTTGATTGCTTGATTTTAAAAAAAACAAAAAAAAGGTTAGCAGCAAAGTGTTCTTTGATGTGTGTTTGTCTCTTTCTCCAGGGGCAGTGAGATCAGATTTTGATATGAAAGCTCAAAAAGCTTCTCACATCTCTCCCTCCTCCTTTCTCCCCTTCCTGACCCCCCTGCCTGCGCCCTCCCTGAGAACCTCCGAGACCAGACAGGAGCGTCTCATGGGACCCAAGAGCAGCAGGAGGCCTGGCAGTGATGCCCTGGCCCTGCCTAGCCTCATACGCCATGCCTCCGTGGGTCAGGGGGAGTCACTTCCAGCCAGCCCTTTTGCACCAGGGGCTTCCTCCCAGGCCTTTGTTTCTGCCATCTGAGATTGGCTGCTCACGTGCTTATGTATGGGAACCCAGGAGAGACCACATTGCCCTCCATGGATAGACTCACTTGGGAAAGGAAGCAAGGGCACCCCTCCCACCCACCCCCACCCAATCACACACAGAACCACATAGAACCCTCTGCACCCAGCCCTCACTCCTGCACAGACCCCTGTCCTCAGCCCACAGCAGTGACAAGGCTGTCTTTGTAATCCGACATAGCCAACTTGGTAACCAGCACTTAGATGTGGATGCTGAGGACATGGACCCGGGGTCAAGGATGGAGATCGGCCCTGTACTATAGAGGCGGGCCTCTAGGTACAGTGTGCAGCATCTCTGAGGCCATTTCCTAGGCATTTCCAGAAAGCCTTTGAGTTCTGAAAGTATGATTTGTGTGAGCGCTTTTAGATTCCCAGGGATGGCGGGTCAGCATTTCTCTAGGGTGCTGTGATATCGTTGTGACTCTCACCCCCTTCTGCTTGTGGCAGGCATTCGCCATACTGGAACCCTTTGCCCCTCTATCTCTTTTCCTTCTTCCTCTGCTCTCTCTGGGAAGCAGAAAGCAGATGGGTGTCAGCGTCGGGCGGGTCTCTTTACCAAGAACATGGGTGTAAGCCTATCTGGTTGGAAAGACAGTTGTGGAAACAAAGGCGAGAATGCCCCTCTGAGGGCAAGCCCACCGTTCACGGCTTGGCACCCCATTCTCCCCTGTGTTCTCCCGCTTCCTTGCTCCCTCCTGTTGTCTTGTAGGGCAACTATAACAACGTGCCACAAGCTGTGTGGCTTAAAAGACCATACATGCACTGCTCTGGAAACCCTGAGTTCAAATTCAAGGTGTTATCGGGCCATGCTCCCTCCTAAGTCTCCTGTGGATGATCCTTTCTTGTCTTTCCAAGAGTCTGGTAGCCTCAGACCATTCTTGGCTTGTAGCAATGTCATCACCTGGCCATCCTTCCTCTGTCTGTCACTCTGTGTCTCTTCTCTGTTTTATAAGGACCCTGTGAAGGTCAGATTCCACCGCTTCTTGGTCAGTTTGCCCAGTTTGTCAGACTGTGGTGGCTTGTGTGTTGCTGTGATGCTGAACGCGATGTCACTGGCATTTCAAATACCAGCCGGGTTGGTCACTTGGAACAGGTTGGAGCAGACCTTGCAGACTAAGAGCAAACTGTGAAGAAGGAATAGGCTGTTCACTTTTACTGGAAACCCTCTGACTAGCATCTAACCACTGCTAGTTACTGAAAATCTACTGAACCGCGACAGGACAGTGTCAGAGATAGTGCCAGAAGATGAGCCCCTCAGGATGGAAGACATTCAAGATATGAATGAGGAAGAACTCCTTTCTTTTTTAAAAAAATTCATTTTATTTGGGGCTCATACAACTCTTGTCACAATCCATACAGCTACTTTCTTAAGTAGCTTGGACCACAGTGCCATGGACAGATTAAAGCCTGTTGGAGTGATGTCTTTGGGAATCTTCATTTGCTGATTGGGTATGGCTCAAAATGAGAAGAGCGAGCTGCAAATATCAATTAATAGCTGGAACCTGGAATGTATGAAGTATGAATCTAGGCAAATGTGAACTTATTAAAAATGAAATGGAACACATAAAGATCAGTATTCTGGGTATTAGTGAGCCAAAATGGGCTGGGATTGGGCATTTTAAATCAGAAAATAGTCTGGTGTCCTCGGCCTGGACTGAACCCATCAAAAGGGATGGCATTGATTCATTGTCAGAGAGGACATTGCAAGACCAACCTTGAAGCACGGTGCTGTCTGTGACAAGATCGTGTCTAACGTCATCCCAGGACATACAATCAATGCAACTCTTATTCAAGCGTGTGAACCAACCATGATATCTAGGGATGGAGGAATGGAAGAATTCTACCAACATCTTCAGTGTGAAATTGATCAAACATGATGGATTGGTCGTTATTGGGGACTGGAATGTCAAAATTTGGTATCAAAGAAGGAGTAACAGTAGTTTGAAACTGATCTTGGTGACAGAAATGAAACTGGAGATAGCGCGATAGAATTTTGGAAGTCCAACAACTTGCTCCTAGGGAGCTCTGGTGGTATAGTGGTTATGTGTTGGGCTGCAACCCACATGGTCAGCAGTTCAAAACCACAGTAGCTCCAAGGGAGGAAGATTAGGCTTCTTACTCCCATAAATAGTTAAAGTCTCAGAAAATCCACAGTGGGTTGCTATGAGTTAGCATTGGCTCAATAGCAGTGAGAGTGCCTAGTTCAAAGGAAATACATTTTTTTCCAGCAACACCAAAGGGTGCTATACACATGGACTTCTCCAGATGGACCCCACAGAAATCAAATGGACTACATCTGTGGGAAGAGACGATGGAGAAGCTCAATGTCAGGTCAGGGACTGACTGTGGAGCAGACTATCAATTGCTCATCTGTAAGTTCAGTTGAAGATAAAAATAAAAAAAAATCCATGAGAGCTCAAATCCAACCTTGAGTATATCCTACCTGGATCCAGAGAACATCCCAAGAACAGATCGGAGGCAGTAAAACACTAAGGACTGAAGAACTGGTAAGCTTGAGCCGGCAGTAAGACCGCCCATGAAGAAAGCAAAAGGTCATTCAACCAGACAAGAAAGAAAGAAAGATCAAGGTGGATGGCAGAAGAAACTCTGACACTTTCTCTTAATCGTAGAATAGCCAAGGCAAATGGAAGTAAAAAAAAACAACAACAGAAAATCGCAAAGGTCAGCTCAAGAAGACCAAGTTCAAATGTTATAATGAAATGTGCTGAAGCCTAGAGGTAAGAAAATTCAAAAGGAAGAACACACTCAGCGTACGTTAAACTGAAAGAACTCAAGAAAAAAGAATTAGACCTTGAGTGACACTATTGAAAGATTCTGTTTTTTTAATTTTATGGTTTTAATCATTTTATTAGGGGCTCATACAACTCTTACTGCAATCCATACATACGTAAATTGTGTAAAGCACATTTGTACATTCATTGCCCTCATCATTCTCAAAACATTTGCTCTCCACCTATTGAAAGATTCTGTATTGAAAGGTTCTATAGACAAAACATCAAACGATGCAGGAAGCATCAAAAGAAATGGAAAGAATACAAAAAGAGTCACTGTACCCAAAAGAACTTGTTGCCATTCAACCCTTTCAAGAGGCAGCATGTGAGGAGGAAGCAATGGTACTGAAGGAAGAATTCCATGCTGCACTGAAAGCATTAGCAAAATTAAGGCTTCAGGACTTGATGGATTACCAATTGAAATGTTTCAACAAGCTGACGAAACACTGGAAGCATTCACTTATCTATGCCAAGAAATTTGGAATCTAGCTACTCGGCCAACTGACTGGAAGAGATCCATATTTGTACCCATTCCAAAGAAAGATGGCCCAACACAACGCTCAAATTATAGAACTATATCATTGGCATCGCATGCAAGTACATTTTTGATGAAGATCATCCAACAAGGGTTTCAGCAACGCATTGACAGGGAGTTAGCTGCCAGAGGTTCAGGCGGAATTCAGAAGAGGGTGTGGACGAAGAGATATCATTGCTGATGTCAGATGGAAAGCAGAGAAACTCGAAACTTACTTAGTTGTGTTTTATTGATGATGTGAAGGCATTCAATTGTGTGGATCATAACAAAATTATGATTAACCTTGAGAAGAACGGAGAATCCAGAACATTTTATTGTGCTCATGTGGCTCTTATACACGGGTCAGGAGGTAGTTGTGTGAACAGACAGGAGGTAGTTGTGTGAACAGAACAGGGGGCTAAGTCTCCTGTGTACAGCCCTTTCTTGTCTTTCCAAGAGTCTGGTAGCCTC
>NW_022103899.1:44220137-44221878 GCF_000313985.2 Echinops telfairi | reverse complement strand
ACATTGCATTAGGCAAATCTGCTGCACAAGGCCTCTTTAAAGTGTGGAAAAGTGAGGATTTCACTTTGAGGACTAAGGTGCTCCTGACCGAAACCGTGGTATTTTAGGTCTCTACATGCACGTGAAAGTTGGATATTGAATAAGGAAGACTGGAGAAGAATTGGTGCATTTGGATTATAGTGTTGCTGAAGAAAAGTGCCATGGATGGCCAAATTAACAATTCTGTCTTGGAAGAAGTACAGCCAGACTGCTCCTTAGAGGAAGGATGGTGAGACTTCGTCTCCCCGACTGTGGACGTGTGGTCAGGAGTGACCAGTCCCTGGAGAAGACATCATGCTCGGTAAAGTGGAAGGGCAGCGAAAGGAGGCCAAGCCCCCATGAGATGGATTGACGCAGTGGCTGCAACAGTGGGTTCAAATATAACAACGATGGAGAGAGAGTTGCAGGACTGGGTGGTGTTTTGTGGTACTTAAGTTGGCCATGAGCCCACTGCACCCACTGTGACAACCTTCAGATTGGTTTAGGACCCTTTCTGTTCTGATAGGACCATGTCAACGGATAAACACCTTCCAGAAGCCTGTTACCAAACAAGAGTGCAAACTCGGGATTGTCCTCGTGGTGGTGGTGGTGAACTACCGTAGAGCTTGCCCTTCACTCACGGGTCATGGTGGTGCCACAATGCGCCACAGGACAAAACACTGCTCGGTCAGTTCTGGACCATCCTCATGGTCAATTGTGGTCTGCACTGTTGAGGTCCACATTGCAGGCCTTTCTTCCTGCTCTGTGTTGGTCTGGACGTTCTGCTGAGAGGGCTTTCCCAGCATCAGCACACACTAACCTTTGCTGGCAGATGAGTGGTGGCAGTGTATGACATGCATTGCCCAGAAGCCAAACCCAGACTCTTCCATGAAGGTGGAATTCAGTCTGTGTTCTCAGGCGATGCGATTCAACCCATCAGACGCTCCTCAAGCCTCATGACTTCTCTCGATCCTCCCCCAAGTGAGGGTGGCTACCGCACTGTGTCCACATCCAGGCAGTAAGGGCGGGGAGATACCCAGACCCTCATCCAACTCAGACATCTGCCTGAGAGTTGACAATTCCCTTCCTGAGTAATCCTTCTGGCGCTCAGGCTCCTGGCCTGGGCTCAGAGAACGCTCAGAGCCTGGCCCTGTCCCCCGCCCTTGCCCCACCCCCCACCCCCCACCTTTCTTTGCTCAGCTAGACTCCTGATGCCCGTGGTTCTTGCAGATGGGGTTTTCACTGCCCCTTCAAACCTCACCTTCACCCATCACAGTATCCGACCCAGATTGGGCTGCAGCAAGTGCTGTCTGCAGGGGATCAAGCCCTAGAGGCGGTCACCTTTCTAGCACTGACCATCGGTATGACTTTGGGGGACCCTTCCTCTCCCTGGGTCTGTTGAGGGGAACCAGGCATGGGCGAGTCGGGTCTGCAAACTCCAGGACTTCCTGTAGGTCAACCATTCCATGAGTCTAGGACTTGGCCGGGGCTAGGGTTTCCGTGCCAAAACCAGGGTCTCAAAGACGCCCTGGGAACTAACTACATGCTTTTCTTTCTTGTGTTTTAATTTGTTCTTTGTCAGTGGTTGTTGTTGTTGCTGTTTTGTTGTACATTGTGGCTTGGTTTTGCTCTGTCTTGTTTTTGTGCATGTTGTTGTCTCCGCAGGTCTGTCTGGATAGGATAGACTGTATGAACAATCTGGAGGAGAAAACAATGGGACCGA
>NW_022103899.1:44194581-44218697 GCF_000313985.2 Echinops telfairi | reverse complement strand
ATGCGCTTTACACAATTGATGTATGTATGGATTGTGATAAGAGTTGTATGAGCCCCTAATAAAATGATTAGAAAAAAAAAAGAAAAAAGAAAATGTCTTTAAAATGATGATGGCAGCATATGTAGAAATGTGCTTGATACAACGGATGTGTGGCTAGTTATAAGAGCTCTAAGAGCCCCCAATAAAATGATTTATTGAAGAAAAAAAAGAGATACCCTGGGGCCGATCTTCCTGCCCCCAGGTCAAATGTTTCCTGAAGCTGCTCTGTCATTAGATCCTGAAGTGTGCCTGGGTCCCCACTTCCCCCAGGGGAAGGCTTGTAGCTTTCCAGCCCCTTCCAGTCAGGGGATGGAGGGGATTAACTTTTGCCCCTCTTCCCCCAGCTCTTTTCTGTAATCTGTTTTAAGCCATGGCGGGGTGCGGGTGGAGATGGGGGTGGGGTGAGGGGATATTTGTTAGTTTTCCAAATAGAAAATAGTCACGTTGAGCACATGCTTTTTGCAAGCAAGACCCGCTCCCTCGACATATCCTCTCCCAGACCCCGGGAATCAATCCTTGGCGGTTTGTGTAGGTAGCAGAGACAGCCTGTCCTCCTGGCCCTGGGTGGTGGGCATCATTTCTGAAGGTGGGAACGGCAGTGGCAGTCGGGCATATTGTTGACAGGGATGGAGGAAGAGAGGGCTTGGCATTGACTGTGCATTGGACAGCTCAACTTCTGATTGGGGGCTGTTTCATGAGACTCTTTCTTTGCAGATCTGATGCCACGATGAAGGGGGGGCGGTGGCACAGAGAAAGGACAAACCAAATGATAATGCCTTGAACTTAAGCATTCAGGTATGAGAAATATGGGCCCAGTGAGGTAGGGTCACAGGTACCGTTCACGGCAAGGCCAGGTTAGGGAAGGAGGAGGGAGGAGCAGATACTCAGTGGTGTGTATACCCACGGCCCCCTTGTGTGGAAGGCCGTGTGCGTGGTTTCCATGTGGTCCCCAGTCCTCACAGCCTTCTCTAAGCTAGAGCTGTGAAGGTAGGTTTACAGATGAGAAACTGGAGCTCAGAGAGACTCAGTGGTTGGCTCAGGGCTACATTCGTTTTGTAAATAGTGATGACCACCTTCAAAGCATCGTCTACTTACCCCTTCAGCCCAGAAGATGCTGAGGTGATTGAGCGCCAAGGGTCCGGTGTAACCATCCAAGGCGTGGTTTGTAGAAAGGGGAACTGATCGGCCTGTTGGACTTCTCATAGACCCGAGAGCCCACTGGGGCTGTTTGCTGGTGTCCTGCTTGAGCGTGACGGAGAGCCACTGGAAGAGAGTGCTCAAGGGGGTGACGACAAGTGAGGGGAACCTGTGGCAACTTCGGGGAAGGAGGGAGTCTGTCTGTCAACAGGGAGACTCAGGAGGACACACACAGCGTGTTCAGTAGCTGAAGGGCTCTCCTGTGGGAAAGGTTTGACTTGTTCCTTGTGTATCCCCCTATACTTAATCAGGCCAGTGAGTGGAAAAGACAGGGACAAGGGAGTGTCTTAAAAGATGAGCTCTGATGAACTAGACTACTTGTGTGCTTTCAAGTTGATGACCCTTGAGCACAGCCTGCTCCAAACCAGGGCACGAGAAGAAGTTAAAAACGGGTCTAGAGGGAAAGAAAACTAATGAACGCTAAGATGTAAAATCTTAAGCGCACTCTATCTGCAGCGATCCACTTTCCAGTGCACTCTGTCTGAGGACGAAACTTGGAAAGGGTCCAAGGAGCGTAGAGTGTTTTCTTGATGACAGCTCACCCATCAAGGTGCAGGTAGACCAGGCGCCGAGGCCATTCTGCCCTGCAACATGCTTTCCTTCTTCACTCTCTCCCCGAAAAGCAGCCCTGAGTGTGGGGCCCGCAGTGGGGAGGGGAGGCCGGATGAGGTGTCTGATTTCCTGGTCCTTGGCAAAGAGGGAGAAGTAGGTGGTCTGAACCTGGCATGGCACTGCCTCTGGAGCCTGCAGTGCCAACCCTGGCTGTGAGAGGCCTGCCCACGAGGTGGGTGGGGCAGCTGCAGCCCCTCACAGTGGCTAGCTCACTGGGGCCCAGGCAAAAAGAGACTGCTGGGAGGCAGCCAGCTGGGCTGAGAGATTTCATTGATAGGCAAAGTCACAAACAACCTGCAAAGAAGGGCTGGGATTTGGTGTCCTGTTGTTAGGAATTTCACTGGGGTGGTATTTAGGACACTCTAGGACAGTGGTTCTCAACCTTCCTAATGCCGTGACCCTTTAAATCAGGGGTCCTCAAACTTTTTAAACGGGACCAGTTCACTGTCTCTCAGACCCGTTGGAGCACCGGACTATAGTTTAAAAACAAACTGAACAAATTCCTATGCACACTGCACATATCTTATTTTGAAGTAAAAAACAAAACGGGGCAAAAACACCCGGCGGGCTGGTAAAATAAATGTTCTCGGTGGGCCACATGTGGCCCGTGGGCCGTAGTTTGAGGATGCCTGCTTTAAATACACTTCCTTATGTTGTGGTGACCCCCAACCATAAGATTATTTTCGTTGCTACTTAATCACCGTAATTTTGCTACTGTTATGAATTGGGCGACCCCTGTGAAAGGGTCGTTCAACCCCCAAAGGGGTCATGACCCACAGGTTGAGAACCACGGCTCTAGGGTAATAGTGGGAACTAGAGGGCAGCCCTGTGCTTTTTGGCTGCCTTCGGACTAGGTGGTTGGGGTTGAGGGTGGACATTGCTGGCATGCACAAGGAAGAGTTACTCTGTCATTCATGATTTTCCCAGATGGCACCAAATGGAATACCAATAGCCAGTCAATCAGAGGCATCTCAGGTGGCCTGCCAGATCAATACATTGGCCAGGTGCCCACTGGCCTTGTCCGAGTGGCTATTGTTTTTGTTGCCATCCAGCTGTTGCCTCTGACTCCTGGAGACCTTGTGATGTATTCTGGCACTTGTCCTTTTTATGGTTAGTATTATTATTTTAAGGTCTCACAGTTATGCTTTGGTTGGGTAAAAGTCTACAGAGCAGATGGATTTTTCCATTCAACAGTTCACACCCATTTTGTTGACGTGACGTAACATAACGTGTGTGGGGTGGCAGACCCTGCATGTCACAGCCCTCTTCCCATGTCCCCCCTGTGTTCACTGACCCCCCATCTGCCCTTCTTTCCTGTGGCTTCCTGTCTCATTGCTGCCCTGCTGGTGTCGTGGATTTTGAGTTGGACTGCTAGCCACAAGGTCAGTTCAAGATCAGCTGGAGGAAGATAAGGTTTGTCTGCTCCCTTAAAGATTGACAGCCTAAGGGGGGCAGCGCTACTCTGTCCGGATAAGGCTACTAGGAGTCATAATTAACTGGATGCAGCGAGGTTTGTTTGGTTTTTTTAAAATCTGGTGTGGTTCGTTGTTCTAAGGCAGGCGTCCTCAAACTACGGCCCACGGGCCACATGCAGCCCGCCGAGCACATTTATCCAGCCCGCGGGGTGTTTTTGCCGCCATTGCCTGTCCTGCTTAGCAGCCGACTCATCCAGTGTGCATAGGAATTTGCTCATTTATATTTTTTAAACTATAGTCTGACCCTCCAACGGTCTGAGGGACAGTGAACTGGCCTCCTGTTTTAAAAGTTTGAGCACCCCTGTTCTAAGGAATAGGTACTTCCCTGTGTTATTGTTCACCTTCTAGACTCTCTGCTATGTGCCTGAAAGCTGAGCCACAGAGGGAGTTCAGTTCCAGGCTTGAAGGGTGACTAGAGGTCATGGTCTCTCACGTGCCACCCGTCTCTGTGTGACCAGTCAGCCTGGTCTTAAATTTTTTTTAAAATTTTATGATTTTGAGATTTGTTCCACTTTTTCCTCCCAGTCTATCCAGGACCTTTCTAAATGTTATTTTTCCAACAATTTTATTGGCATGTAATTCATAAAGCATACAAATCAGTAGCTCAATCACATCAAGAAGGGTGGGGCAGCCATTACCACAGTCGGTTTGAGAACCACTGTCTTCTCTCTTGTGTGCTTCGACAGTCAGGACCGAGATTCCTTTTAGAGCCGTTGGCTATGGTCATTGGACACCAGCTAGTTCCTTTTGGTCTCGGGGTTCACATGATCTGTGGGCCCTTGGAACTTATGGGGCCCCTCTGTCTGTATTTTCTCCACACCTCTTGGCTCTGGACGGGGCGAGGGCAATCATTGCACACAAGCCTGTTAGGCCCCAATGGCCACACAACACAGTCGGATGTAGAACGTTGTCCTTGTGGACTGTGTCTGGCCAACCTACCTCGCCAGGGGACCTCTGTGGAGCAAATGAAGGGTTGCGTGGTTCAGTGCCGCCTTCATGACCCTTGGCCTGTGAGAGTCCGCTTGGTGGCTCTGTATCTGCCCATTTTGTTGAGGGTCTGCCTGGCTGTTGTTAGAATAGCTAGGCTTTGAAAAGTTATCAAGGTGGTCCTATCAGAAATCCGGAGCTGTGCACTGAGAACTTCTCAGTGGGGCTTCTGACACACCCCCACCCCCACACACCCCCACCCGCCCAGCTGCCCTGACAGGTCCTGCTGCTCACTACTGGGGCACTTTCCTGAATGGGATGTGAGAGTCCAGGGGCCTGTGGGTATATATTTCTTTCTTCCTCTTTCTTTTTTCAAGCCAAGGAAGTGGCCTGGCTCCTAGACTCGGCCCGATGGGGAGAGGGAGTGGGAGGAGGAGGAAGAAGAGGGAGTGGGTGGGAAAGATTTCCACCTTACAGTTCAGCAGCTGGAAAATTGTTGTCATCTGTTCTGCCTTTCATTTGCTGAGAACGGAAAAAAATGTGGAAAATTTTGGGGAAATAAATCTCAGTACCCACGTAAGGAACTCCCTCCCTCCCCACTCGCACCCTCGAACTCCCTCCCCTCTGCTCCCCTCTGAGGCTCACTGTGCTTCCATGTTCTCTCCCCACCACCTTGCCTCTGCATATTGGAGCTGAGCGGGACCAGGACTAGGGCTGAGCTGTGTTGGGACGGGGCTGTGCTGACACTGGCTGCGGCTGAGTTCGGGGCAGAACTGCACTGGGATGTGGCTCCCATGGGGCGGGTGCTGTTTGGGGGCTGACCCTGGGCTGGGATTGAACTGGAGCTGGGGCTGGGCTGGGACTCAGCTGGGACCAGGCTGGGTCTGGGCTTGGGCTGAGCTGGGACTGGGTTAGGCAGGAGCTCTGAGGCTCTGCTGGGACTGGCCACCTCACCTTCTCCTGCATCTCAGCGTGGAGGGCTTGGGAAGCCACTGTGATGTCATTTAAGAGCTGTATAACTACAGGATGATAAGTGAAGCCCTGGGGACCCAGCTGGCTGAAATTACAGACAGAGTTTCTCCCACTGGCTTCCTACAAGCTGAGTACAGCCGGGAGAGCAGAGGGGGTGGGAGTGAGCGAGCCCAGGGCGTGAGGGCGGGGCGGCGAGGGGTGTGTGCGGCCGCTGGCGGGCAGGCAGGCGGCACTCGCTCCTCCCACCCCTGACAGTCCCCAGCGAGCCCGAGTGGGACACAGACAGCGCCTGGAGCTGCGACCACAGGGGATTTATTTGAAACTTGACGCACAAGGAACAGAGATCAGATTGGAGCGGCTCTTCCTCTCTCTGCCCTCCCTCTTTGGCCAGAGGGTAAGTGTCTGTCAGGCAGGGTTTTCATCCGTGTGCTTCCTTGTCCTTGCGGGGCTTCTCTGCTGGACCTGGGATGAAGAAGTGGGGGGCCTGCCATAAGCTGAGAACCCCACCCCAGGTTCCAGGGGGAGGGAGCGTGTGTGTTGAGAGAGGCTGTGGCTAGTGGCCGCTGCGTGTGGCTGACCTTGCTGTCTCCCTCCGGAAGGCGCTGCCCTAGAACAGGTCAGAGCCCTGTGGGCTGGGACTGGGTGTCTAACGAGCTGCTGGAACTCCTGCGGGGTGATGGGTTTGCGTTGGATGAGCGCGGTGCCCCTCAGACACCCCTGTTTGGTGGCTGGGTTTCCTGATCCCTTGGTGCCCACCTTCTGTCGCCAACCTCCTGTGAGTTCCCATTCATGGCTTCTCTGCACTTGGGCAGGGCTCTTGGTGGTTCCCTCAGTGCTCAGGCCAGGAATCTGAGTGGCTCAGCAGGCGCCCTGGCTGCAGAGAAGGGCTTGGGGTTGTTGTGGGTCTGGGAGCTATTTTGACTGTCCGTGTCTGCCTGCAATGGCCTGGTCTGGGATAGGCTGCGGGCAGGCAGGTGGGAGTAGCCGGCTCTGCCCAGGCTGAAGCCCTCGAGCATTAGAGTGTCCCCTGCCCAGTGGTGGGCTGTGCGTTGGCCGGGGCAAGCCTCTCCTCTTCCAGGCCCGAGGGTCTGGAATAAAAATCACAGGCAGGTTTTCTGTCCCTGTTCCCCGTCTCTGCGGGGCCAGGTATGGTTTGAAATATGATGGTGTACTGGGGACACATCCTGGGGACACATTCATCAGTGTCCATTGTTGGAGTTCTTTGAAGTCTGCTGCTCTGAGATGCCTGTCTGTGGCCATGATTGGAGAACGTTCCCAGTTGGGCTGGCTCAGCCAGCCTCCCCATGAAGCCCCCTTAGGGGAAGAGTCCTGATCTCTGAGCCCGGGAGGTGAGCCCACTTGTACTTTTTCTCGCTGTGAACTTGGGTGATTCCACGGTCATCTGTTCTGCTCCATTTAGACAATGAAGGTGGGCCAGGACTAAGTGACCCCCCCCCCCCCTTTCCAGAGATCCCCATGGCTTTTGACACACTCCCTTGGTCCAGCCCATCTTTGGGATCATTTGGGGGAGAGGGCATTGTTTTCCCTTGGGACTGGAGTGCAGACTGCCTCCTCTTCTGGTTCCTCTTGGCCCACAGACTGACATTCAGACTTGGGCTCCACCGGACACTGGGCCTCGTGCCCACTCTTTCTTTCTCGGGCCCAGTGGAATGTGGGAGGTTGCCAGGAGGAGCCCACTGGTCACTTGCCTTCTCGGGCCGGCCCACAGAGACAGGTTTGTGGCCGCCGGCGAGGTCCCTTGTACCGGAGGGCAGAGCCACCTGTGAAGGGTTTGCTAACAGCCTCCAGAAGATTCATGGTCGTTTCTGTTCTCTCTGGACCTCGGTGAGTGCTCTCTGAGGCCATCGAGCAAGTGGGAAGAAGCACAGATGGGGTGTCATTTTGCCTGGCCTGTCTGCCCCGAGCCCATCAGCAGGCATCTGAGACCTGATGCTTGTCAGGGCTGCAAACCTCTGCTGCACCCGTCACTTGCATCCCTCCATGGCAGGCTGTGGCCTCCCTGGGCGAGTCTCCATCAGAGCTTTGGAGATTTCACCTCGGCCCTCGATTCTGCCGAGCCTCCGAGGAAACCCATTCCCCCTGACAGCAGTCGCAGAGCACTCTGAGCCATGGTGAACAAAGGCGGCCTCAGTCTGCGGCCGGATGGAAATGGGTGGGAGAGCGTGGGTGGGGGCCGGGCAGGGCTCTGGCACAGACAGAGCAACCATGGCAGAGCCCTGTTGCTGATGTCACCAAGTCCCAGGAGGACCCCAGGTCACGCTCCAGCCTTGGACCGCAGATCCCCACTGCCCTCTTGCTCCCAGCACACCCCTCTCCTGGCAAGTTAAAATCCAGTGCATTGCTCTAGCCTGGGCAAGGTCTCTAGTGCCTCCAGCTGCCCAGCTCTCCCATTTTCTCTTGTATGGAGCTTGGTGGTCTTTCCAGAAGCCTGGGGTACTCCCAGAGGGATCCCTACCATCAGCACGCTAGCTTGAATACATCTTAATGTGAGGACCACCAAGGAACATGAACCTTCTTGCCCATCAACTCCCTAAAACTCCCTGTGTGCAAAAACTACACAGTAGTGCATATCCTAAGAAATGAGCTCAGGGCTCATATCAGACATACCAGGGAGTCTGTGGTCTGTGCACTGGCCTGGAATATGGTAGGTAGGGGTGCACGGCTCAGCTGGCTTATGGGGACTTCCACCTGTGCTGCTGACTCTTGGTGACACTCCGCAATCATGATTTTTTTGTTTCTGCTTTTCCCTTTCCTTTTTGGGAGTAGCTTGGGGCTCACCTGGAACCCCTGATTTCCCACCTCTCTGAATGACGCGGGAGGAGACTTGGTGGCCGACAGGACGATCAAGCTTTCTGCATTGTTTCATGCCAGGCCGCAAACATTTGTCTATCACCTAACGTGTTTGAACACTGAACTTCAAGATGCGCTGTTCAAATGGGCCCCGGGTGATGGCTCTGTTTGGGGACCAGACTCTGGAGAGAGGGAGGCAGGGAGGGGAGGAGAGAAGAGAAGGACCTTTTTCCAAGGAGGACTCAGCTTTGGGAGAAAGATAACAATGCTCATCCAGTGTGTGACCAGCGTCACAGTAGGGGGACAGCAGGGACATGGTGGAGGGAAACAGGGAGGACTGTAGGAAATGGGGCCAGGGCAAGAGAGGCTTCCCAAAGAAGGTCAGGCTGTGTCTAAGGAGGAGCAAGGAGGTTTCCAGGGTGCTTGGGTGTGGACAGTGGGGTGGCGAAGGGCGTTTCAGATGACGGAATGGCGAGGCAGGGTGGGAACGAGCATATAAATAGTCGAGTAAGAATAGAGCGGAGGGGGGATTGGAGTATGAAGAAAGTGACATTGAGCCTCCAGAAGTAGACAGAGGGATGATGATATAAGTCCAGCATGTCCAGTGGGGGTTGGGCTTGAGACCCTGTGGGTGATCAGAGGCGTTACTGATGAGCGTAAAACAGGGATGGGGAGAGGCGGGGTACAGAGTACCTGGCTATGCAGACCTAGCTTTAGCTACTTAAGTCCTAAGTCCTGTCACTCAACAGATCTGCAAGTCAGCACTCCAGTCTCCACCTAACAGACTCCAAGCAGGCTCAGGCTCAGGTTAAGTGGGCGATGCAAGCTGCCGTGGCCATTCTGATGGATGGGGATGGGGACGTTCATCCGAGTGGGGGTGTGGCTGGCTACGGGGATGGAATGGGAGGGGGCACCTCTTTGTCTCCTTCCAGAACCGCATCCTTAGCATCCTCCCTGCCGTTCTCCATCCCCATCCCAGTCCTCTGGCCCTGGCATGGCCTTTTTCAGAGCAGCCGGGGGCCCTGATGGCTACCGAGGGCGGGTGTGCATGTGGTCCACGGAATCGCTGTCGCCTGAGGAACTGACTTGGCAGATGTTGTGTTAATTGTCTTAGGTGCCGCCGAGCCTATTTTAACTCATAAGGACCCTGGGGGGCAGAGTGGAGTGGCCCCAGAGAGTTTCTTAGGCACTAATTTTGGGGGGACTAATCGCCTGGCCGTTCCCTATGGAGGCCCTGGGCTGGCCCCAACCGCCTACCTTCCCATCAGCAGCAGAGCACTTCACCATTGTGCCACTCCGGTTACTTAGTAACTGTTTAATCCATTGATTTCCCCCCCACTTTTATTTTTTGAAAAATTCGGATGTTAACTATTTATTTATTTTTATGTTAAAATATACAGCTTAAAAAACCAAACCAAAACAAACCCGGTAAAAACTAAAGCTGTGGTTTGGAAACAGCTGGCCTCAGACTTGGGCTCAGCCCTGCCCGGGTCTCTGCCCAGTGGCTGGGGTAGATAGGGGCTGTGGCCTGAGGGTTCTCCTGATCAGGATTCGTTCCTGTGTAGCCTGCTGGCACTTGCTGCCAGGCCCACCTGCCTCCCTTCCTGAATGCTCTGCAGGGCTTTTACATAGCCCACTCCCACCCTGGAGGGCTTCCGATTCCCTCCTGCCTCCTGGGGGGCCTCCGTCTGCCTCCAAACAGCCTATGCCCAAGGTGGGCAAGGTGCCTCTTCCTATTGGCACCGAATTGATTTTCCTCCACGGTGGCTGGTCATCGCTGTTCTGGGTAATGCATTCTAATGAATTGTTCTTCTGCTGGACGTAGACCCAAAGGGCTTTTTATCATGAAGGGCCCCATGTTGTAAACCTTAATAAATCACTCTCTGTTCGGAACAGCCCTTGGCTGGACTGGTTTGCATCAACCAGGTCACACCTTTTATTCTTGGGCTATCAGTCCGGAAATCGAAATAAGTGAAATCATCCCATTTCCTTTCACTGGGAGAAGGCTGCGTCCTTAATTCCAGCGTCCGAAGTCTATAGATCACCAGGGTCGGCGGTTTCACAACATGTTCCTCACCCCTGTGTGTGCCAGGACCCCTGGAAGGCTAGTTAAAATGTTCACTTTTGCCCCCCACCCCAGACTTCTGAGTGAAAACCTTAGCGCCATCATTGATGTGGGTGGCTGTGGTGCCCTCTCTGACGTACGGTGACTCACACATAACTGAAGGAAACGGGATAGGAGCTGGCATATCCTCGTGCTTGCTGGTCTGCTGTGGGACCATGGCTGTTCTCCTGTGTAGTTAGAATGCATTCTGGCCTGTGGGTCTCACTACAGTACTGGAAGGGCTGAGCCCTGCGGTGGTCCATAGGGGTTTTCTGGTAATTTCTTCATGTAGACCACCAGGTCTTTCTTCCTTGTCTATCTCATTCTGCAAACGCCACTGACATGGGTGACCTTGCTGGTATTGGAAATACGGACACCATGGCTCCTAGCACCGTCGTCTGGAAGAGTGGCAGCCTGGTGGTGGGTCTTAGGGGTAGGTAGGGCCCTGGAGTCTGCCCTTTGAACAGCTTCTCAGAGGAAGAGTGTCGCAGGAACATCAGAACCACAAAACAACTGACCGAAGGCCACAGGCCCAGAGCACCCCGCTTGTGGTCCACGTGTTCCTGGTGGCCTGTATCTGATGGGCGCGTCCCTTTGTTCCCTCCTCCTGGCAGGCTATGTGCCGGCAGCACTGTGTGCACCTCTGCTTTGTTTCGAGGAGGAAGCCTCAGGGAGCGGATCTGTATCCAAGTCAGCTGGGGATTTTCCTCAGCGCTTTCCAAAAGCATGACTCGCACATCTGGATGACGGCCGTTGTGGAATCGGGGCCCCTCCGTGCAACTAGGCTCACTGTCAAGGGTGGAGTCTGGGGCTTTGAACAGCTGTTACGAAGAACGAGAAGACATTCTCAGGCAAAGGAAGGGGGGCCTTGAACTGAGAGCCGACGTCTCAAGGTCCCTAGAAAAATGGACAGGGAGCTGGTCTTTGCTTTCCAGAGGCCAGAGGGTGGTACCTGAGCAAGGGTGTCAGGGTGGACGTGGACTTGGCACCTGGGCACTCTGGAGCTGGATCCTGAACTGCCTGGAACTTAGGTTCCTGCTGTAGGTCATCCTTCTAATCCGCCGTCACCCAGACCAGTGCCCTTGGCTCTTGACCAGTCAGATCCTCCCTCGGTCTCCTCCCATCCGGTGTCCAACTTCCTGTCTCCTGAGATGGTTCCAGCCTGGGACTTTGAGATGGAGCTAGTGGTCCCTCAGCTCTATAACCTGCACTCCACCTTCCCAGCCCCTGACTCTCCTCTCTCTCTTCTCTTCCCCCGGCGCATTCTCTCCTCTCTCTTTTGCCCTTCCTGTCTTAATAGATGGAAGGCAACACTGTGTTCCGGCTTCTTGTGGTCCCAGTAAATAGCTCTTAATGTGGTTGCGGTGGACAGGTGGATTGGGTGGTGAGAGTGTGTGTAGCAGTGTGTGGGGGGGTGTCAGGGACACTTACCTTCCATCTCAGATAGGATGGGGGTGGGGGGCAGAGTCATGCCCATACCCTGGGGCTTGGGCTGAGCCCGGGTCCTCGGTCTCCCCTTGCTGTGGTGATGGTACAGGGCCACTTGGACTGCTGGCCTTTGCTGCCAGCACTGGGTGGCCCAGAGCGTGGCATCCGCATCTTCCAAGAGTTCAGCCATGGCAGCAGCCACTCCCAGGGGTTCCCAGTGAAGGGATTTCATCACTCCGTGGTCACATCTCTCCAGTGTGCCTACTGAGTCTGCCTCACTTATGGCTTTTTTTTTGTGACGGCTGCGGTAGTTGGTCGCCCATGTGGCCCAGTAAATTTGGTAGCGGTGTCTTTAGAACCAGTGAAGAAAGCGGCCCTCTCAGAAAGAGCCAACCAAATCCACTCCCACTGAGCTGAGCCTGACTGATAGCAGCTACCCTATAGGGCAGGCGGAACTAACTGCTCCGAGTTTCGCAGACCACATCTTCCCGGGAGCACAAAGCCTCGTCTTCTCCCTGCAGAGCGGCTGCTAGGTTCAAATGGCTAACCTTGCAGTTAGCAGCCCAGCGGGCAGAAAGGTGTGGTAATCTACTCTTGTGTACCGAGCCACCGGACAGTGGGTCTGAATCAAGCGTGAGGCCTCAGAACAGGCCTGCTTTCTCTGGAAGGGAAGGACGGCTCTCATCTTTGCTTCTCAGTGGCCTCTGTGCCCCAGTGCTGTATCGAGGCCAGCGGACACGCCACCCTTTGCTTCATAGACCCTTTCCTAGCCCGTGTGAGCAGGGACGAGGAGGTGAGGGGACTAGAGGTGACCACAGGCCTGGAGGCTGCACCCTGGCACCTCAACCTGCGGGCTGCCAAAGCATGCGGGGATGAGACTGGACTCTTAGCTCAGCGGTGATTGAGGCCCCACAGGAAGGAAGGAGAGGCAGTTCATCAGACCCCCGCTGGTTTGAGTGTGCGGGTGCCCATTCCCTGGGGAAAGCCCCTGCCTTCACCTGTTTCCCCTCTGCAAACAGTCAGTTGGCGTCTGTTGGCCTGGCACTTGGTGAGGCACGTCTGGGAGAAGGAGCCCAGTTCTGTGCGGGAGTGGGGCATAAGGGGAGCCTCTTTCCCCTTCAGCACCTCTCTTTATACCCCAGAAGCACTAGCTTGCTCTGGCTTGGACCCCCTTAGGGAGATGACAGACCAATTGGGAGGAGGCTGCTTCTGGGCCCCAGGCATGAGGGGCAGGGCGGCAGGGATTCAGAGCATATTTTAGTCAGAGGACTCCAGCTTTTTCCAGTTCAGACCGGTCCCCCTCCCTGGGATCCCCGAGCTGCTGTGACACTGGCCCAGTGTCCCCTGGCCCAGTGTTGCTTGGGGCCGGCTGTTGGCTGAGGGCCCGCAGCTCTGGGGACAGCTGGGGGCAGAGCCACTGTGGCTGTGGGCGGAGATGCTGCCCTGAGTGTGGGTAGGGGCAACATGAGCTATGCAGGGCGTCTCTTGGAGCACTGGGTGACGTGGGTGCTGGGTACGTGGTGTGTGTGTGTGTGTGTGTGTGTGTGTGTGTGTGTGTGTGTATTTTGCTCAGGATGTTCCTGTTTTGTGGTTGTCTGCGCACTTGTTTCTTGCCTTGGGCTTCTGTCCGAGGATTTATTTTTAGAGGCTGCCACTTCGGGCCTCAGGCTTGGTCCTGGGGCATGGTCGGCACCTTTGAATTTGTGTGGGCTTAAATTTAAGGGGTGTGTCTTTTGTGAGTTTATTTTCCTTGGTGTGTGTGTGTGTGTGTGTGAGAGAGAGAGAGAGAGAGAGAGGAGATGGTGTGGCATATTCAAAGTTAGGTGGCCTTCAAGAGAAATGAGTTCCGATATTAAACCCCAGTTTGAGCAGGTCCCGTGTGATTGCAAATACCCGTGTTCCCGTCCCAGGGCTGTGTGTCGCCATGTGTAAGACAGTAAGAGCACTCCTTTTACAGGGTTAGGGAAAATGCATGAGCAAAGTGCCTAGCATTGTATTTGGCACATAGTAGGTGTTCTCTGAATGTTGGATGTTCTCTCTGTGTGTGTGTGTGTGTGTGCATGCTCACATATGCACACGTGCTCACACACACATACACATGCTTCCCACTGAGGTTCAGGGTGTGGTGCGGGTGGGTGTACCTTGTGAGTGCATGTGTCTGTGATTCGGGTGACTTCTGGTCTGCATGTGTGCCTGTGTCCATGTCTGCTGGGTGGCTCAGGGCTGGATGGGGTGTGCAGGGTGTGGGAGGAGGACTTTCTTTTCCTGCCCACGGGGCCCTGGATTCGAGTGAGGGCAGGGAGGCGTGCCTGCGTGTGCTGTGTGTGTGTGTGTGTGTGTCTTGGGCCCCCAGGCGGGGCTACCAGCTGTGCCGGGTGTGAAATCATCCAGCTCCTCTGGGTGGGGGAAGTTTTTCGTTCCTGACTCAGCCGGTTGGCCAGGAGCCCCGGGCGCAGCTCACTTTTTCCTTTCAGCGAAAGTGTTGCTTGTGGGGCCCCAGGGCTGTCTGCAGACACAGGGACATTGGGCATGCCTCCTCCTGATGGAAACTTCTAAGATGCCCCCCTCCAGTCCCTCGATCCCACTGCTCCAGCACCTCCAAGGGACCCGGTGTTTTGAGGGTGAGGGCGGCCCTCATCCCTGGCCTGCAGGCTTTGTGGAGCAGGCTTGACCAGCACTTCTGGGGGCCTTGGTTGACTCAGCAGGGGGTGTCCGGGACCTCGTTTTGCTAGCCACTGCCTGGCTGACTGCTGCCCTTTACCCAAGGCTTCGAGGTGTGTGATGAGCGGGGGGTGGGTGAGGAGTGGGCAGGGCTGGGGAAGGCCCTGGAAATGTGGCCGTGGGTGGGGTAAATTGTGTTTTCTGTCCGAAAGGTTCCAGACAATTCTTTGTGTGGAGCCAGAGACAAACCCAGCTGTCGAGGTTGAGCCCCGGTTTGTCTTAGAGAGTCGCAGCCCTGCTTTCCAGTGGGGAGCCCCTCCCCGCACCCCCACTGTCCTGCTAGGCTGTCCCAGGGGGGAGAAACTTGGCTCTCCACACCTCTACATGAGGTTGAGACCCTGGCTGCCTTTCCGGGAATTCCTGGAGTCTGGGAGGAGGGGCATGGATGTGTGTGTGGTGGGTAGACCACCCCCCCTGCTTCTTAGTGGGATGTCATCAGTTAGGAGTGAAGGGTAGTGACCATGTGATGGGCTGGCTTCCGATGTGGGCTTTTCAACACACACACACACACACACACACACACACACACACACACACACACATCCACACTTGCCACCTCCTGGAATATTGGTGTGTCCATCTCTTCTAACCTGCTTTGATGGGGGCAGTGGTGGCTTGGGGCTAGACTTCCTGTCGCCTCGGCTAGATTCCGGCCAGTACCCCGGGTGCAGTCAGTGGAGCCTTGTGCATGTCTCTTTGAAGCTGAACAGGCGCCAGCTGAGCTTCCCAACTAGAAGCAAGACCTAAGACCTTTTGAAAATCAACCAGGGGGAACTCTCTGGGCCACAGCAGTGCTACCCACAGCCGATCTCGGGCACGGAGCTTTGCTCCGTTGTGCTTGGGGTCACCAGGAGTCAGGAGTTTATCCCCATTTTACAGAGAAGGAGACCGAGGCCGAGAGAGGAGCCAGGTACCTGTGGCCAGGTAGCTAGTCCAAGCTTAGAGCCAGGCTGTGAACTGGCCACATTGCTTCCCTGCCCAGTCCTAGGCTTTGCCTGAAAGCCTGGGGTGGGGGTCCCTTTAGTCTCTCCCTCTCCCCGCTCAGCCCCTGGGAAGGGTGGCCCTGCTCTTAGCACCATTCTCAGGAGAACAGAAGGGGCCTGCGCCCCTACTGACGTCTCTGTCGCCCTGACCTTCTCTCTTGCAGAGGTGGTGGGACACACCCAGGGCCCACTGGACGGCAGTCTCTACGCCAAGGTGAAGAAGAAGGACTCCCCGCACGGCAGCACTGGGGCCATCAGCACCGCGCGCCCCACCCTCTCGGCCACCCCCAACCACGTGGAGCACACGCTCTCTGTGAGCAGCGACTCGGGCAACTCCACCGCCTCCACCAAGACAGACAAGACCGATGAGCCGGCCCCCGGCCCCGCCAGCGTCCCAGCTGCCCTGAGCCCTGAGGAGAAGCAGGAGCTAGACCGCCTGCTCAGTGGCTTTGGCTTAGAGCGCGAGAAGCCAGGCCCCATGTCCCACGGCCAGCACTTCAGGGCCCGACAGGCTGGGGGCCCTGCCGCGCCCTCCACTGGCCGCCATGTTGTCCCAGCCCAGGTGCATGTCAATGGCGGGGCCTTGGCATCTGAGCGGGAGACGGACATCCTGGATGATGAGCTGCCCAACCAGGACGGGCACAGTGTGGGCAGCATGGGCACGCTGTCCTCCCTGGATGGGGTCACCAACATCAGTGAGGGAGGCTACCCTGACACCCTGTCCTCACTGACCAATGGTCTAGACAAGTCCTACCCCATGGAGCCCATGGTCAATGGTGGGGGCTACCTCTACGAGTCAGCTAGCCGAGTGGTCCCTGCCCATGCTGGCCCTCATGCCCCCATGTGGCCCTCCTACTCCGCCCAGGAGGGTTTAGCCAGGCACCAGCAGGAGGGGCCCCACCCCTCCTGGCCTCAGCCGGTGACCACCTCCCACTATGGCCAGAACCCCAGCAGTATGTTCCGCTCACAGTCCTTTCCCGAAAACGAGTCCCCGCTGCCCCCAGCTCCAGCCCGCAGTGGAAGCAGCCGGGAGGCAGTCCAGAGGGGGCTGAATTCCTGGCAGCAGCAGCAGCAGCAGCAGCCTCATCCCCCTCCCTGCCAGCAGGAGAGAGCCCACTTGGAAAGTGTGGGGCCCAGCAGGCCCGGCCTTCATTCTTTGACTGAGACCCCCACCCCCAGCCTCCCTGAGTTCCCCCTGAGGGCAGCGTCTCAGCAGGAGATTGAACAGTCCATCGAAGGCCTCAACATGCTGATGCTGGAGCTGGAGCCAGTCTCGGCCGCTGCCCCTCTCCACAAGTCTCAGAGTGTCCCAGGGGCCTGGCCCGGGGCTGCCCCACTCTCCTCCCAGCCGTACTCTGGAGCCGCCCGCCAGTCCCAGCCGTTGACCCAGTCCAGATCGGGCTACATCCCCAGCGGGCACTCCCTGGGCACTACTGAGCTGGCCCCTAGGGCCATCCTGGAGCCCATCCCGCTGGGTAGGGCATTCTCGCCTTATGACTACCAGCCCAGTCAGAGTTTCCGTCCGAAGAGCCCAGTCTCCTCCACCTCCTCGTCTGCCTTTCTCCCAAATGCCCATAGCCCCCCAGGGCCCCAGCAGCCCCCAGCCTCTCTTCCGGGCCTCACCTCGCAGCCTCAGCTCCCACCAAAGGAGGGGGCTTCAGACCCATCCCGAACTCCAGACGAAGAGCCGTTGAATCTGGAAGGGCTGGTGGCCCACCGGATAGCAGGTAAGAGCCTGGGACCATTGATCCTGCGTGTTTTATCCCCTCCTTCCCACCTCTGCCCTCCCCACTGTGGCCTTGACTGGTCACCTTCGGTTGGTGCTGCTTTAGGCTGGTCAGAGACCCTGTGCCAGCCACACCTTCCTGCATTCCTGCCTGCTGGGTGCTAGGTTGGGCCCTGAGATACAGAGATGACTGTCTCTCAGCTTCTACCTTCAAGGAGCTTACTGTCTAGGGAGGGGACAGGACATCCTCCCAGTACAGTACACAGTACATAGATAGGACATCCTCCCAGAAGACAGTGTGTGCTGCAATGGGGATGGGCACCAAGGGCTCAGAACCCCGGGGGCAGCAAGGCCTGCCACCTTGGCCAGTCAAGGAGAGCTTCCTGGAGGTGGGGTTTGTGGGGCTGCAGTGTCATGTGGCTGTTCTGGGCAGAAAGGAGAGGCACCCAGTGACTGACCTCAGAGCTCCGTCTCTACATGGGAGGTCTGTGGGGGAGGAACAGGGAGGAGCTGAGGGAGGCCTCTACAGATACTCCTTCCTCCTTCCCTCCTGGCCCCCAAGGAGCTGGAGACAAGCTCCTTTGCCTCTGAGTGTTCAGCCCTGGGAGGGTCTTTCTGGGCATCTCTGTATTTCTGAGTGCGGGTCCTGGTGGTAGGGCTGACCTGTGTGGGTGGGAAGCAGGTTGTGGGGAACAAGGCTCCCTGTCCCTGTCGGTTGGGCACTTCTCCCTGGAGAGAGGGGCGAACAGTTGAACTTATGGAGAGGGAAAGCAAGAAAGTCCCCAGCCGAGCTGAGCACCCAGGACCATGTCGGGCGGGATGGAAGTGGGTCCTTTCTCCCCTACTAGCCCATGGCCGGTCCACGGGGCACGCGAAAGGGGTGGGCGGTCCTTTGGGTTGACTCTGTGGTAGCGGGGAAACCAGGCAGGGGTGGAGTCTGAGTACGGGGCTAGGTGGTGTGGGGCTACCCTCCATTCGGGGAGCAGAAGAGGAGCCTGAGCAGCTGGCTCTGCCCTCCACCCCTCCTAAATTCAGGGGAAACCGAGTCACGGGCAGCTGCAGGGAGGGAAGGAGGCACCCTCCCTGGGGATAGATGGTGGGTTTGGGGAAGCAGCTGACTTGGGCTGGGTCCAGGCCCTGGGTGTAGGGCAGGGACGCCCTTCACCTGTGCTTCAGAACGGAGCAGAGTGGACACTTGTAACTCCTTCTCCGCAGGCTCTTGTGCCGAGAGCTCTGAGGGGACGCTGAGGCCTGTCCTGAAGCGCCTGGTTCCCTAGGAGGTCATGGTGGGCCGTTGGGCAAACACCCTGATTTACTGCCCAGCTTCACCTTCTGTGCAATGGGCATTGTCCAGAGCCACTGGGGCCCGGGCGCTCCCATGGAATGAGCCTGCCCAATTCCCTGCCTCCAGGCAGATTGGACTCCGGCCCCCACCTCAGGCCAGCAGTACCCTCACAGAGCCTCGAAGGTCCTTCCCCAGGATGCTTGTGGCCCAGGGCCTCTGCCCAGAACCCATGTTCCTTGGACCCACCTCTAGGGAGTCACACGATAGAAGGAAGAGAGAGCAGCACATAGCCGCTCCATCTAGGAGTCAGATGTGGGCCAGCCCAGGAGGCCTGCCCTGCTCTTTGATCTGGCCTGGGATCGAGCGTTCGGCCGGAGGAGGGGACTGCAGAGAAGTTAGAGCTTCATTGTGGTTTGTGAAGGTTCCAAGGGGGAGGACAGACGGCCCCTTTCCATCCCTGAGGAAGACAAGGGACTCGCCCCATGTTGAACAGAAAGGAAGGACTGGGGATCTTCAGGAGAAGGCAGTTCTGGCCTCCCGGTACTAACAGTCACCTTACAGTGGTGGCCCCTGCTTCTTTGGCAGGAAGGGGGTGAGCAATTCTCTGTTGGGAGTAAGGTAGTTCATAGGTCAGTGTAATGGACTGCCTCATGTCTCACAGTCCCCATCCCATAGTCTGGGACAAACCTAGGCACACATGGTGCTCAGTAGGAGCCTTTATCTTACCTCCACTCTCCCCTACCTTTGGGTGTGTATGGAACACCAAATGGGTATACCTGGTCCATTGTAGTACTGGAGCCAGCTCATATAGACTTACAAGAGGCAATTGTTGGATATTCAGGATTGTAGGGAGCCAGTTAAACTATATCTTGGAATTGGCCATCATGGTAGTGTTTACACCACAGAAATTGGCAGTTGGGGCTACATCCCCTGAAAGGCTAACCTACCATTACCTTTACCTAAAAATCAAAGCAGAGGATTCCTTGCTCTACTGCGAAGGTGACTTGCTCTTTGGGACACTCCAGATGGCACTCTGTCCCACATCTAGACCTCTGGGATAATGACCCTCTTGGATGCATTGTCAACAGAGGCCCATCCCTCCTACTTACTTTAGTTTCCTTTTTCGGGGTGGTGGTGGTGGTAGAATAAAGCTACGGAATTTCCTGGGGGATTGAATTCTGTCCCCAGTATTTGGCGTTGTGGTTTGATGTGTAGTGACCACTCTAGTTGACTGGTGGGCAGGATCCGTAGACTTCTCTTTAGAGAAGCAGGAGGTATTCCTTCCCCTTAATGAGATTCTTCCTCAAATGACCCTTGGTAGCATAGTGATTATGCATTGGGCTGCTAACTTCAAGGTCAGCAGTTCGAAACCACCAGACACTCCTTGGGAGAAAGGCAGGGCTTTCTCCTCCAATAAAGAGTTGCCGTCTCAGAAACTCCTAGGGGCAGTTCTACCCTGCCTTCTAGGGTCGCTAGGGGTTGGCATCAACTCGATGGCAGTGAGTTTGAGCATTTGAAAGTTTGCTCAAGAGGGAGCCATAGCCCTCACGGGCCCTGGGAGGCTGTCCACGTAATGGATCTCTCCTCAGTCGTTTTTCTCATCAACTCTCAAGGTCTTGACCCTCAACCTCCATATTCGCTTGCCTTCTCGGCAAGAAGTCAGAGGCAGTGATATGGTGCTGACGCTGTTCCCAGCCCCCAGCCCTGCTACCATGTCCTCCATGAGCCGTGAATGACTCAGCCAGGGAAGAGATGAGGAGAGGAAGTCACATTCTTCCCCCCTCCCACCAAGGGCTAGTCATCAACAGGATTTCTTTTGTCCGTAGTTTCTACTTAAACAACTTCCTTATAGCCCTTCAGGAGATTTTCAGTGGTGATTTAGGTAGTGAAAGGAGAGAAGGACACTGGGAGTAGTAACGCCTGGGAGCCCCTGAGGACGGACTGTAGCCCCTCCTCTTTCTGCTCCTTCTACCTTCTGCTGCGAGAAGCTTCACATGAGGAAGCCAGGGAGTTGGGAGCTGAGGGAAGACCTTGACTTGGTTCCTCCTGGCTTTCTCCCGTGTTTTCCTTGGCTGCCCTCCACGCCTCAGTACTCTGTCCTTGGTTCATTCCACTTGACCCCACTGCCTGGTAAGTCTAATTTCAGCGCAGAGCTCAGAAAATGAGTCATTTTTGTTTGTTTTGACTTGATGAAGGTAGGTGTCAGAAACATGTAGCACACATCACACTTTCTTGCAAACCACGAGAAGACTTTCCATTGTGGTCAGGGACGAGATAAGGGGCCTGTTACCACCCCTAGTATTCAGTGGTGTGTCAGCTGTCCTCGTCAGTGCAATACGACAAGCGAAAGAAAGGAGAGTCAAGAGTTGATGAGTCCAGTGGAGTTATCGTATGCTTCTGATTCCGTGACTGGACCGATCTCAGATATCACTAGAGATAGAGATATCAGCGCATACCGGAAGCCAGATATTATCTTTAAGGAGTCAAATGTTTAGTAGGGGAGGAAAGAACTGGAAGTATGTAGAAAGTGCCGTGAGGGTGAAGGGGGGAGGGGTTAAAGATTGAGTGTGGGTTTTAAACGAAGCCTTGACATAGGGGTCTGATTTTGAAAGTGGGCAGGGTCACTCAGGTCCCTAGTGAACAGTCAGGCGAAGAGCGGAAAGCACAGGAAATAGTTGATGGATGGCGAGCAGATAAGAGCACATCAACGCTTTGAAAAGAGTCAAGAAAGATTGACCGCCTCTGCAGGCTTCGGGTAGTAGACGGAGCGCGGGCTTACCTAGGGCGCTATGAGAAGTCCTCCCTGTGCCTCAGTCAGGGCGTGCGATGTGGTCAGAGTTGTAGGTCAGAACAGGCACCTGGCGAGGCCGGACAGGAAACGTGGAAAACAGGAGCGTGGGATGAGAGAGAGGCTAGGACTTTGTTAGATAACCTAGGTGATGGGAGGCTGCCCATGGGAATGAAAAAGAAACAATAGTTACTAAGGTCTCTGGGAGTGGAGCCAAGACACTTACAGACTGATTGGATGTGGGGAGTCAAGGGAAGGAAGGCTTCCAAGAAGACTGCGGGTCCAGGGGTAGAAACGGTGGGAGTCAGGAGGCAGAGCCAGCGTGGTGCCAGATGAAGACTGGTAGCAGATAGACTGAGTCTGAGGTGTCAATGTAACCTCTACGTCGTGATAGCCCATGCTTTACCTATCACGGTAAACACCAGGAGTTGGAGCTTACAAGAGTAGAGGGGACCTCAGAGCAGCGAAGGGTGAAGCTTCGGGTTTGGGAAGAAAAGGACTTGGTGGTCATGAGGGGAAGTGGAGGGCGCAGAGAGCACTGGCAGGGGCTGTAGGGCTCATCGAGTGATGCCTCTGGAGGAGGAGGCTCTGAGGGTCACCAGGGCCATGTTGGAGAGGTCACAAGAAGGAGGGCGGGGACAATTCGCCAAGGAGGAGGCCGCTGGTGATTTCCAAAAGCATGTATTCTGTAGAGTGCTGGTGACAGATGTCAGACCCTGAGGGAGTGAGGGGTGGGTGGAGTGAGAAGTGAAGACAGCCCGCCAATCACGCTTTTGAGTGGCTTTGTGATCAAAAGGGAGGGAATGGTCGCTATCTGGGGCGGCGAGTTGCGTGGTACTTACTCTCTTGTAACTATAGGAGTCCAGAGACTATTTTTAGGTAGGTTAAGCTGAAGGGGGAGAGATGGACTGTGGAGGAAGGAGGAAGAAGAAGAAATACAGTGATCAAATAAGAGCTCTTAAGAGAGAAGAGGCTTTCGAGCTCAGGTGATTTAGACTCAACCAGGAGATAGGAGACCTTATGAAATAAAGAATGGATACATATACAATTGGTTTTTTTATAAATGGTGTAACGATTGGAAAGCTTAAAGGGAGAACCCATTCGTGGTTTATGTTGGGGAGAGAAGTCAAGGCATGTGCACGCACTTATTCAGCACGAGCAGTGCATCCATGCTGCCTGCTGGGGATGATGGCAAATGAAAGGCAAAAGCCCTTGCCCCCACGAGGCTTCCGTTCTAGTTAGAAGAGATGGATAATAAACAAACAAGCAAATACCATCTAATCGGTCTAATCGGTGCCACTTAGAGAGTCAACGCCAAGTTGAAGTGCCCGTGAAAGGGAGAGGGTGGATGGGCAGGTGTACTTTCCGTAGGATGGATGGTCGGGAAGGCTTGAGGGAAGGGGCCAGGAGGGTCAGCATGTGCAAAGGCCCTGAGGAAGGCGCCTGGTGTGACTAGAGCAGAATGACCGGTGGGGGTGGGGGGTGGGCACAGTGCAACGTGATGTCAGAATGAGGCCCAGTCTGCAGTGGGTCTTGGAGGTGATGAGAAGAACTTTGGCTTGGACCCTGTGTGGCATGAGAAGCCTTTGGGCAGAGGTGACAACAGCGACATTGTTCTCTGCGCTCAGGATGGAAGGAGGCAGACTGGTGAGGACCCTGCTGCTCTTGGTCAGAGGGTAGCAGTGGAGAGGGGGAGAAGCCCTCAGATGGTAGAGATAGTTGGAAGGTAAGGCCAATCGGATTTACAAATGGATTAGAGACAGGATGTGAGAGAAAGGGGGCGGGGGTCAAGGTTTTTGGCCTCCATTGGTCTTGGCCGAGGTGGGTAAGAAGGTGGAAAGCAGGTTCAGAAGGAATATTGGAAGTGCGAGTTTGGATTTTAGGTTTCCAAAGTTCATGAGATAGCTGAGATGGTTGGCGATACAGATCAGAACTTGAAGGGGAAAGATGGGCGCTCAGAAAGGAATTCTGGAGTTGTGGTGTACAAACATCCGCCAAGTCTGGCACTGAATTCCGCACAGCACCTCAAAGTGCACACAGGGTGGGTTGAGAAGAGGGGTCAGGACTGAGTCTCAGGCCTCCCGCCTGCAGAGGCTGGGGTCCCAGGGTAGACCCATCGAAGGAGACGCTAGTGGAGCAGCTTGGGAAGTCGAGGAAAGCTGAGGAGCATGGTGTCCTGGAAGGCACTGGAAGAGAATGAACCCGAGGGTTGGGCAGAGTCTGTGCTGCGAAGGGGAATTGGGAGGCTGCAAGGATGCAGACGGTGATACTGTAGCAGGGCCTCCTCATAGTCCTCCAAACAGATGCACGGCAGGACTCTGTGTGATGGTGGCCGGCTGCTTCCGGCGGGAGTGGGAGAGTGTGGTACCCACGGGGGAGGATTGGAGAGTGAAAGGCTGAAGGAAGCCAGCATATGTGACCTCTGAGCTCAGACCAGGGAGGGGCCCAGCTGCATCAGGAAGGGGCAGGTCACCCCGGGAGGAGGAGAGACTCTGGGTTTGCTGTAAGAGGAGCGTTTGGGGTGACCGAGGTGGAACTTTCCTGGCCCGAACCAGCACCTTATTCTTTCTGCTCTGGGGGTAAACAAGAGAAAGGCGTGGTGCCCTGCCCTTCCCTTCTCCCCCCTGGTGTGTGGGCAGATCCCGAACTCCCAACACCAAGTAATCTTGATTTTTCTCTGTTTTTGTTTTTGTTTCGTCTTGTTTGATGCCTTGTCCCCTGCGTTCCCCGTGTGTCCCCCGTCCGTCTGTCCTCTGCGCTGTTGGCGTGGTGCCCTCCTTGCCTGGTGTGTCCCTTCCACCCTCGCCTTCCTCTGGCCTGCCTCCCGCTCCCTGCCGGCTCCTCTGGGGTGGGGGTCGGGCAGCATATAATGCCAAACTGCAGGACATTGGGCAGAGCGGCAGCTTCTGGCACCCTCCTCTCCACCAGCTCCGATCTGCTTCCATCTCTGGTTGGTTCCTCTCCTCCCTTCTTCCATGAGAGCTCTCTGCCCTTTGTCTCCTCTCCTCTCCTCTCCCCTCTCTCCTCCCCTCTCTCTCTTTCCTCTCT
>NW_022103899.1:44184291-44194092 GCF_000313985.2 Echinops telfairi | reverse complement strand
CTCAGTTCCCCCTCACTTTTCTCCCTCTCCCTCTTTCTTACTCCCTCTCCTCTGGCCCTTTCCTGACCGCCTCCTCTTCTCCTTCCTTGCCCACTCTGCCCTCTCTCCACCCACACCTTTGCCATCCTCCCTGCATGAGCAGTGCTCCCATTTTTGCATGGACCCAGGTGTGATGCTTCCAGCCTTGGCCTTGCCTATTGGGAATGGAGTCTGGAGTCACTAGACTCCCTCGGTGGGGTGGGGTGGGTGGGGTGGGGCTCCGCATGGAGATGGGGACCTTTGCAAGGAGGATGTCCCTTGACGAGAGCTTGGGCTGACCTCCCACTCCGGCAGTTTTGGCCTGGTGGCCTGGCTGTGGTGTTCATGGGCCACTGGGGACAGGCCCAGAGCGATGCCCCAGCACCTGCTGCTCTGTCCCCTCTTGAATAGAGCATGACCTACTGCCTGCCATCACCCCCTCTGAATATCTGATCTGAGAGCCTGTGGCCAAGAGTCAGAAGGCCAGGTGGTTGTGGCCTGGCTCTGCCAGTGACCACCTCCGTGACCTTGGCAGATCTCAGACTTCAGCTTCCCGGTCTGAGAAATGGAGGCCGGCCTTTCTTAGTTGCCAGGTGGCTGTAACACCCCCCCAGACTCGGCAGACCCTCATCAGGGGACAGGTGACTACATTTAAAGATGCTGTAGACCAGCGGCTCTCAACCTGTGGGTCGCGACCTCTTTGGGGGTCGAACGAACCTTTCACAGGGGTCGCCGGTTCATGACAGCAGCAAAATGACATTTATGAAGTAGCAACGACAATCATGTTATGGTTGGCGGCTCACCACAACGTGAAGAACTGTATGAAGGGTCAAGGCCTGAGGAAGGTTGAGAACCACTGCTGTAGACTATTGGCTCTGGCTTTCTTCTCTTGGACATAGGGGCCCACAGGCTTTCCCCACCCAAAGGGGACATCACCCGGCCCTTCTGCTTCTGCAAGTATGCAGGTCAAGGGCAGGAAAGCCCTGGCTGCCCCAGGCCATGACCTCGAGCAGTTCCAGGTTAGGCCTTGGAGGGTGGGGGGCTGTCGGTTCCCAGTGAAAAGGTCTAGGGCTTCCTTTGGTTGCCCCCCTCGGTCCATGGTCAATCTGCCGACTTCTCTAGCAGACTGTCCCCTTCCTCCTGCCCCCCCTCCATCTCGGCCCAGTGGTGGGGTGCAGTGTTCAGGGGAGCTGGGGGTGGGTGCAGGATCTGGGCAGGTAGGCCTGCCCTGAGGGGAGCTGGCATGGCTTGCCCTGGGGCTGCTAGTGTGGTTGTGGTGTGGCTTTATGGTGCCCTGGCCCAGCAGGTGGCCTCCTGGACCCCCTGGCTTCCATAGCCCAGGCATGCAGCCGGACACCCTGCTCTGCCGCCTGGAGCTGAGGAACCCGGTCTTGAGGAACTCGGAAGTCTGGCAGGAGAAAGAAGAGCTGGGTCCTCGGTGCAGGGGGAGTGGGCCACGTGGGGGGGGCGGTGGACGGAAAGCAGGTGACAAAGCCTGACCCCAGGGTATGAGGGGGCTGCGTTTTGTCAGCTCATGGATATCTGTGTTTAAGATGGCAGCTTCCAGAACTACAATTGTGCGTTTGTTCGTGTGTGTGTGTGTGTGTGTGTGTGTGTGTGTGTTTGACAAAGATTATTCCTTACCCCCAGTCCAGCTTGTTCCTGAGCACAACGCCATCCTGGGGAGCAGGGTGGGGACTCCTGGGAAAGGTCTGGGGCCTACAAGTAGGTCCTTGAGCAGAAGCACCAGCCCAGCCTCGGAGAGGCTGTGAAATGGGCCCGGGAGGATCGCATGGGCTATTGCAACGTGAGGTGTTGTTGCTCTGAAGATTGTGGGACATTTTACCCCCGAGTCGGAATGCCGGCCTGCTGCTCTGCCCCTCTTCATTTGCACCCTCAGGCCACTGGGCTGCTCTCCTTCTGGGATGGCCCGAGGAGGACATGGGGGCTGTGCGTAGCGCTGTCACCCCAGTTCTCTTGCCATGCGTGGTGGGCCGGGGTAGTGTGTGTTCACCTGCTTATGGGAGCGTGCTTGCCTGTGCCTGCATGTGTGTGTCTGTGTGTCAGGAGGGAGCACACAGAGACCGAGGCCCTGAGCGAGCACAGGCTGGGAGACCGAGAAAGGCCTGGCGTCCAAGATGGAGGGAGATCTGGAGGGCGTGTGTGTGTGTGTGTGTGTGTGTGTGTGTGTGTGTGTGCGCGTGTGCGTGCATGCATGCTTTGTGCGTGTGTGCACGCTCATGTGCGTGTGTGTGTGTCTCAGGGGTGGGGGTGCTGTCTATTCTTCCTACAGTCCGACTCTGTGACGTGAGGGAGGGCTGTACTCTTTCTGACACTGGCTGTCCACTTGCGTCCAGACGTCCCAGCTTGGCTGCGGAACAATGGGGCCCTTCTCTCCCCTCTGCCCTGCCAGGCCTCCCCTCCCCTCCCACCACGAAAGGAAAGAGAGCGGGCACACGGCTCGCCAGGCACTGAGGGCCGATCCGGGCTTGCCAAGAGGGGGGACAACAGTGAGACACTGTGTCCAAAGAGTGTGAGATGTCTGTCGCTGCCGGGTGGTGGGGTGGGAGTTGTTGGGTGGGGCAGGGGCTGACCATGTGGGAGCAGAATGTGAGCTTGTCCCCATTCTGCAGAGGGAAGCTCTGTCCCTCAGCGCCTTCGGTCTTGGGAGGTCATCCTGTCCATGTCCCTGCCTCCCAAGAGCAAGGCAGACAGGGTTCAGGTGATGGGGTTCTCAGATGGCTCAGTGGCCTCTTTGCCAAGTCTCATGCCCTCCACATTTGGGGAGCCCTCCTGCTGGCCAGCCCCACTCCATACTGCAGTCGATGCCCGGGCAGAGCAGGGAGAATGTTCTTGGTCCATCTGGGAGATTTTGTTGCCTCAGATTGAGACAGGCCCATTTTTTCAAAGGCAAACACTGAACCTCTTCACAGGGAACCCGGGCCACCTCTTAAAAAGGCTGAGGAATCTTCCAGAAAGAGGCTGCCAGAGAGTAGGGGGAGCCATCAGCGGATACCAGCTCGAATGCATTTCTTTTAACCTTGTAGCTGGTCTCTGTTCCAAACCCCACGAGCCCTTCCTAAATGGGCCTTCTTTGTCACAGTTATTATTAGAAAATCAATGAGCCCGTCTGTTTCCCTTTCATGTTTGTTGCCAGGAATGGAACCCAAGTTCGCTCTGGACCAAGGCTTCTCGGGAGGCCTGCGGGTGGGGAGGGGTCTTCAGGGCCGGGTACACATGGCCGAGGGCAGGGTCTTTGCACTAGAGGCCAGGAAACCCTGATGGAGCAGTTCAGCACACGTTCAGCCCACCTTTCCTCTGGGCAGGGCTTGTAGCAGCCTCTGCTTTCCTCGTCTGAAGAGCAGGGCCCTTCAAGGCTGGCGTGGTGCTTCCGGGAAAGCAGGTTGTGGCCATCAGAGTGGGGCCAGAGCCCGGCACTCGCTTCTCGTGGACTTGCTCACAGTCAGGCTCAGGGCCTCGTCCCGGGACCTTCTGTCCAGAGGTCATGTGTCAGCAGGGCACCTGGAGGCCTGGTGAGTGTCTCAGAAGGACTGTGGTGTGTGTGTGTGTGTGTGTGTGTGTGTGTGTGTGTGTGTGTGTGTGCCCTCTTGCCAATCCCAGCTCTTGGTAGTAGGCAGCTTGCTCATGACAAGTCAGAAGGATGCTCCCAGCTTATACTTCTCCTGGTATGTTTTGTGGTTCTGTCAGGGGAGTGGGGACGGTGGGGCTACTTTGGATGGTAGAAGGTGCTTCCATCAGCCTTTCTGACACAGTCTTGGGGACCAGCAGTAAGCGTGTGTGCGTGGGCACATGAGCATGGTGGGGCAGTTCCCCCTCGAGCTGATGGCATGAGGCTGGTTTGACCAGGGCCCTGTGACCCGGAACACCTCCTGACAGGGCTGAGATTCTCCTCTGGGAAGATAGTCGCCATCAGAAGTCCAGCCTTCCCACTGGACCCCGGTGAAGCCCTGCCCTCCGGGCCCTAGGAAGTCTGTTTTCTAGGATTCTGGGAGCCAGCTGCATGAGGCAACGGATGCCCTGCCTCCCCCAGCTGTTAGAAGAGGGAGTGGGAAGGCAGGCTGGTGAGGCTAGCAGCGTCTTCAGGCCCCGTGGGTGGGTGGGGGCTGTGCCCCTGGCTCGGGCTTCCTTCCTGCCCTGGTGCTGGGAGAGGCTGGGTGGGAGGCTCCGCCATCGTTGGGCCCAGAAAGCAGGTGGGCATAAGGGAAGGGGCAGTGTAAGGGAGGACAGGAGAGGTTTCTGAGGAGCATTGGATGAGGATGGAGGAACCCCTAAGGCTAGCAGTCCCAGGGCCCGGTTCTGGCTGGGGACTCTACCACATCATTCCGTTCTTCGCCTTCTCTCTGGGAGCACCATTTGCAAGATGACTCATTCTCAGCTCTTTCCCCTTGGGGTCAATGTTGCCTGTTGGTTGATGCAGTTGCCTTGGAGACAGTCTCTCCCTCCCTCTACCTTCCCCTCCCTCGCCTGGTAGCCCTGGCCTCTGCCTCCAGGGTTGGATGGAGGTGACATCCAGTTCTTGTATCAGCCCTTGTTTGCCCGTGGCCTCAAGGCAATGTGGAGTGGAGATTCCTGGGGAAGGCTGAGCCCAGTCTGAACAGAGCCCCCACCCTGCAGAGAGCCCAGGTGTGGCCCAAGTTGGGCCCAAGAGAAGATGGGGGAGGGTTGAGGGGGTGCTGAGGCAAGACAGGCCTGGTTCTAGCTTCCCTTTGAACTGGGATGACTACCTTCTGGGAAGAGGGTGGTGGTAGGGGGTGGGGGTTGGTAGGGGACTAGGCCTGGTTGTTTATTTTGCTTGATCCTATACTTATGACCCCCAAACCCTGCCATTCTCCCAGGGGTGCAGGCACGGGAGAAGCCTCCTGCAGAGCCCCCAGCCCCTCTCCGGAGGCGGGCGGCCAGCGATGGACAGTATGAGAACCAGTCTCCAGAACCCACATCCCCCCGGAGTGCCGGGGTCCGCTCTCCTGTTCAGTGCGTCTCCCCAGAATTGGCTCTTACCATTGCTCTCAATCCTGGAGGGCGTCCCAAAGAGGTGAGTCTCTGGATGCTCCTGGGTCACGGGTCAGAGGGGAGTGGGATCCCCCCCTTGGAGCTGGGGACCTGGAGAAGCTCTTGGTGGGGCTATCCCAATAACTCCATAGTAGCCGGTCCTCCTCGTGTGCTCACCCACAGCACAGCCCTCTTTGCGGGCATGCGTAATCTGCACCCTGCTCCCCTTAACCTCACCCACCAAGAGCTTTGATGCCTCCAATTCTTGACACTTCCCTATTAGCCCTGAGATTGAAGTCCCTTTCCTGACCCTGAAAGAGAGCTCCTGAGGAGGGTAGTTAAAAACCCAGGGAGGGCACGTTGTGTGTGCCACCTGACCCTATGTCAGCAGAGTAGAACGGCCCCCATCGGCTGTCCCAGGCCTTTAAGGGAGTAGATCTTTAAGGGAGTAGATCCCAGGCCTTTTCGCTTGAGAAGCCATTGGTGAGTTCAAATGGTTGACTTTCTAGTTACCGGTTCACTGTTATGCCGCCAGGCCCCTTGGGTGTTTTGGGGGTGACCACAGCCCCTAACATCAAACCAGATCACATAGGATTTCATATAGATTTCCAAGCCTACCCCAGAGAAAGAGGAAATCTGGAATGGATCTAGGAATTAGCGTTTTCAGTATGGCCCCTGGATGTTGGTGGCCCATGGACCACATTTGGAGAGAGAGAGTCAAGCTGCTTTATTGAATACAGGTTAGAGAGCCATTCTAGATAGAAATGGCTTGGGCGTATGTTTGTATTTCCCCTCCAGTCTTCTGAGAAGAACCTAGCCCCCCCACCTCTAGCCCTTTCTCTTTGGCTGATGCCTTACTGTGATGTTTCCAAGGTAGTGCTCCCCAATGTCACCCACCCTTGACAATGGCCTTGGAAACAATCACTCTCTCGCTCTCTCAAATGGCAGGGAGTTGTCGGGGCTGTGAATGACTCAGATCTCACTTAATCTCCACTGGCCTTGTTTCCCAGGCCATCCGAAAGGGAAGTCCATCCTCCTCAGGGCCCTGGTGACAAGTGGATCCCCCATTTTTCCTACCTTGTGTTCTTCCTCCACAGCCCCATCTGCACAGCTACAAGGAGGCCTTTGAGGAAATGGAGGTTACATCTCCGACCAGCCCTCCACCCAGTGGAAGTAAGAACTCCCTGCTAAACCTTTCTCCTTCCATCATTGCCAACCCCGACCCCGACCTCAGCTTTGGAAGAGACCAGATGTTGGGGGTGGAGGGAGCATGCCAGCGAAGTCGGGTCGGGGTCTGAATTGGCCTCTTCCCATCCCTAGGACACATCTTACTTTCGCCTCCCTCCCTCCAACGTGCCCTCTTCCATGGGATCAGGCCACTGTCTTCTCCCGTGGCTGTGACCATGCATCCACGGCTCTAGTTGCCCTGCCGCCCTGCCGAGGGGAGGCATGTGATAGCAGTGTGCCAGCAAAGTGTGTGTTGGCCACTATCTTGGGCATGTCAGATTCTTATCCTGACGGAAGCCATGGTTCTCCCGCAATACTGCCCAGTGGCGGCGGAGCACGGGCCATGTCCGTCACTGGACATTTTCTAGCGGCCTCGGTAAAACGCGTGAAAATAACAATGAAATCTATTGCAATAGTCTATCTTATTTAATCGTAAGCATCAAAATAAGATCATCTCAATGAGCTGATAACATAGAAATATTGAGATAGTTTCCATGCTTTGAAAAAAAGATGTTATCAGAAAAGATGTTAATTCTCGCTAATAGTATGCTCCCGTACAGATGAGTACCTATAATTTCCGTCGTAGACTGTAGACACAGCAAAGAGTTTCCCAATCAACCTTTCCTACATGTAATGCTCAGCAGTGTTGGATGTAGTCTTTAATTGGTGTCAACAGTGTCGTCATTTCCTTTCTAGTCAACTCAAGGAGCCCTGGTGGCGTAGTGGTTACTCTTTGGACTGCAATCTGTAAGGTCAGCGGTTTGAAGTGACCAGCGGCCCCGAGGGAGAAAGATGGGGCTTTCTACTGCCGAGTCTGTAAAGAGCTAGCAGTCGTAGAAATCCCCGGGGTACTTCTTCCCTGTTCTGTAGGGCTGCTCTGAGTTGGTATCCATTTGATAGCAGAGGAGTCTGGTTGTTTTCAAGTTGATTCAGGCTCATCGGGGCGCTGTCAGGCAGGATAGAACTGCTCCTGTGTTTCCAAGGCTGCACATCTTTTTGGGAGTGGAAAGCCTCCCTTTTCTCCTTTGGGTCGGCTGGTAGATCCGAACGATGGACTTTGTGGTTAGCAGCCCAGTGCATAGCCCGTTACGCCACCAGGACAGCCGTTAGTTGGTCTGCTCTCATTAATTCAATCTCACTGTCCTATCCGCCCGAACTCCTCATTGTGTTTGGAAGACCTGTTGTTCAGTGGCACCACAGGGATACTTTTTCAAAAGCACTGTGCTTAAGGGTGTTTTTGTTTTGTTTTAACTTTTTGAGCCACTTAGTTAATGGGTGACTGTAGAGGATCATTTGTGTTCAGAATTTAAAGAGTCTTTCAAGCAATGCTGTCGATCTGGGTTCCTTGAGAATTTGAAGTCATGTTCTACATTTTTCCCATTCTGTCAGGATTCTGTTATTGTGATGGCTCAGAATGGGTGATAGTGGTAGTTGGGCACCTTCTAGGTCTTTTCGTCCCAAGTAGCAGAGACCAAGTAATCCATGAGTGCTGTATTCTTGTTTCTTCTCTGATTCTTGGACTTTCTTCATTCTCTTCTTCCAGATGAATAGAGACCAATAGTTGTGTCTTTGGTGCCTGCTCAAAGGCTTTTAAGGCCCCAGAGGCAATTCACCAAGCTGAAATGTGGAACTATTGTCTCATGCACTATGTTATGTCCATTGGCTCAATTGACCTGTGAAACTGTGACCTTGAATCTTCAAATCAAGAAAACTAACCTAGTGAGATGACTGGTTCTGCCTAAGTAGCAGCTACATCTGCAGCTCCTCTATCATATGTGGTGTTGGTTGTATTATATATAACACAACCCTATTTCATCCATGTTCTCATGGACAGTCAGTGGCACCAATAATAGTAGCCAAGCTGTGGGAACATCACCATATTTGGTGCTCCCATTCATGGCACCAAAAACATGCAGAAAGTGATGATTCTCTAGAAACTGACTTTGCCTCTTCCTCCCCTCACTGCTGACAACCACCAATAGCCGCTTGTTTCTGTGCATGCATCTGATTTCGTCATTTCGTAGAAGAGGGATCGTGCACCATTTGGCCTTTGTGAGTGATTTATTTTGCTCAGCATCTGCCCCCCGCAGGTTCACCCACCTTGCAAGATGATCCGGGAACTCCCTTTTCGTTAGGACTACATAGTATTCCATTATATAGGGGGCGGGGGGTGTCATGGAAAATGCAGTGAAAAGCTAATGGGATTTCCCCGCACACGTCCTGAAGCCCCCTCTCCTACGCATGCACCACATTTCAGAGACAGCTCTCTCACACATAAGACCCCCCAGAATCCCTCGCTTCAATCTGAGCCCTCCATTCCTGCCTACTCCCATTTGCTACTGTATCCAAATGGCCAGCATCTCGGGCATCACAGTGTGGGGATAGAAACCATCCGGCTGAGCCTGAGTTAGCTGTTGCCACATATGCCTGTTTCCATTTGTCTCCCTTCCCTTTGGCCAAGCACGGGGGCCTCCTGGGGAGAATGAGCTAGTCAGAGCGTTCATAACTGCACGTAGTGGGGAGAGGAGAACAGACCGAGAAGTGTAGAGAATTCCTCTCAGGAAGCAAAAGGCTGGCCTGGCTTCAGTCCCACGCACCCATCTGCCTCTGGAGAGGGGCCCTATGGGAAAGGAGGAATTAGGGAGCTGGAAGGGGAAAACCCCAGGAGAGTCATACAGGCGGCCTCAAGCACTTCCATCCTCTGGTTCCCTCCTCCTCTTCTTGCGAGTCCACCCATGGGGCAAACAGATGTTTTGTGATCACTCCATGAACAGCAGTGTCAGAGACCGGGCTCATTCTTTGATAATGAACTACAGCCACCTGTCTTATCAAATGTTAACAAACACTTCCTAAGTGTCTGTGAGCAAGACTTCGTGTGACTGTGAAGCACTGTCCAGCCAGCTGGCATTCCTGGCCACCCCACATGCAACAGGATGCTGTTGCCAAGCCCCGTGCCATCTCCTCCCCCAGCATGCTACCGCACAGTATTCTGTATCCACAGGGTTTTCATTAGCTAATTATTTAGAGGGAGATCACCAGGCCTTTCTTCTTAGTCTGTATTAGTCTGGAAGCTCAGCTGCCATCTGTGCACTAGGGGCAACCCTGTTAGCATCCAAAATACTGGTGCCCTAGCTTCTAGCATGGCAATGGTACACAAGTCCCCATGGTAAGCAAACTGGTGGATGGGGCGGTGAGGTGGGGGGGGGCGGCATTATGTTAGGTATTGGAGAACAGAGGATGGGGAAATGGAGTGTGTGTATGTGTGTGTGTGTGTGTATGAGAGAGAGAGAGAGGAAGTCAGAGAAACACAAACCAGACCTTACCCCCACACCTGGCGAGGGCTGCACATCTGTATTTGTCAGCTGTGCTGTGTTCGTCCACTGGGAATCTCAAAACGGAATGTGGGTGGACAATTGAGTGGGCTGCAAAGCTGGACCCCTGAGACATCTCACAGTTCCCACAGGCATGCGTTCACACCCATGAACATGCACAAACAGTTATGGCACTTCATGATGGAATTGTGTTTCCTGTAGGGCTCAGTGTCTC
>NW_022103899.1:44163235-44184152 GCF_000313985.2 Echinops telfairi | reverse complement strand
CTGATGCCCTCAGGGCCCGCAGCCTTTGTCTGCTCCTGATGTTCCTGATAGAGGACACAGAGCTTGCTTTTTACCACTCCTCAGAGGTGTGCCGAGAGCTGTGGCAACCACCACAGAGGAAGCTCGTGACTGGGTAGAGCAGCCACCAGCAGATCTTTCCGGGTCTGGCTGCATACCAGGCCCGCGGGAAGAAGCCCCAGAGCCCTTCTTTGACCTTGTGTGTTATGTGACTCTCCTCACGCAGAGGAGGGCTTGGGAAGAAGTTGGTGCTCCCATCCAGACAAAGGAGCAGGCTTCTTCTCCGACAACACCGAGGGTTGGAACTCCACACTCGAGCAGTTCTCTCTTTCTGGGGTGTGCAAGGGACACCCTCGGCTGGGAGCCACAGACCCCAGGCTGAGGGCTGACCTGGGGTCTTAGGGTAGGCCTCGTTTCAGTCTGTGACCGCCCCTCCTGACTTTGACATCAGCAAGTATCATCTTGACACTCCATTGTCTTTGGTTCCCCTCTAAGCCCATCCAAGCCCACTATTATAAATACTCTGGGGTTGGAGGCCGGGTGGGTGGGGGGGAGAGAAGAAAAAGATGATATTAAAGGGAAAGTCAGAGATGGCCCATGAAGGGCGAGACCCCTGTTTGATACCCAGGCCCAGGTTCCTGGCCTTTGTCATTTAAGCCCTAGGAAGGGAGACAGACATGGAGAGGGGCAAGGGTCCCCTGAGCAAAAGTTGGAAGTTCCTGGGAGGTAGGGTGTAGGGGCTGGGAGCTGGCTCCTTTGACCCCTTGTCTACTGTATTAGTCCGGATTGACTAGTAAAACAAATTCATAGATACTCCAATGTGCAAAAGAAAGAGCTTTATGTAAAAGAGTGATTGTCTGTTAAGAAAATACCCCAGCCCTGTCCAGATCAAGTCCATAAGTCTGTTATTAGCCCATATGTCCGATAACAGTCTATAAATTCCTCTTCCAATTCACACAATACATGCAATGACACCAAATGAGTGCAGGAAGATCACAGGCCAGTGGGTGGAAAGTCTTGTGGATCCAGTGGCAGTGGAAGCATCTCAGTGCTGGCGTGGGTCTCCACATGGCTTCTCTAGCTCCAGGGCTCTGGCTCCATCAGTGTAGCTCCATGCAGCTTGTCAACAGGAAGACGAACCAGAAAGAGTGTGTGTCCCGCTTCCTGGGAGGAAGACAGGCGTTCTCAGAATCCTCAGGAGAAGGCCATGCCCACACATCGGCCTCATTGGCTGTGACCTGAATGACGGGCTAGAATCCACCCCTTCGCAAGTTGATGGGAGATTATGTAACCGCCACACCTACGTACAGTTAGGGAGGTCCCTGCCCTCCTACCCACGCCTCCCCTCACATACCACCCCCACCCCCACCCCTGACTCACTCATTCTCACTCATTCCCTGTGCCTTGTCTCCCTCTTCTTTCTGCTTCAGTGCGCTCCCCTCCGGGGCTGGCCAAGACGCCTCTGTCTGCTCTGGGCCTGAAACCCCACAACCCTGCGGACATCCTGCTGCACCCCACAGGCGGTGAGTGATCTGGAGACGCTGGTGGGAAGGGGGGGCGTGTCTCTGCCTAGGGGCCTGGGACCACAGATCCCACAGACCTGGGGGGTGGGGTTCATTCAACTTTCAGCTTCCTCTGATTTGGGGACTTGAAGACCTTAGTCTCTTTCCTTGGCATCGTCAGCTCTCTGCCAGAAGCCTGGCTTCCCATCCCCAGCGTGCAGGCATACATGGATGCCTCTCTGTACATGTACCCTGCTGGAGAAATTCAGCCCGGTTACTCTGAGCCAGGGGGCCCACTTCCAGCCCAGATGGCTCTGCTCTGAGGATCCTTAAGATGCCAGCGGCCTGGCAGCCATTTGTCCTCAAGCTCATCTGTCCTGCCTTCAGTGGCGCACAAAATGCTGCTGCCAGAGAAACCTGTGACTCCCGGGCAAGCGGGCCCCTCATCCCTGGGTCTGCATCACTTTGGACTCCTCCCCCTTCCCTGACCTGGATCAGTGGTCCCTTTTGCCACACCCCCAACACTGGACAGTGCTTGCCCTGCACCTGAGGAGGGCGCCCAGGAGCTTGGGGCCTGAGGCAGGAAAGAAAGAGACCACCTGGCTGAGCCACTGCCCAGCTCTGTCCTGACACCCTGTCTTGGTTACTGTGGAAGAAGGGAGGGGTGGGGGACCCTGCTGTGGAGAAGGGTCTCCCTGGGCCCGAGCTCATACCCCCAACTTCCCCAGTTGCCCTGTTCCCATGGGGATGGAGAGAGTGGTGGCCATGGTCATTAGTGACCACTGGAGTAGGCCAAGCCCAGAGATTTCCCTAGATTGGTTTCCAAGCTGGGCCGGGGCCGTGGGAGCCAATCCTACCTCTTTCTCTTAGTCCCCAGGAGAGTGATCCAGCCAGGTAGGAGGGGAATGGCATGCCTTTGGGACCCACCAGACATGACCTGGGCACATCCTCCCACGCAGGAGGTGTCTGCATGGCCGAGGAAAAACTGAGTCACGGGCTATGGAGGGGGTTGGGAGCCTGCCTCTCACTAGGCTGGCACACGCCTGCCAGAGACACGGTCCATGCAAGCCTTGGGTGGCCCAAGGGTGGGACTCACCTCACTCAAGTGTGAGCAGGTCTCCTTTCATTGTGCCACCTGGTCCCTCCGGGGCCCTGGACCTGGGGAGCCCTGTGTGGGCGACACTCCCTCCCCCACCTGGGGCTCCTCCAGGGCCAGCCAGCTCTGCCCTCACCTCCCCCAGCTAGCCCACCCCCTTTTCTCAGCAAAGTCTCTCTCCAGACACCATCCCTGCTAACCTCTCTCTCTCTCCCTTGTGCTCCTCCTCCACCTCTATCACCTGCCTCTCTGGCCTGCCTCTCCTCCCTCTCACCCCCTTCCCATCTTCCCCAGAGGAGGATGAGGGGCAGGGGGTGCCTGCGCTGTGTGAAGGTAAGTGTGTGGCAGCTTCCTGTCCTCTGGGCCTGGGGGCGGCTTTTCCTGTGGTGCTTGTTCTGGCCGGCCAGCGAGGCAGCTCTCTTCTGACCGGCAGTCAAGTGATTAGGCACATTGTTTCCTTATTCCCACCCCAAGATCAAGATCTTGGACTCCACATGAGTCCTGGGTGGGGACATGTAGTCAGCAGGCACAATGAGTGCCTGGGCACTAGGGCAATGTCACCTGTTGGGTGAAAAGCCCCTCCCCTAGTGGCTGTTCTGACAGCATGCGGCAGATTCCTGCAGGGAGGGGCCCAGGACAAACACACAGAGGCAGAGGCCATGTGCTCATTCCACAGCAGGATTGCACAGCCCCCCTGGCCTCTGCCCACGTGGGGCTGGTCGTCCCCCAAGTCACGACGGTCAGAAATATTTCTAGGCCCGGCCATGTATCCGGAGGAGAATTGCGCCCATTTGAGAGGCCCCTGCCTCAGAGCTACAATTGGGTCTCTTAAAGCCCATATCTGGTCTCCTGTCACCCCAGAAGGCACGGAGTTTGCCTTGCCAGAATCTTAGGCACCTTTGGGAATTTCTGGAAAATCCCTTGGTGGCTCTCTGGGATACGTGTTGGGCTGCCAACTGCGAGGTCCGTGCTTCAAACCCACCAGCTGCTCCTAGGGAGGAAGAGGAGGCTGTCTGCTCCCATTAAAGAAACCCTGCACCCAGGGGCTGTGAATCAGAGGGGGCTAGCTGGCAGTGGGCTCTGGGCTTCTCCACCTCAGGAACCCTGTTGGTGCGGTGGGTCAGCACTGGGCTGCGGATTGCAGGTTGGGCTTCAGCCCCAGTAAAGCTTTATAGCCTCAGAGGTTCTCCATCAGGGCGCTCCAAGTCGGGACAGGGAGCGGTCTTTGTGGATTATTGTCAACAACAGGTGCATCATCTGGCCTGGAGCTTCAGAGGGTTCACATGTCAGTGCGCCTCAGCTTAGCTCTGGTTTCCCATGAGTCCCTGTCTCGTCCATTGGGCAAACAGAGCAGGGGCATCATCGGGCTAGGCGGCTGACTTGGAATTCAAGCAAGGATTCAGACAGCGGCTGCTGTAAGGGCAGCCGTCTGGGCCACCTGTGGTGGTTCTGGGCATGGGTGTCGCCATCTCCCCCAGGAGCCCTGGGCCCCAGGTCGGGTTCCATTGGATGGATTTGGACCAGGAGCTGGACGGGATTGATTTTCTGATGTCCCAACTGTGGTTCCGTTTGCCCTGGTTTCCTTAAACCCTCCCTATCAGGTGGCTCTCTGGGGCCCAGCTCTCACTTGCCTTTGCTTCTGTGACCTTGATTGTCAACCCCAAAGTGGGCCTGGTGTGTGCCCCTGTGAGTCAGCTGCCGCCAGATTTGACGGCTGGGGCATCCCAGAAGGCTTTGCCCATTCCAGCCAGCCAGGGCTGGAGAACAAGGCCGCACTGGCACCGGACCTCTGCATGGGGTGAGCACTGTACATGCTGGGCGGCTGGGTGTGGCTTCTGGCTCCCCGACCCTCAGACCCCGAGAGAGGACTTGCCCTCAAACTAGACACTGCAGATCCCCAACAGGGCTACAGCTGGGACGGGGGCCTGGGACAAGCTGGACCCCGAACAGTGTTAGGCTTTCAGATACTAGGTTTGGCATCCAGGTCCCATCCCTTCCCAGGGCTAGGTAACATACACGGGCCTCAAGCCCTCTATCGGGAAAGTCTGAGGGATGGGCGAACCCACGGGCTAAGAGGGCCTGGTGGCTGTACTTCTCTTGGGGAGAAAGAACCGAGACATGCCCAGTGCACCCCGTAAAGGAGCCCTAGCCTTCGAGGTCCTGAGCTGGCCCCTCCATCGGTCACCGAGTCAGAGTTTGAAGGGTCCTTAGGAACCACCTCTGTCCCACACAGCATCATCACAGGAAGGGAGGGAGAGCACTGGGTGCCATGGTCCACACTAAGAGGGCATCTGCTCCTGGTCATGTCAGAAGGCCACAGAGCTGAGGCTGGAATTAGTGGTCTCCTGGTCAAGTGGCCATTTGAAAGCCTAACTCCAGCCTCCAGGCACCATGCCCTGGGATTCCAGTGTGGGAAGCAGAATTGCTGTCAGTGGCCAGGGAGTGGGCATGGCTCAGGGAGCAAGTTGCAGGCAGTTGCAGGCAGCCAGCCAGCTTGCTATTTCCTGACTCAGGCTCTGCCTCCTGGGTCAGGCCAAAGGCACATTCTTTCCTGACCCTCCACTGCTTGGCCTGATTGCCCTGGTCTGATGGGAAATTCAGAAGAAATGTGAGGGGGATGCTCAGAGGCACCGTCATTCAGAGAGGGGAAAGAAGGCGCTGTTCAAGACTGCCATTCATGCATTCCCTGGGTGCATCAAGTCAGTAGATATTTGGTGTGCCCACTCTGTGCCAGGCACTGTACCAGCCCCAGAGGGCGCAGTGAAAAGTGACACGAAATATGACCCTGGCTCTCATGGATACCGTACAGCAATAAAACAGAAACAAAACAAAAAACCCTAACTGAGCTTGAAGAATAGGTGTGAGGGTGAGTGGATGCTGACTGGCCTGGTGCACAGGAAAAGGAGACAGGAAAAGGGCACGTGCCAAGGCCCTGGGGTGGGAGGGGGACAGCATGCAGTGTAGAAACGGCAAAGCCAGTAGCGCAGGAGTGCAAAGCAAGGGGGGACTAGAGGCTGAACAAGCAGGCTGATGTGGTGTAGGGAGTGAGGTCAACCAGAGGAGTGTGGTAGGAACCCCCTTTGGCCGATGCAGAGATGAAGAGGAAGGAGTCCGATGTCTGCCTATGCCAGACCCAAAGCAGCCTCCTTTCATTCGGCCCTGCCGGGGACAGAGGACATGGTAGACCTCTAAACAGGTACGTCCCTAGCATCAAGAGCTCCCTTCCAAGAAGGAGGGCAAGGAGAAAGCCTGCAGTTGTGTGGACGGACAGACGGAAGTCATTATCGAGGAGACAGAGCGGGAGTAGTGACTGCAACTTCTTTCCCAAAGAAACGGACACAGGGAGCTTTCAAGGCAGGTGCTGCTGGCTGTGTGACCAGGTGGGGCCAATGGGCACAAAGGAAGACAGGGGTGTTACATAGAGCCTCTCTTGGGATTCTCCCTCCTCTGCCGTCTATGGTGAGAAATGTCCTATGGGCATGTGGTATTTTTGGAGATGCTGTCCAGGGCAGATATATTAAGCACCTATGTGCCGGCCTTGTGCTGGGCTCTGAGCGTGTGTATTTCCATGTAGGTGGGCGCGGGGCCAGTCAGGGTAGGAACGAAGTGTTACAGGAGTGCAGAGGGAGGGGAAGTGTTACAGGAGTGTAGAGGGTGGGGCATGGGGCTCAAGCTGGAAGGTCTGGAATTGGAACATGAGCCCCTGGATCTGGGGTTCTGGGGTTTCTTCCTCTCCTGCTCCCACCCACCTATCTGTTTCCTTGTCTCCAGACCCAGGGCCATTCCAAGAGGCAGAGCATGCACCTCAGAGAGCGAGTGGCAAGCTGGGTTGAAGGAGGCGTGTTGCCTGCTGGAACCAATTCCCTCTGGTGCTTCCAGCTGCTCTCAGGCGCCAGTGGCCACTTGGGCTGGGTTTGAGCTCCTGGAATGTTCCTCAAGAAGGAAGTACTGTCCCTGGCCCTGCCTCTCCGCCCTCTCTCAGTCTGTTCTTCCCTTTACCTCTCTGGATGCGTCTGCTCCAGGACCGGAGGAGAGGATTGGAGTGGCGATGGGAGAGGGCATTCCAAAGACACACCTAGGGGGTTGGGCAGGCCCCTGCAGGGCTAGTTCTAAATCTGTAGCGCCTTAGTACTGACCTTCACCGGTTGCCTTCCAATTGACCCTGAAGCACGGTGACACCCCATGAGCATCAGAGTACTGATAAGCAGCTCCATTGGCTTTTTGGTGGCTTCGATGGCCAGATCTTTCTTCCTGGGCTCCCGAGGGTAGACACATGGCCCCCAACCCCCCAGCCTTTTCATCAGCAGCCAGGTGTTTTTGCGCCACCCCCTGTGGGCTCCAGCCTCAGCACTAACAGGAAAGGATCTGAACAGGTTTTCTTATCTCTCGGCCCTTGGCGCTGGCTGGATACATCACCCATGAGGAAGCTGAGGCCCAGCAGCTGGCCCAGGGTGCCTGGGGTGGGGGTGGGCGGGCAGGGGAGAAGCCAGGGGCTGCGGTCTACAGTGTGGGGGCAGCAGCTTCCGCACTGGGACTGTGGTCCTGCAGTGGGGAGGAGAAAAGAAAGCCGAGGAGCAGTCAAGGAGAGGGTGCGTTGTCACTGGGGTGCGTTGGAGCCCGGGCACTTGAGGGAACGGATGATTTGGCCCAGGAGCTTGGAAAACCAAGTAACTCTGGAGGTTCACCCCAATACAAAGTCAAATAACTCCCCCTGACTGTCCCTCTCTGCAAAGGAAGCTTTCTGTCTTGATTTGTGTGGCTCCCTGTCTGCAGACAAGGAGCAGGTGGGGGAAAAAAAGGATGGGGTGGGAGGAGAAGGAGGAACTCTGTGTGTGTGTGTGTGTGTGTGTGTGTGTGTGTGTGTGTGTGTGTGTAGAGTAAGGTGAGGGAAGTCCTCAGGGAGGAGCTGGGCAGGAGAGGGTGTGGACAGAGCCAGGGTGGGGCCAGGCTCTGCAATCTACCAGCCAGCAGCCCAGCTGTGGAGCTTGGTCACCTCCACTCCCCAGGGCTGTCTCCTGATATGCAGCTGCTCCTGCCTGGGTAAGCCGTCCTGCCCCCCACCCTCCACCACCAGCTGCAGACCCCAGAGACTGTTGGGAGCTCCCTTGGCTGAGGAGGTTGAGGGGTGGGCTGATGGACCGAGCCTCACCTCTCAGAGTTTCTGGAACAGTAAGCATTCCCAGTCTATTTAGGGTTCCACGCAGCCTCTGTACACGCTGACACCAGGCTGGGGTCATCAGAAACCACCGGTCAGCTTGGTCTAATGGTCAGCAGGCCAACCAGGAATCGCACATGGAGTCCCCGGCTCTGACCTGACCAGCCAACCTCACACCCAGGACTGACGGACGAGCAGAACATGAGTCCTTGGCTTGGCTTCAGTGTTGTGTTGGGCTCATCCAGCAGGGGATGGCTCGGCTCACACAGGTGGGGAGCTCAAGGAGGGCGGTCTCTTTGAGGGCGGTCTGGGCAAACCAGAGAGGGATGGTGACTCTCCCCTCTCCCAGCTGCTTCCTAAGGGAAGCAGGGTGCCAGTCCCACCCCAGGCCTGCAGGAACCAGGAGAGAACAGGGCTCTGGTCCTGGAGAGAGGAATGTGGACACTGAGGTCCTGATTTTTCTCTCCTCCCTCCCTTCCCACCAGTCCAACCCATTGGCCAAAGGCCAGGGCCTCTGCAGAGGGACAAGTGGGTCTGCGGGTGGGTAGCAGTTGGGCCAAGTCGGCCTCCAGGGACAAAGAGTAGCAATCAGGAGGCTGTCAGTGGGCTGGAGCTAGCACAGACCTTGTGGACGCTTCATACTGAACTGTCAGCAGGACCGGCAGACAAGGAGAGAGACGACTGAATGAATGTGCTGGTATCCCTGTGTCTGGATAGGGCTGCAGGTCTTGTCTTCATTCACTTGCACAACAGCCACATGCGAGGTCTCGCTATGGGCCTGGTGCTGTGTGGGGGTCTGGGAATAGAAATCAGCAAGGTAGGCTCTGGGCACTCAAGGGGTGGGGTTGGGGGGTGGTTGGTTGGCCATGGAGCAGATGGACCCCTAGCAGTCCTTGTGGGAAACGGAAGGGTGCTGAGCACTTCTGGAACCCAGCGGAGGTGGCCTGGAGTGCCTGGGAGCGTCCAGAGGGGTTTTCAGAGAAAGGGGCTCAGGGTGCCCAGGCCAGGTGGTCCTGGCTCTTGATGGCCATTTCTGTGGGTGCAAAGCCCTGATGGTTTCTTCTGTCATGTGGGGTGACCTCAGGGCAAGGATCCAGCCCCCCACCTCCCCCCAGACCCATCGAGGCTCTCAGTGCCTGACTTCTGGCTGGCCTAGCGTGCAGTGCCAAGAGTGTGGTCTGTGGCCAGGCTGCCAGGGTTCCCCACCCAGCCTGCCATCTGCTAGCTGTGCAGCTCGGGCATGCCATGTGCCTTCTCCAAATCCTCCTGTCCTATTTTTATCGTTTTGATGAACCCCGGGGTGTTGACTCTTGTCTAGGCAGAGGCTTGGGGGATGCTGTGGGCAGAACAGGGGTCAAGGTTGCAGTCACCTTTGGGAATCCCTATGCACTGGGCAGCTGCCCGCAAGGTCACCAGACAGAAGCCACCAGCTGCTTCTAGGGAGAAAGAGGAAACTTTCTACTCCTGTGAAGACTTACAGACTCGGCACCCTGCAGGCCGTTCTAGCCTGTCCTGAAGGGTCGCTGTGGGTCCGAATTGATTTGATGGCAGTGATTGTGACTTTGGTGAGGTTGCACCCCCTATGTAGAACCTTCTTCCCTAGAGGTTCTGTGAGCCGTGGGGGGTTGGGGGGAGGGCTGTACGAGGTGGCTTCATAGTGATGGTGAAACGTCCCAGCATCTTTAATTCCATTTTTCACCCCACAAACGTTTTGAAGCCCCCTCACTATTACATGTCCTTTGTAAACTGCTAACTGCAAGGCAAGGTCAGAGGTTCAAACCCACCTGTCACCTCCTAGGGAGAAGGATGAGGCGGTCTGCTCCCGTAAAGATTTGCAGGCTTGCAAACCCTACAGAGAGGGTCTCCACGGGTTGGCATCCAGCCGATGGCAGTGGGTTTGGGTGTTTGTTGGTCTGCTTGGTTAAGTGGCCGGGCATAGAATGTCCAGGCCTGCCAGGAGCCGTCCCCTTGGCCCTGGGGTCAGTCTCGGGAGGAATGCTGTGTGTGTCAGGCTGTGCTGGAGGGGCGTGCCTTTGCCCTGGAGCTGGCTGTTGCCCGTCTGTTGCTAGGCAGGCAGGCCTGAGGGTTTGGGGCATGGGGAGGAGCCTGCGTGAATACTAGCCCTGGCCTGGGAAACACGCAAGGCCAGGCTGGACGTCGGTGTCCATTTAGAATCCAGCTTCTGAAGTCGGGGCTGGGGAGCTTCAGGGGGCCCTGGAAGACAGGGTCATTGTAGAAACGAAGCAGTTAACGGGCCCACCAATGTCCTAGTTCTTGGAGCAGGGGGAGGCTCCCTGATGGCCGTGTGCAGAGGCAGAGCCCAGAGTCCATTGCTGGGAGCTTTCCTGGAGTCCGGCGCTAGTGAAAGGTGGCTGCTGGACCTATCCTAGCTTCTCCGAGACCCTGGCCTGGGGTGGGCATGGGTGGCAGGCACTCCGGAAGAATGTTCTCTGTCTGCATGCCTGGTCATTCCTGTGCTGCCTTCAGCCGTCAGCTGGGCCCTGGGTAGCCCGTGTCCCTGTGGGTCTGTGCTCAGCACCGCTGTCTCCTTGCCCCTTCCAGAACCGCGGAGCTATGTCGAGTCTGTGGCACGGACAGCTGTGGCTGGGCCCCGAGCCCAGGAGCCCGAGCCCAAGAGCTTTAGCACCCCAGCTGCCCAGGCCTATAGCCACGAGATGCCGCTGAGGAACGGCACGCTGGGGGGCTCCTTTGTCTCTGCCAACCCCCTCTCCACCAGCAGCCCCATCCTCAGTGCGGACAGGTAAGAAGGGGGCCTGGTGGGTGGGAGATGGGGGCCAGGCTCTGGGCAGGCTGGGTGAGGCTTCTCGAGTCTGCCTCAAGTGTGGACAGCAGGGATCAGACCCACATGCTATCCTGTCATGCAGCTCATCAGTGGGAGTGGATGAGGCACAGTTCTAAGGCTTGGTCTAACACCATTCATCCAGAACGGGGCTTGAAGGGGGGAACCAGGGCTTCAGAGTGGATGAGATGTGACCACACCCCCTAGGTTTAAACTCTGAATACCAGCCTTCACTGGTGTGCAGCTGTGCCTCCCTCAGGGCAGGCATTGCACTTTCTAAGTTCAAGGGTTTAATCCACACAACAGCCTTAGGAGGTATGCCCTGGCATTATCTTCAGAAGGGGAAACTGAGGCACAGAGAGGTGAAATAGCTTGTGGGCCAGTCTAGAGCCCATCTCTCAAGCAGCCCCCACCCGCCTCCCTGCCCCAGTGGTCTCATCTACCTCGGGGCAGGAAAGTGCTTAGGGCCCCGGGCAGGCGTCCCTAGTTCTGGCCAGGGATGCAGAGGGCATCGCTGAGGCTGGAGGTGTTGGTGGTGAGTCTGGCAGGATGGCGACACAGGCCCGGAAGTGTGGACACGCCAAGAGCTGTCGCCTGAAGGGGAGGGGCAGCAGCAGGGCGAGTGGAGGGGGACTTTGGTGGAGGGGCAGCCTCCAGTTGGGCAGGGGAGGGTGGACATTCCTGCTCGCAGACTTTGAAGATGGAGGGCCCCCCATATTGGGGGTGTCGTGAGAAGCTGCATGGCTGGAGTAGAGGGGGGCATGCAGAGGGGGTCAGTTCAGGCAGGATGCCGTAGGGTACCCGTGTGATCAGAGGACCACATTAGTCTGCCCTAACTGGAACTCACCCCCAGAAAGGAGCCTCTCCCCTGTCCTCCGGCCCCTACTCCTTCCCCCTAGTGTAGGGTCCTGCCAATTCCTCCTTCATACTCCACAGGCCAAGCCTAGGCCTTAGTCGGCTGCAGACCCTACATTGGTCCAGTGTATTGATTCCTCTCCAGGGTGGGAGGGGCCTGGGTGACAGGAGGTTTCCTCTGGGCTTCTAAGAATTCCGAAACCTCTGCCAGGATGTTTCCCCAAGCCCACCTTGCCCACAGCTCCGTTTCTCAGGAGGTCAGCTCTGGGCTGCAGGAAGGCCATTTCTCTGACCTGCCCCAGCACCCCCACCCCACCCCTGCCCGTTGCTGATGTTCTGTGGGCTTGGTGTGTGGAAGTCCTTCTTTGTTCTCATCCACGTTTCTCCTGCTGTGCCATTGGCCCCTCTTAGGACTCAGGAAGGGAGTGTGTTTTTTTCTTGGGCCTTAATTTTTCGGAACTCCCATTTTGCTGCGCCCACCCCCCATCCTCACTGCTGGCTCAGCTTCTCTACCTCCCATGTCTCAGACCGCAGTGGATGCACTCCAGGCAGTGGGAGGAGGGTCCAGGCAGGCTTTCTTCTGGCCTGGCCCTTTACCCTGCCCTTGACCTGAGAGCACCCAGCTTCACAAACTTCTCATCCCCCAGGGGGCACCCAAACCTGCCCAGCCTCCCTGCTGTCTCCTTACAGCTGCTGTTACCCAGGGTCCATGCCAGCCTTCGTCCCCTCTCCTACATGTCACGGATGGGCAGAGGTTTGGGTCTGGAAGGAGGGAGGCCCACATGATGGAGCCCTTCGCCGTCCACATGGGAGGATGTTAGCAAGCGGAATGCACGGGTCCTGACCCCCAGGCCTTTGCATTGGGCTTCAGGGCTCCGTGTGAACATGTCTTTCAGTGTAGCTGTTCCTCCAGGCACAGTCTCCTCCGAACTGCATCTTATCAGCATCTTAGAACAGACTTCTCACTTCATCTGACTTAACCTCTCCATCGAGGAGCTCACTCCTTGCCCACATCCAGGTCAAGAGGCCGGCCACCTTGTGTGTAAAGACTCCGAGTGCTGAGAGCCTCCTGACAACACCAGAAAACTCGCTTCCTAAGTGGCCAGGGGCAATGGCTAGAAAGCAGGCGGTAGAAGGAGCTGGAAAACCCATATTGGAAGTCTCCCCGTCCACCCTTCTCCCACCCCCGGCCCCTCTGACCATAAATCCTTGATTTTGCTTCCTAGAGCCCCTGCTCCAGCCTTCTCCATAGGTTAAGGTTGGTCACCTGACAGCTGGGAGGCTGAGTGAAGGCAGGGCTACTTTTCGTGGGAGCGGACAACAGGTGTTCAGTCGAACCCCCTTCTCTTTGACTTGGGTCTCAGGAGTCTCCACAGTGCAGTGGAGTGTGAGTGGGGTCCGCACTAGACAAAGGGAGGCTGAAGCCTCAGGGGTCTTCTTGGGCTGTGTGGGCCTGAGGCACTGGTTTAAGCTTTCCGAGCCTCTGTTTCTTCTGCTGTTCAGCGAGGCTGATGTATGCCCACCTGGGAGGCTGCCCTGGTGGTTCCGTAAGGTGACTTGTAACACCCCAGCATGCCTGCGCACAGCACGTAGAGCTACAAGGGGGCTTCAGAGCGCCTGGAAAGTTGAGTTTAAAGACAATGAGATCGATCAAGGAGCCGCCCTTGGGTCATCTCGGGTGTCCAGGGCTGGGGGGCGGGCGGGGCGGAGGGTGGAGTGTGCTGGGACAGCGACCTTTCTTGCCACCCTGGGTGACCTGTCCCGCTGTTCCCCTCTCTGCCCTCTCTCTCCAGCACTTCAGTGGGGAGCTTCCCATCTGGGGAGAGCAGTGACCAGGGCCCTCGGACCCCCACGCAGCTGCTGTTGGATTCCAGTTCCCGCTCGGGAAACCTGGGCCAGCCCAGCCCTTTGGCCCAGAGAAGTTACCAGAGCTCGTCGCCTCTCCCAACCATGGGCAGCACCTTCAGCGGCCCCGATTATTCTCTCCAGCCATTCAACTCATCTCCAGACAGCCAGAGCCGGCCTCAGTTCAGCGTGGCTGGGGTCCATGCCATCCCTGGGAGCCCACAGGCACGCCATAGGACAGTGGGCACCAATACCCCGCCAAGCCCTGGCTTTGGCCGGCGGGCTGCCAACTCTGGCATGGCTGCCCCTGGGAGCCCGAGCTTGAGCCAGCGCCAGGTGGCGGGGCCTCTTGGGAATGCAGGAACGGGTTTCCATGGCAATATGGTCTCTAGCCCCCAGAGCAGTGCCACAACCACTCCAGGGAGTCCCAGCCTGGGCCGGCACCCAGCAGGGCCCCCCAAGGCCTCAGGCTTCCATGGCAGTGTGGCGACCACTCCAGGGAGCCCCATCCTGGGCCGGCATCCTGGGACCCACCAAGGCAATCCGGCCTCCAGTCTCCATGGCAACACAATAGCTAGTCCTGGAAGCCCCAGCCTGGGCCGTCACTTGGGGGGCTCTGGATCTCTGGTTCCTGGCAGCCCCAGCTTGGACCGGCATGCGGCCTATGGTGGCTACTCCACTCCTGATGACCGGAGACCCACCCTGTCCCGACAGAGCAGTGCCTCGGGCTACCAGGCCCCCTCCACTCCCTCCTTCCCGGTCTCCCCTGCCTACTACCCTGGCCTGAGCAGCCCGGCCACATCCCCATCGCCGGATTCAGCTGCCTTCCGGCAAGGGAGCCCCACGCCAGCTTTGCCAGAGAAGCGGAGGATGTCCATGGGAGACCGGGCAGGCAGCCTCCCCAACCATGCCACCCTCAACGGGAAGGCGTCCTCCTTGCCCGGCACCAGCGGCATGTCCAGTCCCAGTGGGGGCAGCACCGTCTCCTTCTCCCACACTCTACCGGACTTCTCCAAGTACTCCATGCCAGGTGGGCCTCTCCTCTCTACCCCTGCCTCCTGCTGCCCTGGGTGGTCTCCTGGCAGCCCCTTGGCAGCCACCTGGGGCCTATCACGGACCTCTGAGGCTCAGTCTCCCTATCTGTAATGTAGTGGTTCTCAACCTGTAATGCAGTTTCTCATGTTGTACTGACCCCCCAACCATAAAATTTATTTTTGTTGCTACTTCATAACTTGTCATTTTGCTACTGTTGTGAATTGGGCAACCCCTGTGAAAAAGTCATTTGACAAAGGGGTCGTGACCCACAGGTTGAGAACCGCTGGTGTAATGGGAGTTCCAGGTGTCCTCAAGGTCACCGTGGGGGTGAGTGGGGGTGGCGGTGGGGCGGGTGAAGATGCAGATGAGGGTGATGGTGATGAGGGTGATGAATGTCATTGTGACCGCATCTCTCTCGCTATGGTCGAAGCTACCACCGTTTGCGGAGCATCTATGACAACATCCTGGGTTCCTAGCGAAGTACGGTCTCATCTCAGCTTCGTGACCAACGGATAGAGTAGTAGATCTAGCTCTCACTGCCCCCTTTGACACCTGAGCAGAGCAGGGCGTGAAGAGGGCCACACAGCGAATAAGTGGCAGGGCCAAGATGCCAGTCCAGGCCCGTCTCCAACACGTACTTTTTAAAAAAATAAAAGATTTTATGGGGAGCGCCTACAGCTCTTATCACAGCCCATCCATCCATCTATTGTGTCCAGCACATTTGTACCTATGTTGCCATCATCATTTTCAAAAACATTTTCTTTCTACTTGTAACTCGCGCTCTGAAAGCGTGCCAGAGTGGTGTCACAGGAGGGTCACCGTGCTAGGCCCTGGTCCTCCTTACGAGGTCACTTACAGAGTGCTCTGTGCCCCAGTACTGATCCCTGCTGTTCTCACCTGCCCTCGGTCCCTCCATCAAAGATGTGCCAATCAGATGTGAAGGGGGCCGAGGCCAGGGCGGGGCCTTTCCATTGGAATCTAGTTCTCTCCCACCCCGCTTTGCCGCCTTGGCCTGTGTGCACTTCCTTCGCGCAGACTGGCCTCCTTGCCTCTCCTGGTAGGGGCTCCTCTTTCTGAGGCGAACTGGTTTGTCACGAAAGACTAAGCCCATTTCGATTTTCCTTTTCCTCCTGTTTTTTTGCCCTTTTTTCTTTTTCCCTAAGCCGCTCAAACCGCTATTTAGGTTTGAGGCATCAGGAATCCGTAGGGAGTTTTTAGTAACATGCTATCTGTGTATTTCCACAGTCCCTTTCCAGAAGGGAAACCCGCCACAATATCCTGTTGAGCCTCCATATATGTGGTTCTTTGTCCCTCCCCCACCCTCCCTAACACAGAGTCAAGGCCTCTGCAGATCCGCAGCATCTTGGCCAGGCCTGGAACCTACCTAAGTCCACAGCCACTCTGGGCCTGGGGCGTTCAAGGCCATTTCCAAGGTTTCAGGGAGCCTGGGATGGGCCCCAGCTGCTGAGTGCCACTCCCAGGTCCTGATCTAGACCATGGAAGCTGGGACACCTACGGTGACCCTACACACCCCTGCTTCCTGTCACTCACCAGGAACATCTGGTCCCCAGCTCCTTGGAGGCTATAGAACTTCTAGTCGCTGGAGTACTTCCTGTTTCCCACCATCTTCCCTGCTCAAAATAGCTCTGGAATCAACACAGGAAGGCACATGGGCCTGTAGTCCCATCGGACAGCTCATTAAATAGCCCAGAGGAGCAGTGGGGGCTGGGAGGCTTGGGAGCCCAGGGAGACCAGCATGCAGGAGTTGCAGGGCCCAGCTGCCTAACCCAGAGGCCTGCCAGGAAAAGGAGCTGCCCTCTACCTCCTCCGGGAAGACCCAGCTCCCAGAACCCCCAGACACCAACCCATTGCCACAAGTCCATTGTGATGGAGCAGGATGGAGTAGACTGCCCCGCGGGGTGCCCGAAGTGGTGATCCCTGAGAGGAGCAGACTGCCACATCTTTCACCCATAGAGCGGCCTGTGGGTTCAAACGGCTGACCCTCCATGAGCTATGCCCACAGAGTCCCTCCCCAGAGTCTAGCAGAACACAGATCCCAAGTTGAAATGCACCGAGCGCCAGACACACGACCTTCCACTCCCACCCCTCTCCAGCTTCTGAACCACTGGCTCCCGGTACTCCCATCGCTCTCTGAAGGAAGGAGACAGGGGATGTGGACTTGGAATATTCCTTTCCGCACTCTTCCGCCTCCCACCCTCCTTGTCAATGGCTTGACGCTCAAAGATCTTGCAAACGGTGGAGAGTCAGGGCCACGACTGAATACCTGGATAGGAAGATCTGGGGTGCTTGTCCTGAGCTGGCTACTGGGACCTGCTTACCTGGGAAGGTCTTCCTCGAGCATGGTTTGGGAGAGTCACATCCCCTTCTCTGACCCTCACTTCCCTCATGTGTGAAATGAGGTGGGAAGACTAGAGGCTTTCCAAGCTTCCTTCCATGAGCTATCGAGTCCAGGGAAGGGAATCTCTCAGGGAAGTGAGGCCCGAGGCCCACCGTGGTTGCCCTTACATTCTAGCTTGGCCTTTCAGTTCTTTGTCGCAGATGGGTGGGGGTGAGGAGATTTGGAGAGAGGGGGTCAGCAGAGCGTCTTTGGAAGTATGAGTGACGTGTCTCCCTGCATCCTCAAGGCTGGTCGGAGAGTAGTGAGGAGAGAGACTTATGAAGAAAGCCCCCAGGAGCCGGCAGTCACCCTAGAGGGAAGAGGTGGCGGGAGTCAGAGTCTCCCAGAGCAGGGTTCGGCAGACTTCAGGTCTTAGCCCAACGCGGCGCTTGTGGCACGTACATGTGGCTCTGAGGTCAAATTGAAACGTTTAAGGCTACTATTCAAATCATGGACATTTCATGTGTTTGTGCAAATAAATTCACGGCTCTTGAATCATTGTGAAATTGTCGAGAGGGACAGGACTTCCACCTCAAAAGTTTTCCGGCCTCCATTCTAGAGGAAGGATTTTCAGAAGACTCAGCAAGAAAGCTGTGCCAGGCCTTTCGACGGGAGAACAGCCGGGCGATGGAAGCTGGTGGTGGGGGGAGACACAAATGGATGGAAAGGCGCTCCCAGCCCCTTGCTGCTTACTCGCCTCTGAAGGTGCTGGGAGCACGCCAACTTCCCTTCTCTTTCTTTGTCTTTCAGACAACAGCCCCGAAACAAGGGCGAAAGTGAAATTTGTCCAGGACACTTCCAAGTATTGGTACAAGCCTGAGATCTCTCGAGAGCAGGGTGAGTGCTGGCCTATGCTGGGTCCAGGGGGCATCAGGGGGACACAGCAGCGGGCTGCTGGGAGGACCAGGTCTTCCCTGGTCCAAGAGCACAAGCTGGAAGAGACCCTCGTGCCTCCTTCCAGGAGACCTGGGGGGAGCAGAGACAGGGATTGCAAGGGGTCCTTCCGGGGGTCCTTAATTGTTTAAAAAGTCAAGTGTTTAACCAGAGTTAACACTTGTTAACAAGTTCTTGTTAACAAGATTTCTGCACGTTACAGAGAAAACAAGGTTGGAATGTTGGGGTTGCCGATGGAGTCCCCATTAAGCTCCCAAGGACAGGGTGTGTGGGTGACGGTCCGGAGTGGGCAGCCAAGGCCATGGCCCGCAGGCAGACTCTGCCTGGTTTTGTACATAGGGTGTGACTGGCATCCAGTGATGTCCTGAGGTCTGCCTTTGTAACACAGCGGCGGAATAGAGTAGTCTCAACAGAGAGTGCAGAGCCCAAGAATATTTACCATCAGACCCTTTACAGGAGCCCTGGTGGCTTAGGGGTTATGCATTGGGCTACTCACCACAAGGTTAAGAGTTCAAACCCACCAGCCGTTCGTTGGGAGAAAGACGTGGTTTTTCCCCTTAAAGAGTTACTTACAGACTGGGAAACGCACAGGGCAGTTCTGCTCTGGACTGTGGGGTCTCCCGGAGTCAGAGGGGCTTGAAGGCAGCGAGTCAGTGAGTGAATGTGTTGACAGAAAGTATTTGCTAATGACTCGTTTTAGAGGACTCTCACCCATCAGATACCGCAAGTTCCATCTGACTCGTAGCAGCCCCCTGCGTCACATCAGTACTGTGCGCCATCAGGTTTTCAATGATTGATTTTCCGGTGGGAGTCGCGGGGTACACACCAAACCTTCAGGCCTGTCCTCCAGGGTGTTTTCAGGGTAGACTCGAACCCCCAGCCTTTTGGTTAACAGCCAAGCCTGTTAACAGGGTGTACCACCCAGGGGCTCTAGGAGACATCCTGGGACTGTTAGATTCGGATGTTAAGAAGGTCACTTCTCCTACCGTCGGATGAGGTTCCCATGGGCCCCATGGGCGCAAGTAGAGTCCATAGCATTCACTCACCTGTCCTCCCTCCCCAATGCAGCCATTGCACTCCTGAAGGACCAGGAGCCAGGGGCCTTCATCATCCGCGACAGCCACTCCTTCCGAGGGGCCTATGGACTGGCCATGAAGGTGTCTTCCCCCCCTCCGACGATCCTGCAGCAGAGTAAAAAAGGTAACTCCGTCTCCAGAATGGCTCCTCTCTCAGGACTGAGCCATCTGCACAGTCTCTTCCAGGGTGAGATGCTGACAGGACCCAGGGCATGGGGCGGGTGTCTCGATTCCCATCAGAGCGGGTCCCTGCCCTGACAGGGGCTCCCGAGGAGCAAGCCTTGGGCTTGGTGATGGCTGAGCTCACGGCATGGAGGTGCAGGATGGTTGACACTCTGTGATGATGATTCCTTGAATCCCTGGGAGGTGGGCTTGTAGGTGTGGGCTCTTTGCCCCAGAGAATTCTCACTATAGTTTCTCCAAGACTCCCTCTCTGATCGAACCCTGCATGCAGTTGGAGATTCTTAGCAAGAGGTGAGAGGAGGCCTTGAAAATGGATGGGTTGCTCTTTCTCTCTGTTTGTCTCAGGAGACATGACCCATGAGCTGGTGAGGCATTTCCTGATAGAGACCGGGCCCAGAGGGGTCAAGCTCAAAGGATGCCCCAACGAGCCAAACTTTGGTGAGTGATCCCCCTGTCTGTCCCTAACGTCTGGTCCCATGGCCTCAGGTCCTCTCCCCGCTCCCTGTCTCCAAAGTCTCGGCCCCTAGGCTGAGGGCTCTCCTGGCTTCCTCCAGGACTCTGACCCCACGTTCCTCCTCTTCCAAAAAAGGGTGAACAAACTATGGAAGTGGCTCTCTTTTCTCTATGGCAGCGGTTCTCAACCTGTGGGTCATGACCCCTTTGGGGGTTGAACGACCCTTTCACAGGGGTTGTCCCATTCATAACAGTAGCAAGATTACAGTGCTGAAGTAGCAACAAAAATAGTTTTATGGTTGGGGGTCACCACACCTTGGGGGGTTTTTTGAAGGGGTTTTGGCTTTGGGCGGTTTGGGACCCCTTGTTTTTTGTTTTTCTTTTTTTTTTTTCCCCCGCTCAGCTCAGACTCGTGATCATTTTAACAACAGCTATGACAGCAGCTGCCCCTAGTCAACACCGGCAACGTAGAAGTCCCGTGTGGGGTAGCCTAGGTCATTTCTGTCCACCACACGCATCTGCAGGATGGGCATCACCAAGGCTCTCAGACATTAGCCTGACCCAAAACACGCAGAAAATAAGTGACCGGCCAAGGTGTGAGCTCCGATTCCCAGGCCCCAGAGCTTCTGAGCTTTTTCTTGCTCTGTCCTGAGAGAGGCCCAGCAGTTGGCGGGTGATAGGTCAGAGAACCGGAAAGGATGGGAATGCTGTTAGGCATGTTTTTGGACTGCTGGAATCTTTTCCTTTGGGCCTGGGGGGTAGGTGTTCAGCTTGGTTGGGGCCGGACGAGGGCAAGGTCCTAGAGAAGCTGCAGGTGTCCTGGTTCCTAGGATGCCCTGGGCACCAGACCAGTAACCTGTCCTCTTGTGCTGTGTCTCCCACCCCACAGGATCGCTCTCTGCCCTGGTCTACCAGCACTCCATCATCCCATTGGCTCTGCCGTGTAAGCTGGTCATTCCAAACCGAGGTAGGAACGGGAGACTCCTTGCTCACCGGGCGGCCCTTGAACCAGCCTCCTTCCATGTGGCAGCCCCACCGGCCACTGGAGCACGGGCCTGGGTGGGAGGGTCCCTTTGCCAAAATGAGGAAAGGCAAAAACGCTCTTCCTCCTCCTTCCTCATCAAGAAGAAGGACACGCTATGAAGAAAGTGAACCCCAGGAACCCACGGCATTGGCCTGCCAGCTTGTTAGGGCGGTGGCTTCCGGAGGTTCCTGCTGAATCCGCAGAACAAGCTTCCTGCCGGAGAGGTGTCAGAGAGGAGACAGTCCCGGGAGGACTGTGCCTGGGGGTCGAGAGGGTGGAGGGCAGGGGAGATGGAAGGGAGGTTTAGATTACAGGGCAGTCGGATGTCCCAGCATTGGACTGCAGGAAGAGGGAGGAGTGCGCTGAAGGTTCTTTTAGAGCAGTCAGCGGAGGGGCTCTGGCGGGCATGCGAAGAGAAGGGTGGAGGCGGGCCACGATGTCCCTGGAGTTGCCGGTGTGCGGGTTGACTGAGGGGAGGTTGCGTTAGGGGAACAGGAGACCTCTTGAATCTGAGCAGGACCCAAGACCACCATGGCATCCAGGACAAACGTCTGAGTGAGTCACTGGGGCTGGAGAGGGGCCT